>NW_023396901.1:1527967-2172220 GCF_011125445.2 Fundulus heteroclitus
ATTAGGAAGAATAAACACTAAGAAGAAGAATAAAGAATAAAGAGAAACAGGATCTCAAGAACTGTGAATGCCTACTGCATTCACAGTAATAAGAAGAATAAAGAATAAAGAGAAACAGGATCTCAAGAACTGTGAATGCCTACTGCATTCACAGTAACTAGAAAAATTTGCATTTCCTGCGAAAATGCACTGTGAATGCAGATAGCTGAATGATTAAGCAAAAGATGCAGAAGATATTTGAAGAAGAGAAAAAATAGCTGAAAAGCATTGAAGAAGTTGAAAAACTTGAAGAAGTTGAAAAAGTTGAAGAATTTGAAAGAGTTGAAGAATTTGAACTTGAAAGAACAATAGCTGAATTATTAGAAGAAGAAAAAACTGAGGGAAAGGCACCAAATATTTCCTAACTCATTCTAAACACTGAATCGTTTAACAAAGCATAAGTAGAATTTCAAACTTGAATATACTGTTGCCATATGTGGGCCTGCATTTCTAAGGAGTATAAGGGGTTTCGCCCCCATTGAAAAGCATTGGATGTTTGACACCTCCTAACTTGGAGATGCTTTACGTGACGAGGCCCAAACTTATTGTGGAGCATTCTGTATAAAGGAGGTACAGACTCTGTAAAGCAGAAGTTTGTCCGAGCTTCCTAGAGCTACTTCCAATTAGCAACATGCTAACCATTAGCCGATAACATGGTTGTGCTCAGGATCACCGGGTGATTGTACTCTGTCAGTTTGGTCCAAATCCTGTACTGGGAAGTGCCTCAAATAGGGGTGCCAATACTTAATGTCGCCAAATGTCACCAAAGATCATGGGTCAGATTGGCCTCCTTTAGCAACTCAGCCTCACCACATCTGGGCCCAGAACTCAACATTTGACCAAAATGGTCAGTAGCGCCATTTCCCACAGGTGGGTGGTGCTGTATTGGCCAATTGGGTCGTGTCTGGGCATCATGCCAGGTCCTGTTGGAAGCAAAGGCCCAATAGGAAAGCATGTGAATTCCAAAATGGGATAGAAAAATGACACATAGCTGAAAGTCACTTGAAAATTTTAAAATGTCAAGAGGAAGTGACTGTGCGAATTTCAGATTCCTACATTAATCACAGCAACTGCGGTGAGCGTCGAAAGTTGCCATTCTATCTCAATTGATCCTCTCCCTCTGGCCCTCAGAGTTCCGTCGTCATGGAAACTCACTGACACACCTGCAGCGGCCAGTCTACTCAAGTGCAGACACTTTGTTCACTATATGTCCCATTGGGTTATAATGGAGAACTTTGCCCCGAACAACGCTTCATATCTCCTGATCCCTAAATGGTAGAGACGTAATTTTTTCTGCGTTTAGTTCATAACGGATAGGGGAAGAAGAAAAGCTATCGTTTTTTGCTCGAAAAAGTTTAATAAAGGCGTAAAAAATTATGCTCTAAAGGGGGTTTTTAAGAAATTTGCAAAATCCTCTAAAAACAGTCCCGAACAAATCGCTCTAGGTGAAAAAGTATAAGAGATATCAAAACAATTATTTCACTGTGAGTATCAGCAGGCTTTTGAGGACTATGTTGCTCATTTTTATGTTTGTACAAAAATCGGTGTAGGCACAGCGACGATGTAAAAAAGTGGATCATTTGGGGTGATGAAGCGTCTTCAGGATTTTGCAAATTCGCTACTCCCGAACAAATTGTTCCTGCGGAAAAACCGTAACAGTTATCCACAAAATTCCTTTTTTGTGAGTGCCAGAAGGGTTGGGACATTCATATGTGAAAGTCTCATGCCTGTACATCAAACGGTTTAGGAGTAGCGACGATGCGAAAACGTGTGATGTTTTGGATTTTCAGACGTCATTTTTCAAAACCGCTCCATAGGAAATGAATGGGGGAGGTTTTGGGTTTGTGTCGCTCTGAGGTGATTTGCGAAAAATCTATAAATGCTACACCAATGAGGGTTACATTTCCTGAATCCAGACAAAAATTCCTACGTTTTGATGTATAATTTATGTGGATAGGTTGAAAATTGAGCGAGTGAGAAGAAGTTGTTCGGAGAGAAGAAGAATTTGTTGAATTTCTAGAGTGCGCACTCTATAACTGCCTCCTTGACGACCATAGCAACGCATTTATTTGCTGAATTTCTTGAAAAGCCAAAATAATTTTAAGGAGGTACTATATGAAAATGGTAAAAGATATGAAAAAGCTGAAATAGACCATAATAGCTGAAAGATATCACTACATTTTAAAAGTTGAATGGCGTTTCTAGCTGAAAGTAGGCTGAAGCAGTAAGCTGTCAAAAAGCAGCTGAAATGAGCGGAATTTTAGTGAATTACATTCATTTCCTATGGGAGAAAAAAAAAGCTGAAAATGTGCAGAAAAAGCTGAATATTTTAAAAAGTTGAAGAGTTAAAAGTACAAAAAGACATAGCCATCCATTCCAGAAGAAGCTGAATAGTTTAAAAGTTGAATGGTTGAAATCGGAGAAAAACTGTAGGAGGAGAAGCGAAGCAAAGTTTAAACAGTAAAAAGGCGGAAGAGGATCTCAATAACTGTGAATGCCTACTGCATTCACAGTAATAATAATAATAAAGAACTAGAAAAATTTGCATTTCCTGCGAAAATGCACTGTGAATGCAGATAGCTGAATGATTAAGCAAAAGATGCAGAAGATCTTTGAAGAAGAGAAAAAATAGCTGAAAAGCATTGAAGAAGTTGAAAAAGTTGAAAAAGTTGAAGAATTTGAAAGAGTTGAAGAATTTGAACATGAAAGAATAATAGCTGAATTATTAGAAGAAGAAAAAACTGAGGGAAAGGCACCAAACATTTCCTAACTCATTCTAAACACTGAATCGTTTAACAAAGCATAAGTAGAATTTCAAACTTGAATATACTGTAGCCATATGTGGGCCTGCATTTCTAGGGAGTATAAGGGGTTTCGCCCCCATTGAAAAGCATTGGAGGTTTGACACCTCCTAACTTGGAGATGCTTTACGTGACGAGGCCCAAACTTATTGTGGAGCATTCTGTATAAAGGAGGTACAGACTCTGTAAAGCAGAAGTTTGTCCGAGCTTCCTAGAGCTACTTCCAATTAGAAACATGCTAACCATTAGCCGCTAACATGGTTGTGCTCAGGATCCCCGGGTGATTGTACTCTGTCAGTTTGGTCCAAATCCTGTACTGGGAAGAACCTCAAATAGGGGTGCCAATACTTAATGTCGCCAAATGTCACCAAAGTTCATGGGTCAGATTGGCCTCCTTTAGCAACTCAGCCTCACCACATCTGGGCCCAGAACTCAACATTTGACCAAAATGGTCAGTAGCGCCATTTCCCACAGGTGGGTGGTGCTGTATTGGCCAATTGGGTCGTGTCTGGGCATCATGCCAGGTCCTGTTGGAAGCAAAGGCCCAATAGGAAAGCATGTGAATTCCAAAATGGGATAGAAAAATGACACATAGCTGAAAGTCACTTGAAAATTTTAAAATGTCAAGAGGAAGTGACTGTGCGAATTTCAGATTCCTACATTAATCACAGCAACTGCGGTGAGCGTCGAAAGTTGCCATTCTATCTCAATTGATCCTCTCCCTCTGGCCCTCAGAGTTCCGTCGTCATGGAAACTCACTCACACACCTGCAGTGCAGAGACTTTGCTCACAATAAGTCCCATTGGATTATAATGGAGAACTTTCCCCCGAACAACGCTTCATATCTCCTGATCCCTAAATGGTAGAGACGTAATTTTTTCTGCGTTTAGTTCGGAACGGATAGGGGAAGAAGAAAAGCTATCGTTTTTTGCTGGAAAAAGTTTAATAAAGGCGTAAAAAATTATGATCTAAAGGGGTTTTTTAAGGAATTTCCAAAATCCTCTAAAAACAGTCCCGAACAAATCGCTCTAGCTGAAAAAGTATAAGAGATATCAAAACAATTATTTCACTGTGAGTATCAGCAGGCTTTTGAGGACTATGTTGCTCATTTTAATGTTTGTACAAAAATCGGTGTAGGCACAGCGACGATGTAAAAAAGTGTATCATTTGGGGTGATGGAGGTCCAAAGCGTCTTCAGGATTTTGCAAATTCGCTACTCCCGAACAAATTGTTCCTGCGGGAAAACCGTAACAGTTATCCACAAAATTCCTTTTTTGTGAGTGCCAGAAGGGTTGGGACATTCATATGTGAAAGTGTCATGCCTGTACATGAAACGGTTTAGGAGTAGCGACGATGCGAAAACGTGTGATGTTTTGGATTTTCAGACGTCATTTTTCAAAACCGCTCCATAGGAAATGAATGGGGGAGGTTTCGGGTTTGTGTCGCTCTGAGGTGATTTGCGAAAAATCTATAAATGCTACACCAATGACGGTTACATTTCCTGAATCCAGACAAAAAATCCTACGTTTTGATGTATAATTTATGTTGATAGGTTGAAAATTGAGCGAGTGAGAAGAAGTTGTTCGGAGAAGAAGAATTTGTTGAATTTCTAGAGTGCACACTCTATAACTGCCTCCTTGACGACCATAGCAACGCATGTTATTTGCTGAATTTCTTGAAAAGCCAAAATTATTTTAAGGAGGTACTATATGAAAATGGTAAAAGATATGAAAAAGCTGAAATAGACCATAATAGCTGAAAGATATCACTACATTTTAAAAGTTGAATGGCGTTTCTAGCTAAAAGTAGGCTGAAGCAGTAAGCTGTCAAAAAGCAGCTGAAATGAGCGGAATTTTAGTGAATTACATTCATTTCCTATGGGAGAAAAAAAAGCTGAAAATGTGCAGAAAAAGCTGAATATTTTAAAAAGTTGAAGAGTTAAAAGTACAAAAAGACATAGCCATCCATTCCAGAAGAAGCTGAATAGTTTAAAAGTTGAATGGTTGAAATCGGAGAAAAACTGTAGGAGGAGAAGCGAAGCAAAGTTTAAACAGTAAAAAGGCGGAAGAGGATCTCAATAACTGTGAATGCCTACTGCATTCACAGTAATAAAGAGAAACAGGATCTCAAGAACTGTGAATGCCTACTGCATTCACAGTAATTAGCTGGAATATAGCATGCCACATTCGAATGAGTGTCCGCCTCCTTTTCAACATAAGGTAATGGACTCTATGAGTGCAACTGTCAAAGTCTTCCCAGGTGCATATTCAGCTATGGGATTGAATCTCACGAGCCTCATTAGAAACCTCTGACATTGCATTGGAACATTGTCTTCGTCTATTTTATTCATGAGTGGCACAAAAGGCTTGCGATCAGTGAGCAATTTCAAGTTTTCAAGGCCACTCAGATACTTCTCAAATCTCTTGCAGGCCCAGTCATTTGCTAAACACTCCTTTTCCATCGGAGCATATCTTGTTCTAGCTTTCGACAGACGACGTGAGAACTATACAACAGGTTTCCGTTCTCTGCCGTGTAGTTGCGGCAGCACTCTGGTATCAGCTGAGACAGCAGTGGATCTGGTCCTGTCGTAGAACTTTGGAACTGGAGAAGTTGACAGAATGTCCTTAATGTGCTTAAATATGTCTCATTTGGGTTGTCCCATTACTTTGTTGTCTTGGATTTCAACAGTTTGCACAGTGGTTTCCCATCATGTCAACAGACTGGGAATGTTCCTGCATGTGCAGGATCTGGTCTCACACACTTGGCTAAGGAAGAAGATGTGGGTTTGTCTGAACTTACCCTCTTCTTTGTTCAGTTTCAGACTTGTTGACTCTATCACCGTCAGCCCCTTGCTGAGACGCTGGTCAAGATGTATAGGAGGGTTTTTAAATACCAAAATATTGATGTAGATGGCAAAATCCTCAATACCATCAAGGGGAGTTTTTAATCCCAACCAGAAGTCATTTGAAGGTATATCTTCCAAATGGTCAAGTTTCTGCTTTCTGCCTGTAAAGGTAACAACCAAAAACCTGAGGCTGCATCCAGTGATGTTAACGCTGTCATATTACTCTCTTCTAACAGCTTAATTTAACCTCATCAGATCCACACGGATGCAGACTTTTCCCTTTTTTTCTAGTTACAGATGCCATTGGTGCACACTAGTCCGTGGGTTCAGTCACAGATTCAGTCACTCACTACTGTGACATTTCTTTTCTCAGTAAGCCCTTTTTTTCACTTGCTTTATCTGGAGTTAAGGCAGGATATCTCTCCTGATCCTGGGCCCATATTAGCAATGAATCCTAAGACTAAAAGTAGCTCACAGTGACGTCATTTTAGAAAATAAATCTAAGAATTTCCTGAATTCTAAGATTTTTCCTAGAATTTTGCCTCAGTAAGATAAAAGTTATTCACAAGGCACCTTTGGCATGAAGAGGGCTCTTAAAGTCAAAAAATGTTAGGAGTACTGAGGAGGACTAAGAGTGTCTGAAGCAGGGAAAATGGTGGAAACATAGAAAGCTGATTGGCTGATCCAACACCTAAACAAGGGAGGAAATGAGCACATACATTTATTTCACAATCATATGATTATGAATATGTAGATAAGATAAACTTCATCACCACCATAGAGAGAATTGGATTCGTATCTGATCTTTTTGAATGTGACTCCAGTGGGAACCACCAAAGCGGATTTAATGCGTTTGATGCCCTCAACTTCTAAAGTTACGAATAAGGATGGGTATCGAATTCGGTACTTTTATAACGAAATCCCGTCAGTACTACAGAGTACTGATTCGTGTAAAATCAAATGGTATCATGATTCGGTACCTAAACACATCACTGTAAAACTGAGGGAGTGGAAGAGTGAGCAACTTTCCACGTAGGATATGAACACTGGTCTAGTCAACAGAGAAAGCAAGACTCGTGAACAAGTATGCACGCTGAAATATTCTGTTAGTTTGTCCTATTTGTTGTTTGCTTCACAATAGAAAATACATCTTTAAAGTTGTAAATTCAATTCAGTTCAATTAAATTTTATTTATATAGCGTCAATTCATGAAACTTGTCATCTCAAGGCACTTTACAAAGTCAAATTCAATCATATTATACAGATCGGTGAAAAATGTCCTATATAAGGGAACCAGTTGATTGCTTCAAAGTCCCGACAAGCAGCATTCACTCCTGGAGAAGTGTAGAGCTACAGGGAGAGTCGTCTGCATTGTCCATGGCTTTGCAGCAATCCCTCATACTGAGCTAGCATGGAGTGACAGTGGAAAGAAAAACTCCCCATTAACGGGAAGGAAAACCTCCAGCAGAACCAGGCTCAGTATGAACGGTCATACCGACTGGGGGTTACAGAAGACAGAGCAGAGACACAACAAGAGAGACAAAAAAGCACAGAAGCACACATTGATCCAGTAATCTGTTCTACATTAGATGGTAGTAGCGGGTGAGCTGTCTTCTCTGGATGATGTCACAGCTAACAGAACGTCAGACCAGATGTACCTATTATGAAGAAAAAAGAGAGAGAGCACAAAAAGTTAAATGACTGATCAAAACTCTCAAACAATCTATTATAATTCCATCTTCTGATGCAAGAAAACATGAAATATGCACAAGCTAGTAAATACTTTTACAAGGCACTGTATATACTTTCATAGTTTGTATCTGTATGTTTGTGTGTGTCTTTTAAAAAGTGTTTTCTTGATGAAGTAGCACCAGACACAAAGGTGCCTAAGCTTTAAATCATTAGTTTAGTGATCAAAATCTTAGTTTAGTCCATTTTGACATAATCAGGACAGCAACCCTGTAATGTCTAAGACTGTGCATGTAAAAGCTAAATCAAATTTAAGGATTAAAGCCTATGTAGGTCAAAATATAAAATGAGTCTTGTTTTAGTGTCTGTATATGATGCCAATCGATGACCTGTGTTAAAACACTGCCAGTCCCAAGATGTTGCATAAATTAGCGCTTGACAGTTTCTCACACATCTGCTCTGGAACGGTCAAGCCTACACGTACAGAAGATGTGTGTACACATAGGAGATCTACCCTCTGCACACTGAGTGAGGAGCAGATTCAATGTGTCCTCTGTGATTTCTCTTCCGGAGAAAAGCCTGCCCCGCATCTGTAAGGAATGCTAAAACTGTTACCGAAAGTGCTGGAAAAAATGTCTGTACACCAGCTCAGTCTCAGTGGGGAGCTGAGCCCAAACAACTGCAGAAATCCCTGTCTTCTTTTTTAACTTCTTTGCTTAACGCTTCCAGGGTTTTGCAGTCTCTCTGGCCAGATTCAAATGTGATTTTGTGCTATTTTCCCCAGCTAATTCACCCTTATCTGTCCATTATATCTTTAAAGCAATGGACTCTCACCGAAGGCAACCACTACCACTCACGCACACACAAACACACACATTTAGAATCACACAATGCCAGGCTTCTCCCCTGGCAGGACCAGAAAGCTCCCACTTGCACAACAACATCAATAATACAACCACAACACCCCTCACCACCATTTGCTTCTAAAATAAGACCTCCATTTCCCATAAATTTTTCATCTGCTTTTTGACCTCTTTCATTGGACGACTTCTTTATTCTTTACTTCTGAATAGGTGAGGAGAAAAGATGACAACAAATATGTCCACACTTTCGTCTTTCAACTTATTGCCCATGTAATTTTGAGCAGTCAAATAAAATTTGAAAACGGTCAGAAGGATGCGCTCCTTAGTTTAAAGAGTTGAGTTCTTGTATTGAGCAGAATGAGATTTTTTTTTTATGTTATAAAGGTTACTGATTAATTAAAGAAGTAATATGGCAACTCTTTCGCACAAACAGAGTAGTTTAGTTTGAGACATAAATTGACTGCAAAAGGTGTTACCCTGTAAGAGCAATGCAGATTGTCACCTGTCAAAAAATGTATGTTCTCAAACTAGGCAACACAAATTTTACGTATCTCATTATCAAAGTAAATACGCTTGTAGCGTCTGTTGCAGAAGATACAAAGGTCTGTTTTCATACTGGGTCCTGATTTGGAGCTTCAATAAGGAATCAGAACGATCATAGATTAATCTCCCTGCACATGTGTGTTCCTTTTGATACCCTGGCTTCGCGTTATGGTCCAAAAACCTGCTTGTTAGTTTAATTTACCTTTATGTATTATGAATTTATTAGTTTTAACCTGGTTGAACTGAATTAAGAACACTGCCTACGCACCAATGTAAATTATCCAAATGGTTAAAGTTCAACAGTTTGCTCTCGTCTTCCTTATTTTAAACATTGTGTAACTATATTCTGATAAGTCTTGTATCGTTGTGCTGTATGACTTTTTAAGTTAGTGCCAACAGAGGGCTGTTTCACAAAACCAAGATAGGGGATTAAGTCGGGATTTTCCCGATATCCTGGCTGAATTAAGCCTCGACTCAGTTTTACAAAAGCAGTAAGACATCAGCTACCATGGCGATTTATTCTGGGCAGCTAGCTTGCTAACTAGACCAGGCTAACAGCCAGGTTTAGTTAATACTGGTGTTTTATCTGCTCAGTCAGCCGTCACACCAATCAGAAACCAATGTGTTTTATCAGTCTGCATTAAAATACCACTGATACATACTGGCATTCAATCAAGTACTATTATTATTTTAACATTATGATGGTAGCCTATACCATTATTAATATTATAACTATCCATGTGGGCATTGTTACTGTTGGACTTTGTTTCTGAAGACTGCTGTTGTTCTAAATTTGACAGAAAGACCTTTCATAGACTATTACAAATGCTGAGGGGATTAGAAAATTTTTTGGTGACCCATCAGATTCTGTGGGTTTTGAGGACGCTGTTTTGCGGACTCCTCCGGAACAAACATAATGCCCCTCAGGAGTCGATACGTAATCTCACAGCCCAAAAGGAAAAAGTATACAAACTATAACGCCCGGTGACAACAACTGCTAAGGGAAAGAAAACTGCATATAAAGACTTACCCAGGCTCACACAACCTCCTTAAAAAGGTTTTATCCCTCTAACGCTTTTCTTTCAGGAGTTATGGAAGAGGCAGCAAAACAGCACCCTCTAGAGTCACAGAATCTGATAGGTTGCAGAAAATGGTGTAACACCTGTTTGCCATAGAAGTAGCTCAGAACACGTGTGTCATCCTTTATATTAGCAGCAGTGTTTCCTCTCCTATGTATGATTTGCTTCAATTCCTCATAAGCTCGTTTGGTATGAGGTAAGGTGCATGCAACTTATCTATTGTCCCATCAGTGAATCTGTGATCGACCTTATGGTCTATGAAAAAGAGCTGCGGATTGGCGGTTTCCTGAATTACTTAAACCTGGCTTGACATAGTCGCACCACTGAGCTATATAATACACTGGAGTGCTGATTTTGCCGAACAACTGAAGTCACTGGCCGCCATCTTGCTACTCCCTACTATCACAGAACCCCATAGGATTTGGTTGCAACAACAAGCAGTTTTCTGATTGTGTGAAAACGTTTCACAGGTAATTCTACAGTCAGTGGATGTACTAACACTATCAACTACTAGGAAATTAGGTGCTGAAATATTTTACATGTTATTCATATTAAACATATATATATGTATATATAAGTATGCATATATGTATATATGTATATATATGTATACATATATGTAAATAAATATGTTTTTGTATATTGTTATTTATATATTTAGAAATGTTATATATGTATATATATATACATATCTATATATCTATATATCTATATCTATCTATCTATCTATCTATCTATCTATATATATATATATATATATATATATATATATATATATATATATATATATATATATATATATATATATAAATGAATAAAATGCAAAATATTTCAGCACATGACTTTCTCAGTACTTGATAGTTTTAGAACATAACATAAAAGTATATGGCATTTGACATTTTAAAAGTTTTAAGCCCCCCCTGAACATGAGAAAATCCTCGTTATTCGATGCTGTAGCGCACATATTCCCTAATTACTGGAGGAAAATAGGGAGTACCAATATGGCGGCTGGTAGCTTCAAAGCGACTCGTTTTAACAGTGGGATATTAGCACTCCAGTGTATTATATAGCTCAGTGAGTCGCACTTCCTTAGCCTGGAATGGTCTTCATGAAACAAACAAAGTCAGGACGCACTGATCACACTAGGTCAAGCGTAGCTTTATCCCTTATCCTTGATTTATAAATTTGGCTTTCGTTAAAAAAAAAAAAAAAAACTTGAATCTCTCTTGTAAATGAGAGCTGGTGTCAACATTGTTTACTTACATGCCAGATTAAGTTTTGATTTGTTACTTTCAGTTGCGCAATTGGCAAACAATCCAAAAACATTTTGTAGCACAAAACTGCAGCAGCACATGTAGACAGTCAGCTTTTCTATATGGCAGGCCTGAAATACAAAGGCAGGATATGTGGAAGCAATGAAATGGGGAGCATAATGAAAAATGGATGCCCAAATTTTCTGAACCACCTAAACTGCCAGCAACAGAAAGTGAAAGACATCTTTGTCTGACGTTGTCATGTTGGTTCTTTTTCAGACCCCCCATGCAGGCAACAACAAGGGACAACAATGAAATATTTTAATTATGTACATTAATAAACTGTGGGGGGCGGGTATACCCACAGAGGCTGAGGTCATCAAGTGGTGGTCAGTGGTGCTCGTGGTAATGGTTTCTTTGTTCTTCATTCCAGGAGAAGAAGGCGAAGCACTGAAGGCTCGACAGGCACGTTAGCAACAGTGGTCTGATGTGGAATAGTCTCAATGGCCAAAACCAAGAAAGCAACCTGAAGATTTATAAGGAGACCTGTAGAGGGAATTTTGAGATTAGTTCTCCAAAAAACTCTGACAGCGAGGAGGCAGAGTACTGATTCCAGGAACAGAGTGTAAACTGGAAACAGGCTGAAAAAGGGGCTAAGTGCAGAACATGAAAGAATGCAGGAATGAGGAAGTGAAGGCATGATTACCACTCATGGAGCAGAAAACTGGCATCTGGCTTAAGGGATCCACTCCTCTATAAGCACCTCCTGATAACACTTGATGAGCCCCAGTTGTAAGGGACCACCTACCAGCCACACACTTCAATCAGAGAAGGTAGAGGCTCACACACACACCAACCACGTTTTGCTCTATTGGAAGCTGCTTTCCTTGTGTAAAGTTTTACAGCAATGGTAATAAAAGATAAATTAGAAGTTTGGCTTTTCAAATTTAGTCTTTGGGGTAACAAATGCCTTTTGTCATGATGAATTATGCAATTACTGAATCTGAGGTAATAAGTATTCATAATAATTAGAATAAGTCTTCAATGTCCACATGAATCGCATATTTCATAAATGACCTTTCTAATCCTGTGAAATGTTTAAACCACTTACATGTCATTTTGCCTGTGTGTATACGAAGAAGAATCATTTAGAGATTGTTTGACTAACATATTACAATTAGATCATACTGCACTATTATTTTCACAAGATAATGCATAATGAGAGAATATAGATAGTGAATTAGAGGAGGCCTGGTACTGCGCCTTGTGATACATCACATATAAAATACTGGGCTGATAATAAACTTACTAATGTTATGTAGGGTAATTTATATTCAAACAAACAAATGTGTAGGTTTAATGTAATCAAGACTTGTTGTAAGAGTTTTCGTCCATTTCTGTTTTTAGAAAATAAAACGTTCCTATGACATCTAGCTGATTGTGTCCTAATATACATAAAGGAATTTCTTGCAAAAAAAAGAAACCTTCTTTCAGACAATTGCCTACTAAAATCACATATATGAGCTCCATCTCTCTGCTGCTTATAAATAGTTTACTTCCCCAGTGATAAAATAAAAATTTGGGTAAAGGTGAGATATAATTTCAGAGTTGCTTCAGAGCATATCAGCTGCGGCTGTTTGTTTTTTCTGAATTTCTTCTGATCTTGCTGCAAGGCTTAGTTGAAGGAAATGAGCAATAATCTGCTCAAGATTCATTCAGTGATTGTCACATTAAAGATCTGATAAATACACGGTTTGGGCAAGTACATGCTCTTGCATATCCATGCCAATGTGGTTAGGAATTTAGGACGTAACTTTGATGTAATTGTTTATTTACGTCCGTACTGCCATGTTCTGTTTTGTAACATCAGTCTAGCCAGCCACTGTCCTCATTATTCATCTCCTTTCAGCTTCCTGCTCTGCTACACTAACTCCAAACAATAGCAAACAATGATTTAATTCACGTTGCCTGAGCCTCATAAATCATCGGAGATTATGTTTTTAAGACGTTCACAAACAGGCAAAGCATAATGAGATGCGCAAATTGGTTTGGGCAGCTTGGAACTCAATAGCATCTGTATTGCTATTATTATCATTGTCTCGGCGTGAGGTGTGACTGAGCATCTCCGTTTGATTATGATAGACTTTGTTTTATAGCGGAATATTGGCTGGGTCAGTTTAACAATGAGGTGGTTTACAGAATCATGAATTAGGCAGGGAAATCTAGCGAAATTGCTGCGTAATATATCACTTGTTTTTGTTTTTGCATGCTCTGTTATGTTTGATGAAACAAGGAAAATGTAAATCCTTTATCTAATCATGACAAGGAGCTCAGACTATAAATAACTTTGAGCTGCAACAACTGATTTGTTGTGTCAGAAGGGACTTTTCAGGAACAATAGATTACAGCTCCTACCTACTTTAAAATCAATCACTGTATAAAACTCTCTGTTCTGGCAAGGCTAAACTTCTCTCTGCAGTTTTACGTCTTGCTCTGAGAATTTCCAACGCTGTTTGGAAATCCAAATCCACAGGTGACTTTCTATTGTGCGGTTTAGTACTCTGTCAAATTCTGAGTGAAATTATTAGACAAGGCGATGCAGAGTAGGTGAGTGAGGATTAATGGGTAGTTCCTCTCACAGATGAGACCGACTTCTGCTGCATGCGGTGTCGCATCAGAGCCGGGGAAAAGGGGAAGCCTTCCAGTCTGAAATGCTTTGTTTCATCAGTCAGATCTCATCAGTGTGCACAGAATGCTCTGAAGCAATAGCACGTATAGAATAGGCTGGATTAAATGCAGTTCACTCACTTCAGTGAGTAGAACTGTGTTTGTTTTCTGTACTATGAGAGGAAAGCAAAGTTTTGAAATAAACTGAGTCAACTGAACTAAAAGGTAATAATTTACTTTGACTGGAAACATTTTCTTGCTACTTTTTCATCAGTCTGAGAAACTCAGTTAATAGTTCATGGGGATCATTCTAAGTAACATAAAGTACTGTGAAAAGGTATTTGCTCCTTTATGGATTTATCTGCTTTTACTTATTTGTCATACTTGAATGTTTCGGATTATCAAACAAATTTGAATGAATTGAATGAATCCAAATTTGTGTTTTCAAGAAGAGATGTTAAAGGAAAATGGCTACCGAAACAAACCTGGCCCAGTGTGAAAAAGGTATTTATCCAGTTGAATCATATTTAACTGTGATTAACCACAATATTTGCAAAGCTGAGTTAAAAAGCCTTTGTATTTTCATTTTCAGAAAATCTGAAAATGAAAATCTGGTTTCTCTGCAAAACTATGTTACTTTCAAGATAGCGTACTACTCATGCCCACCACAGAGACAGACAAGCTCTCTCTTTGCATTTTAAATCTGCTTGGTGACCCTTGTGGATCTTATCATTTATTTCCTTAACCCATTGGAAATAACAATACAACTGCCTCTGATACTTTCAGGTCGCTGCCCCCTGATTGAAGTCTCTCATCATCTCAGGCACCTGTTTCACATAATCAGGCCACCCTACCTGGATGTACTGTTTCACAGCCCAAAGCTGAGGGGCTGTGTCTGTCTAAGCTTTGATCATCTGCATCTTTTGTGATGAAGCAGGAAATGTGTAGAGCAGTCCCAAGCTCAAATCCTCGAGGGCCACTGTCCTGCAGACCTTAGATGCATATCTTGTCACACACACATGAAACAAATGCAGTCAAGCTCTGCTAACAAACTCATACTGGAGTCAGGCGTATTGATGCATCTAAAAGTTGCGGGATAGAGTTTGAGATCACTGGTGTAGACAGAGTGGTGAGGACAGTGGAGGGAATCATCAGGACAGCACTTCCCTTTAACCATGACACCACTTGTAGACACTGCATGAGCAGGGTTCAGACAACCATAAAAGACTCCTACCACCCCCACCGTGGACTGTTCTCCTTGCTGCCCTCTGGCAAGAGGTTCAGCAGCTTCAAATGCTTGGTTACACAAGTGATTAAAGGCTTGGAGTCACACAGAAGCGCAGTTTGCAGAAAAAAAAGTGGACACCAGTGTCTTTGTTTTTGAGCAATGGGAGCCGACAAAGGAAGCCGGCCACATTATTACAAGGCGAATAAAGGCAAGAAGAAAACAGCACAGCTATTAACAACAATTTATGTGTAGCTGTGACTGCTGCTTTTGTGGAGAAGTTTCTGTGAATGTGTATTGAGAGCCAGGACAGTGACACAAACGGTGGGTGAATATCTTGTATGAACGTTGATACTGTACTTACAGTAATCAAAACCCATTAAAGTATACGCTAAGTGGTCTGCAAACAGTTTCTAAACTTTGCTTGAACGACAATGCGAAGTTAGTTCCGCAATTATCTGTTTGCCACTGCTGTTGTAGCAGAACATTAATTATTTGTAACCCCTCAGCTCCACTGAACGCTTCCATGTTCAGTGCAACACTAATTGCAGCAACTCCAGTCAGTCAGAGCTGTTTCACCTGGTGCACTGCTGTGCACTGCTGTGCATTCCTGAAGCGACCCAGATGCACCGACCACTGTGTGTGTTTGTGTGTGAGTGTGTGCGTGCATGCTCTTGTTTCTGTAACGTACATAAAGCATAATCCAGTTTTGGCTGTGAAACTATGAGTTAATGCACACACACACAGCTCTAGTTTCTAAACGAGGACTTTTCACCAAATCTGCAGCATTTTTAACAAAATTGCCATATTTAAATATATTTAACAAACAAATTTGTCATGATTTTTCAATAATTGAATTCAACTTTCCCATTGCACTGCCATGTTGCCACTGAGAACATCTGGTATATGTTTCTTTGTCTGTCAGTGGGAAGCCTGGCATTGCATGCTGTTCACCAGTGTATCGTAATCTGCGGTGTAATTTGACACTGCGACTCTGAGTGAGTCTTGCAGATGTGCATCAGTGAGCCGTGTTCTGTGTTTGTTCTTGATGAAGTTCATATCAGAAAAGGCTGATTCACAAAGATAGGTTGAACCAAACAAGCTGGCAACCTTCGTAGCTGCTGTGTGTACACCACTGTATTTTTCTGAGTCAACAAGGCACCAAAAGTTTGGTGCAGCCTGACGAGCTTTAAGGTGGAGGTCATTTTTGCAATGTCACGATTTCAATTTTCACCTGTCTAGCATCCAAGCTCAATGTTGCACTTTGTTGCTCAGCAATGCATGTTGTGTCCACGTTCATGAAAGGATTGGTAATGAATGACACATGTGGCTCAAGCTGATCAAGGTCACAAAACTTGTTCTCAAACTCTTGTCTGAGTCTGTTTATGGCTTCAGAGTACTTTTCTGCAACTTTGTCAAACGTCTCACCTGCAGAAGCATTGTCTTTCAGCACCATCTGCACAGTGGGGAAGTGCAGCACCTTTTTTCTCTTTAAATATACAGAGAAAAGTTTAATCTGGGCTTTAAATGCATTTAAAGCACTTATCACGTCAGCAAGTCTTAACTTTGCCTTGCAGCTCACAGTTCGAAAGGTTCAGTTTCCCAGTGATGTCTACTAAAAATGCAAGTGGCCACTCAGTGTCCTCCAGCAGCGAGGTGTCTTTGCTTTTGGGTTGCATGAACTCTTTGATTTTTTTTTTTTTTATCATCACGTGCTCAAAGCCGATCCCCTTTGCATGCAACGTCTGCTGGTGAATGATGCAGTGGTAATGCAAAAGGTTTGGGAACTCTGCGTCACCTTTACAGTGAGCGATGAATACTGTATGTCGGCCAATCGTAGCAGGTAATCACTGATACCAGCCTTTCCAGCAGTACCCTTTTTCTCCACGAAAAACTCCTTCTCCCCGTTACAGATGTCAACTCCCCTCGTAGTTGTCTTTAGGGGCAGTGGTGTCTGAAATTCTTCTTTTGTGGAGAAATCATTAAACACCATCCGGATAAAGATCATCAGTTGCGCTGTACTGCTGCTGTCCATGGACTCGTCACACTGGATGCTAAACCTGCACTTGGCCAGATCCCGGTACAGCTGATTGGCCACGTGCCCAGACATAGCGGCAGTCTTCTAACCATTGTAGTCACCCCCAGTTATACAGCTGAGAGAGTAGAGATTACATGGGTTCCATATTTCTCGTCTTCCAGCGCATTTTTTGCGAAAATGTCCTCGTCTGAAAATGGCCTCTTTTTGTTGATCAAAAAACGTATAACTCTAAATGAGGCTTTGGTTGCTCTTTGGGAGGTATTCACCGGTCTCGGGAAAAAAAGGCACAAAGCTGCTTTTAACTCGCTGGCATTTTAAGCTCGTGGTGCGCTGCTCAGTGGGTAGTTAGCATGGTAGGTTGTGTGACACGTCCTGAGATGTATTTCCACATCTTGGTGCTTTGCCATCACCGCAGTCACCCCGCAAATGAGACACATGCCGGAATCATTCACGGTCGTAAAAATATAGGTCTTCATCCCATTCGTTGTGAAAATGATATATTTTCCTTAAATCATCTCCTCACCTTCACCGTGCCCACCAGCTGGTCTAAAGAACTTGTCTAAAGAGGAGAACAAATTCTCCTCTTTAGCACCTATCACAGTCAATTTAGGTATCATAAAAATAAACTCAAGAGCAACTTTTCTTTTTCTTGGACAAAATCTGAGTTCTTTTGATCGCTTACACAATGTATAGCTTGGATGGAAAGTTCTGGAGCTTTATCTTCTTCTTTTAAGCGGGCATTGCTCACATTTTCAATGTCAACAACACCCTCTACTGGCACCACAAAATGTAACCAAATAAAACATTTACCCTTATGTTGCATGTCAAACTCAGGTGGGTTACATTTCCTTCTGCATCAGCAGTAGAGAAAACGGAGGAAGGAAAAGCCAAATCTGCGTAGTGTGTATATCCTATGACCTTTAAAAATAATTTCCCTTTGGTCTTTGGTATTGCCCTTAAAAGTCCTCCTCGTCGTTCTCACCGTGGCTAATAGAGTGGATCCCTACAGTGCAATAGGGTAGGGCCGGTGTGAAAGGGGCTAATGAGGTGTAATGTCATCAGCAAAATCAGTTGTTTGTTCTCCATCTTGTTTCTCCTGAGTCTGGATGGGTGGCAGGACATGGATACAGCTTCCCAGTTTGCCTCTGTTCACTGGAACTATCATATTTTTTGCTTCCACCAGGTTGATTGGAGTTGTTCTGCAGTTCAATTAAATTAAATTAAATTTTATTTATATAGCGCCAATTCATGAAACATGTAATCTCGAGGCACTTTACAAAGTCAAAATCAATCATATTGTACAAAATTTCCTATATAAGATAACCAGTTGATTGCTTCAAAGTCCCGACAAGCAGCATTCACTCTTGGAGAAGCGTAGAGCTAAAGGGAGAGTCATCTGCATTGTCCATGGCTTTGCAGCAATCCCTCATACTGAGCAAGCATGAAGCGACAGAAATTATGACAAGCAATGCATAATTGAAGAACAGTAGGACTCGATAGAGTGAGAAAAATAGATCCTGATGTCCTCCAGTAGCCTAAGCCCATAGAAGCACATCCCCATAGGTAGGTCAGGGCAACATAAGCCACTCTAGCTTTGTCAAAAAGGAAAGTTTTAAGATTAGTCTTAAAAGTAGACAGGGTGTCTGCCTCACGGACCAAAACTGGGAGTTTTCATCACAACCTCCCCATACGTCTTTGGGCTGATTATAAATGACCCGTAGCAAACGGCAACGCATCAAACCTAAAAGCTCCACAATTTAATTTACCCCGAGAAGCTAAAGCCTGGTGCTTTAAATTCTGGGGCTTGCAATGGAAAAGGAGCTAAAGTTCTTTCTTGTTGCACTTTCTCTACGTGCTCTTGAATTCTCGACATTTCCGTCTGTCACGGCGGTTTATCACAGGTTCTCGTCATTATGAAAGCTGACGTCTCTATTGTTGTATTTCTTTTGCCACACTATTCCTTAGGTTGTACGTTGATGCTGTTAGCCACATTTGCCTGGGATGTTTGTAGCTTTATTTGCGACCTCTGCACTATGGTGAACTTGTTGGATAACCTGAGCTAGTGTAGGTAGGCAGTGAGCTGGAACTTCTGCGAGAGTTGTTCATCCCTAATACCCAGAACCATTCTGTCTCTGTCATGCAACCAGATTCTGTTTGGTTTTTGGTTTGGCCGGCCGTTTTCCTCCTCCTGCTCCGCTCCTCTCATCACAAAATCTGGGACACATGCTGCTGTTCAATTAACATTAATTTATTTCACCTGGGACTCCGCCTATTTTTACATATCTCTCACAGCCAGTCTCAGCCAGATTTAATCGCAGCCTTTCATCGGTGCCCTCACTGGTTTGCCATTCTAGTGCTTGTGTGCACCACCTGCCTTCTTTTGTTCCTGTGTGGATCCTCTGCTCACCATGCCAAACTCACAGTTCTCAGCTAATGCAAACAGAGCCATTATATCAGCACTCTCTCACCGGACAACTGTCTGCACTGAAAGAAGCATACCCACTCATGAATCAGATTTCTTTTTTCCATGGAGTAGTCATAAAACTTCTTCAACGTGAATTTAATTCAAATACAAATGAGTTAACAAGCTTTTCTGCTTTGCTACGCATTTGCAAACATACTAGCCTTGACTCTGGACTCCTCTGTCCTCCTTATTTAGCTTCTTCACCATTCAGAAGCATATAAACCTCATGCTTCCACTTTGAGCATTCACTGAGCATTGAGCATTCGGGTTGATGGACTTAAACTCTATCATCTGATTAAATTGGGACATGGTCATCACCGGGGCCACTTCTGACACCATGTAATGTCTTCTCAGCTCTAACAAAGTAAGGACTGACCCAAAGGTCTCTCAAAACCTCTTTTGTTCAGCACCACACTCTTGCCTCCCTTGTTGCATTTACTGACAGGCACAACAGGAAATTCCATTTTTCACAGGATATACTGAGGTTTGCAGTTGTAAAGTGAGAAATTCTGAAAAAAAAAGCAGCTTGAAAAACATTGTGGGGCACTGAAAACAACAGTGACAGAAAATAATAAGCAGGTATGGATGGTTGGATGGATGCATGGATGGATGGATCCCTTTTTGCACACAGTGAGAGACATTGAGCCATAAGAATTTTGTTTTACCAGTTAAGGTTCAGGAGAAGAGAGTTGACAATTACAAACAACAGACATGTCAGGTTGGTTGGTTCAGTGATCGCATATCAGAAAAATAACCCAAATCTTGTAAAACTTAATGAAAATAACAGGAAAAAATAAACAAATTACAATAGAGAGGTATATAATGTCATACAATATTTTGATAAAAGCACAAAAGAACTGAATTGAAGAGATAATGAGCTCAGTGCATCAGGGAGGATCCCTTAACAGCCTGGGCTATGAAGCAAATTACATTCTATTTTTAAGCGACTCAAAACCTTTTACTGTTAACGTCTGCCACTAATCTTAGCTTAAGTTGCCAAGATCTGACTGTGGAGATCACACAAATATCTTTTCTGCTGAATAAAAGAGTTTTTGAACTGCAAACCATCTCAGGTGAACATACTCCACAAAGCAATTAGAATTTCTCTGAAATCCATTTTAGAAAAATGGGGAACCTGTTTGTTTGTACAAGAAGAGAGACCCTCTCCCTCCTGGGCAATCTTACTCATTTACCGTGACATTTTTTTTCCGTCCTCATATCTATTCCTTCTCCACCATTTTTTCCTCATTTTCATACATCTTGGGTCAGGCACTCTTCAGTTTTCTATTTGCAAATGTGTCTTCTGTTTTGTACATTAGGCGTGATTTGTTGCAGCCGTGGGATCATGTAAACACTGGGTGAGAGTTGGATTTCATTAGTAATCAGCCCTCTTAGCTCACAGTGTTTCAGGCTGGCAAAATGTGCTCCACAAGAACATAAATTACATCAGGAGTTCAGAGAGGTTCGGGCTGACTGTTTGTGGTTACACAAGTGGCGTTTCATCACTGTGTGTTCCTGGATATTTGTGCCCGGGCGAACACTAAAAGCTGCGTTTTCCCAGTAGACTTTCCAAGGCCTCGCCATATGCTGCGGCAGTGCATCCTCGCAAACGGCCTGCGGGCGCTCTACATGCACATAAACACAGCGCCTCTATATTTACTCTTTAAAAGCCAAGCTCATTGAAAATTCTGCGTACTTTTGGACTCAGCCGTGCAAAAAAGATCTTTAAAGTAGATAGTCATCACTTGTCAGTGGTTTTTGAAAAGATGCATTTTCCATTTTGCAATATCTGTACAAGCAAAGAACCTTGATGCTAGTTTTTTGGAGGACAGTAATTCTGTGCACTGCAGGTACGGTGCCTTGCAAAAGTATTTAACTATCTTATTGGAATTTGATTTAATTTACCAACACAAATAAGTGCATCATCGTGAGGTGGAAAGAAAAAGGGCCGCATGATTAATAAAGTTTCTACAAATAATACTGAAAAGTGTGGTGAGCATTTGCATTCAGTCGTTTTTAGTCATTTCTTTGTACAACTACCTTAGAGCTTCATGTTTGTGGGGTATTTGACCACACAATGCTTGTTTTTCTTTGCAAAATAGCTCAGTCTCGCTCAGACTGGATTAAGTACAAGTGGATGTCAGTTTTTAAACTCTTCTCACGTGGATTTACGTTTGCAGTCTCAATCAAAATATGACAGCTCTGCCTGTATGTTTAGGATCATTAGAAGCTGCTGGAAGGTGAACCTTCACCATAGTCTGAAGTTTATTGCAACCACTAACAGGTTTGCATCCAGGATTGCCTTGTATTTAGCTCCATTCTTCTTCCCATCAACCCTCACCAGATCCACTCTCCACGCTGCAAAAATGATTTTAAGACTCTTGGATCAGGGATCAAGAATCTTTATTGTCATTATGTAACCATAATGGCATCTTGTTGAGACACTGACTCAGAATTCACACAGTTTCACACATTCACACAGCTGAATGCACCAACAGCTCCTCCCGCGAAGCTAAAACCGTGTAAATAGTCTTTAGTATGTCATGTTCACAGCTACCGCTGTGATTCTCTCCCTGTTGCTGGCTGCTGTAGTCATTCTCAGCATTCTGGATTGTTCCAACTAAATCTCCTGATTGCAGGCACCTGTTACCGCCCTGATTACTGGCTTGGCTTCACCTGTGTGTGGCGCTACTTAAGCCTGCCTTCTCCTGAGTTCTGGTGCCAGATTCTCAAAAACCCTTGTGTGAGTAGACCCTCCAGCATTCATAGACTTCTGTGAAGTTTGCCTCGCCGTGCTTCTCGGACTCTCCAGTGGTTCTTGGTATCTGGACAAAGACCCGTGCCTGTTTGTTGTCTCTGCCTCTCTGCCAAGCCCTACCGTACCTTTGCAAGTTGGACTGTCTTTGGATTTCTGGACCCTGGACTGGACTCAGGACTCTGCCTGTTGGATTTCCCCACTGGAACCTCTGCTTGTGTCTGTCTGCATGTGTATGACCTTGGACTGGATCTCCAGCTCCCGCTGGATCCCTGCTCCTGCTTCTGGCCGACTGAGGAAATTAATTTCTGCCCGCAGAAACACCTCTGGACCATGCCATAAAATCTCTTTTGGATTATATGCCAATTTTTGGATCCAAACAAGGTTAGTAGCTTCCTTTTTGTTACATTGGCCCCTTCTCTGAGAATCAAATGCCACTAACCTTTCTATCTCCCTTGCATTGGTTCCAGTTCCAGAAGGTTCCTGCACTGGCTACACCAAATTTTAATAAGACCCAGAACCCTAACATAGCATCTGATAAGATTTAAATGTTTGAGTCAAAAAGACCACAAAAAGACGGGACGATCTAAAACACAGTGCAACTGCATGAATGAAGCAGACAAAACACTCCGAGTGTGCAAATAGTCATTAGCAAAAATTTTAATGTTTCAGTTAAATGATGCTAAAGTTAAAAATGACAGGTAGTCAGTTTACAGGATGATGTAAAAAAAATTGCATAATTGTATCAAACATTCCCAGAGAAGTAAAAGTGTACAAATAGTCATTAGCAAAAAATTTAATCATGTTAAATATGACCTGTTATGCTCCCTTTTTAATTGCTTGAACTGTTTCTAGAAGCAGTTAAGACTCAAATGGAAGTACAAAAATGTGCAAAAAGTAAATTTTTCAGGATACAGTAGGTGTGGAAACAGACATTAGCATGTGAGGGGCAGTGTAAATAATTCTTAGTCGCACCAAGGCCCTGTGGAACTACTAGCATTTTTTAAACATGTAACAAACTATGGACTGAGCTGGTGGTTTACATGATTCTCAGCAGGGGGCGATAGCCCTCACAGCTTTGGAAAATAAGATGTGTATATAAGTCTATTAGTTTTTGATTTAATGTTCACAATATTATGCTACTAACATGACATGATGTTTATGTCTTCCATTAAAATATATGGATACATCTATTCAAAATGTCTATTCAGGATCATGGATTTGTGCCTGCTTTAGCCTTCTACAGCAGGGATATCATCTAGAACCTGTTCTAAGAAGGAATACTCAAACATACCTTGATATTGTACAGCGCAGATAGGATGGGGGAAGAAGGGAAGCACAGACAAGGCTGTAAAATGGTCTGGACCAGATGCTTGAGATTTTGTCTGATTTGACAGAGCCCCTACTTCCACCTACTTGGTTCCTGTGTATTTTACAAAGCTTGTAGCAAATTGCAAACATGACTTCTTATGACTGTATTTCAGCATAGATAGCTGACCACAAACCTGTCTTTCATCAATGCCTTTCTTCTTGTACGGCTTCACAAAACACCGGATTTATCTCCAACATAATTTGGCAATAAAATATTTTAGTCGGTGGTTGTACCAAGGAGAAAGGTTCATATACAATTTAAAGGTAACAAAACTCAGAACTGAAAAGTCAAAACAGGTCAGTAGCTCACTTTGTGAAAATTAGTGTTTGGTGTCTGAATGTCTTGTAACTTGAATGAGATTTTGCATTTACAAAGAACCCATTCAATTTGCACCAGGTTCTAAAAAAACACTTGCCTTCAACTTTTACTTTAGCCTTCATAAGGCTGATTTCATGATTTTACACACAGCACTTTTTTTGTAACTTGGCTTCAAAAGATGTCGCTTTGGCTTCCATGAACTTAGTTTTCTTGACATTGCACGGGAATATAAGACGTTTCCGAGGCTCATCCAGCTTACACTTGTATCACATCTCTGAGCTGAGCAGCTGTCAATTCGCACTCAATGTGCCTCACATTTGCCAGCTTCACTCTGCTTCTCATGAGTCTCTGTGTATCGATCAAAGCTAACCCTCTGCCTGGGATTTAAAATGCAGTGCCGTGTATCTCTGCAAAGTCAAACTGACCAGCCTTCCAACTTAGTGAACATTCACTGAGCCAAGATGAGATGACAAAAAAAATAAATAACACAAAGTGGTTAGTTAATACATAGTGTGTATATCCCTTCATTACCAGGCACAGCCCGTGTGTGTGAATGATCCTTGTAATCTGTGATGACAGTCAAGAGGCAACCACAGAATTTACATAATACTGCAAAAGGCTATGTTCAGAGCAATACTAAACCAGAACAAAACCCTGAATATACCACTTCTGAGGACAAATACAGTTGGGGTAGCACATGCGGTCTGGTTGCTTTTATTCCTTCTGTGACATGGATTGAAAACTGATGCTCAGAGACACTCTTCATCGGATCTTACTGAGCTCACAGACCGGCAGCTGTGATTGCAGAGAATCTACAAAGTAGGGCGAGACAATAATTCAATAACAACATGTATTGATCCATAGATGTGTGGTTCAACAACAAAAAAGAGGGTCAATAAAAAGTTCAATAGAAGAACAGTTTTCCTTCCTTTTGCATTCTAGCCTATCACGTAGGTTAATACCACAGTCTTCACATCCTCCCAACCAATCACAGACGTAGACCCAGGAAGGCTCCGTCACCAAGCTCCGCCCCTTTCAAAGAGTTCAGAGCTCACACGTTTTTCTTCTTTGTTTTAACTTACAATTTTGGGGAAAAAAATTGGTTGAATAACGGGTTGAGTTTGAATTCAGTGTTATTTACCTAAAAATAGGTCATTAAGCAACAGCATAAAATGGCCAGGGCTGCACTTAAAGGCATACTATGCAACATTTTTCAGTTAATTAATGTGTTCCATACCGTTTTGGATGATTAAATGAGTCAGTTCAGGTCGAACAAAGGTTTTCTCGGCCGCCCTGGTGGTCTGTGGGGGAAATACCGTACTTGCAATTGCAAGAACCCTCGGCCCGCACCCACAGGCTCAGAAGTCTCGTGCAAGACCGCGAGAGTCAGTCTTGCTTTACGGCGAGAACTCTGTGTTTTTGCCCTGCCATTCACTATATGCACGCGCAAAAGCAACAACAAAGAACCGCGTGTTAACGTCAAATAAACATGCAAGCATATCGAGTTTTATTATTATTATCATTATTTTTATTTTTATTTTTTTGAATGCTGGCGAGACTCAATCACCTTTACCATCACTGCAAAAGACCTTCCAATGAAATGTGTCGTCTGCATTTAACCCATCCCTTGGGGAGCTGTGGGCTGCCTGGGGAGCATTCAGGGGCTGGGAGTTTTATTCAGGAATCCAGAGAGGCAGTCTGTGGGAGTCAAACCATGAACCTTGCAGCCTCTCCAGGATGCAAGCGCACTGCTCTCTAACCACTGGGCCACTAATCTCCCAACTGAACACAGGGAGCATAAATACAACTCAGTCACACTTTTTAGATTTTTGTTGGTCAAAACGTTTTGAAGACCAGGTGTAAAATACTTTTCTTTATGTGTTTCGTGGTAGGAAAAATGTAGTAACAATCAACGACTATGAATTATTGATGAATGCCTATTGACTGGTCTGAGCTGCTCATCGTGTTGATCCAAAGTACCAGGGGAAGGGTGGATTTTCTGAGAAGAGTGAGAGTATGGCTGGACCCATTAGCTAATGATTCATAAAAATAAGCCCTCCTTGATCAGGTCATTAGAAGTAATCAGTATTTCAAGCTGCTTTAGGAGCTGCCTTAAAAATTCCAGTAATGAAATCAGAAGATTTGCAGCAAAGTTCCAGGATGGTAACTTGTAGCTGCTGAAAAATGTTACATTAAGTTCCATAATAGTAACTGGGAAGTGTTAGCAAAGTGCCAGAAATTACCTGGAAGGGTCCATGAAAGTTTCAAGGAAGGTACCACATGTAATGTTCCAAAAA
The DNA here is from genome assembly GCF_011125445.2 of Fundulus heteroclitus. Classification (NCBI taxonomy): domain Eukaryota; kingdom Metazoa; phylum Chordata; class Actinopteri; order Cyprinodontiformes; family Fundulidae; genus Fundulus; species Fundulus heteroclitus. The sequence goes on from NW_023396901.1 coordinate 1,554,216, forward strand.
ATATGCAGAAGATTATAAAATAAAATAAAAAGTACCTAATGATTTATTGGGACGTTCTGGGAACGTTCCAGAAAGTATCCTCCAGGTTCTGGGCTGTACTAAACCATACTGCCTAAAATATTTTTATTTATTTATTTTTTATGAGCAGTCACAAGGTAATTATACCTTTTTTTTCTTTTTGTTGTTTAATATCCATTAACATCCTTTGAACAGGTATTAGATTTCAGGAGCATCTTTCTTACCTGCCTGGTCAGAACTAGCATGAAATCCCAGACCAATTTCAGCAGGTATAAGGTAATCAAAGACGGACTGAATAATTAAAAACACTTGCTGCGGCTTTCATCAATTGTTTTTCCAAGAGTAATCATCAGGGTAAAGAAGGATTTGATTCAGAACAAAAAAAACAGCCTAATTCATATCTCATTCTCCCTGTGTATCACTACAGGTCTCTGTTCCAGTTACTCTGGGACCATCTCTTTGTTCTATTTAAGGGGGAATAGTTGCATCGCATGGCCTGATGCGCATGTCTGATCTCAGCTGGTAGGAGAAGCTCTTGCTGAGGGGTCATGACCATCTCACGTAGCAGCAGAAGTGTGGCGGATGTAAAATGCAGACGCATTGGCGAGGAGCACAGTCCCCGTTCTTTTATCACAGCGGCTAATGCAGCCGAGGCAGAAACACCTGCCAGTCGTAGCTTTCATCTCATGGGCCAAAGTGATCTGGCAGAGTGTGTTTTGGTTCTGCTGCATGGGGTCTATTCTGAAAACGCCTTGTGAATAGTGGAGCATTTGTATTTGGACAGCTTCCTTGTTTTAAGTTTAACAAATGAGTCCAGGTAGCTAAAGAGACACGGTTTGAGATGTTTTGTTTTGTTAAAGCCCATCAGCTCTGACCCAATCTCACTTTCTTTAGCCCTAGAAACTCCTGACCAACCCCCCCACCTATTGATTTGTCTTCAGTCTTTTCTTCTTTGTTTATCTGACCCAGACTTGGCTTGAGTCTGAGCAGAAACTCTCGTCTAGAATCAGTGTGTCCATAAAGTTGTCATTCTGCTACATGCTTTCATTCACAATTAACTGGAGCGGTACCATCTTGGGTACAAATTAAAGACTGTAAATTGAATTTTTAATGAGTTTTACCTGCAATGTTAACTGAGCAAGCCTTCATTAGCAATTCAATCCTCATCAGTGACAACTGCTGGTATTTTCCTTTGAAAGTAGTCTCTTTGCAGTGTAGCTAATGCCTGCAAGTTAAGGAGTGAAGCAAAGCTGATATAATAGAGAATAAACGTGTCCATAAAAGTGATCTTGATCTTTTCTGTGTTTTTAAAGGTCATCCTCTCACTGGGGGAAAAAAAACTAATCAGAGATGTGGACTTTAGACAAATCTAGCACACTTTTCTGCACCTCAAGTCATGACAGCACGGTGCAAAAATGTCCTTGAAACAAATGCTGTATCTCTAATTAGGGGGTTGCTGAAGAAAGGCTAAAAGTTAGAAATGAAAGCTTTCATAGCTTTTTTTTCTTTCTTTTCCATCTGTGTTAGTATTTGTCAATGTTGACCTTATCATGAATCACCATGAATATGTTTCAACTGTCCTGACATTTAGATTTTTTTTTTTATATACCTCTGAAGTGTACATATAGCATTTTTCTTTTTGATAGTAGACTGCATTAAAACCCCTTTCTCTTTGTGACAATGAGAAAAGTTGATCGATGCATTTTTTTGGGGGTGGCGTTACATAATACACCCTGCTACTCATTGGTGTCTATTGGATACTCTTGTCATGCTGGAGTTGGAAGGTATTCAGTAATTGTGGGGTACTAACCCCAAATGTATTACAGGTGCAAGTGGAACGACACCCAAAATATTTAAAGTGGGAATGCAAACCTTTGTTTTTATTTCACTATGTTTTGACCATAAAGAAGTCTTTAAAAAAACATTCAATGTACTTTGAAGTTAAAATATAATGCTATAAATCATAAACTACTATACCCCCCTCTGAGCTTGTTTCTCGGGCACTTATACCCATCACCAACCACACTGAGTGCATACTTGTTACTAAGTGGAGACTTCAGAACTAAAGTAAAAAAGAAAACAGAATTTACTAGGAATTCCTAAGACTATACAATGGAGAATGTAAAAAAAAAGTAGTAATTCTTCTAGTGTAGAAGATCAAGCATCACTTCGGAGCGGAGCAGCACCCCACCAAGAGTAGTTGCCTAATAATGTCCCACTACAGGTTTGTGTTCAGTTTATGTGTTCAGAGGAGTGGTTAGAGCAGTGCAGGGGGGGGGGGGGGGGGGGGGGGGCTGTAAAGATGCCCACTGCTCCCTAAGGGATGAGTTAAATGCCAGAGACAAATTGCGTTGGGGTGTACAATTGCAATGACAAATAAGGATTCCTTTATTTTCTTTCACGGTAACCAGCTGAAGCACTGGTGGACAGGTGGTGGTAGACTATTCACTATTTTCATTACCACACAGCTTTTTCAATGACAGCATCAGGCTCATTCATTATTTAAAGGAATCCTTTTTCATTCGAATTGGCATTTGGCGGAAAGCAGCACTGCGTTTTGAAAGCAATTTACTTGTATTTCATGTGCTGCACTGTACTTTGCCTAATGCAGCACTTGGGTTCATTGTTCAATAAGGGATAAATAAATAAATCAATAAATATGCATCATTTGGATCCTTTTGTTGTGGAAACAACAAAATCACATCAAAAGAGGAACTGTAAATCTTTCCTATTAGGGCCTCAAAGTTTTAGATTACAAACCTCTGGTTCAGGGGTCTTGCAAAAACAGGCATTGGGTTAGATCTTAAAAAATGGATAAAACATAAATTTTGCATTTACATTTAAGGCTCTTAATCATTATTTTTACACCAAGTTTTGGTTTGTTGTAATTGTTTGATTGCTGGGTTGATCTTAGGAAACTTTTGATGCAAATGTGCTCAAAGGAAAGTGTTTACCACAACAGAGTGGAGATCGCGACTGAAACAATCAGAAAGTCTTTAAAGTGATATCCTGTGCATATCTTGTTTTTTCCAACCTTTTTCATCAGTGCACTAATGTTCCTGCGTTATTTGAAGCACAAGATTCTGTGAATGATTAATGTTTTTTTTTCTTATTATTTTGCTTTTAGTAGACCTATTTTCTAAGAAAACTACAGAGCAGACAACGCAACCAAAAAAAAAACCTGAAAACTTCTAAAAGATAACATTATATTTCTGCATTGTCAAAAGCTTCAAAGTTTCAAACAAACCACAGGTCTGGCAATGCAAAGATACAAACAGCTTTGCAAGCACAACACACCAACACAAAGCACAGAGAGAGCTGATCCAACACGATGCCGCGTGCACACTGTGCACAATTTGATACAAGCCGATCAATTAGAAATTGACTTAATGTCATCAATACACCTGTGGAGGCTTGCTGTAGTCGTTGTAGAGAGCACCACACCTAAGTGTTTCCCAGGGAAGCACAGCGATGGACGGGGGGGTGGCAACGCTGAGGCCTTTTTTTTAGTTTCTGTTTTTAGTAAAGCCTACACATAGTATCTTCACAATTCAAGTATTTGAGCAGAGCAGCATCTAATACCCTGAGCCATGTGTTTTCTTATTCACATGCACCATCCTTTTGTTTATTCATGAGTTTATGTTTAAATCCAGAGAAGGAAATAAGTTTCCTCCAGAGATGGAGGAAGACTGAGGAAAGGGGAAAAAAAATCGAATGCAAGTTTAAAGGGTACATACGCTAAGATGTGACAGATTCTCTCCCTCTCTGTTTCTTTCTCTCCATCACCCCCTGGGCCATGTCCATCCAAATTTAAAGGACTGTGTCAGATCATAATAAGGGATTCTCCTCATCAGCACAGCTGTGAGTGGGTTGCTCACTGTTGCTCCTCGGAGATGCAGCAGACACAACGCCTCTACATCACCTTTTATGTGCGCTTCGCATACAGCTGGAGGCAGAAAACACAGGCACCAAACTTCCATCCAGTGATGGCATAATTCGAAAACTTCAGTGGCGCCGGCGAATCAGTGCGACACTTGACTCGTCATTTATCGTTGGTGCAGCTCTCCGTTAGCGCGTGAGTCGACAGATTCTATAACACGACTTGATCCACCCACAGCTGCAGTCTTCCCTATAGTGTGCGGCAGGTGATGGTGTTTTCCCACAGTCACGATGCAAAGCTGATGCAAAGGTGTACAGTAACTTTATTTTTTTTTTAAATTAGGTTTCTTTTCTTAGTCAGTTGTGACACATTCAGATTTTTAGCATGTGACTGAAAACGTCTATTGTTGGCTTTGGTTTCTGTTCTGTTTAACAACGGCTATGTTGCCACCAGATCTGTTTCTGAATTTTTTTTCCAATCCTGTTTTTCAGGAATACCCTGGAAAAACTACAATGACTAGTATCTTATTTTTAACATGTAATGAAAAATTAAGTTCTGCTTTCCAGGGTTTGTTGATAAAGCAGAGTATTTGTTCAGACCATTGGCGAACAAAGAGGAGCACCTGTAGCGTCTCTTGATGCCTGAGCTGCAGGAGGAGTTGTTTTAAATTCAGTGTGACTTCTTGGTTAACAATGCCTCTACACAAGCCTACATTCAATCCCATTCGTAACAAACGGTTGTACTTCCTGTTGGGTGGTTGTCGTTTGCGCTAGTTATGTTGCTGCTAATTCCGCTTCAGGTTTTAACTCAGATTAGACACAGAACATATGCTTTGTCTTCTGGATGGAAGTAATTTGGGTGCTACAATCGCTGCTCGGTCCAGCTAGTTTACTGTAGTGTCTGGTGAAACTAAGAATGCAACATTCTTACTTGCAGGTGTACATGCTATAGAGAACCTGCCCTGTTATCAAAGGGCTCAACGTTAGGTTATGATGGCAGCGACACAATTGTTTGACACAAGCCAGCTCTGCTTTGTGCCTCCTTCATCAACCATACCGCATTACATAGATTGTCACTTGGTCAGTTGTCTGCTTATGTATATTGGTCAAGCAGCATCTCTTCAATAACAAGCTATTTATTACTGACGTATATCATGGAAGATTACCCTTATCTCACTTTAAAAGAAGAACGTATGCCATTATGAACGTGCATCCAGCCACTTTCAAAAACAGTATAATGAATAAAATAGTGGCAAACTGAATTCCTAAAAGAAAATTCCTAAACTTGGCCTAGTAATGGAGACTAAACTATAACAAAATCTGTTTCAAACACAGCAAAACTGTTAATTTACTCTCTGTAGGATGTTTTTGTTACTATGTCACAAATTTTGAGCATGAGCTTTTCCATTTCAGCTTTCTGATCGACTTTGGGGACATTTTGTACCAGTTTTACACCCTGCAAAATAAAACAGTATTATTTAATTCACTCATAGGCTACTGTAAAGAAATGTTATGTACCTCTCATGACAAATATCTACCAGCAGGACATCACTCAGAGTTATTTTGGTTTGATTAGGGCTGATAATGTTAAGAGTCAACCCATTCAAACTGGAATCAGACCTATCATCAATTAAATTTCAATGTAGTTATATTTATAATATTTAAACAAATTGTGTACAAATAAATAACGTGTGTTAAATTTGAGAGGAGTTAACGTTTTGTGTTATGAATAAATATATGATTATGAAATAATTTTTCACCGTACGATGGATACAAAACGGCATGTGGAGGTGAAATTGCAATGCACAAAACACTAGGCTTCAGACTAATGCAGGGAAACTAAGCCACAGGATCCAAAATACTGTAGGTAAAGTTTGGACCGAAATTAGATAATCATTCTTAGCAGCTCCTTTGAGAGAATCTAAACTCCAGACTGTAGACTAGAGAGGATTAACTTTTGTTTTTCCAAGTTTTAAACAGTTAAATGCAGCTATCAGGTGCACTTGAATCAGTTTAGATTTTGAAGGAAGACATTTTTATGCACACTTTTTATGCTCTATTGCAAGTTATTTTTTCAGCAAGAGTTTAGATTTTATTTGCCCCTCCTCCAGAGTTTTTTTGTGTTTGTTTCTATTGCTTGCTGTCCCCTCTCCAGATCATTGTACTACCTACAATCTGTATACTACCCTCTTCGCATTATTTTCTGAGCTTCTTTTCAAAGTTTCTTTTTATCTAGAGATTTATATACACTATTCTTTTCTTGACTGACAGCACTTCCGTATTGTGGCTGTTGAGCCAACCTTTTCTCAGTACATTTATTTTTACTGAAATGATAAGCTTCATCGAGTGTAATTTTATCAAATGCATTTGGAATTTCCAAAAAACTTTATCCATGGATCATGATGAAAAGAATAAGTTCCTGGAAACAAGTGAGCTTCCAGCATAGATTTTTCTCAGCCTTAGAGATGAGGTGATAGAGGTATCTCTGAATAAAGACTGTCCTTTATTAATTTGAAGGTGTCAGCTGAGGAGGTTCAGCCATTTTATAAGCATTCCTCTGGATTCCTTTGGAGTCACTTTTAACTGAGAGGTGACCCCAACGCATGCCCTGAACTCACTGCAGAGACTATATGTCCCTTATGTCATGGAAATATCTTGGGATCTGCCATGACCAGAGTGTCGTTGGGAATGGCAATCGCTAGATTTCCCTCTTGGAAGTGTTAACTACACTACTCAATCTTAAACAAAGGCAAGAGAAGACAGTTTGAGAAACTGATTTCTTTATGTGGTGATCTGAGCCTGTCATAATGCTGTTTAGGACAGCTAAATATTATTAAAACCAAATAACAAGGAACAAAACAACACTGTGCCTAAAAACTCCAAACTTGAACAAACCATCAAAATTGCCAGGCTGTTTTAAGGCAGCTTTCCCTGGAAGGGCTCTGGGCTAAAAGTTGGCTAGGAGGATGTGTGAATTGTTCTTTAGCTGAGAAGAGAAGCATTTCTGTCTAACTAATGATTTTATTGATAATGGCATAGACATTATTGCAAAAATCTGCAAAACAATCTGAATATTTTTTATGTGTTCAGCCTGGCAGTGTAGCACTAAGAATTGTTGTCTTAATGCTAAAGAGAGTGCGACAAATTTACTTTCACAAGTGGAGCATTACTGCTTTGGCCATAGTGCTCTGCCTAATATATATGCAAAAAATGTTATTAAATATTATTTTGGGATTGTTTCAAGTTCAATGGCGCAAAAACAGAAAGGTAAAACAGATAGAAAAGAGAAAAAGATTAGACAAATGCTAAAAGGGAGAAAAGATGACAAAACTAGAGTAGAGGAAAAAGAGAGAGCGGGATAACATCTGCTTCTACACTTGCAGAGAGAAATGTAAAAACCAAAACCAACCAAAAAGGTATCACAGGTGCAAACAACCAATGCCTTAATAACATAACGGAAACATATGTAGTATTATTTAATACAAAATGTATATAGTGACAGCCAAAGCTAATGGTAGGGTTTATCTGTATGGACGCAAATCTGTAAGCACCTGGATCCAAGCACCTGTCAGTGTTTGTGAGAGTGCACTTGTTTATGTAAGGTTTATCCGTAAGAAAAATACTCAATAGTGGTTGTGAGGAGCCAAAGACTGCCCCCCAGAGCACTGAGGCAGACGCCGGGGAAACCAGAACCCCAGACACCCGAAAGAGCCCCCAGAGCAAAGGAGCCCAAAAAGGACCAACGCAGGGATAGCTGCCACCCCCATCCCACGAAAGAGCAGAGAAGAGCCGCAGGAAACCCCCCAACAGCCACAGTGCTGAAGCCCCCTGGAGCTGAAGCGACGAGCCTGCTGCCAAAGCAGGCAGCTTGGCCGGCAGAGGCCGAGACTTTAGCCAGAACATGTAACAGAGGCACAGCATAAAAAAGTTGGTTAAGCAGTATAAGGTCAACGTATTTAACTGGATTTAGGGTGATTTTAATTTTCTCAAAGGCTCTCTCCACATCCTGTGATGTAATCAGCCGCAGCAACGTCATTAAGGAGGTGTGATTTAAAGGAGAACCATGTTTTATAATGGTTTTGTCATGTTTCAGTTTAAAGTCCCGATGGGCCACACACTAGTTCTAATCTTTTATAGAGTAGTGGGTACTCATCTAAACATTGAGCGGATATCTATCCACCCACTGTCTTCTGCTTATATGAGATCCGGTCGCTGGGTCCAGGAGTAACATCCTCCTTTCCACACTAACATCCTCTGTATCATCCTGGGGGACTCTAAGGTGTTCCCAGGCCAGACAGGATATGGTCTCTCCAGCGAATTCTGGGTCTTCCCACGGGTCTCTTCACGGTGGGACACGTCTGGAATACCCCCAAAGCAAGGCACCCAGGGGGCATCCCGATCAGATGCCTAAACCACCAACTGGCTGCGTTCGATCCGGAGAAGCAGTGGCTCTAGTTCCCCCCGGATAACAGAGCTCCTCTCTGTTTTGAGCCGATATGTTAAGCCCTTTTGGATGATTCTTGCAAAATTACTTTAAATTGCCTCTGGTCTCAATGCATCTAAGCACTATGCAGTCAGAGTGGGAGCAACGTCCAGTTGTAAATTTTCAGTATTAACTGCAGCATAAATACCATCTAATTTCACCAACTTGAATCATACCATAAATGTATATTTATTGTATGTATGTTGTACGTTCATTTAACGTTTATATATTTGTAAATAAAGTCAGGCTGGAGGGGTTAAGTTGTGCACGCTTAAGTAGAACGAAGCAGATGTCTGACGGAGCTTCATCAACTGTAAACGCTGAGTCTATGATCGACGCTTTAGAAACAAGTCTTGCAGCTGTTCTCAATTTTGTCATGATTTATTCTCTTTTTTTGTTCCTTTTTTTCTGTTAACTCTGGAGTAAGCACGATGTTTTGGAAACACACTTTCATACCAAACATTATGATTTAATTAACAATGGGTGAATTACTCTCAACTTCACTAATAATACAGGAAAAGAACTGACTAAAAACTGATTTGAGCTAATGGTGGGATTTCTTGAGCCTAATAAGCTGAAATGAAGGTGCAGTGACTCACACTTAGTGAGGAGCCAAGTCTTATTTTGACCAGCTGAGTCACATGTTGGCGTGTGGGTGAGAGCAAAGGTCAAAGCAGACACCGAGGTAAAATTGATGTCACTTGTTTACGCCGATTTGACAGATTTAAGATCCGTACCGGCGCAGAAGCAGGGGCGCTGTGACAGGACAGCTTGTTTTGGTGCATGAGCCCTTCTCGTTCCGTGGCCTGCTCCGAGCTTCTGAGGAGAAAAAAAATCAATCTGCGCTGTCTGCTGTACGAAGACCGCAGCAGGCCGTCTCGCTGACGACGTGGGTGTCACTGTGAAGTGCTCATTCCCGCCCACTAATGCATGCATCAACTTGACTCATTCTTATTACACCCCTCTCTTTTGCCATGTCTGCAGTATCGCCGTGAAAAAAAAGCGTAACGCCATGCAAATGAGCTGAGATGTCTGCCTGGGATCTGCATACATTTCCATGCCCCTCCTCGGCTCTTACAAGGCTTTATCTGCACGAGTGTCCTGTATATCAATGATCATGAAGACGCCTCTTTTATCTGACAAATGCACCACTCCGAGTTGTGAAAGCAGCCCAGTGCTGCCAGTTTTTCTTCTGCGTTGCATTGGTTTGCATTGATTTTGGAGCAGGGCTGTGCTGTCCATGCAGCTGTCGAACTCACTCTGAATTATCACACGGAGACCAGATGCACTCGGACTCCGTGCGTTTCTTTTTTCCCATCTTTAAGCCTCACAGCAGTCAGCTCCCCCTGAACGATCAATCAATTCTTTGCTAATCAAAAATTTATTTTGTTTTATTTAAGATCACCTTTTTTTCGCCTCCTCCCTCGTTATTGTGGATGCACTCTGTAAATCGTTACGGGCGAGAGAAAGCGAGAAGGAGAGAGAACGAAAAAAAAAAGAAGGGTTAAGGAAAAGTAAGACTAAGAAAAAAAAAAGGAAACACGAGGTGACATTCAGGAGTGGGAGAAAAAGGCAAAGAGAAAAATTGATGGGAGAGAGGTCTGACTGTCTCAGATGGAGAGAGGGAGAGAAGGTCGAGGGGGATGAGGGTCCTCTGCTCTACAAATTACCGCTCAGCTAGTCACTGGCATTTCCCAATAATTTGCAGCCTTAGGGGAGGGCGAGATCGTTAGTGATTGTAGTGGGTAGATATGAGAGGGGAAATATATCGCTGTGGACTTTTCTCTGGATTTTAGTGGCAGATCTGTAAGGCGCTGAATGGAGAAAGCGCCAGGGTCAGCGGCTTTATGAGCTGACCATGACGGAGGACGGGAGATGATCAGGTATCTGCAATGCAGTTAATATGCTGAAATAATGACACCTCATGGGAAGAATCAGTTTTTCATCTCTATTGGAGATCAGTGTGGCTCTATCTTTGGGCGCGTATATCAATAGGCTGAGAATCTGTGTCCATTTAGAGTAGAGCCACTGCTTCTTCTCAGCTAAAGCCTTCTCCAGGCCTGTCCCCGTGGGAGGATTTCCGGAGGCAGACCCAGAACATGCTGGACAGACTGTAATCCCTTCTGGGATGGATGGATAATAGTATTTATCTAATGTTATTACTTGATAATAACCATTTATTGATGCGTCTAATGTAGTTTTCACATTTATTCTTGCTAAATATGTGCTAATTTTATTTAAAAACTTGAAGAGGCTCAATTTTCTCTGCATCAGATATAAAACCATACCATAAATCAGTAAATATGTCAACAAAATTAAACCAGGTTGTGCCATAATTTTGATGCAGTTCCCTCCATTGAGCCAGTAGGAAGTACCTAAGGTGCATTGTTCATTTTTTTAAGTAACTAAAAACAACACATGAGGCATGCCTATTTAGAGAAAGGAGTCAACTGCTTTAATATTGCTGTTGTGTTATTGCAATTACTTCAGTAATTGCCTTCTTAAAGTTCCACTGTGCCTTCAAAGACTTAGCTCAAAACAGCATCATTTAACATGAGGCAGAGCATTAAATTAACTTTTATTTTTAATGAGTTGGAAAAAAGTGGGCCATCGTGAAGGCAAAGCCTTCCAGGGCAGACTAAAAATATGCACTGTCATTCTCATTCTGGAGCGCTGCACCTGTTGACAACCCTCTCACACATTTGAGTGCCGCTGTGTTTCGAGCTAATTTGAACAATGCTGTTTGCTCCTGTGGTTAGACTGCTTTTCACCTGCTTTTGTTCATTTCAAGCTAAGTGTCTCTGTTAAACCTAAAATTGTTTTATTATAAAACATCTATGCCTATGGTTCAAATGGTTTGTCCAGCTTGACCTACTTAAGATGTGTTTTTGTATAGTTGATGAACTACTAGTGTACCACAACGTAAAACTCATTGCGTGTGCTGTCCAAAGAACCTTTGACGTGTTTCTATCCCGCCGTGGAGCGTGTCAGTACTGTGGACTTGGTGGGTTCTGTCCTCGCAGCGATTCAGAGATCAGGTCCAGAGAGTGACGGCGTGTCCATCTGCTCAGATTTATCGAACGTGTTGACAGCCGGTTCGTCCTGTGACTAGCGCACGTCTGTTTTGAGGACAGATGCCTGCAGTGCTCCACAAAGAGACGAATTCCAGCTGATATGTAGGTCGACTCCAAGGGAGCGAGGATGTCAGAGCAATGTGTGAGCGATTACGTTTGTGGGACAGATTATTTATCTCAGGCTGGGTCTCACCAATCTGCATTTGTGTCGCCAAACTCTGTGTTCATCAGTTCAACTTACCTAGAGTCTTAGTGAAAGCGTTACGGTGCCTTGCAAAAAGTGGTTAAGACTATTCAACTTTATTGACTTTCTGTTCTTTTTTTGTGTTAGAGCTGTGAGAAGAAGTGCATCATTGTGTAGGAGAAGGAAAATGACATTTTCAAGTGGGACGTCCATTTACATCTGGCCACCCTGAGTCAGTACTTTGTAGAGCCGCCTTTAGCTTCAGTTACAGATGAAAGTTTTGAGTGTCCAGCTTTGCAGATCTAAAGACTGAGGTGTTCACTTCCTCTGTTTCGCAACGATCTGGATTTATGTCTGGACTTGACTAGGCCTTTGTAACGCATGAACATGCTGTGATCTGGACCATTCTGTTGTAGGTCTAGTATTTGCAGCCTCTAGCAAGTTTTTATTCCAGGATTGTGTCATATGTCGCTCTGTTTATTTCCCCAACACCTCTGATCAGCTTCTTTGTGCCTACTGAGAACAAGCACCAGTTGTGTATGTTTGTGTGTGTGTGTGTGTGGGGGGGGGGGGGGGGGGGGTAGTTTTCCACCACATATTGCAATTTCCATTCACTTATGGTGTGATCCCATCAAAAAGACTTTCACTTATTTGTTGTGTCATCTACATTGGCTTGCAAGAAACTTCAGGCAAAACCTCTTATGGCTTTCTGTCAGTAATGGTTTTCTTCCTGCCACTCCGCCATAAAAGGAAGTTTTATGGATTATATGTCCAATGGGTGTCATGTCAACAAATACTCCCACCTGAGTTGTTTATATCTGCTGTACCTTCAGGGCTACTATGAGTCTCTTGGCTGCTTCGCTCACTAATGCGCTCCTTGCCCTGCATGAAACTCCGTATGTTGAAAACCTAATGCATAACCCAGCCCTGGTTTAAACGTTTCCACAGCGTTGTTGTCCCTATCCCGTCCATTTTTATTGTTCTTCATCACTAATGTTCCCTAAGAAACATCTGAGTTCCTCACAGAACAGCTAGTTTCACACAGACGGTATATACACAGAAGTGATTGGGTAACTAACAAAGTGAGCTTTTTGTGAATGTAGGAGTATCAGAGTAAAGCGGATTAAATAAAAGTGTGAGCAAACGTTTTCAGCTTTTACCTGCAAATCATTTCGAAAAGCACCGATCACTGCCCTTCCATTCCACAATTGCTCCCTGCTTTATGTTGGGCTGCCACATTAAAATTCCTAAATACGATGAATGTTGTGCTTGTGACGCGGCAAAGTGTTGAAAAGTTCAGTGGGGGTGAACCTTTTTGCAAGCCACTGCGTGTGTTTGTGTTAAGGTGGTGCCCGTTTAGACTTCGCAGCAGGAACACATAAACTGTCTGTCCTCTCTCTGCGCGCTCACAGCCCGGGCACAAAGCACACATTTCAAAAAATCTTTGCAAACAAGGACATAAAAAATGAGCCCCCGGGATGTGCAAGCAGCTGAGCTGACTGCAGCACATCGGTGCACATCCCCAGTCCCTAATGGGTGCTTGCGTGTTTTGTCACCCCGAGCCTGACTCAGCCCCTCCGCCTCACTGCACCTGGATGCAACTCACATAAGTGAATCTCAACTCATTTCTCCGGGAGAAAATGCAATCAGCCCACATCATGGGGTTATTCTCTCCTGCAAAATTTGCTTTACTGTCTCACAGATATCTGCAGACCTGGAAAGACAGTGGGATTTTAATAGCTGTAACTCTTCTGGTGCAGAATTTGTGTGTGTGTGTGTGTGTGTGTGTGTGTGTGTGTGTGTGTGTGTGTGTGTGTGTGTGTGTGTGTGTGTGTGTGTGTGTGTGTGTGTGTGTGGGGTGTGTGTGCACAGTTTGATGTCTTCTTGTTTGTTGTGAGGCTTGTATGATGGCTTGTTTCTGACGGAGGCTTGAGCTGCTCATCTTACTGGCTGGACAGCATGCTCCTGAAACATATGGCTGGGAAAGTGAACTCCGCCTTGCCCTTGAATACAACAGATCTCCTCTTTCTTATGTAGTTCTTTGTTCATCACAAAGAAGCTCCTTTTCATATCACAAATTGTCCATCCATGACCACTTTCCCAATTTTTCTTTACTTTCTTTTATATTTAATTTTATAGTAATGCTGTCATATAGTTGTCTTCCATGGTGACCGGGAAGCGACAAACATGGAGATAGTGTATGGTGTTAAAATATTGACCTGGCTGCAGTCCCCCCAGGTTCTTTTGCTGAATAATGTTGTTTCTATCTTAGACTTCTTAATAATAGTTCTGACTCAGAGCCAACGCCAAAATATATAGTTTTTAATATCTTAAGCACATCACTTACTTCCGAAGGGGTGGGTGGGTGGGATAACAATCCCGACTGTCATCATTATTTGACTTGCATGCAGTTTTACGCTTCGGCTCCATAAGGATCCATCTCTTTATCTCAGCGACTTGGACCCTTATGCCCTTTTAAATAGTTTTACGTTGATTTCCACAGTGGATTCAACCGTTTTTCCCCACCGAAAGTTCCCGAAAACTCGTCCCCGAGATAAATAAATATTATTTATTTATCTTTTTTTTTTTTTTTTTTTTTTTTTTACTCTTTATATGCTTTCATACTATTGCTTTAAACTGGCCAGTTTCATTCACATGTACTTTTGTCAAGTCTATTTTAAAGTGTCTTTAGGACACCCTTAGGGAACGACGGATTATGGAAGTGGATGAGAATCTGGTAGGCTGGCAAGGCTCTGGGCGCGGACTGTGAAAATGAGAGATGAGCACCAACAACAGACAGGCTGGTGAGATGGTGCAGCAGAGGCTGACTTACGGAGTAAGTGATAGGTGAAAAACCCGAAGGTAGTGAGTCTGGCAGTGGTGACCGGTGAAGAGCAGAGGGACAGTTTTGGATCTGGTGGAGGGTGGACATGCCTGAAGGTGACTGATGGGTAAAGAGGAAGCCTGGAAGACTCCAGGTATCCGGGACCTTCAGAGGACTGGATGATGATGACCAAGCAGAGACTGACAGGATAAGACTGGAACAAGGGTGGATCTAGGGAGGAGAAGAACGAGGGTGGATCAAATAAGGTATTTCTCAGAATACATAACACTCTAGGTAAATGGACTGAGCTTATATAGCGCGTTTTCAGTCATGCTGACCACCCAAGGCGCTGTACACTATAGCCACATTCACCTAATCGCTCACACATTCATACACCAAGACGCAACTAGGAAGGCAACTTGGGGTTAAGTGCCTTGCCCAGGCACATCGACCACTCAGGTGAGCTAATGCTCTGATGCTTTCCATCTGTCTCCATCAGCCGTAAGTTCTCCTCCTGATTAGTGAAGATGGACGACACCTGCGGCCGGCATCCACCTGCCGCACCCTACAGGAAAAAGGTAAGCATGGCCACAACACACCTCCTCTGCACCAAACCACATACCTGACAAATCCATCAAACCAATGTTTTTAAATAACCAAAGTAGATACTACAATCCTTTTAGAATGCCATAATGGTTTGTCACAAAACAAAACAAACAAAAAATAGCTTTTTATCATCCTAACTTGGTTCTAGTGTCCTGCTGCAGGGCTTCTGACCTCTGACCAATGACCCAACGAGGCTTAGCCTCCATTAAGCCTGTCTTCTCAGTCTAAGCCGATTATTATTGCCATTAGTCAAGCCGCAGCTGGACATGTGACCCAACCGACACCTTTTTCCATTTTGTCCATTTCCTCTGCGGTGCAGCACTACATCTCATGAAATTTGAAAAGAATCAAAATGTTAATTTGTTTTCAGCAATTCAATTCATAAAGTGAAATTCATATTACATTCATTCATTACGCACAGAACGAAAATTATTTTCTTTTTCGGAAAGCGTCCTTGAGTGTCCAAAGAAACCACTATATAGTTTGATTTATTATTATTATTATTAATGTTATTATAAGTCTGTTAATTTCGGTGGCTTACAGCCAACAAAAACCCAATTTGGATTCTCAAAAAGAATATTTGAAAAATACGTAGGACTGAAAAAAAAAGACGTTTTAGTGCAGAAATACAATCAATCAGAGGGAAGACTTGACAATCATTGACACATTGACACACTCTTAAGGTAAGGTCACAAAAAGCAGTTTCAAAAGATGCTGGCTTTTCACATAAAACTGCATTCAATTGTACTAAGAAAGTAAGGAGTTTTAACTCCTTGGAGTCCAGCGTGAGGCATGGAGGCACATCTGGTGGCAGGAATCAGTGAGAAAATAGTAATATGTGGGTAAAATACCTTGAGATACATAAACTTGTTTTTTGTTTGTGTAAATTACCTGAGAAATTAATTTGGGGTTTTCTATAGCTGTAAACCATAATTGTTCGAACTATCACAAATAAATGCTTCAACTATGTTACTCTCATATTTAGACTTAGACTTAGACAAACTTTATTGTCATTTTGTATGTACGACAATGTAATCAGATTATAATTGAAATAAAATAACATTACAATATAAAGTGCAGCAGTGATAAGAATTCAGCATGTGTCAGTCTCTCTTGTTTTGTTCCCACATGTCTAGTCAAGATGCCACCTTCTCACCAGTCTGCACCATTTGCCTTCTGTTTACCAATAACTTATTAATCTTCCCATCAACTCTAACTGGATGATCTCCTGTCGTTCCACCTGTCAGTCTGGTCGACGTCCTGCATCCTATCAATCATCAGCATCATGTTCCCGCCTCCATTATCCGTTTTTCTCTCTCTCTGCCTGTCATTTTTAACAGGGGTGGTGATTGACTCGGCGTCCACGCACCACTGCTGAATGACAGGATGACACATGTTCGCTGGTCCCGCTGTATGATATTTTTATCGTGTTGTTCTGCCTTTGCCGTGAGATCTTTTTTTTTTTTTTTTTTCCACTGTGCAGAGGTTATTGCAGTCATCGCTCATAAGCGTCCACTGAGTTTTCATCATCTCATTCGTACTCAATGCCTTTTACCCCTTCTGCGACCACAGATGCATTCGGCAGACAAAAACCAGGAGCACAGCAGGAATACCCGAAAACCTCTTTTGGGTCAGCCTGTGCTGGGTCGGGATGTGACTGGAATGTCCAGAAAAGAATGGTGTCAGTGTGAGCACAGAAGGGTATGGCCACAGAGGTCATGCAGTGCTTGGATTATCAGTCTCGACAGATTATCGGACTGAAATAATCCAAAGCTTTAGAAGATGGTAATTATAGGTCAAAGCTGGCGATAAATCTGTAAAATTATCTGCAGATTTACTGCCTGAATATGTAAAATACATAAAATGCTGATTATGTTTGGATTTATTTTAAAGCTGTGAGTGAAAACGGTGTTATGCCGTCAACATTGTGACACATTGAAGGAGATGTATGTTTACTTTTGTAAAATCTAAAAAAAAAAAGAGTCTCTTCAATTCTGTTTGTTTAACTTTGATTGGGCATGTAACAGAACATTATAGTTTTGCTATTAAAAGAAAAGGGCCATTTGTGACCTTACTCATTGATTGTTTATCTGAACATGACAGTGATTGGATGGTTTAGATTCCCACACAAGGCTGACTGTCGTCACTGCGACTCACAGAAATTACAGCAGAGGAAGCCTATTGTCGGGACAATTTTGGCACAGTACACTACACAGAAGTGTTGAACGGCTGTCTGTTATTATGAATCGTTCTTGGACAAACTCCTGGCATCGAACCTATTCCACTAGATTTAGCTTCTCTTTGGCTCTAAACTGAAGACGGAAGGTTTAATATTCCTCTACAAAACCCACCAGACAGCTCCCCTGAGAAGCTGATACAATTCCTTGCAATAACTTTAATGTAAAAAGACACCATGTGTAGTCAGTTTTAAAAATTTGAAATTTTCTGGAAAAAAAAGTGATTTATTTCTAAGCAAGCCTCACATGTTAGCCTTCTTTATCAACAAAATGTTGTTTTCTAGCTGAGGAAAAAGTTAGGACACCCTACCTCTTACTTACTGCTTATGTCTGGTTCACACGGCAAAATAATTATGCTGATTTTTGACCTGATTTCCCCCTTCCCACAATTTTAAGTCAAGGCGAGTTCATTTGCATCGCACATTTCAGTGACAAGACAATTCAATGTGCTGTACATAAAAATAACATAAGAAAAGAAAACATATAGAAGTACATTGCAGTGGACTCAAGAGAAGTTCAACTACAAACTTAATCTAGTGAAGTTTCAAAAAACTAAAACAGTTTGAATTGGACATTAACACTCAAAGGCAACAATAAACAAATAGATTTTTAACCATGGTTTAAAGGAACTTTGGCTTTCAGCACTTTTACAGTCTTCTTGGAGTTTGATCCACATAAGTGGAGCATAAAAAACTAAATGCTGCTTCACCATTTTCCCTTCTGGTTCTGGATAAGCAGAGTAGGCTGGAGCCAGACGACCTTAGTGGTCTGGAGGGTTGATACACTAATAACAAGTCTGTGATGTATTTAGGTGCTAAGCCATTCAGTGATTTATAGACTAACAGAAGGATTTTACAGTCTATTATCTGAGATGCATTGAGCCAGTGTAAGGACTTTAGAACTGGGGTTATGTGCTCTACCTTCTTAGTCTTAGTGAGGACTCGGGCAGCAGCGTTCTGGATCAGCTGCAGCTTTGGCCTGTGAAAACGCTGTTACAGCAAACAGGTCGACTAATGATGAATGCATTGATTAGTTGAGAAAGAAATTGGGCAAATTTGGGACAGTTTTTTTTTTTTCAAATGTGCTCCCTTAATAAGTAAATAAATAAAAATATATAACTAATCAGTTGTTGGGTCTAGAAAGCCCTATAACTTATCTGCACAACATGGGTAAAACAGAATGCACCTTAGGAACTAGGAAATAAACTTTACATTCTCGAAAGGAAACACATTTAAACATCTTGAGGTACCTTTGAATACCCGTGAAAATAAATCCTTCTAACACCGAACAGCAAGGACTTTATTTAGATCAGAAAAATGATGTGACATTGACTCCAAACCATAGTCAAATTCCTTGTTTGTACACACAGTCTTGACCATAAAGCTGATTCTGACAAGGAAAATGAAAACTCATACCTACTGGACGAAGTTCAGGTTTTGCAAAAAAAGAAAAAAAAAGTTATTAAATCTAGTCAGTGGAATTGATGCTGGTGCTGTTTTCAAGCTGATTTCTCCTCAATCGATCATCCTGCTGGAAAGTTTTCACAGCAGGTAATCCCACTTCCTTCTCACCATCAATTCATGTATAAATACTTAAAAAGAATCTTTGAGGCCTCCCCTAGTGGCCTGTCATCTCACTGCAGCCTGTCAGTCGCTTCTTCTCATAACCTGTTAAAGAGATTAGCGGCTGCCACAGTATCCAAGAGAAGGAACGCTGATAAGAAGAGGTTTATGTCTCAAGGAATTCCTCCATCACCAGGAAAAGGATGGCATGTGATTTACACTCCCTACCCACTTACTGTCACATTATGCAGTCTCACCCAGCAATGTTTTTAAACAGTTTTAGCGCAGTCTGCTTCCTCTTTTGTTCCTCATCGATACGGGTGCTGGCCTCTCTCTTCTGATAATGACGGGGCTGTTCCTGCGGTAATATGCCGTTTTTTATCCTGCCCACCCAGCTGTGAGAGCGCACTCTTTGATTCCGACGACACTCAAGATCCATATCAATTGCGGCTCCTTGATTAGTGTAAAGCACACACGCTCGTTCAACCTTTTCAAAGACGCAGTCTCCTCCTCGCAATCCCTGCTTCAAACGTTAAAGGACTGAAGCATAAGCAGTAACACAGGACCTCAATGGGCCTATAATTGGAGAATGTGCAGACCTTAGGGAGGAAAGAGGGCAGGTTAGATAGATACTGCATTCAGCATCATTGCATATGATCAATCTGTGCCCAAAACAAACAAATAACAGTCGGTTTGGGAAAATGCCTTTCATTCACAGAGAGTGGTCATAATTTAACAGAAGTGATGTGAAAGGATTCATGCCCCAGCCACGTTTTCACATCTTGTTATTACGACCCAAAGCTGCTTTTTAATGGGATTGTATGTGATAAAACAAATGCTACGTGTGCTGGACAACTTGCTCATCACGGTGAACATCCCATATCCTCCATGAAACACGGTGGTGGCAGCACCATGGTGCGGGGATGCACGTCTTCAGCAGGAAAAGCTGGTAGGAGTTGATGGCGGATGGAGATTAATGCAGCGAAATCCTGGAAGAAAACTGTTTACTAATGGGGCTAAATACAAACAAATGCCACTTTTAAGGTTTTTATTCGTAAAAATCAATGTAGAACGTCACGCATCATCTTTCTTCCATGCCACGGTTTTGCACTACTCTGTGTCGGTCTGTTGCATATAATCTAAATAAACCAATAGTTTGGTGGCGATGTGACAAAATGTAAACAAATAAGGTTTAATGTCCACAAACATTGTTTTAAAGCTCTGTATCTCTAATTTTATAGCCACATGTGCCCTGTGGGAGCCTTTGCCACCTATATGTGCAAGTCTGTGTCGTGATACGTGTCTGTGCAACTCCTTTGCACATAACTGCAATTCCTTTCAGTCTCATAGCTGAATTGAATTTATTAGCTGATTCCAGCCTGAATGCCAGGTGTCTGTGTGAGAGCAGTCTGGGTCTATGTTGCTCTCAGCGAGAAGGCATGTGTGGTCTCTTTGTCAACCCACTGACAGATCCCCCCCCACCCCCACCCCACCCCCCAGCAGATTGTAATAGTTCGAGGCAGAGCATGCTTTGAAGGAAATGACTGTCCTCACTCCCAGAGCCTGCTTCAGTGAAATATTTGGATCCAGCTCTGCAGTCACACTTCTGTATGAACACAAGCAATATCTCTGCTCTCCATCAGGTGTTTCATCTAAGATCCTACTGCAACCCGAGCTAAGATTTGAAGCTGTTGTTTTTTTTCCTTTCTTTTTTTTTATCAAGTATGCGCATAATTTAGGCAAACATAAATATTTAAATTCGTTTTTTTTTTTCCATCTTCTCTTTGATGATTTAGTGCTATTCTCCTTTCCAGATCACGTTTAGAGATGTTACCCTAAATGTTTGGAAAAATTGAGCCATGGAAAAATATTGTAATTATTTCCAATTTTCTAAAGTTCTGAAGACATGAAAATATTGAATATACAAAATACTGTTCCTCTGGTGGAGCTATAACGTTGTTTACGGTCCTCACATTGGTTTCACACAGTGTAATTGATCTGCTGCTGCTGCCTTGTGCTGTCTGCACAGGGAGACATGTTTGCACAGGTGACAAAGATGGCTGCATAGAAATCTACAATACACAGAAGCAGAGTCAAGTCCAAGTTTCAAGTCTCTAACGACTAAAATGGAAGTTTTACTCTTCAGATGCCTGCAATACACTGCTGTCTGTTACAAATCAAAATCATCCATCATCCGTTCAAGTCACCCTTTTAAATTTAATTAATCACATGAAAAGGACATTTACTTTCAGAATGCTTTATTCAACAAAAAAAGAGTGCGCTAACAACTGTAAAATGCATTTGTGTTCAAAGAAAAATAGTAGGATAATGTTCACAACAGTTAAGGGGGTTTCCTTAAGAAATCAGAATTTTTATCTATTATTTGTCATGACATAGTAAACATCTGGCAACCTCTTCCAGTGTTTGCATTGTTCCTTTGTTCACTATGAAGTGTAATTTAGAGGCTTTCTGTGTCAAATAGTCTGCTTTTAGAGAACCTTTGTGCTGTACCTGCATAAAGTACTGTAGATGCTAAGTCTAAGGTTTTTGTTATAAATTAGAAGATATGACGAGGAGCAACAAACTCAGTGTATGAGAGATAATGTATGATGGTTTCTAGAATTATTATATTTACAGGAATCAGAAATGTCTTTGTAATGACTTTTAATATTGAGAGATTAAGACGCAGCTGGTAAATTAATTTGTTGTCAAATTACCAGTTTGTGGTCTAAGCTCTGTGAAAGCCAGTCAGGTTCCTCCACATGACTCATCCATGATGTTATGGATCTTGTTTTGTGCAGTGGTGCATGGTCCTGTTGCAACTGGGAGATGCTTTTTTTCAAACCTTTTCCTAAAAATAGGTATAAATTTGTCCAAATCCCAGCATGCTGTAACATTAGGAGTTTCTTTCAATGAGACTAATGAGCCAAGGCCAACTACTGAAAATATACCCAACACCATATTACTACATCCAACAAACTTTAGATTTTACACAGGGAGATCAGGCAAATAGTGACTTGAGATGACATGTTTCATGATTTGGCGCTATATAAATAAAATGGAATTGAATTGAATTGAAATACAGTTATCCCAGGTTGCCAGATTTGGCACTCCAGGGAACACTCATCCGCTGTTGTAAAGTCATTTGGGTTTCAAGCCTCTTTAATCCAATGCATCTGAATGTATATTTCACTTGGTGGTGCACAGTTAGAATGCAGCAGTTCAGCCACAGAAACCCACTCCACACTCTTCAACCAAGCAGAAGGCCGTAGGTTTTGACCCTGCAGACAGCTGGGACTGTCGAACACTGTTTGCCTCAGCATGTGCTGTCCCCGCTATGTGATTTTACTTGGCCTACCACTCCATGGCTCATTTGCTTTTGCTTCCAATTAGTCCCACTCTGTTATAATAACACTAACAGTTGGCCGTGAAACGTTCAGGAGCAGGGCAATTTTGCAAATTGACTTTATGCACAGGCAGCATCCCATACCAAACTTGGTATCTCTCTGACTTCCAGAGTGTGACCCATTCGTTGACAATTTTTTTGTAGAAGCAGTCTGCGTGCCTAGGAACATAAATTATTTCACACATCTGTTGCTATGGAAGTGACTGGAACTCCTGAATTTAATGATTTGACTGTATCAGAATGAAAATTGTGAGCAAAATCCAATTCAATAGGTCTAAGAATTGACAGAATCTACATTGTTGATCAACGGCAAATGTAAATGCGCCTGATGTTAGCTAAAAGGAGATTCTATATAGACAAAATGAATGGTGCAACTCTTTTGTTGCTCTGTTAAATTTTCTTAAATCTATTGAAGTCAAGGATGAAAGGTTTACAGCTCAAGTACGAAAAACAGCAGGAGTTCCAGTAGTGAGCTGCTTTTGGCACATCTTCTCTTTTCCTTTTTTCCTTTGCAAGAAGAGATCTCTCGTTGCAATGAAAAAAAATCAGCCTCCACCAGCCTGACCTTCTTGAGGCCTGAATCGGTGTTGGAGCAGAAAAACGAGACTACGCACAAACACACACACACACACACACACACACACACAAACACACACATAAACACACTCACACATGAATATTTAAGGCCTCTCACCACCCACTGACATCCTGGAGACTGCTGACAGTGTGCTCCCAGGTTCAGTTCAGTAAAAATCGCTGTGGATGGTTCCTCAGAGAGCATTCTGCTTAATTCCTCTAACAATCCATATTCAGCTCTAGATGATAGAGCACAATGACGGAGGTTTGAATTCAAATATGACTAAATAGGACAAATAAGTATATATGGAGTAAATGGTGTAAAAAAAGTGACTGATTTTACATAAAATATGACAAGAGCTCTATTTATGAAAGGATCTCGTCCCATTCTGTTTTTTTTTTCATCGTGAGGTCAGAAATACGACCCCACTCCTCATCTGTTCAGCTCCCTGTAATGGAGTAGATTCTGCAGTATGTTCTATTAGGGTTGAATCAGTACCTCCCATTACAAGTTGTAAATGCCAAAGTGAGGGGTTCTCACTACAAATCATCTCAGTTCAGTCTGAAATGGTACTTTTATCCAGTTCACATCTCATCTTCTCATCTCTCTTGCAGCAGTGTGCAGTCTTAGAAATTAATTCACACCACCAAAATAATTTCCTCCCTTTGCCTTCTGTGTGCAACACCAGGATCTTCCTCTGATGTTTTTGTTGTTTAATCCCCCTGACTGTCCAACTATATCATCCGTGACTTCCTGCACTCCTTCCCTTCCTGTGTACGTGTGTGTGTGTGCGTGCATGTGTGTGCGTGTGTGTTTGTGTAAGCATTTGTCGTTGATAATCCTTGCAGTATTAATAGGCTGTACATTGTTGCAGTCGGTATCCACAGCAGGAGAAAGGAAATAAGACAATCAGTGGAGGCGTTATAAAAGTGCTCTCAAACTTTGAAACTCATCCTCAAACTTTTAGATGTGTCCCTTGGCCAATATACCTGAATCAAATGGCTAAAGCACCTCACTGCCGTGCAACCAAGCTCTACAGAGCTCTGCTAATGAGTTAATATTTGAGTCGGGTGAATTCAAGCGCATCTAAAAGCTGCAGGACACCGGCCCTGGGGTTTGTGACCACTGGCTTATAATGAGCTGTGATCTGTCTCTTGAGGACCAACGAGCACAGAGGTCTGCAAGAGCCCCCTGCAGCTCCGGGGCCGTAGGTTGCAGACCGACCTAGTAGATGTAATAGAGGGACAATCCCCATAAGTGCATCCTCTAGCGACCTATCAGCCATTTTAAAAGACTTTTCTGCGCTTAACTTAATCAGTCTCACTTGTCCATCATCTTTACTGACGTGCTACAAGCTCTTGCCAAACCCGCTGGGGAGAAGGGCAAAACCATCGTTCCCACTAACAAAAGCCTTCAAAGCCGTTCTCTTGTGTTCTTTTATAGAATTAATATTTGGTAGATTGGACAACACTGATAAAATAGCAGCATCAATGTTACTGCTTGCTTCATCACTGTGTGCCGCCATTGTTGTCTGAATACAGACTTCTTTGTTCAACAAAAGCTTTCTTTGTTCGGTTCTGAGGAGGACTCCACGACTGCCACTTCTTAGCAAACTATGTCAACCAGCATTTATTAACCAATCAAAAGCAGATTTTTGGACAACTCTGGAGTATGGAGTTAGGACTGCCTAAGCTAAGCCAATCAGCAACCGTTTTCAGTGAGTGTGTCATCTGACACTCCGGGCCCCTCAGAAAACAATTATTTTCCTTTTTAACCCAGACACTCTCCTTATAGTGTTGCTTTACACATTAAATGCATTTTTAACATGTGTAATCATTTCACGGCAAAAAAGCAGTTGCACACTCAGAATTGCGACATAATTAACTTTCAGCACTGAACCCCATTTATTAATAATGGATTATACTAAGTGAAAGGAAACAAAGGGGCCTTCATAAGCTCCTGTTCTGTCTATTATGAACATCCAGTATAGCTACAGGTGCTAAGAAAATGTGACTAATTTGGATGAATTACTTAATGCTTTGAGAGAGATGGCTTGTTTTTGCTGAACTAAGAGTTTATGAAGTGTAAAATGCCTCATTTGTACGGGCCATTTGAAATGTGTCTGGAACTCAAACTTAACTCTCTTTGGACATGCATCCTTAAAATTCAACAATTGGCTCATGATCATTTCCCTACAACACTTGGGGACAACCTTTACAGATAAGCAGTAGTGAACGAGCACTAAATTGTAAATCACAGCTGCAGTTATATCTCTCATTATCACTCAGTTTTATCTCTTTTTCCACGCTGAGTCTATCTGCTTTATGTAAGATGGGCAAGAGGTGGGTGACTGCAGCTCATTTCTGAGCTCAGAGACCCTCAGCCTCTCAATAGACATGTGTCCTTCGCTTAACCTCTGACGCCTGCTTTGTTTCTATATATTCAAGAGTGATTCAAAACACAACCCCTCCCCCGCAGCAATCCACTTTTATTATTTCTAAACAACCAAAGGCAGGGCTCTGCTCTCAGATGTAAATTAACATACATTATAGCAGGAGTTTTTTTTGTGCCGGGATGGTAATAAATCACCGTCTTTTGGCTGGTTTACTAATGCAAACATGTAATGATGAAGAATGCCTTTGTGATCTATAGGGAAGATTATTTGGAAGGACCAAAGTATGAGATTTCCGACATTTTTATCATTGGAAGTAGTTTTAAACAGTGACAACAGAGAAACGTATTCACCCAGAATCCTCCTAGCGTAAAACCAATGGCTTCACAGAAATCAACGATTTAATCAGAGCAACACGTTAGAGATCACAAAGTCGAGCATCATGGGCTTGTTGCCCATTAGCATTGCAGGTCCAGACACTAAACATGTTGGCAGTGGATTAGAAGACTAAGTTGTCCATTAATCACTGCACTTGTGGGTCCGGCCACATGAGATACTAATTGCTGTAAGAGGCTTTGTAGCCATCTGGCTTTGCGAAGATAGCTAAGTTTTAAATTTAAATCATCCATCCATTGTCTATACCTGTTCATTGGTGCAGGGTTGTAGAAGGGCTGGTGCCTTTTTCCAGTTTTCATTGGATGAAAGCCGGGGGTAGACCCTGGACAGATACCAGTCCATCACAGGGAAGTACACAGATATGCAGAAAAAAGCAACCATGCACACACGTGCTCACTCCTAAGGCTAATTTAGGAGTGCGCACTAACTAAGGCTAACTTAGACAGACCATATTTAGCCTCTTTGGATAACATATAGTTTGTAACATTCGTGTTTGTGGAGTGGTGGAAGAAATCGTAGTATCTTGGGAGAACTAACGCATGCACAGGGAGAACATGCAAACTTCATGTAGAAAGACCTCAGGCTTGGATTACACCCAAGAGCTTTCTGCTGCAAGGCAACGGTACTGACAACTGTGCCGTACAGCGCAGCTCTAACTTTAATTCCATTTGTTTTATTTGAATCCACCTCAGTTCTTCCTCAAATCCACCTCATTTGTAAATAAATGTAAATGTGAATAGATATCTGCTGGCAGGACCAATACAGATTAAGAAAACATAAGGGGACATCTACTTTTACATCTCAAGCAAGACAATATCATAATTTCAGTCCCTTTGTTTTTCAAGAGATGGACTCTTATTATTGGACTATGTGCTATTTTGTGAGGTCAAAATCTGTGTTTTCATCAAAAAATATGAACCATTATTGTTAAGTATCAATAAATATTTGTTGTGCAGTATTGCTATAAATTGTTTTTCAGGCGTTTATAAGTGTGTGTATGAAACAAACAGAAATATGACAAACCAAAAGCTAAAATACCTCTCAGTTCATCTTCTTATTTGACCTGTGAAGATAATTCAACAAAGGAAGGAAGAAATAAGGTTTTGGCTGAAACAAACTGCTTCAGTGCACACATTGAGCATCATTGTTTTAATGAAAGAAAAAAGACAATGTGAGTCCTAAAGTTTAGTCACAGAATGAGGTCTGCAGCACAGTTGTTATCACCTCATATCTCGGCCAATAACAACTCAGCAGAGATGCTGCCAAACTTTACAAAACAAAGAGCCACCAACTGTTCATTATGTAAAAAGTGAGCTGGTGCCACATTTTCTGTCATGCTTTTTCAGCTGTGTGTGTGTGTGTGTGCATGTTTTTAATTAAGGTTTTAAAGGTTTACACCATCTCTAATTCACAGTTAGGGCAGCGTTCTCCGGATGACAGACATCACTGAATATTGGTAATGTTTCCTCAGCAGGTGGATTGTTGAAATACAGGCCATATTTGAATATCAGCCTGAAATAAAATACCTAGTACGTACCTGAAATCGTCAATAACATCCTGATCCAGGTGATTGTAGTAGGTTATGATGGTGGCCTAATGGCTGGCATTTCTAGAGAATGTCTGAGTTGTCATCCAATTTCTACAAAACAGCAGCAGGATATCAATGAGTTCAGCGCACTATAGATGCTATCATTAGAATTGCTAATAATGCCCTTTGTAAGAAACAATCCCATACAGTTGAACAGCACAGTAGATTAGCAGATGGTTTTACTAGTGTTTCTAGTGTCTAACTTAAAATGTGTTACAAGACAGCAACAGTTCGGTAAACAAGCACATCAAGAAGACATTTTATATCTATGCTTTATTTTCAGCATGCTGGTCTGACATGAGTGAAAAACCGATGGGCAAAACACCAGCCCCATCAGCAAAAGGATGTCCACTTTCACTACCGCCCACACTTCCCTTTACTGTTTCAGCTTTAAATGTTGAGAATCTGAGAGAAACACCTACATGTTCAACCTCACCAAGGTCCATGGCAGATATTCTTCAAACTAAATGAAGGATAACATTTTTTTCATTAATTAGATATGCTTGAAGCCAGTGCCCGTATTCACAACGATTCTCAGAGTCCTCTCAGAGAGCTCCTGTCTTAGCCTAAAGACTCCTACCTAGGAGTCTTAGCTTAAGAGCTGTTGTGCCAGAATATTAAAGCCATGATGAGAGAATGAATTAAGTCAGATTTAATTCTGAACATGTACCATGGGGGAGTGACCAAAAGGTATTTTACCCCCAAACCAAAGCAGGACAGGCCTCACATTAGGATTCCCTGCTGTGAACACAAACCCCTCCCAACAGAGGGTCCCTTCAAACTGCACCTCTCAGCTCCCTTCAGTCTACCCTTGGCCTGAGATCCAGTTCTCATTCTACTCCTTCATGGGACTCTAAAGGAGAGGCCGACCTGCAGGAGCCATGCATGGGGCCTGGAAGAGGCCACGAGTGAAAAATGAGCCTCTCTGAAACTCAGTTCCTCCCTGGCATCGGGAGAAACTGCCAGCTGATTCAAAGATAAGTCTCTCACTTCTGCTTCAAAACAGATGCCAAAGTGAATGAATTCGTCTATGCCAGCTTTGTTTTGCTTTCTCAGCAGACTCCAAACAAAGCTGGTTCCAGACAACGCAGAGCTGAAGAGCCGGCAGCTGAGAGACCAAGGACTTCATGGAGCCTCTGTCCAGGCTACCCCTGATCACATACCTACTGCTAAGCCACTAGCCCGCTGCTGAAAGACCAACAATTTTCCCTGCTTTTCCATTGTCCTTCCATGGACGGCCAAAGTGGACCGAACTCACATGAGGCACCGACAGAAACTAGAGGGAAAGGTTACACGGTCATTGGGAAATGTTTGTGTAATGCGTTTGCATGGTGTTTTCAACACAAAGGGCTAATGGAATTAGCTCATGCTAGCGACCTGTATCAGGCCATTGCAGATATGATTCAAGTGGGTTTTTATGGTTATAACAAGCGTTATCTCCACAAGGTTTTCATACACTGGTGGTATATTAATGTTTATGTTAACCAGCTCACTCATTATGGCTAAAAGTAAAGCTGAAGTCTTTAAAATTAGCGCTGAAAATCTGCTAGCCAAAATGCTATAACCTTCTGGTAACTTCCGATTTCCGGTTTTTCCAATATGGTTGTTTCAAGCATAAAGCTTGCTTCGTCTCGCTCCGCCATCGTTTGATAGTGCTATGAGCCTTATTAGCGCATTAATATGGAATATTAATGTCTATTTAAAGGCGTTTTGGTTAACTTTAGGACCGAACGCTGCAGCCACCCCTACCTCCCGGAGGTATAATCCCATTGTTCAAATCGGGCAGCCCAAAAGTAAATTATTTTACTGAGCAAATCATTCTTTAAAAATGTTATTTCCTCAAATAATATTTTGTGTAACTTGGGCTTTGCATTGTGAATGGGTTGAAATACATTCCAAATGTTGTTCTGAATTAGTTAAGCTAATTTAACCTTGTCGTGATTTGTCTCTATGAACCCAGACAGAGCACACAAACACTCACGGAGCTTATTTCTGAGAATTTATTGAAAGAAAGATGAGTAGTGGATGAGCAAACCAGAGAGGCTGTACAGGATTGGAACTAGAGTGTAGATGGGAGCAGGAGGACCAGAACGAGTTTTTGAGATGTAGGGCTGCTGGAGCACAGGATAGCAGGCAGTCCAGCGACAGAGCAGAGAGCAAACTTGGAGCACAGAGGTGGCAGGAAGTCCAGCAGCTAGCGAAGGCCTTACTTGAAGCACAGAGTGGGAAGAGATTCAGCAGCTAGCAGAGGCTTTACTTGAGGCACTGAGGTGGCAGGAAGTCCAGCAACTACCAGAGCCTTTACTTAAGGCACAGAAATAGCAGTAAATCCAGCAGCAAAACAAGGAACAACTAGGCTGACAGACGTAGAGACTGATGACGAACCAGCAGGGAAGAGAAGACTGAGAGAGGCTTTTGTAGGGAGGCTGGCGGGTGGAGTGAGTTCTGACTAATTAGTGCCTAACAGGTGTGACTGATTGCTGAGGGAGTGAAGGGTGAGCTAAGTGAGAGGAGGATGAACTGAAAAACAACAGGGCAAAAGGCCAGACCAAAACTGAACCATGACAAACCTCAATTCACATTCTTTAAGAAGAACTTTGGTTCTTTAACTCAAACAAAATGTTATTTCCTCAAATAATGTTTTGTTTACTCAGGATTCGCATTGTGAATGGATTGAAACACATGCCAAATGTTGTTATTAATTAGTTAAGCTAATTTAACTCCATTCCATGTTTTCTTAAGTTAAATCTGCAGTGAACCAGGATTCACTGAATTATTCTGATTATGACCAACCGCTCTTGTTTTGTTTGTTTGTTTGTAAATAGTTCCTTAGCCTAGCTTCTTTCATCTTCATTTTGCTTAGTAGTTTAGGTAAGTTTAACTAGCCTAGTAGAGAGCGTTTGTTAATTGAAATATAGTGTTAATTCAGATAAACAGCATTATATAGTGATGTTCTCTGGATGTTCATTTTATTTCTGTTAATAAATTCTTGAACTTGAAGAAGTTGTTACTCCTTTATTCTATGTGTGTGCAGAGTTTGCTGTTAAAAGATCGCTAATGCTCAAATTCATCTCTTTCAACCATTGTCCTGCTGTCAGCTTAAGAGCTGATTATCACCAGACAATACTTAACAGACAGAGTTATTTATTAAACATTAAATAACTTAAACAGTGTATGATTGCACAACAGAGCGATTCAGATAGTTGTTGAGAGCAACTCTGAGCGAGGAGACGACAGAAATGTTTTTCCCAGTGAGGAAGTTGACCCCGTTGCTAGGTGTGACGCTGTTTCTTAAGAGCTGTGATTGGTTGATATTGAAAGAAAGAAAAAACATACAAACGAATGTGCTCCCAGTGATCAAAAGAGAGAAATTAGTGTTTCATGATGATAAAAAACTAGTACACATTATTGACTGCCACACCGCATCAAAATGTTTTGAATCACCTGATTGAGATGCTCATCTTGCTTTGCTTATTTTTATGTTCACTCGCCAGTCAATTTGCTACCTTTGTCTATTTGATATTAATATGCACTTACCTGTCAGCATTTTACTGGGATTGCCTGCTTGTTTAAAGCGGTTGACAAAATGACTGTCATGAAATGGAGAAAAAAAAGATAAATAATTTAGAAAAAAAAAAAAAAAACAGCTCGCATCTGTCCGGTCATCTCTGGGAGGAGAAGGAGTGTTTAAAGTTAAATTGGTCCCTGGATCACGATGCAAATAGGGGGACTTTAATTTGTATTAGCTAAAAACTAATTAAGTTCCGCCTATGGGGATGATAAAAGTTATCTTGTCTAAATATTAATAATTGTTTGATTGTTCAAAAACTTTATCGGCTCATTTCCTGCTGGTGGATCAGCCAGACACCTGTTTCTTTTTCCACCATTTTACCTGTTGAAGACACTCTTAGTCCTCCTGAGTACAAAAAAATTTAACTTTAAGGCCTAAGGTACTTTGTGAATAACTTTTATCTAACAGGGAAATCTTAAAATTCCTGATTTTAAAATTCTAAGATTTTTTCCTTAAGATGGCATCACTAAGAGCTACTTTCAGTCGTAGGAATGTTTGTGAATACGGGCACAGATATTTAGACACTGAATAAAAAGTCATGGTCAATTAGGATTACCATATATCCTTCTGTCAACAATGTAGTAGAATCATAGTGTCTTTTATCAAATTTTAATTGCTTTCTTCAGATTTATAAGTTTACATGCACTTATATAACTCTACATTTAAAGAGTTTGGGGAAAGCCTGGATAATTATAGAATTGTAAGATTCTGGTTTAGAGTACTTCACAAGATTTGACTAAATTTCAGACACTCGGTGTATTTCAAGTCCACCCCTCAAAACACACTGCCTCCTTATGTGACATCATGGAAGACATTGCTGTAACTGTGTGGCGTTTTTCTCCTGAATAGCTAGGAGCGGTGTGAACAAGCAAATAGCAACAAGCACATCTAAGCTCCATCATCTGATCAGACTGCCTGGATTCAAGGAGCTGCCAGACAGTCCTTCGGCATCTGTGTCTTGACAATTACCAACTGTATCAAGCCAGATTTCTCATAGATCTGCTCTTTATGGTTCCTGTTTCTTACTTTGTGTTTTTTTTTTTTTTCTCAAAGAGACAATATTAAGTTCTCCCCATGTTTCAATGAAAGAGAGGTCTTCCACAACAAACCAGTGGAGAAACATACCAGTTCTATGATTGCTTCTGAAGCATCTCCGTCTCCCAAGTAAGAACCTCTTCAAATTGTTTATTATTATTAATAATAATAATAATAATAATACATTTAATTTATACTGCACTTTCTATCAAATGATCTCCAAGTGCTACAGGGAAAAAAATATATATATATATATATAAATAAATAACAAATAAATTAAAAACATAAATAAATTAAAGAAAGCGGTAAAAAGCATTAAAAATAAAACATCTAAAGGGGACCAAAAGCTTTGCCAAAAAGAAATGTTTTAAGGCCTTTTTTAAAACACTCAGTTTAGCTGCACTTCTGCCTCCCAAATGAATGGCTCATTACCAGGCCTGTGCAGAACTTGCTGTGAAGGTTAATTCTTCAAGTCCATTCAGATGTATTGGACCAGAGGTGTGTCCAGAGTGCGTCCTCTTGAAAACTGGACTTGGAGACGCTTGGTTTAGTCACATTTTATGTTGGACAAAGAGAAAAAAGAAGTGACTATTATTTTATAGTCTATGCAAAAATCTGGTTTCGGCTGTATATTGCAAAGCTTGCCGTTACTTTTTCCTTGCACAGGCAGCAGTTATTATTCTCTTCTGTTCTATTTACTTTTTGTTAGTCATAATTTGTATTTTCAGTGTCAACTTTAAACCCCTCTTACAGTTTCTGGTGGCACAGTACAAGGGAAAAGCTATAGTTTGATTGTTTCCCAGGGTTT
The DNA here is from genome assembly GCF_011125445.2 of Fundulus heteroclitus. NCBI lineage: Eukaryota > Metazoa > Chordata > Actinopteri > Cyprinodontiformes > Fundulidae > Fundulus > Fundulus heteroclitus. The sequence continues at coordinate 1,586,856 of NW_023396901.1, forward strand.
TGCACAGAAAATAAGCTTCCTTCTGTGTGATTCAGTCTAATTCTTTTCTAAATCCATGGATTCTGTGTGTTGTGTGTGCACAAAATACATTGGCTCAGTTGAGTAAGGCTCATTTTTGACGGAGGGATAGTCGAGGATTTTTGAAAATCACTATCCCCGACTGAACTGGATTAGAGTTGTTTGTCATAAGTTCTTGGGAGACAGACGATCGCTCATCTTTTTTTGTCTCTCTTCAAACACAAACACATGCAATATTTAGGTGTTATATGTTCATGCTGAAGTAAGCCTTTGTCCCTAACACTCCCTTTGTTTTCGGGTTTTTGGCAGCCAGTAGCGGGTTTACATAAGCTGCGGCGCTTTAGTCACTGAGCTGTGCCATCATCGGGACACCTGCCATGGCAACTTGACTGACCAACTCCTGCTGGGTCAGCACGAGGCTTGAGTCCTGTACCATGTGGGGTGTGGGTTTGGTGCAGTGGGTAAAAATGATGACCACTGAGTAAAAAAAAAAAAAGATTATTTGACAATGCCTTGCAACAGTGTTTATGTCCCTTGAACTGTTTTACATTGTGTCCCTTTATTGGGAGTTTGTGTCATTGACCAACTCATAGTAGTGCACAATTGTCAAGTAGGAGGGGAATGGTGAATAGTTTTTAGTTTTTGTTTAACAAATTAAGAGTAAAGTGCATGTGCATTCTGCCCCGCCTGGGTAATTACTTTGAAGAACCTCCGTCTCACACACAAACTTTGAAGTTACAGCAACATCGGTTTTAAAATCTTGCCACAGATGATTCTCTACCGGTTTGTGATTTGACCTTTGACCTTTGGCTAAGCCATATTAACACATGATGGTGAGGCCATACTGTTGTAGCTCTGACTGTATACTCAGGAAAATTAGTCTCAGGTATACTGCAGCCTCCAACAGATTGTCTTTCTGTAATTCCCTGCATTAGGAAGATCTAACTCCCCATAATCTCTCATCGATGAAATCTCTCGCTGCTAAAGAAAAAACACCATTTTGTATGTCAGCCAAATAGTTTTAGTTTCATATGACACAACCACTTTATTTCACGTTTATCGTCATGGCTTCTCACATACTGCATCTGACAATATGGTTCCCACAAGTCTGAAACAGAAGTGATCGATGCTCTTAAACTGCTGGCAGGGACCGCAGCACCAGGATGCCACGATCCTCACCGCTTCCAGACAAACTAAAAGAAAGTATATTGATACTCTTGACCAATGTGCAAGAGAACAAAACTCTCTGCTGTTGGGATCGAGCCAAATGAGGTAGAGAACAGATAAATATCAGCTGACACGGACAAACTGCCTCCAAAATCTCACTGTGACATTATGAATTACTTAGTGACCACGAAGAAAGCCTATACAATGGAGGAGCTTTGCAGCCAGAAATCCATGGACGCATACAATCAGTGTTTTAACAGCTTTGTAAAGGACGTCCGAACTCTTCGTGTTAATAGCTTGCAGAGTAAGAAATTGTGATAACGTACACATTCATATCCCTAGCTTGCAGATACAGGTGGCATTAGCTAAGCTAATTTGGCTAGTGCAACAGTAAAGATCACTGCTATTTCTCTCAGTATAGTATACTCATTGTGTATGTACATAAACTCAGAGCTAGAACCCAGGACGTCGTTGTGAAGCAACAATGTAAACCACTAAACCTTCGTGATGTCAGTAACACTTTATAAACACTGAAGACATTCTGAAGCAGGCCAATGCATCTAATGTTCAAACTTACAACATACCGTGGGCAGAGTGAGTGTTTACCATGAGGAGGTTTAGCATAGCGTAGCTAAGGTAAGCAGAGACGTACAAAATCATGAACAGAGTAGTTACTGGAATAAAAGTGATTGGAGCAGATTCTTGCCGTTTTCGATGGCTGATCCTCGTGGTTGATGTCTCCAAGCCAGACATACCACCGTTCAGCACTCAACAACGATTCAGATTTTGGGGATGTAGTGAAAGCTGCGCTTTGTCGAACCATCTGCACAGTTGGAACATCCTCTGACCCTGAATAAAAAAGACCACTGCAAGCTTTGTAAAACATAAAAATAAAATAAATACTCCTCGGTAGTCAAACTTACTCAGCATATTATCAGGTGATTCTGCCTACTACTAAAATGCCGTTTAATGACAGAACCGGATATGTGACGTCACATGAGAACTATATTGTTTCTTTTGCAAATCTTCAATAAATTCCAGATTTCTGGAGTACATCTCAGGGTTAATCTGTCAACAGGCTCTACCATAAGATACTAAGATATGGGCATCTTGGTTGCTTGTGCGATGATTGCTTTTCTTGACCATTTTATCAATTTAGGTGGACAGCCATGTCCTGTTAGGTCAGTAGTTGTGCCATACATTTACACTTTTGGGAGAAGGATTCAATAGTGCTCCATAAGATGGTATCCCTTGGCTTTCTAGCGAGTTCCTTTGTCTTCACAAGGTTTTTTCACTGCATGTTCTCCAAGAAACATCTGAGGCCTTCACAGAACAGCTGTATCTGTACCCACATGAAATTACTCGCAAGTGGAATCCATTTACAGATAAGGTAAACCCCTAAATAAAATCCATGGAAAGTAGATTTTATTTAGAGTTATCTTACAAAAGAGGCTTAATACAAATGCAGACGTCACTTCATGGATTTTTGTTTTTGAAAAAAATAGAAAATCCTTCTTCTCCTTTTGCTTCATATGTACTAGATTATTCTATGTCTGTTAAAATTCCCATGAATTAAGGTTTGGGGTTATCATATAATACATTGTAAACGTGTTCAAAGACTTCAGAAACTTTTTAAAGACATTGTGACTGTCTGTGAAATGTGAATAAAACCAGAAAGCAGAATCAAATTTCCTAAAAACAAATATAACAAAAAAACAATGGAAATATGGACTTCCATATGGACGATTTCTCTGCAACAGAGAAGGATTGAAGTTTGCCCCACAGTAATTTGGCTATCATAAGTCCTTGGAAAGGTTGTTTGCATAATTTGGCTCCCACTGTTTCCAAAGGATTTCAGTATGTAGTATAAGTACATCTAGAACTTATTTTAGCAAGAAATCTGGGAAATTCCTCCATGAATTTATCACTGCAGTTTGAGGCAACCAGTCTCCATTCTAAGCCCGTATCTTTCTCTGTATATTCATCAAGTCATCCATTATTTGTTTCAGAGTCGTGGTTATGAAACAGCCCCTCCAAGCAATAAAAAACAAACACAGAAATTGTCGTGCACTGAGCAGAAAGCCGGCATAACTAAGAAAAATCAATGCTGTCATGGAGACAGCAGCTCGGTCCTCCTCTCTCTGCTCGCTTTCTCTCCATCATCTTATTAATTCCTCCATTGTAATTACTAACCCCTCCTTTCAATTCACATCAGCCATCTTGCCCTTGCCCTGCAGCAGCCCAGCAGCTGCTATTGGGCAGAGTACACCCACAGGATATTCCTCAGCTCCTTTGGTGCTCTTTATAGATTGGTGCAGGGCCTCGGGTTATCAGGCATCTTTGTTGCCTGAGCAGGAGACAATCAGGGTCCCATTTGCTCTGGCTTACATTTACAGATGGAACTTGATGTTCGTACTTTACTTAAACTCAAACTTATCACTTTCACTTATAACTTATCACTCTCCACTCTGATTTTAATCAAATCTACTGAATGTTGAATTTCACCAATAAAATTGCTTAATCTAGAAATCCAGAGAGAGAATAAAATGGTGGCTTGAATCGGGGGATTTTTACCATGACAGACCAGCATCTAGTTAGAAACTCAAAAATCCAATAATTTCTCACTCAGTGAACATACCATGCCCAAGCACTGACTACTAAGAGGAAACTGCATTCTTTAGAGACTTAAGACTTTGGCAGATGTTGGTCACTGCTTCTGCCAATCTGTGCTCTTCATGTTTATTCATTCAGCACCACTGTATTTAGAAACATAAATGTTTTGCCACCATGGGCACAGTTTATCGAATTGGCAAATGGGTGAATTGATCCAGAGCTGATTTCGGGCGGTTACCCCATTGGTTGAATGTATGGCAGCAATATTGATCTGTTATTTTGCTTTTGAGCTATTAACCTCTTTCTGTTCTGGAATATATTGGATTTAGAAAAGTAGGCGGTCATTTGAAAATATTAGTGAAGATAAGGATCTGCACTCACCGCAACTTTACAAGGACAGGGTTGGACTCTCTTTTGCCTTCATAGCTGCCTCATTGCTTTGTGGCATAGATCCAACGATGTTAGGGAAACATCCCAGAGGATTGAGCCATATTGACATGATCATTATGCAGTTGTTGCACATTTGGCAAATCTCCTGTTCCAACTCATCCTTTCTCTGCCACTACCAGCCTGAACAGCTGATGCAAGACAGAATGGATCCATGTTGTTGGCACCAAATCCTGGCCCTGCCATCTGAAAGTTGCGGCTGAAATCGTTCCTTATCGAACCAGGGACAGTTTTCAGTCTGCCGTTGTCCAAAGTTGCCGAGGCTGTGTGAATTGTGGCCTCAGCGTCCTGTCCTCAGCTCACAGGAGTGGCACCAAGTTTCTGCTACTATTAGAACATCTGATTAGAACGTCGGACGTGTTTTAGATTTAAGGATGGCATGACTTGGATTTAATGAGTGGGGTATGCACATGTGCATTTTGCCCCTGTGTTTCTAACCCTCCAACTAGACTAAATGTCAGCATCCTTGTAAGCTGTTTCTAAGGTTCTCAACAGCTTCACCTTTCAAACTTTGTCAGCTCCTTCTCCACCTGCATCCCCTCCTACACGTGAACTCCTATTCCTGTCTCACCCCTGGGGACATCATCAAGAGCATTGCCTGTCTCCTCTTAAATGCCTCTCTGGGGCTCCAGGTGTGTGCTGGCTCTTCCGCGCCCTGCAGTCATTGATTTTTTTCCCCCCTTTTATGTATAACTTTAACTCACCTCTTTTTATCTTTTATCCAAGGTATGGGGCAGAAATCATCATCATCATCATCATCATCATCATCATCATACTAAGAGGAGGAATCTAAATGATGTGTTCATCTGCTCTTGTAAGCTGTCATATGTTCTTGAACTTTTTGCCTTAATTTACCTCTCCACTTTTATATTGAACAAGAATCAGACATGTGTTCTTTTAAATTTAATTAAATTGGCCCATTGAGAAGAAGTGCATAATTAAAGTCAGAGGAGAAAATCCTTGCAGATTACAGCCTAAAGTCATTTGCAGGGATGCAGTAGCTTACTTTTCTTTAAGAGCTCCTTTTTTTTATCTGTGAAGAGTGGAGTTAAAGTTGAAGGTTTCTCACTGACAGGTTGGGTTAGTTTGAGCTTCTGAGAACTATTTTGTTTGATCTCTGAGAAATAGACAAATACATAACACCACTTTATCAATATATACTGATCCTATGCACAGGGCAAAAAAATATTTTCAAAATGTGAGATCTCAAATACCACTAGTATATAAGAACGAACAAACATAACAGACATGCTGTATTTTTGGACTTTGGGAGTACAGAGAGAACCCATTCATGCACATGGAGACCATGCAAACCATATGTTGAGAGGTGCAGCCCCTCTCTAAATATTTATATGTTTTAAATGCTTGAATACCGACAAAGAGAATATTTTTAAATGCTTTCTTCAAGCTTACATCCATTTCATTAGTATTTGGTAGGATTACATTTTAAACTTTATGAATAGGTCAAAAATACTGAGTATCCTGACTATAGTTTTCCAGAATTTTGGCCCACTCCTGAACTGATGTAACTGTCATGATTTGGGTTTTTGTTTATCTTTTTGGCCTGTTTGGCTCTTCCTTCTCCACCCCTCAGCTCACGTTTATCAGTTTCACCTGCTGCTGCTGCTGCTACTTAGGCCAATTCATTCCACCTGGTACTCCACCTATTTATACCTGCCTCACTCACCACTCCCTGCCAAAATGTCTCTTCCCGTATCGTTGCCTGCATGTTGTTTTTTAATCTTGTTTTTTTTTCTTCATTATATCACCTAAGGAAGCAATTTGTTTTGTGTTTCCTTAACATACATCCAATGAGGCCTATTTCACAAAACCAAGATAGAGGATTAAGACAGGATTTTCCAGATATCCTGGCTGAATTGAGCCTGGACTCGGTTTCACAAAAGCAGTAACACATAAAACAGCATGGTGATTTATTCTGTGCAGCTAGCCTGCTCCTGACCAGGCTAACAACCAGACTTAGTTAATCCCAGTGCCTTATCTGTCCAGTCATTGGTCAAACTGATCAGAAACCAATGAGTTTTGTCAGCGATTGTTTAGATTTTTTTTTAAATCAGCCTGCATTAAAACACCACTGATACACATTGGTATTTAGTCAAGTACAATATTTATTTTAAAATGATGATGGTAGCCTATAGATTACCATTATTAACTTTATTAGGGTATTATCCATGAGGGCGTTGTTACTGTTCAGCTGTGTTTTTGAAGACTTTTGAAGGCCTTTAATAGACTATTGCAAGTGTTAAAGGAATTGGATTAATGGCTTAAAAAGAAGCAAAGATGTCAATAAAGTCTGGGGTTCCACCATTTTTCACAAAATTCTGCGACTTTAGGAGGCACTGTTTTGCTGACCTCTCCAGAAAAAACATATTTCCCCTCAAGTGCAAAAAATATGCAATCTCACAGCCCTAAAAGGAAAAAAATCCATACAGACCATAAGGTTCAGTGACCCAACAACATTTATTTTTATCATGAATAGGTAATTTCATTGCATATCAGGCATCCTACATTAACTTATTTCAATTTGTTTTAGAGGCTATGCTTAGTGTTTTAGATGTAGATAATATGTGTATTAATAATTAATGCTACTATTAAAATCTGACATGAGACGAACACATTGTTGATTGAGTTATGGAAGGGTCAGTGAAACAGCGCCCTCTACAGTCAGAGTCGGATAGATCAAAGAAAACGGTTTAACTTTTTTTCTTGAGTCTGATGTGTTTCCGTTCCTCATAAGGCTCCATCAAAAGATGTTGCTTCTTTGGTTTGAAGATTGCCGCACGCAGTTCATCCATTGCAGCATCAGGGAATCTGTGATCGACCTCATGTTTAGTGTAGACAGCTGCAGATGGGCATTTAGCTGGATTACTTACACCTGGCTTGGCATATTTGCATTTCCTGGGCCTGGATTGGGTTTTGTGAAGGGGATAAAGTCGGGACACAAAGAGCACGCTATGTCAAGCCTGGCTTTGGCGCTCATCGTGGATTTCCAAATTCAGCTTTTGTGAAATAGGCCTCTGGTTTGCCTCCAATCAACTCAAATGTTGTGAATTAAACCAGCAAAAGCTGATGCAACCACATCGTCATCCCCAATTGTTTGAATACATCATTTTAGAGCATGTAAACTTCTGTCTGTGAAGAATGTTAAAAATAAAATTTCTTATGCTGTAATTTCATAAGTTTTGGTCATACTAAGGAAAGGTTTGGTCTGCTTTAATCCTATGATAGTGAGAATTAGCGTTTCTGTTTTTCATACATAAACATCTGGTTTCAACTTCTTCTACTTTTTGCAATTGCTTTCTATGTGTGTTACTTAACATTCTGGAACTCAGTGAAGCACCTTGTAACTTTTAGGCACTACGGGCTCTAGGCTCACAGCTTGCAGGTTTAGCGCCCCTGAAGGTCATTGGCAACACTGCACTGTTGCAAAATTTAAGTCTCTCTCCGTTTTTTAGACTCTGTTAGCATAACACTTTGGACCAGCAAATTGAAAAGTCATGGAGTTTCTTGTAAAGACAAGGCCACAATCACCTCTCTAGATTAAATCTTACGTCAGAGAACCAAAAATGTCCAATCACATAAGTGTCATATCTGTTTTGTTGTCCAACAACTTTTAGATGTGTAGCTCAACATTTAGCTCCTACAAAACTGAAAAATATAGACATATTCTGTGCACAACATGCAAAAAGATAACTTTCCAGTCTAATAACAATGCTAAAAGAGAATGGGTCTTGAATGGGTAGTGAGTCATCAAACACCAGTGAGCAAATTCTTTTGCAAAGTCCCCTTCTGTTTCTCCTTTGGAACGTACGGAGACCTCTAGGGGACATGGGGAATTTCTTCTTCTTTTTTGCGTTACCTTGCAAAAACTTTTGCGTTCCCTCGCAAAGTGCATGTTTCCGAAAAGTGCATTCCTGCCGAGATATGCATCCCCTGTGACGGGAGCGCGCCTCGCTCTGTACAACTGAATATTGACGAGAAAAACAGATTCAAATTTGACCAACGCAGTTACTTGTTCTTGTATTAATGATATCAAAACTTTTTAATATGCCTCTTCTGGGGGAAAAACTGTGGTTATTTGGCAGATTCATTTGCAAAATTATTCATTTACAAAATTCATAACAGGAACAACATTAAATCCAAAGATTTTATCTGAGGTATGGCTGATTTATTTGTTGTGGTCACTTGTCATTCACACACAACAATAAACCGTGAGAGCCGACGTGAGTTTTGAAACGGCAAAGCTTTGTCTTTAGCGCAAGATCAAACGTGCATCTACACAGCACAGCTTTCACAGACCAGTGTGACGCATTCACAAGCGTCAGAAAGCTATGGTGCATTCAGGACCATGGGACATTTCAAATTTATCTCGGCAGGCATGCACTGTTCGGAAACATGCACTTTGCGAGGGAACGCAAAAGTTTTTGTGAGGGAACGCAAAAGTATTGCGAGATAACACAAAAAAAAAATCCCCATGTCCCCTAGAGGGCTCCGTAGGAACGAGCCCTGTCTCGCTTTTTTTTTTGGCCTCCTCAGAAATAGTATTCCTCATTTTACTTCCGTCGGCTATGAAAACTTTGACTTGGTGAGAGATGTAGAAGCACGTAAGGTAAGATCTCATGTTTAAGGGGAGCTCAGACTGCTGTAAAGCAGCGCTCTAAGTCACATGACCCATTCAGCGACCCATGAGCTCTACATTCACACGGCATCGTCAATGCACAACAGATCATATTATGCCCCCAAAACCACAGAAAAATAGAATTAGTTGCCATGACACCTTAATGTTTACAATATTCATGAACAAAACGACATTGAAATGTCATTTACCATCAATATGATTCCACTTTAACACACATAATTGTACTATGGATAAATGTATTTTATTGTCATTAATAAGAGGTGGACAAATTGCCATGATTCCTGAGCTTAAGTTAGTTTTAAGTTGAGTCTTTTGAATCTATCCCTCCTTTCTGAATGTTGCTTTTTTTCTCTCTTTATTTGAAAGATGCTTTTTGTTTTATTATTTGAAATCAAGATTTAAATTTTCTCGCCTGTCTCTTGCCTCCATTAAGGATCTCAATCTACACAATTATTACAAACAACATAAAAATGTCAAATATACCTGGCATTGCAAAAAAGTAAACATTCAGATGTTGTTTGTTCAACTAGAATGAAAAAATAGAAATTACAGGAATTTTTAGCAATTCCCTGTGCTTCCATCCATTCATTGTCTATACAAATGTTTCCTTGCAGAGTCACAGGGCTGGGGCCAATCTCCAGTCTTATTGGATGAGAGGTGGGGTACACCCCGGACAGGTCACCAGTCCATCTTAGGGCAACCTAAAGACACACTGGACAAACAACTAAGTTTACACAAACTCACACCCAGGGGCAAATTAGAGACCAATTAACCTAACAGTCATGTTTTTGGACTGTGGGAGGAAGCCAGAGTACCTGGAGAGAACCCACGCATGCACAGGGAGAACATGCAAACTCCATGCACAAAAAGCCCAGGACGGGATTCAGACCCAGGATCTTTTTGCTGCTAGGCAACAGTGCTACCAGCTAATGGTATAACGAGGACACACTGTATATATATGATGCACTTCGTCCTACTTTACACTTTCTTCCTATGATTACTGATTCTGAGCCGACATGACATGTGAATTTCTCCAATGTGAGATCAATAAAGCCTATCTTATCTTATCTTATCTTATCTACCAGCTAATCCATCATGCAGCTCTATTGTATTCTGTGCTTGTTTGGGAAAATTACCTATATCAAATGTAAAAAGTCAGAACACAGTAAACTATGCTGTTGTAATCAAAAAAAAGATCTGTACCTGAGAAAAATACTTACATTTGTAAGAATATTTGTTGCCACAATTCACACCCCTTGATTTTGAATAATCCCTTAAAGAATCTCAAATGAAAAGAATAAAAGATTTTTTTAACACAACACTGACAACATCAGCAGCAATGAATGAACACTTTATCTCTCTTTCCTTTCAATGAAATCTTCCCATTACTCTCCCTGAGTTTTATCATCTCTGGCAAATGTTATTGATATAATCAGTGGGTATCAAGTACAGTTAGTCGATCATGTGAGCCAAATAATTATTGCATCTGTGCAGGATGAAGCATTTTCACATTTACATTGTGAAGATGTTTGCCATTCAGGGTACCATGCACTTCCTTTGTCCCTACATTGCAAAAAGAACTGGGATATTGCTAACCTCTAATGTGAACACAGCAGACATAGATGGTTTCAATTACAAAAATAACTTGAATCTAGAGTTATTCTACTTTTGATTCTGTCAACACCTCTCAAGCTCCTTAACTGGGACACTGATGTTTGTTAGCGTAAACACTAACTAATGATGTGCTTAGGTTCGGCTGTCAGGATCCAATACTGCACCATCTGATTTGTGAATGTTCTCAGAATTATAGAGAAGTACGTCTTAGCTTCACGATGACTCACGGTAGCTTTCATCAAAATTATCACCTTGCCTTACTGCTTTCAGCCTTCTTTCTGCAGATATTGTACAATTATTTTCCACCTGTGTGCTGATCCTGTCATGTTGAGCTTTCCGTGAGTTCTGCTATATAGTTAGCATATACTGTTTTCTAGTTTCTGCCATTCATTTCATTAGACTCCCTCTGCCTCGGCTCCCGGGTTTCTCACCTAGCTGCTCTCACTCAGCTAATTTGTTTTCCTCCTGTCTCTTGTTCCACGGATCAGCTCCCCTCAGTATATATGGAACTCCGGTTCATTCGGTCTTTGCTGGGTCCTTCTGTTGTCTATCATCTCTGCACGGTCCTGGTGTTGATTAAGAGTGAGCTTTGGATATATTCGTTTTACCTCAACAAACAGGCTTAAATCAGAGGCATTTGGACTTTTCGCTCAATTTTTCTGAAATTGTTTCGACACTGATCCCTGAATCTTTCTCCACTTTGGTGGCTCACACTTCAGCAACCTGTAGTTGGAGCGCGGCTTAGCAGGTTGCCCTCAATTTAAGCCTCTTTGTGGTTGCCATGACCTAAATGACTGAGAATTTGCACAGGCATTTTTTTTTACCTCCCTTTTCCTCCTCCTCATGCTGTGTAGTGAAAAGATGAGCATGGCTCCTTCTCCAGCCTGGTCATAAGTTTAAACGATCTATATGGAGAAAGTTATGGGTCATGGGTTGGGTCACCACTAATTGGGACCAGTGGTATTCTTAAAATCAATTATTGTTTGAAGTATTTTTTTCCCTCAAAAGAATCTATTTACTAAAAAGGTTGGATTTTTTTTAATAGTGTGGGATTGTTTTACTGCAATAAGAAGTGAAATTGATTTCAAAGCTTTATAAACTTATTTTTCATAAGGGTGCAACTGAATGTGTGCTCAGTTATTACACTGTAGTAATCTAGGAGGGATAATGTCAATATTTTAGTGAATATAGTTTGAAACTGTTCTAATTTTCTTCCCCATCCAGCATAAAAACACCCAGAGGTCCCTGTGGCTTTGACAAAACTCAATATTTAACACTGCGGGAATGAAACTATGTGTTTGGGATTTTTTTTTTTTTGTTGTTTGTTTGTTTGGTTGGTTGCTGTAAATGAGCAATCCGCTTGAAGGCCAAAGCAATTCAGCATAAAAATAATCAAATCAATGTTATTTTCTGCATGAGTCTTTAAATTTAAATCAGTTAAACAGTCCACAGCTGCTCCTCTGATACTGCGTGCAAAGTTTTACTGCAGCTCTCAGGGATCTTTATTCTGTAGGCTGATGCAGTCGATTATGGTGAAGAATAGAAACGTAGGGATTATGATTAACTTTCACCATATGCCCAAGACAAAGACACACACCTTAATAAGTAGTGAGTCATATTATGCAGGCAGATTGTGTTCTTTCCCTGTCTATGAGGGCCCAAGTCTCCGAGGACTGCCATCATGAGGTACAGATGGCAGGGGAAGGGGATGGAGGGTCGTAGGTCTATAAAATTAAGACTCTGAATGAGAGGAAGTCTTGACCTGTTATATATTTTTTTTAAAAAAGAAGGTCATCATGGCCAAGTTTCATTATGGCCAGTAAAATAACAAAATAATTGAAAGCTCATGAGTCAAGAGATGTAACCACCGAGAGGAATCAGTGAGTGATTTGTGATAATTGACTCCTGAAATGTGGAGGAGAAAAGTTTGGACAGAATAATTTTCAACCTTTCTCACAGAGACATTTAGGAGACTGGATTTAATGACTGCTTAACAGAGGAGTACCAGTAAAAGTTCCTGAACTCTGGACTCTATTTAAAAAAGCACTGGTGTTGGGCATCAAATACAACTTAACTTGTTCTCTTTTAGACAGTCGACTTAACCCATCACAGATCCTTTGAAACAAAGAAAAATCTCAAATTCCCAAAAGCTGCTGCATAATTACTGTATCTTGGTTTGTTTTTTTCACCCTTAAGCGTCTCAGTTTCATAAAACTAGCTAATCTTGAATCTTTTAATCCAAATATGAATTCATATCCATATCAAATATTACAATTAATATTATTGGTTGTTTTTGAAAAAATGCTTTGAAAAAACACAAACAACCACACAACAGCAATGTACGCTTTAACCGAGTAACACACAGATCTTAGCCTTTTTAGGCTAAGCTACGTATCAAATATGTATATATTATATGATGTCAATCCAGTGTTTTTCTTTTACTTTTATTCTAACCTCCTAATTGACACAAACATGCATATTTACCAGTTGAATGTGGTGAATGATAAGCACTTAGTTAAAGCTTGTTTTGATTTATGAAGCCCTTTTTTTTTCCATCATCCAATGCTGTATATCCTCGGTAGAGCAGCTATTTTACATGTGCATTTTTGTTTTATTTGTTTCCTGTTGTACACCCACTTATGACTAGAACTTTGCTATAAGCTATTCAAAAGTGGACAATCTGTTTGCAGCTTTAGAGGGTCTAAAAATACATGCCTTAAAAATTTGACGTAAGCATAATACTACCATAACAGCCCACATACACACACACACACACACACTGACACACACAGGCTGTGTGTGTGTGTGTGTGTATGTATTATCTTATTTGGCTGAGCAGATAAGATAAGCCAGAGGATTAAAAGAGCACAAAAATGTCTCTGATGTAGAGGACAGACAGTTATGTAACACGCAGAAATGCTGACCAAGAAGACCAGCTCAGTGTGTGTCCATTCCTGAATGTGTCCGCCCCGACGTGTCTTCAGCCTCCCGTCTGTTTGACATCTATCTGTTTGCCTATTAAGGTTAATAATCATAAATGCAAGGGAAAACCCTTTGAAGTTCTTGCCGCAATGTGAGCAGAATTTCATTTGTGGCTGCGCTTTACCTTTTAATGCGCAGCAGTTTGTGCATGCTAATTTAATAAGCTAACTCTGCTGCTGTCTTTGCCGCCTGAGTGAATTGATTCCTTGCAGCAGTGTGTCATCTGTAAAAAGTCTGCAGCGTGAAGTTTCTACAGGGTGAACTCCCCCTCAGGACAAAGTCTGACCCGTGGAGAAGGGAGCTTTCAGCCTTCATATAAAGCTCCTGTCAGAGGAGGGTTTTTGTAACGGAGGGGCTAAGGAAAGTTGAGGGAGATTCAATAAAGAGGTACCACAGAATTCACTTACAGAGAGAGGTCACTGGAAGCGTGGAAGTTGAGAAAGAGAAAAGAAGATGTAGACTTCAACTAAGCCACGTCAGACTCTCTGCCCACCAGCTGTTTGCCATGGTAACCTAACTTTCATGCGTTTTATGAGCATGAAATTGTGTCTCGAGAAATGTTTGCAAAACTTATTATTGCTGTAACTATTTGCAGTTACTGTAGTTGGATTACACAGAAATGTCACTTTTTTTTTCTCTGTTGCCTGGATTTTGTTCTTGTGTAACTGTACATGGCGGACTAATGATATGGATTCAGATATCAAATGTGGCACTAGATTCAAGTCCTACCTGTTACGAGTTGATTTTTTTATTTATTTTTTTACAATAGCACCAACTAACACCTAGTACTAGAGTATGGAGTTTACCTTTTGGGGCTTCAAGGTGCTCTGTGCTGCCTCGGTATCTAGAGCCCACTCCTGGTCTACTGTGCACTCCCAAGCTCAGGCCTCTCCAGCTCCTCCTTCCACGCTTTCAGCAGTCGCTTCTGTGTCCCAAGCATCATTATTATCCTCTTTATCTACAGCCCTGGCTCTGTCATCTTCTTCATCATCCTCCTCTGCATTCATGGTCCATCATCATCTTCGTCATCCACATATCTGACTCACTAATCGTTGTCAATATCTACACCTCCTGTTAAGCCATCCTCATCATTACCATCATAGCCACCAAAAGCCCTGACTTCATCATCATCATCATCATCATCATCATCTGCTCTACCTCCTGTTCAACCTTCTACTATTCCACTTCAGCCTAAAGGTCCTGTTCCTGGGTTCTAATAGGGGTTTGAGAAGAAACCATCTCCTGTTCTTGTGTTCTAGATTACGAGTGTCCAGGTGGACCTGCCTTGTCTTCCTATTCCCAAGTTCTACAATAAAGGAGTCCAGGCAACCCCACCTTGGCCTCCAGATTCCAGGATCACCACTGGCTCCCAGTGCTTCATCTCCACCACTGCCGGCTTCCAGGGTTCCTTTGCTTCCGAGTTACAAGGATCAAACGCCACCAGCCTTTAACTTCTTTTGCCACCAGCCTCCAAGGTTGCTGTGCTTCCAAATCTCTTTCACCACCAGCATCCTTTGCCATAAACCTTTGTTGCTGCTGGCCTACTAAGCTCTGCAGGAACATTGGAGGCCTCCTGATCTTGTGGTGCCACCATTGCTATTGAACTCCTGAGCCTTTGTTGTCCTCAGCTTCCTAAACTACTAAACTCTAGTTTTGTTTTTTGTTTCTGCTTCCCATTGCACTTTTATAAACTCTAGGAACCACTAGAGTTCAAATAAACCTGCAGTCTGAGAGGGACGTGCTCTGTTAGGAACATGTGGAACGATCAAACTTCTGATGTATGATAGATGATGCTTCATCATTAAGAGCTTTATATTTGAGAAGGATAAGTTTAAGCACTATTCTGGATTTAATAGAGAGCCAAGGAAGGGAAGATAAAACAGGAGAAAAATTATCTCTTTTTAATTTTCATCAGAAATCGTGCTGCAGCGTTTTGGATGAACTGAAGGCTTTTCCTTGCGCTTTGTGGACTTTGTAACAAATACATGGACTAGTTTTTCAGCGATAGTTCTAATTTTGACAATATTCCAGAGGTGAACAAAGGAAATTCTAGAAACCTATTTAATATGGGATTTAAATAACATGACCTGGTCAAGAATAACATACAGGTTTAGTGCCAGAGGCCAATTTAACGCCGGTGTGTAGGATTTTCACACTGGCGCACCATCTAGTGGTGCGCTAAATGAATTACAAGCAACCTCGCCGTTAAGCGCGTAATAACTCTATAGAAGCCGCGACGTATCATAAATGCGACAATGTCAACATGTCCTCCATGTATTAGCTACTGCTGTGTGAAATGGTTTTTGGCACTGTTGCCAAGTCCCCCTTTTTTTTTTTCTAAAGTCACTTTTTATTTTTTTGGCTCTAAAAAAGCAACTTTAAACCAGTGAAGAGACCAGGTCTCACTCCACACTACAGACAGTGGATATCCCTCCGCCTCCCTCCCACATACTCCCTGAGAGGGAGATGGAGATGAACAAACTAGCCATCTCTACCGGGAGGACAAAGTGGTTACTGGCCTACATTACCCTGTTTCCAACATAAGGTGAAAAATAAACTTCACCATTGTATTGAATTAACTTACCTGCTGTCCTGCTACCTCTGCTAGTTTAAAGTCCACACTCGCTCATGAATTATCTCTACCTTGTAATAATAGATATGCCAATATAGACTCTTGTCTTCTCCTGGTTATTACTTCATTTTCTTTTCTTGATTACTTTCTCTTCCCTCTCACTGGGTAAAGAATATGGAGGATCCTTCATTTCAACAGAAAACGGCAAATGATCTAAGGTCATCTTTGCTTGTTTTATACTCCTCCTCCACCAGCAGCATGTCCTCATATAGAAGACAGATGGGGAAAACGTGTATGGCTGACAAGTTTGGCCCCTTTCAGCTTCTGAAACCAGAAATAGTAACGCAACATGGCGTCTCTCGGTAAGTGCATCAGCACCTATGTATTTATAAACCTCTAATTCTAAGTTATGAGAACACTTTAATTTTTTATGAATGATTATCATGTCCTGCTGGCATATTCGTTGTTATTTTGGTGTTTTATGCTTTGTTTTTGCTCAGTTTGCTAATAAGTAAAGCCCTTTGTGTTTATTTATAATAACAAAGGATGTACGACACTGTGCATGTGCAGTAGGGAATAAAAAGGAAGCGACTAATGGCTATTAACATCTCCCAGCGAAGTAATGGAAACAATGGTCCAAGAACTGTTCAAGGTCCAGTGTGATAAAAAAAAAATAAAAAAAAAAAGATTCCAAGAGGGAAATAACTGGAATGTCGCTGGGAATACAGTATGAACATTGGTATTCACTGAAACAGAAGCTAAAGCTGACATGGCTCAAATGTGACCGCAGAGTGGATTGACGTGAGTAAACCTCCTTATTAATACTGTGATAAAAGTAATAGCAATGCTCTTCTTAGTACAAATAGCATTCTAAATAGATTGATCGATTAATTGGTTCTTACCTTGATGTTGTGTCGCTGTTTCTGTTTATGAACAGGGAATTCATTTTTCCGTGATGTTCTGATATGAGGCTCTTAGTTGCTGCATATCTTTTTATTTAATTAATAACAGTTGGTTTTCTGTTATGCCAATCTGCCGCTTTACTGCGAGCCATTGCAGAGGGTTCAGGCTTGGTCCAGCACTATTTAGTAGTGATTTATTAGTCGTCATCTGGCTTTCTGAAAGTGCTGCGACACTGCCGGTAGGGGGTGTCACGTCGTTTTATACCTGCTCATCACGCCCGATGCTGGGGTTCCATTTAGCCTCAAAAAGCACTATCAAAACACTATTAGGATGGACACTTGGTGTACATAACCTTATTTTATCATGATCAAATGGTTTTTGGTCTTGTTTTTATATAAGCATATAACGTGGCTATATACCTTTAAGGACAACAATGTCAACGTCTTGAAGTGCACATAGACAGCCCTGACATTACTTCCATAAAAAGTTATGGGCAGAGCTTAAAAGGTTTGTGTCTGAGCAAACCTGACCCAGCTACACACGTATAATCGGAGAATGGGCCGAAATTCCATTAAGCTGCAGTAAGAAGCTTGTGGAGGGAGATTCAAGACGACATACAGTTGAATTGGGCATTGTGCCAAATACTAACAAAATGTATGAAAATTCTTTGACAGAAACAAGTTTTGTCTTTTTTAATGTCAGACAGGGAGGGTTTATAGTTTATGTAAATATCTGGCTTCAACTGTAAATCCACCAAGCTGATACGGAGGTAATCTCAGCTTTCTTACTTACACAAACAGAAAAAGAAGCTTATTCAGTGATATTAATAAAGTATCTCCACAGAACAGGACTTGTTTAGAAACCATTAAAACAAACCCGAGACTGGCTTACTCTTGTGGAGTGGAGGGTTTGTCATGGCAACCCATCGTAAAGACACAATTTGCACGCTGCTCAGAAATAAACAGTCTCCTTTGCATATGCCAAGCTGCTGCTGTTAGTGTGATGTTGTTCTTCGATTTGTTAAACACTTGGATTTCAACATTTCTCCCTCAGGGCTATTTTGGCCCAACAGCCAGAATAATGAGGAGTCTTCTGCCCTCCGTCATTCAGGGAATCTGGTCCGATCTGGGCTTACAAGGAGCCAGCCCATATGCACATCTCAAACCAGCAGAAAAAACATGGCTCTACTTAAACTCCTGGCATTTGCTGGCCAAAGATAAATATGCTAACCATTTAGTAATGTATTTTTTTTTTAGCTATGTCTCATGTTTCATTTTAGCTGTTTTAATTTAATGAATGACTCTGCTTTTTCCCTCAACTGCACCTGCTCCCTGTCCTCACCACCTACCCTGTTTGACCCGCTTCCTATGCCGCCCCCCACCTTCCATGTGTTCGCCTTGCACGTTCCCACCTGCGTCCGTAATCCACTGCATGAGTCCACACCCCATGTCCTGATTCCACACAATCCTCTCCCGAATGAAAGATCCAATTTAATCATCCATTATCAGTACTTAGCCAAGCCTCAATGTCAGAGGCCAACATTAGAGGTCACTTCCTGTTCCTGTGTGCTCTGGATTCAACTCCCTGCGGCAAGGTTATGCTATGTGATATTTTCCGTGGGGACTTGCACGTAAAATGCTCCATTTTAAATATTAATTGTCTTCTTCTCCTTCTTCTTTATGTAATTACGCTCATAAAAGCCCAGCATGCAACGTTTGGTCTCCTTAAATTGAATAGATCTATCAGCCATCCCTGTGATGCCACACCAAAGAGTAAATGTTTTAATAACCATCGTGCTCGCTGTGTTTTACGATAATGGCTGTGCTCACACAGAGAACGAGGAGCCCCATCAGATCTATGCATCTTAAAGCTTGTAGCTTACTCTTTTATTCTCACAAGACTTAAGATGACATCCTGTGCTATTATAAAACGTGTCCCACTGAGTGTTCAAATCAAAATCTTCTTGAAAACTAGATGTTAAAAAGTTCTTATTGAAACGGTCAGGATTATCTTTAGCCACAACATCATTATTATGAGGACTTATAGTTTCTTTTTTGCATAATTGTTCCTAATAGAGCACAATGATCCTGTCCATCAGTGGTTTATTTCAGGTCTTCATACACGTGGTTCCTAAAGTATGGGTTAGGATCATATTATAGGTCACCAATCAGGACGTGTTTGCTCTTGAGATCGTTTTCAGAAATTGAACCAAGTAGCAAAAATAATGTGTTAATGTATGGAATGTTAGAAGAAATCAGAAAATAATACTTACAAAAATGGTGCTTGAAATAGTACGTCAGAAACCTTCTGCCCGCTACTCTGGAGGACATCCGGGAAATTAGCAGACAATGCTGCTAGAGTGACACCACATAGGTTGTTTGATGCAAAATGAGGCTTCTGAGCTGCTGTAAAATCTGGCAAACAAAGACAAAGTGATGAGATAAAACATTGTTTAATTTACCAGTCCCTATATCAAATCAGGATGAGCAAGTGGAGGAATTATCAAGACTGAAGACGGGCATACACTGTACGATATTTTCAATCGTTGTACTCATATACAGCTCAAACTGTACGATGAAACCATAGGGTTTAAAAGTTCACTGCTCACGATATTTGTTCTAACACTGTGCGGCCCGACGCTCTGATGCGTCGGGCCGCACAGTGTTAGAACGGTCACATTGTACGTTCAAAAACCACATGTCGGACTCAGCCCCGTAGAGAGATGGCGCTACTCGGACTCGTCTACCCGGAAGCCAAATGTCAACAGTAGAAGAAGAAAAAGGCGGAGGTGTTAATGCTCACTGTTAAAAATGAGGCTTAATAGAACAAAACGCTGCCTTGGCAATTCTATGAGTTGCCCCTCCGTAGTTTAACTACATATCACACGTACCGCCACCATGCTTCTCTGCGCTCCTATGTTTTCGTTTGAGAAGACAAAGAAGAATTTGCTTGTTTGCACATGCGCAGTGCGCGAGGTCGGGGGAAATCGGCTCGTAGCTCTGCTTCAACAGAAGGACACACTCACGATCGCTCATTATCACTCACGAGGGCTGACTGAATTTCAAACATGTTTGATTTTCAACCGACCGTCCGATTCCTGATCGGGAGGTGGTCGTGAGAGGCCAATCATCCCTTGCTACCGTCTGTATACTACACGACGCAGGACAAACTTGGCCCGATCCAAAAAATTCTCGCACGACTGAAGAATCGTCCCGAAAAGGTCAAAAACTCGTACAGTGTACGCCTGGCTTAAATCAGTCTGGCTGTCAACAACAACAGAACAGGAAGGATTGTGACCTGAGCCTCAAACTTCAGTACTCAAGGGTTAGTGTCCTACAACCACTGGTTGAAAGATGAGCTCAAAGAAGCCATCTTGGTCAGAAGAGAAAAGCCATCACTAAACAGAAGGGGCGGGTTGTGCTTCCAACTCCCCAGTGTTTACAGCTCGGACCTCCAACACGTTCCAGACAGATGACATCAGCAGTCTCGTCATGATTCAGGTGACCGAGTACTCCACTTACACCAAGTAATAGCTTCTAATGACAGTGTTTGTTGTAAATACACACACGCATAAAAATGCAGCATGTATAATTAGTGGCAAAAAGAGAAACAACTTGTTTACCATTAGCAGAGAGTCTCATAATCAAATCACACAAGACCTGGAATTATCAGTGTCTGCCCTGCCCCATACCCTCCTTTCTGGATAAGGGGCAGTGTCTGGGATTTATCGGTTCGATGTAATTCTGCTTTCATTCATTTACAGCTTATCCTCTGAAATGTGACCGTTAACAGACAGTTGGTGGTCATGGACACATGGAGCAGCGCTGCGAATTTGAGGTCAATAAGCCAGAGAGACACTATGTGCCAACAGATCTGAGACAACGCTGAAAATGAAAGCAGAGGGACACGCTGCGCGACACGCACAGGAGTGTTTGAGGTTTAATCGCCTACCTTTTCATCATTTGATACAATTGAAAACCAAGATTCTCAGAACTTAAACTGACCCAAATGAATAGAAAAATAACCCAAATGGAGTGTCCGTGTTTTTATGCAGAACAAACCCCTGCGTGAAAAAACATCTCTGGTGTCCAGTTTCTGTAACTTTGACCACGATAGAAGTGAAACTTAAAGTGCCCAAGACCCTCTGAACACAAGTGCAGCTGTTTGTACCAGATTTGTAATATCAAGAAGAAACAGCTATTCTAAAAAAAATGGTTGAGTTTCTTCGTCCCACAGAAGAAAGAAGTTATTTCTCTAATTCTGTGAGAACATTCCCAAAGCCGTTCACAAATGGAAAGGCCACGTGGGTCAACACATCAAAGCAGGCTTGGTGCCTTGTTGAACAGAAGAAAGACCCCGGAGAGACTGTTTTCTTACTGATGATATGTGCCTTGAATATGTCCAGCAGGAAGCGAACTGGATTGCAGAAAATAAACTGTGAGAGTGGTTTTCATCCCATGTTGCGTTAACATCTTTGAGCGCATAAATGATTAATAACATAAGATTTAGCTTCCCTTTTGTGTCCTCTCTGACACCCCCTCTTTCCTTTGGGTGTGTCTTGCTTATGTATATTTTTGAGAATAGCCTTCTGACAGCTTGAATAATTCACAAGAAAGTGTTTTTTAAAGAAAAATTTGCTCTCGAAATGAAGCTGTTTTGTTTCGTCTTTTTTTAGGCTTGTTTTTTTTTTTTTGTTGTTTTTTTGCTTCTTTTGCTACAGCAAACAAACATTGATTTTCACAGTGGCTGTAAATGGAGAAACAAATCTTTTTGGCGCAAAAAGAAAATCAGTTTAAGTAAGAACAAGAGCGTCGTCCTGGCATCCAGTTCAGAAGCAAAAGTCTCCGAAAGCCCGAGCTGAAACATACACTGTTTGCCAGCAGTTCTGGTAGAAATGCAAATATTGATTTTCTGACTTAGTTTTTCCTGGAGATTCTGTTTTTAAATCATTGTGCGCTTGCCAAATTTATAATAATTTGTGGCCATCAGTCTGTAACTACAACCTATTTTATGTGTATTCCTGCCCTGGTGCCAAATTATTTTCCAACTTTATTTCAGTGTAGTCATATTTTTACCAATTTTTTAGTGCATTGAGTTTATGACTGTCATATAAAATATGCTCTAAAAGTAACTGTAACACTAGTTTTTTTTATAGTTTTCTATTAAAATGACATCACATGGTCTGAGAATATTGCACATGTTAGAACAGCTTTCTGGACCTCGAGGTTCCAGAGAGAGTCCAGAACATGCCAGGCCTTCCTCCTACTGAGGAGTGCGCTACAGAATCACATTGCCAATCTGAAACTGTGCATTGGCAGCAGGTAGTGTCTCCTCAATACTTATGAGCACCATTAGAAAAAAATGAAATTAAAATCTAACGAATTACTAAAGATCTGCACATACTCTGCAAAAATAAAGACATATTTTGGTATACTAAGGTATAGCAAAACATGTCAACAATTTAAAAAAAGTTCTATCTGGCCAGGACGCTTCCTACTTTACATGAACATGAATGCAGAACTTCTGGGAAGCCTTCGTAGGTCCCACCAGAATGCCAACATCACATTTCTCTTACATCACCAACAAACAAAGTCCAATCAAGAGCACATCGAGATAAAGCTGCAAGAACATAATGATGTCACTTTCTTTTATTTAAATAATTTTATTGTGGTCTATAGAAATTGGAACTATAAGTCGGAGTGCCACACATTATCAGTCTGGCTTGCCAGGTTATAAAAATGGCGGATTCGCAAAATTGGTGAGCCTGAAGTCCCTGTCCTTGTTTAGCAGCTCCTTATTATAGCAAATACTGGAACATTATTGTTCCAAAAACATAATAGAAAACAGGGAAAGCTGAACGGCTTGTAACACATGACCCAAAAAGAATATAAAGATGTATACGCAGCCCCTGGACAGACTACATTCAGATTTTCTGAATTCCTAGAGACTCCAAGTACACAACAAAATGTATTTAAGGGCTGAAAAGTGGATTTGGCCTGATATGTCCTCATATGCTTGTAATGAGAACAGAAGAAAAGAAGGTATCTCTATTCAAGAAAAAAAAAACTTGAATACATACTAAAACTCAGCAGAAAGTACAAAGATGGAGAGGAGAAGACTAGTGCAAAGTTATTCTCTAATAAAAAAAGCAACTATGTATTTAACATTTATAATTTAATGTTGTATATAAACAACATCTGTTAATTATCTGGTGGTCAGAGAAATATGACAGATGAAACAAATGTTTAATATAAGGGAGTATTAAAAAAAATAATTTCTGTTCAACAATTTATGGTGATGTTGCATAAAAAAAGAAATACAATAATAACAAATCACATACAACAACTTTTAAATTGAAGTTTTCATTTATACATGAGCTTTCATATCCACTGGATAGGCCGCAGAAACAATCCATTAAAGTATTCAGTAATGCAACTTGTGTTGCTTTAGAACGTTACCAGTAATTAAGATAAAGGTCCACATGAATGTTTTTTTCAGCTGTGATGTTTATTTAAGAGCAGGTGGGAAATGTATTAATTTATTCATTACTGATTTCTTTTTCATCCCTCTAATGAAGGCATGATGACTTCCTCTTGCTGGGATTGCATACATTGACCTGCATGGGTAAGATTATATCTTCCACAGTTGGTTTCGGTGCCTTGCATGTTGGAATAATAACACACCTGCACTCCTACAGTATACTAACTCTGCCTCCTGTCAAAGTGACAAAAAGCAGCGCAGCTCACACTGGTGCTGATGCTGCAGATGAGAGCCTCAGGTTTCATTTCCTAGAGAGAGAGAGAGAGAGAGAGCCAGAGAAAGAGAGAGAGAGAAGGAGGAGGAGGAGGATGGGAGCAGGGCGATGAAGAAATGGAATAAGGCATAAACATGGAATTATAAATAAACCCGCAACCTCTGGGGTGCAGCCACCCACCATCTTCTCTGCTCTCCATCTGCTTACACCTCCAGTGAACTTTGTAATTTTTTTTCTGTTAGCTGCTATCATAATCATCTTTGTTACATCTGCTCTGAACCTAAATGCAGCTGGCAGCTGTTCAGGTCAGGGATGTTGGTGCTTTTGTTGACCTTCCCCCCCCATACACACAAATATGTCTTACTTCACTATAACACATTACACTGTAATTGTATGAATACACCTGCCTGTCTATTAATGTTAGTAACCAATATTCTACACATCCAAAGGCATCAAACAGTGCATGATGCCAGCGTCAGATCTCTGCTCCGCTTTACACAGCCTTCACTCTCTGTCATGTTTTCAATGCTCTGCTTGCATACACTTCTTTAACCAATGGACACGACCCTAAACGTCTCTTTAGGCCTACAGGTGGCTTTAGACAGCGCCATTATGAAACTGCTCAACTTTGACTCCTTATTAAGTAACGGGCCCATGCATGCAAACCTGTCCTGTGCCGTTGACATATGTGTTGTAGTCTTGTTTAAACAACAGGAGGCTGTTCTCCGTGTGCGAAGTGTGAATGTGAGATTCACCAACCACACATGTTGACGTAAGCGTGTCGGTGGGTTTGATCGTGGGTTTTTGTTCAGATAAATGAGAAGTCGGAGCGCCTCTAAAAGTTAACTGATCCATGAAGGCTTAGAGTTGGAAAAGAATTTCAAAAGTAATATCTGCAGATTTGTTTGTCTCATAACGTGTTGAAATGAAAAACAGCCACATTCAAAGATTCTGGAACAGGAGGAGATTTAAAGTATCAGGTCCAATTTATCAAAAACAACTCGAGCAGGGAGTTATTTAGGTTTATTTTTTTCTCTCTCTTTTTTTGCTTTTGTTATTAAAAATAACAAATAAAAGTTTATAACATCTTCAGTTGTAAAACCTTACTTTGTCCCACTTTTACATTAAAGTTGCATTCTTGCAGGGTTGGGCAGTAATATCCAATAAAAGTATGGTGCCTTGCAAACGTATTCATACATTTTCCACTTTTTCATATTGTTTCATGGTAAAACACCTAACTTCGGGGTATTTTGTTGGGATTTTATTTGATAGGTACACATAAAGTAGTGCATAAATGTGAAGTAAAAGAAAACTGATGCAGGGCTTTAAAATTCCTTTTTTTTTTCAGTCTTCTTTAGCCAAAACTTTAAAGAAGCACCCTTTACTGCAGTTATAGCTGCAGATATTTCACATCTAAAGACTGAGATTTTGACCCATTCCTTGCAAAAACCCAATACCAATCAAAATGGATGAAAGGGCATCTGTGAACATCAGTTTTCAAGTGTTGCCACAAATTCTCAGTAAGCTTCAGGTTGGAACTTTGGATCGCCCAAATTTAACATTTGCTCTCATTACATTGTAGCTCTGGTATGCTTAGACTGTTGTCCTGCTGGAAGATAAAACCTCTGCTTCAGTCGCAAGACTTTTTAGCCCCCTCACAATGTAAGGCATCTTCACTTAACTTAAAATACAAACAAAGATTTATTACTGCTATGTAAATCTCTGGTGGCCAGTTTATGCTTCAAGTTTGATGATCCAAACACTTAAACAGCTTTTTTACATGTTTAAACACATTCAGTCATAAATATGAACAGATATGTAGAACGCTATAAACCTGTACGCAATTAAAAAGCAAAAATTATAATATTTGCCCTTTAAAATAAATAATTAAACCAATCATCTCCATCTTTTTCCTGTTTTTGCCAACACTAACCATGAAACACGCATCCGGTACATGGACAAGTAGGAACCTACTTTCAATATGGACATACAGTCAATGTTTTCCCAAAATTGTTCATGCACCATAAGGCTACACCTCTCAAAAACCTTAGATTATAACAAGTTACATGGCTTACAAAAAGAATCAAAATACAGCAATACATACTTTCTTTTAGATTACTTAGTTTAGATATGACTGATTTAACCTGATTACATGAAAAGACAGCTTGGATATTTTTTTATGAGCTGTATAGTATGTTTTATGTCAGAGCGTTCCTGCTAAGGAAGAACTGAGACACGTACATCTTTCAGAGTTCACATTTTATTACAATTAAAATATTCACATTTTGTGCAATGAGATTTAGCACAAGCATGGGTCAGTCTGCTGGAGGGCAGTTGTGGCTACTAACACAGCTCACCACCATCAGGGTGTGAATGGGTGAATGACTGACCGGTGTAAAGCGCTTTGGTTTCATCGGACTTGATAAAACGCTATACATGTACAAGCTATTTATATATATATATATTGCTGCAGTCTTCAGGCATGAGCTCATAAAATAAGAAACATATAAACAGAGCTTTTTTTCAAAAACAGAGGAAGAACAGCAAAGGAATCCAACTGCGCTTCATAAACAAACAGCAGGGGTAGCGCTAAAAAGAAACAACCAAATTGGTTGAAAAGCAACACTTAAGATCTCAGATAAGCATATGCTGCCACGACCGTATTTACCTGCCGGGAGAATGTGAGCAGTGTTTGTTTTCCTGCAAGATAAATTGCATTTTAACCACATATTCACATTTTGCTCTCATCTGGCCAGAGTAACTCCTTCCACGTGTTGCCTTTGTCTTCTACATTGTTTGTGGATGTCTTATAGCTTTCTAACAACATTGGTGGGTTGGTCGGCAGATAGTCCTCTTTCGCATGTGAGCGACACGTTTTGATTGTCGCCGTTTAACTTGTTAATTCCCCATGCCAAAGTACTACTCCTAAGGCTAAGTTTATTTGTAACTCGTCTGGAGAAGTCTCTTGGAGAAGAGACGAAACGTTTCAACAAAGAAGAACCCATTCATAAGCTGGGAAGCCAGCTTGATAATGTCTAGCACTGTACGTTCTGCGCATTATCAATCTGGGCCTGCTCCCATCAAATCCGTTCCAGGAAAAGAGGGGCATTTGGCAGAACTTTCTGAGCTGTTGAGGCGAAGAGACACCGAGTGGCCGCCTACCAAAGGTTGGTTTTAGCCAATCACGGTATCAATTGAATATGCAGGCAGCAGGTCCCATGAGAGACCACAACAAGGTAAGCTAGTCAAGGCACTTCTTGCTGTTCTTCTTTCAAAGATTAGATTGTGGATTCTGACATAACAGATGTGAGAGCAGCAGCTAAGCGTGCCTCCTCCTGCGTTGCCATGTTTATGTTGGTTCAGCTGTGGTTTCGGCAGCCTTTGCGTTAATCACAGGGGTATGTCCCACCTTAAACCATAATACTGCAACATGATTGGCATGTTTTTTATTCGGTCACAAAAGGTTGAAGCAGGTGTTTCTCAGTAAAAATACCACAAGAATTCTGCTTGCAGGGAAGGTTAACTCATCCAGAGGACCTACTAAATTATTTATTTTATTTTATATGTTTGCACTAACACCAATGGCTTTCTTCTTGCTGTCAAAAGTGAAAAGGACTGTTAGATTTTTGCCTTATACCATTATGACAAAAAAACTAATGTTATATTTGTTTTGCTGTACAGATTCAAACCCCATAATATTTTAAACCAGTTTGAGTGCATTTGAAAACATCTCTGCTTGTTATGACCCCGAGACATTTCTCAATGTATAGTTTTCGTTATGTAAAATGCTGAGTTCTGAGCCTCTGTCTCTGGTTTTTGCTTTGAGGGTAAGACATTCTTATTTCCCAACCATACGGTTGAGGTTGCAGAGTATGGCCAAAATGGAGCTGTCACTGTCTGAATTGCACAATGTTTTTCAGGTGGCCATTTACGTAAAACAAAATAGTGGTTGAAAGGGACAAGAAACTACATTTGAAATGAACCATGAAAAAAAAGAAAGAAAAAAAAAGAAGAAATGAACCATGAAGGTCATGGAAGTTTCCAGACTGACCTCCTCGTAAGCTTGTCAAAAAAGCCAATTTAAATGTCTTGGAGCAGTAAAAATCCCTGAATAAGACATGACACTCTCTATATGGGCAGCGCATTGTTCAGATGCACATTATATTGATTTCGCTGGAAGAATCAGAAGAAAACCCTTTTATGTCCCCTCGCTTTTAAAAGTTCCTGAAATATGTTTAAGGAGTCAGAAGTACTTTTAAAATAAATCATGTAGACAGCTGAAGCAAACCTTGGGATCTCAACAAACCTAACAAATAACAAAAGAGACAAACATTAGGCATTCAGTAAAGAATCCTGACAACTGTTTAAGAAACCTTTTTTGTTATCTTGTCACGAACTGCCGTCAGAAAGTATCTCCACCCTTTCACTTTTTCCACACGCTGTTATGCTACAGACTTATATTATACCAGATCTGGGGGTGGGCTTGTCCTTTGAGACATACAAACAGTGCTCAAAATGATGAGGTGAAAGAACTTTTCAGAAAACTCTGCATTTAGTAATAACCAAACACTTGTTGATCCAGTGTTTGGTGGGGTTGAAGAATTTCCATAGATCTGGCTGCTCTCATCTTCCCCTCTATGACCACTCCCCACATCGTGATGTAGCCGCCATCAAGCTTCACAGAAGCGAAGATGTTAGTCATGATGGTTGGAAAAATGGTTTTATTTTCTGATTTCATCACACCAGCAAATCTCAATTTCAGAGTTTTTGGGGATACTCAAAGGAGCTACCAGGTGCTTTTTAGTTAAGAGTTACTTACCTGTGGCCACTAAGTGATCACTATTTGGGATGTTCAGTGCTGCAATTAGAAATTATTTGTAGCCTTCTTCATATTTGTGTCTTCCTTTGACTCCATTGCTTCGTTCCTGCTGTGATATAGGTTAGACATTATGTAGACTAATGTCTTCCAATCCAAATTATGTTCAATCAGCTGAAAGGTGACTCAAATATAGTTGCAGAAACATCTCAAGGTTGATCAACCATTATCAGAAGCACCTGAGCTCGAGTGTCATAGGAAAGATTGTCAATACTTTACCTTTGTTGTATTATTATTTTTATTTTTACTAATTTACTTAACCCTGGAACCATCAGGACAATTTTATATATATATAGATATAGATATAGATCTAGATAGATAGATAGATAGATAGATAGATAGATAGATAGATAGATAGATAGATAGATAGATAGATAGATAGATAGATAGATAGATAGATAGATAGATAGATAGATAGATAGATAGATAGATAGATAGATAGATAGATAGATAGATAGATAGATAGATATGAGAGAGTCCTTTCAGCTGCTTCCTTATCAGGCTGTCATCAGAATGTGCACACAGACTCAGTAGAGTTTTTCTATGCTGGACACCTTCCTGTAGGATTATCACATTTACTACAAACTCTCACTGCCGGTCAAAGGTAGTCAGTGGACCAAATGTGGACCAGATGTGGCCCATGGCCCTTAAATGGCCAGGTCTGCTCAATACTCACAATATATGCTTCTAAGTAAACAAATAATAATGAGCTGAATTAATACGAGAAAAGTTATATTCTCCCGTTAAAGACAATGAATTGTGCATCAACGCAAAACGGTGCCTGCATTGTGCTAGGAATGTATGTACCCTCACACTAAAACATTTCAGCAGCTCAGAGGGGATGCTGCAGTGTTATTTACTTAAGTTGTATATCCTCTAATGTCATTAAAGAATCAATAATTTTGGTAATTATGTGTTACAATAATAGGCTGGACAGACACGTGAGTTATGATGACGGTGTGCAGTAGTTCGGGCTGTGACCGGAGGAGCAGTGAGGTCATTCAGAGGTGAGTTTGCCATCAAAGTCCTGGACTGAAGACCAGAGGAAAGCTGAGCACTGGGGAATGAGTTACTACCTGAAAGGAAGACATGAAGTGCACGCTAAGGAACATGGATGAGAAACAACAGAATAACAAGAGCTCTGCTGTCCATTCAGTGAGGGAGAATTACCGGGCCTCTGCCTCAGGGGATCCACTTCTCTAGGAGCTCCTCCTGAGAAAGAGCTGAGCTGCGAGGAAACGCCTGCCGGTCTCACCGTGCAATCACAGAAGGTAAGGCACGCATAGCCCCGTGGACATTTTGTTTCCTGAACTTTATCTTTGACTGTCATAGTATTTTTACCAATTGAGGCAAAATAAATTGCATATTTGAAGAATAATGCTGGTCTCATAATTATTATTAGCTCTATTTACTCGTGGTGTTGTAGCTGAGCCTCCAAGCCCCACAGCACTCACAAGAATTGATTACTAGAATATTGCAGAGGAGTAAACTGAAAATTGCATCAATACAAGTGAAAAGACAAGATTAGAAATTAATATATACAGAGATTTAAGACGGGTAAACTATGACTTCTTTGTCTAACTCGTTGGCTCAGCTAGGAGTAACACATTGGTTGACTTAGTTTGGCTGCAACTGGTAAAATTTATTAACAAATGTTGTACTGTTGGTGATTAATCTTCATTTGAAAAGCTAAATATTGTTTGCTTATTCACCAGGCACTTGCAGGTATTTCAAGGATGTGGACAGCAGCGGACTGAGGCCTCTGGAGGAAGAAAAACACTCTTTATTAAATCTAAAAGCACATCTTACTCTTCTGCTGAATTGCAAGCGCAAATTGATTTTTTACAACTACTTTAGGGTTTTCTGTGCTTCTAAAGCCCATTTTCTCTATTCCAATGATGCAGTTGCATATATTTGAAATCCGGCTGACTGTAAACAATTTTTTTTCTGAACTCAACAAATTCCTTCCACATCCTATTTTCTGTTTTATCTCTTTATGTTAAATCATGTAAATCCAATATAACAAATGGCTCCAATGAAGCACAAACCCTTGTGTTATAAATTACGTGAACACTCTTCATTAAAACTTAATTAGTTTTCTCCAAACAAGGCTTGCATAGTAAACAAAAATCCCAAAAAAAAAAAAGGAGAAACAGCAATGTTTTTAAACTCATCAAAGAAAGTTACATATCCAGTTTAATTATCTCTTTGAATTATTCAAGCTCTGGCCACAAAGCCAGCAGCTTTAAATGCAAAAACTTTCTTCATAACTGTAGACACAAAAGCCACAGATTAACATAAGCAATAATCTCTCTCTAATGAACTCTACTATAATATCTGAAGTTGAGGGGACATTCATCTGATCACTGTTCAGTACAAGCTGACTGAATCCTTTGTTTGTTTTGAACATCCCTCTTTGGGGCTCAGTTTTGTTAATCAAGTGAATATTCCTGAAATTAAAAAGGGATTTATATGTTATACACCACACCCTCTGCAGTTATTGGCAACCCTGGTAAAGATGTGTTAAAAAGAAGCCTTAATATAAATGTGATGCTTTTGATGCATTATGATTTTTTATCAAAAGGCACATCTCTAACGCTTGAAGTAAAATGCTGTTTGGAGCCTATCGTGACAGTGAGACTGAGATGGGGCTCACACAGCAGGTGGCTGCTTTGAAGTGAAGTGAAGGCCTTTAAGGGGCAGCATCTATACTCATAGAGTCTGGGTTTATATTACTTAATCAGCTTTAAAAAGAGCAACAATAATTTATGATACAGTTTCCGATCAATAGCAGGTTAGCTACCGGAGAACATGGTCAAAGGGACGGTTTGGATTTGTTGGAGTAAGGATCTGTGAAGTTATCGTCATAATTTTCTAACCTGCAGCAGAGAGATGTAATTTAGTTGTGAGTTTGTAGAAAAGTGAACAAATCTCCTGAGACTCAAAGCGTGACAGCTAGTCACATGTATTCGAGCTAATTTGAGCAATTTAAAACAACCCAAACAGCAAATATTCCTGCACTTCCTCTGCTTTCCAGGTGTTGTTGTTGTTTGTTGAAAATATCCAGGCCAACTCCCATTCAGGTGATGATACAGGGCTAATATATATTAACATGTTCAAGATATCGCCCAGGAGATAGTTGCAGTAATGTCCCTGGGACACGCCTTTGTTTTTTCATTGCTTCATTAGTCATCATTCAACGAAGCCATCAGCTTTTCCTGCTTTGATCCGTACTGCAGCAGAACGGAGTGGTGCATGATGCAGCGCTGCACAGCTCAAAGGGGGAGCTCAGGCCAACAGTACGATTTCATTGGGCTGTCCGCTTCCATGAAGGTAATAACAGTTAGCATTAGTTTAGGTTTACTACTTTGCTGTCCCAGATTAGGGTGACCAGACGTCCCCGATTTCTGGGGACAGCCCCTATTTTGAATAACCTGTCCCCGGCAAAAGCTGTCCCCGGAAATGACCCCGATTTCAGTGTGTCATGATGGAGTAAAAAAGTTTAGTGCAGCAAGAGGTGTTTACCCGGTCCTGCCGCTGTCCCGACATAGTAGAAGAGCTAGACCGAACACCCTTCCCTGCCTCGTCAGCATTAAAGATCAGGCAAAACAATCACAATCAGAGAAGTCCCCGGTTTTCATTAGAGAAAACTTGTTCACCTTATCCCAGATATAGAATCTTTACTGACCTTTTTATGTCGCTTTAAAACATCCGTGTCGTAATGTTAGCTTAGCACGTAGCACCGTTCAGCATTTTGGTTTTTTTGTCTGTCTGCCTGGGAAAGTTGCTCCGAACAACACTGCTGTGTTTGTCTTGACCATAAAGAGGTTCACATGTGTTCTCCTGGCTGTTCTCCACATGCTAGCAGACTTTAAGAGCAGCTCATTGTTCAGGTCAGGTAAGCGACTGCAGTGAGGAGATGGGCTAAGTGTCTGTGCAGTGCTGCCAGACATGAATGGCTCAGTTGACACAAATCTTTGAGTAGTTAATTTTTTTGTATTGATCATATCGAGACATTGATTATTTTGACAATGCTACTATTTACTATCTTTGTAGATAGTGCTGTGAAAAATTTAATTGATGTATGTAACTCTGGTCTTATCTTGTCTAGATGTACCTGCATAACTTTCCTGTGTGAAAGAAGCTCACATGCTTACAGATTTATTATTGTGCTTTCTCTAACCAAGGACACAGGAATTGTGTTAGACAAGAACTGGATCGTACCAGTGTGTGTGCACACCTATTTTCTCAGATGAAGACTACTCCCACTTGCTATGTTAACCCAGAATGTAATAAAAGTGTAGTGTGCCCTCTTCCTCTCTCTCTCTCTCTCTCTGTTTCCTGATTGCGTTGGGACAGAGACATTCAAAACGCTCTATGCCTTTGAATAAATTTGCAAAGGCAAAGATGCATCTTTCTCTGATTAATGAGTAGTGTGCTTTCCTTTTCGATAAACATTAATATCCACCACAATAGTATGGTACAGTAAAGCATTGTTTATGTAAGATAAATAAACAAAACTTAGCCTGGCAGGGAACAAGTAAAGCCTGGGTGGCCTACCAGGTGTGTGATACAGATTTTAAATTTTTCATATTTTGTCTGACTAGCTGTTGGTCTTAAAATGCCTAACTGGAAGTAACTTCCTAAACATTCATTTCCAAACTATCCTTTTAATGACTAAGGGAAGTCAGTTGGACCACATTTTATAATCATGATGAAACTGAGGTTGGACCCAGACAGCCGGTACAACCGTTCTGTAAATGAGGGATCAACCCTCTATTGATTGCATTAAAAGGAAAGCACCTCATAGAACCTGGTATACAGCCATTACAAAGAGCAACAATAAATTATGATGAAAATCCCCGAGAGCTATAGTGCCTGGCTAGCATCGTCACATTTACCACAGAAAAAGGCCCCTCTATCCATTATCTATATCGCTGGTTTCTCTGGGGGCTACCTGTCAAGAGGAAGGGTACAACCTGGACAGGTTGCCATGCTAGTCGACAGCAACACAGAGACATACACGGGTTGCTTGAACAAATATCTAAGACCAATTAAAATAATATGCCTAATTTGGCACTTCTGGAAGAAGCTGTTTTAGACACAAAGGATCCACTCCGATATTGAGAAAACATGCAAACTGGTGGACAGAGAGGCACCACTGCGCAGTCAACTAAATGATCGATGCTGCACATTAGACTTTGAAACATAATATTTATTTTAAGAGCTTAAAGGACCACTCAGCAACATAAAGGGAAAAATGAAAGTGAAACAAAAGATAGAGCAAGTCCCTTTCTATAACGGCGAACCACACTTATCTGAGTCCAATGAGCTCGGGTGTCAGGTTGGATTTCAACGTACAAGGATAACCTATTTGGAGATTAATCACGGCGTTCCTTTCGCAACCATGCACTCAGGCATTGGGGATATACTTTCTGACAATGCTGGCTGTGCGAAGCAGCGAGATGATGCCGCACTCAACGTGGTTTCGTTTTCGCCGCAGAGGTACGTTTCCTCAGCCAGCGTCCTGTCTGATTTACTCCTCATGATTAAATTTTACAGCAGCCCATCTTCTCTCCTCGCTTGACCCGCAAAATAAAGCAGCCTGAGAGCTCAATCCATTAATGTCACTCAATCCAGCAAATGTCTCCTGACAGTTCCACGGATAGGTTTTAAAAATGTAATTGTTATTACGGCACACCGTTATATTATTTGCTCCAAGAGTACAGCTGCAATTTGTCTGATCGCGTCATTGAAAAATCTCTGATATATTTGGTTTCTTCATTTGAAGGGCTAATATATTCAAGGGCTTCTCCACTTAGAGCTGTTTAGCTTTTCATTAGTGTCAGTGGAGAACTTAAGTGTCAGACAATAAAACACCATGAAGCTTCGCCCATCCTTTTGAAATTACGCTTTTAACTCGGAAACCTCAGCGGAAGTATTATTTTTGGAGGAATCGGCTCGCTAATTGTTCTCCAGTAAGTTTTTAAGCTCCGTACTCGTCTAGTGATACGGATGTTCATTTATTTTGATGCATTTAGAAACTCTTAATTCGTCTGAGCTAAGTGCGCGCTCATCCAGGTCTTGGGGGGCCCGCTGAGCGACCATTTGTTCAAACTGGATTGTGTTCTTTAATAACAAATGGATCGGTGGGTAAAGACCGGAGGCTGGTGGCCTATCGGAGCTGCCGGTGATAAATGAGTCCTGACAGCGTTATTGAAGGATATATTGTCTTCTAGGACGCTGGAGAGTATTGTTGGAGAATGATTAAAGGGATGATACCGCAGAGATTTGTACTGCACACAAAACTGTCAAAATGCCTCTTCTGACAAAGGCACGAGCTGTTATTTTTGAAAAACACAAGGTTCTGGATGTGTTACACTCTTCAGTTCAGTTCCAGTTTTGGGCTTCCTTCCTCTGCTCCGAAATTTGTACGCAAACAAGCTCATGCATGTGAAAAGACTGAGACATTATTGCTTCCTCTGGGTAAACTACCTTGCACAGTTAGTTGACAGAAGCGCAGCTGATGTGACAACAGAATCAAACGTCTTTTTTTTCTCTCTGGTGTGGAGTGTCACACAAACACTGGAGGTGAACCTGATGAACCCCTCTTTGTTCTTCTCGCGCAGTTTGACGCGTCAGTAATAAAGACATCTTTTGTCACTTAAATACTTACAGTTCTTTGCTAGGTTGGCAGCTCCCAAGCAGTGGGAAGCATTGACAACCTATTAACGAGTATAAGTTAGGCACCAGCATTCATGGTGCCACTGCAGACTCTTTGTGTGTTTTCTTTTCTTGTGCTATGGTCACTTTTTTGAGGATGTGCTACTTCAGCAGCTTATTTACAAAGAGTCACAATAAGAGGGGAACACCTTGTTAAAGTCCCAGTGTTTTAGAGAACCTGTATTTTCTTATATCAAGGGTACACTGTGGACGGGGTGCCAGTCCATTACAGGGTGATGAAGAGACACACAAGACCAACACCCATGCACACACATGCCTAAAGGAGAGGCCAGTGAACCTAACACTCTTGATTTATTTTATCTATTTATTTTTGGACAGTGGAAAACCTAGAAAGAACACATGCATGCTGGGAGGAGTGCATGCAAACTCAATGTAGAATAATCATTGTTTATAATTTATTAAATTCGGACTGCCCTTTTCATTTTTCGATCTCAAAGTGCTATAATATAAAACAACCTAAAGAAAATCAAGAACTAAAAAGCAGCAAAAGTAAAAATACATTTAAATTGTGTGGAATCTTATAAACAGAAGGTTGTCCAATCCTTTCCTAAAACTCTCTTTGGTCTCTGCTCTTATCAGACGGTCGGGGGAAACAAGCCGTAGGAATTAGTGGAGTAGAGAAACCGTGTTGATGTACGGAGCATCGCTTTGGTGGTGACTGGATTGGTAGGTGAGTAGGAAAACTTTGTATTCAATGCTGAGAATGGGTCTGTAGTTGACGAGGTGGTCTGGATCAACAGGGTTTTGTTTTTTTAAGGAGAGGTTCCATGATGGCAGTCTTCAAGTTAAGTGTAACTGGGCCAGCATGGACGGTTTATCACAGGATCACAGGACAAATGACAAATGTGTTTGTTTTCAGCAGGAAAGAAACAGGCCTAGTTTCAAACCCATATCCATCTTGTCGCAACGCAACAGTGCTCAGAATGTGCCACCGTGCAGCCATTCATTGGATATGATTTGTCAAACTAAAAGATAAAAAGTCGTCAGATCTTTCCTGCACTAAAATGGGAGCAAACTGATCTGTTCAAAACCACTTATGTGATGATGTTGGTCATGTCTACTGTCTCAGTGTTTTATTTTTATCATTACTTATTTACACGTTTAGTTCTTTTTAAATATCATATTTTATATGTGTATAAATTAAAAAATATATATATTCTGTTTTGCAGAGATCGTTGAAGTAGTTTATATTGCTGATTCCATAATTATTTATTTCTATATAATATCCATGATTTAAATAAATACTTTGTCATTTAATGTAAGGAATGGTCAACAAGAAGGTATCAGGGAAAATTGCATGCTTGAGACAATTCACTGTTCTTTGAGTAGAATAAAGACAATTTGTCCAAACTCGGTGAATAATAATTTTAACCTGTGATGAATACCTTTCCAGGGTGTACCCAACCTCTCGCCCATTGGCCACTTCAGATAGGCGCCCCTGCCACCCTGCAAGGATACGTGGGTCCAAAAAAACAGATGGATGGATGAATCCCATATTGATCAAAATAATGTGTCTTTGTGATATTTATTTATTTCACAATCATGAAGGTCTGTTGTGTTATATAGACACCAGGAATTTACCTTTTCTCCCCCCAAGGCATCCTCTCAATCTCTATGTCCTGGTTTCTTCTACCATATACATCTGAAATACCCATCAGCCTCCACTGGCTTGAAACAAAATACAAAAACAAACTCGTCATAACCACCTCCCGACCTTCCTGTCTGCCCTTAACAACATCAGCTGGAGATCAATCTAAAACACAGGGGAAGTAGAAACCAAACACTCTTCACCACCTGCCAGTCCTCCTTCATCCTTGACCACCTTGAGATCAAGGGGACCTTTTAACACAAACATAACTTACCTGCTGCAGTATTTCCAGAGCTGAAATAATTCTCCTCTCTCTATGACTAACCCCTCAGATGCTGACTGCGAGCTCTGACTTTGTTGAATTTTGCTCAAATTCACAATGAAATATCATGTTACATGTATCTATGCCCATAATGAGTTCATGCATTATTGTTACATCTATAAACATGACACTACCCCCATCATCTCATTTATATTTAGGCATTCCTAAACATGCAAAAGCTTTTCTGATGTTAATTTCTGGGGTATTTTATACATATCGTCAGTAAAATACAGAAAAGTTATAATTTGCAAAGGAAAATGTGACCTGTGATACTAACACCATTATGAGAAGTTATTTCTTTGAAAAGGGTTACATTTTCCGGTTTGGACTTACAAACCTGTAAGACATTAAGAGGTAGGCCAGGCATCAGGTTTCGGCACTGAAACCGAAACCAAGACAAAGGCACAATTTATTTATTACTTGCTTTTAATGTTTTATGTTGGGGGGAAAAAAAAAACTGTGCCAATAGGTTGATGTTGCAGAGTTTTTGGACAAAATACAGGAGCAAATGGATAATATCTTGCATGAAAACTCTGTTTTTCCATCATGCGGGTTTGAAACAGGAAGTATTTGTCGCCTGTTTGCCAACAATACTGCTTTTATTTACTGGTGAATTATTTTTCCGACAAGGTCTCAATCTAACAAAAGTAAGGACTACTTGAGATACAAAATAATGCACTTGTTCTTTTTCCCATTAGCAAATTTATCTCTAAACACTGGCATTCACTGGCATTCAAAAAGCATACACAAAAAGGCTGATTTTGGCAATACCGATGTATTATAATTAAGATATAGAACCTATGGGGCTGTTGTTTAATAAAATTGTGATTGCACATTTTACAAAAATGGAATACATTAAATATTCATACATTGAAAAAAAAGTCCACTTTAAAACAAAACATTTTAATATTTTACTTTAGACTACATACATTGATTGAGAAGAAAATTTTATATCAATACATTGTCCAGATAGAGGGATAAATATTATGCATGGCATCTGCAGACTAGTTGCATAAAACATCCCATTGCAATAAACGCACCAATCACTGTGTTTCGGAAGTCGACGTGCATGTGTACTCGT
The DNA here is from genome assembly GCF_011125445.2 of Fundulus heteroclitus. Classification (NCBI taxonomy): domain Eukaryota; kingdom Metazoa; phylum Chordata; class Actinopteri; order Cyprinodontiformes; family Fundulidae; genus Fundulus; species Fundulus heteroclitus. The sequence continues at coordinate 1,625,194 of NW_023396901.1, forward strand.
TTTCTAAGGGAACCCCAGCCGATAGCTCTAGCTGTTTTTTCCGAGTTTGCTCTCTGTGTTGTTAAAATTGCTTCAAATTGCATGACACCACTACTCTCCTTATTGATTTTATTTGGGAGTTTTTGCAGCAGGCAGGAAGACAACTAAACTCAGGTATACACGTTCTGAACGCTGTCCACTGGCAATAGCCCGGGGCTCCATGGGTAAGGGAGAGCAGCTGGGCAAAGAGCACTGCGGCTACAGCTACAGCTGTATACAGCAAGTCATCATTTAGGCATACATAGGACCTCAACCCCCCCCCCCCCCCCCCCCCCCCCCCCCACCCCGACCGCCAATGCCAAAGCATGGGGTTTGTATGCTTGTGAAAAGGCTGGAAATTGTGAACAATTCCTTTCGAATTTTGATGAATTATTAATAAAGTATTCAAGGAAAAAAACACAAATCTAACGTATGATTTCATTTAGATTTCTATTACTTTTTGGAATGTTTTATATAACATCCTATTTCTAATGATTGTAGTTCAGATACCCATTTTCAATCGTAACAGATTATGATCCCCTCATCAAACCAAAATCTCAGTGACCCTCGGCTAATAGATTTTTCTCACTGGATTCACAAATTCACACTTTCTTACATGAGAACTATAAATAGATTATTTTGAAAAATCGCTACAAATCACAAATAATCAAAGTGGCCACAAACTATTCAGGGATGAAACAAGTACATAATTGCTTTGTGTCAAAAGGACCATATTCTACAGTTTTTTTCCACCAATCGATTGCCTACACCAGCTATTCCGTAGGCCATAGGATGTAGGAGCCAATCCGTGGAATTGGCTCTACAGAACCAGAACCACAAGAAAACTAAAGCTTATGGGGTGCTGCCATCGGCTTGCAGATACACCGTGTTAAAGTTCAACGCAAAAAGGTACTAATGTTCATTTGTCCCCTGTTAGTGCCAGCCTTATTAATTCTTTGAGCTAATAGGCCCCAATAAAGATTTCTGCAGCCTATGTTTATTTCTTGGTTATGTCATGAATGTCGTGGTCATTTCTGTTTTTCTGTCAATGGTGCGCATACTTTTCAGCTACATTCATAAAATCGGATACATATCCAATGGTTCTCAAAGTGCCGGAAGCCTGAACAGCCATGTTGCATTTCATCCGGCTTTTACGCCGCTGTCCTGGATCCAACTACGTCACGCCTCCACAAAAGGCCATTGTTAACAGCTGTGCTTTTTTACTTACCTTTCTTCGTCTTCTTGTGATGTGGTTTTAATATTGTCAGCTCCCATTGCTCAACAACATTTTATTGCCACAGAGACACTTGTATCCACTATTAATTTTTTTTAACAAAGCTTTGTTAACAGTTACATTCATTACTACTTCTGTAAACAGTCCGCTGCTGTATTATGGAGCTTAAGCGAAAATTCAGACTGAAGAAACTCTATTGCTTACCTCCATCAATCAAGGAATCATCCGCCTCCGACGCAAGCCAATCAGCTTTGAACTGCTCCTCCTCGAAGCCAATCAGCATCCTGGGTTCATCTTAAAAGAACTCCACATCCTCGTCTCGGCCTTCTGCTCAGCGAGCAAGCAGTGGCTGCGCCGTGTCAGGTTTGGACTCTGATGACCGGATTCAACCCACCTCCATCCCCTTCTCCACCATCGTAGCAAGCTCCGCCTGGCTTTCCTACGGTCCTCCTTCAACCTCGTCCCTATCAGAGAGTAATTCCTCCTGGACTCTTACGGAATTCCCAGTCATTCCTTAAAACGGTCCGGCAGAAGACCGCCATGTTGAGCCTGGTTCAGCCAGAGGTTTCTTCCCAAAGGGGAGTTTTTCCTCTCCACAGTCGCTTCATGCTTGCTCATCGTGGACAGTTCATGCAAACCTGTGTTTATCAAGTTGGACATCTAGCTCAAACAGATCATCATATGGACGGAACAAACTTCTTCTATCTCCACTCCACCACCAGTTTCAGACCCAGGGGGAAATATCCCTATTCTCATACGCCTGCTAATGCATATTGAAGTATAATTCAGCGTGAATTTTTCCTGCCGAGGTCTGAGCACCAAACTGTTAAAATATTGTATCAATAAAATTCTTCTAATTGCCTTTTCTTTCTGTGTGAGTTTTTCAGATTGAAATGTCTATTTTCCCCTTCTGCGCATGCGGGCCAGGAACCAGACAGACAGAAATGTGATGGATGTTGCATTCAGTAGTAGTTAGTGTAAATTACCTCTTTTTTTCTCTCTTTTTTTTTTAGACGTCGGATTTCAGCAAAAAATCTGAACTGAGCATAAAGACCTGAAGTGTGAGCGTAGCCGTTTGTTCTTAGCTGGCTGCAAAACAAATTTCCCCTTGGGGACAATAAAATTATTTATGTTGAATCTTTCTTTGATTTAAACATTTGACTTTAGAACCTAGCTACTGTTGTGATTTAATTGTCTCCTCTTGGCTTAATTATCTGAAGGATTACATGTTCTCTAAGACTTGTTCTGATTAACATATCAGAAAAATTGGATGGCATGGTGAACACTTGACTTTGGGAAGACAAGCTGAAGATTGTGTTAGCCACTTTGGGTACAACAGCGGAAGTTATACAACACAACAGCTTTTCATATACTATAAAAATGTTCTATGTGGGATTATGAAATATTCAGAACCATTCCCACTGGTTTTCATGCATGTGTGTAATGCAGCGTGATAAATGCAAGAACCTCACTGACTGCTATATCTCCACAACAAGACGGTACACTCTGCACACGGTTAGAAATAAAACTAGCTGTTTTCTGCTTTATTCCCCCTTGGGTGAGTTTAAAACATAATTCTAAAGCTGTTTTAGATTCAGTGGAACTTTAATGAGTTCTAACAAGAAAACGGCGCATAAATTTAACTACTCGGCAGCGTAAAGAAAAAAAATTACATCTACATCACAATATAGGGGAAGTTTGGCTTCAAACTCCCTGAAAAGTGAAAAAAAAAGATCTTTCTTCTTTTAGCCCTCCTTACCTGAGATGTCTCCATGTTATTGAGACAATTTATCACTGTCATCCAAAAACACTACAGATGCCAAACTGCACATGGCCTACTTCTGCTTCCAGGTTGCAATTTCCTCTCACACCCTCCTTTCTCTGCCTCCTCCCATTTTCCCTCTCAGCTTTCAAAAGATCATTAATGCAGTCCTTGTCTGCACGATCCACACAGCGTGGGTATTTATTAGCAGCGGTCACATATTGGCTACATTAATAATTAGTCACCGTGAAGCCATTTGGGTCCTCATTACAGGCAGCGTCCGCTCTCAGCGCGATCCATCACCGAGTCACATGTATAACACACACATGTAAATTCAACTGTGTGTCCGCCAAACATGTCAATGTTACATTACTGCAGTGCGCCATTAGATGAATCTCTCACTGTCGACCCCCGTACCCAGCTGAGACCGCTCAATTCAGCTGCAATGACCACTTTCAGTAGGAAGAGCTGCAAAAGAAACTTTACTTTATATCATACTTTGGTAAATTTTCCAACAATCCTGTCAGGATGGACAGAAATATATAAAAAGATGTGTTGAACCTGTAAAAAGAATGAGATACATTAGGATTAATTCCTTAATATGCTGTAAATCTACAGTTAAGCCCTGAGTACGTCACACTCATGGCAGATTTAGGTTTAAATAACTAAAGTAATTGATACTACTGGAAGTATTATTCAGATTGTTGGGGGAGTTTAAGGTTAGACTAATGGAAAAGGGGCCTTCCGACATTGTCTACTAGCCTTTGGCCGGCAAAAACATTTAAAATCCAAAGCAGAAAACGAAGATGTAAAAACTCCTACCCATGGTTGGAAGCGTGAGGGGGGTTCGCCTCCATCGCCTCCATTTGTTAACAAACTGCAGCATTGAATATCAAGGATAGATCATTTTAGTTTTTTTCAGCAACTGAATTATTTTAAAATGATTCAGGCCCTGCACAAAAAAAAACCAATATTAGATTCGTTAGAGCTGTTTATGAAAACAAAAAAGCTTGGAGATACTTCTTTTTAAAGAAGATTTAAGACCCTAGATCATTAGACCATCAACATGAAAAATTGAAATACATTTTGGGTTAACCTTATAAGAATTGTAAAAATAAATCTAAATACACCTACGTCTATTTGTTTGTGTACATTTTTCCACTAAAAGTTGTCTTTGCACATTCTGAGTCTTATTTTTATATGATGATATTGCCCTATGGATATATCTCTGATAAGCACATATAAAAGAGGAAAGAATAAAAGAACCTTTTCCTTTGCCAGCCCAACCGCAGTCCACCCTGCACACGACATTGAATAATAGAAAATAATTAATTATTTAACGTATTGTTCCCAATCTCTTATGAAAACCCCATTATGGCATCGCAGTCGTAGTACTTTCGGTTTGTTTCCTTTCTTCCCTCATCTCTGGTTCCTCATCTTGAATGCAACCAACTGTTTACAGGCTGTAAATAATTTACACAAAGGATCAACCCTGTTTGTATACCGCATGTGATACATTTCTTGTGGGAGCGTTTCTGGGTGTGCAAATGCATGATGCACAGCCTGTCGGTAGCCATTGATCCATAATGCTTCCTGCGGTAAAAGAGGGAATGCAAAAAGCCTGCCGGCTTGGCATTTACCAAATGCGACTTTGTGTTTGTTTTTGTCGCTGAACTATTCGCCGTTCGAAAATTTTCAGTTTGCAGAAGGTCGGCATTTGTTCAGCTCTGTCCCTTATTGCACCTGCGCTTGATTCGGCTCGTGCACGCTCGCGCCTGTGCGCGGCCGTGTTTTTGTGTGGGCTGCGCATGGTTGGTCATAAAACTGCTGATAGGGCCCTGTGTGCTGGTGAGCACATTATCATCAGCTGGCCCCAGACTTTTATTGCCTGCCACACCTCTCAGCAACTCACTGGTATTTTATGGGCTCTGCTAACAAATTTGAGAAAGCACAGGCGGTGCAGGATAAGAGCGGGGCTGCTAAGATGTAAATTACAGACTGCAGGCTGTAGTGTAGGCACTGCAATGGCCACTACGCTTTTTGGCCTGATGTATGCCTCCCTTGATGGAGTGGAGCTCATGAGGTGGGATAAAACATCACGTGGGGGACTCCAGCATCATCTCCAGGGTTGATCACTGTCATCATGGTTCAAATGACTGTAGAAGAGGTTTATATTTTTGTTTTTTGTAATGAATCCGTGTCTGGGCCTATGGGGACCCGATGCCGGATTTTTTGCTCTGGCGCCAAAACCAATCATCATCATCATCATTTTCCCCTCTGCCGTGCTGATGTTTTGGAGATTATGGGATCAGCCGAAGTTAGGACGCTGCAGCTGCTCTGTTAGGGCAGACACCTGTATGAGTGCTTTTCTTGTCTGAAAACGTTGCGTTTGGGACATTTTGATTTAAAGTAAAAGTACACATGATGCAGGATTAAACTAAACCTGAGAACTAGTATCCACACAAGCATAAATATGAATCATTTTTGTCTAAATTACAATGCCTTCCATTAGTGCTAATATTCCTTAAACCTGTTCTCATGTTGTCATGTTGCAGCCATAAACTTCCTTGGCCTTACTCAAAGAAGTAACCAAGAAGTGCTTGGTTAGTCTGGAGGAGCTGCAGAGGTCCACAGCTCAGGTGGGAGAATTTTTAGTCCTGTCTTCCCCAAATCTGGCCTTCATGGGAGCGTTGCTAGATGAAAGCCGTTGTTGAAGGGAAGCCATATGGAGTTCTGGCCTACATGCAAGTTTAAGAAAGAAAAAACTTTACCTACTGGCCTACATGCAAAAAGCTTTGTGTCAACCCAGTTCACTTTATTTTTAACCAAAGAGTGTGATACAATACATTTCAAAACAACTCTAAAGCAAATGTCCAACACTAACGCTATAGTTCAAATATAAAAGTACAAATAAAAACATTAAAACTGAAAAACGTACAAATAAATTTAAAAAATAACGTTGTAAAAGTACATAAGGAAGAGATGACATTTTAGAAGCGATTTCAAAACTGGAAAGAAAGCTTGCGTGTCTGACATTTAAAGGCGACTTGTTTAAGTTTGAGCACAGAAGCTAAAAGCAAACACTGCATATCATCCTAAACACACCACACCATGGTGAAACATGGTGGAAACATCAAGCTGTGGGGTTGCTTTTTCTTCGGCAGGGAGTGGGAAGCTGCTGGAAGGTTGGATGTAGTTAAAGGCAAAGCAATCCTTGAAGAAAACTGACAGCATGGAAAAAATGGAAACTAGGTCAGAGGTTCATTTTTCAGCAAGACAATGACCCAGAACATGCAGCCAGAGCTACAGTGGAAGGTCAATTCATATGTGTTAAAATGGCCTAGTCAAAGTCCAGGTCCAAAAAATCCAAAGGAGCATTTATGAAACAACCTGAGACACACCTGGTTTCCGTCGAAGGTGACTGAGCTTGAGCAGTTTTGCAAAGAATGAACAAAAAGTTCAGTCTCTGAACATTTAAAGCTGCCAGGTGCAAACGCCAAAAGGCTTGCTTTTGAGGGGGAATATAAATGCACAGCACACATCATTTCAAATTTGTATTTGCAAAGACATTTCAATGCAATGTATCATCTTCTCTCACATTACTAATGTGTACCACTTTGTTTTAGTCCATCACGTAAACAATACCAATATATATATTGAGATTTGAGGTCATAACACGTGAGTGCATTCACAAAGTACCATGATGTACCAATCTTCTAGATTATTGAGAAAATTCGGGTCATATGACGTTCATACTGAGCCTGGTTCTGCTCAAGGTTTTTCCTTCCCGTTAATGGGGAGTTTTTCTTTCCACCGCTCCATGCTTGTTCAGTATGAGGGATTGCTGCAAAGCCATGAACAATGCAGACGACTGTCCACTGTGGCTCTATGCTTCTTCAGGAGGAGTGAATGCTGCTTGTTGGGACTTTGATGCAATCTACTGGGTTCCCTTGGATAGGAAACATTTTTACCAATCTATATAATCTGATTGAATTTGACATTGGAAAGTGCCTTCAGATGACATGTTTCATGAATTGGTGCTATATAAATTAAATTAAATTTAACTGAATTGAATTAATCGCGTAAGGGTGAGTCTACGGTTGGGAGCTAGCACTGGTGAGTTGTGGCCTGGCTGGCGGTACTGTAGCGCAGGAGAACAGGATGTCTATTATCGCTGTGATTGATGCCACGTTTGCACTCGTCAGGCAGCCCCTTCTCCACTGTAGATAATGTGCACCTTTAGGCTACACTCTAATGCACACTCCTACCTCAGAAATACCTTTCTTGGAGAGAGGAAGTTTTACTTTCTCTGAGAAATAAACCACTAGCAGCTTTGATGAGGGGAAATTTAGAAGATTTGGTTTATTCACCAACAAACAAAAAGACACACAGGCTGCTTTGTAAAGGCTTTATCTAAAACAGTACCAAAGCCGACATGCAGCTGACTTCTCTTTTGCCTGACAAAGATTAGGATTTGTCAGCCAAATTAAAAATCCTTTTGGTTCTTCTGATTGTTTCTTTTTCTTTTTTTATTTCAGTTAATTTACAAATGCTTTGTTCTTCATTTAGTCCACTAACACAAAGATTTACTATTGGGGAATTTTCATTAGTGACATTTTGTCCCTTTTTCCACAAAATGCAAACAAACGGATGGCATGAAGAGTAAAGTGAGCTGGTGTCTGATCTGACAGGACCAGACCGCTGAGCCTTGTAGTAATTTATAGCATGTTTAGAGAGTTGTTTGTGTTTCCAGTCAAACGTCTGCACAGAATTCATTACGTTTGGGGCTTTTCTGACATATGGTACTTTGTTGTGGTGTGTAAATGTCAAGTGTGAATAATAAACACACTCACAGCAGAAAAGCCCTACAGCATCAACAGTCATGATAGAAAAGTGGTTCTCTTTTATTATGGAGACCTTGTCTTGTTGTTTTTTAATACTTTTTGGAGCTTAAAAGCTCCTGCGCCTCATCCCTGATGTCAGCTAAGGACGTCGGGCCTGGCTGAGCTCTGAATCCGGCAACGAGGCGTTCAAGAGACATAAAGAGAGGAACGTGGAAAGCAAAATAAGACGTCTATTTTTATTTATTTATTTTAGAGCTGCTATGTTTATTGTCCTTCTTGTCAGGTGTGACAAACCCAAATATGCACATAGGCTGGGCAAAAATATCTGATAAATCTCTCTGCACATCATTGAACCTGTTTACTATTTTCAGCCTCTTGCTCACTGGTTCAAACTTCAGAGAACACATAAGAACCTCGCAGTGTTCCCCCGCGTGTACCGGTGTTCTTTTGTTCCTGGACAATTGAGACGATAGTACCAACTGTCTTAGGATCCTGAGGGAAGCTTTGGTGTTTACTTTTAGCACAATAAATAAATAAATAAATAGAAAAAAACTGTGAAAATGTTTCTTGTTTTCCTAATTCCCAGAATAGTACTCGTACAGCTCTGTGCAAAGGTTTTTCTTAAACTACCCACGTTCGTCCACCGCAAAAGTGGCTAAAGGTAGTCGTTTTTGTTTTTTTGGGGTTTTTTATCCTGCGAGATCTGGGTACATTCCTAGTACTTGTTGCTGCCTAAATTCTATTTTCTGCTGATCAATCTCCGTTATCTTTGGCATTTTATTATACTTTCACCTTTAATGAGGCTGATGCCACGTGACAGGAGGCAGCCGCTGTACTTTCTGCAGGGCTAGAGCCAAAAGCAGGGGAGAAAGGTGCTGAGGAGGGTGCACCATGGCTGCAAATATGGGAATGATGGCATCAGATGTTCACCATCACATGGTGCTCACCGTTGCCAGAGGTAATTGAATAGAAAGTATTTTTATCAGCTAACAGGCTTTGCAACATAAAAACTAAAATATTATGTTTGCTACTTCCTGTTTTTGTTAGATATGTTGTACCAAATTACAGTTTTGACGTCTAAGTGATACCACTTGGGTCAAAGGCTCCAGGAACAGAGGTTCTGCAAGTTCTCCTCCGTTTTAGTCTTTGTGGAGAGCTGTCAAGTTGCTTCTGATTTAAAGCACTCACATGACATCATAGTTGAAACATTTATGACGTCAAGCAACATACACACACACGAAAGGGTTTTATTGCCCTGCGCTGAGCTAAATGTGATCAATTCATATCTTTCTGACAGACTGCCACCAAAAAGGCCAGATGAAAAAAAAAGGAACGTAGTTCTTTGCTGAACTTTCCCTTTTAAGCACAGACGTCCATGGTCATGGTTATTTCTGGTCATCCTGTCTTCGCTTTGGGTTGCCAGATCTGTCTGTTTCCAGCCCATAAAACCCGCACACCTCAATAAAACCCAGTCCAATTCTCATCCTTTCTTGAAACTCTTGTTAATATCATAAAACTATTACATAATCAACTATTACTTAATAACTTATTAAACCAAAGGAAAAACACACACAGATCGAAGGAATGCTGTCAAGTAAAGTTAAGTCAAGCTTATCTGTGTTGCACATTTCAGCAGCAAGGCATTTAAAAAGGGTTTTGCATCATGAGAACATAAAAACATCATAAACACAGATCGAAACAGTCACTGGTTGGGAGACCAGCAACAAACATTAAATTGTCAGGCAATCAAATGACCAACACACAAACACCTCTTTCCAAATCATGTCATCATAGCAAGCAAAAAGCAAAAAGTTATGCAATAGCAACATGAATTGAAAATCCTATTTACTATAAATTTATTAAAGGGTCAGGTACTCCATACTCCCGGAGTACCCCCCACAGGATCCCTCAGGGGACACGGTCGAATGCATTCTCCAGATCCACAAAGCACATGTAGACTGGGCAAACTCCCATGCCCCCTCCAGGGTCCTGCTGAGGGTGTAGAGCTGTCAGGTCTCTGTACGACCGGTGTCAGAGTCTGGTCCGCATTGCCGGCAGTAAGTCGGACTCGTTTCCGGTGAGAGTTGGACTCCGCCAAGGCTGCCCTTTGTCACCGATTCTGTTCATAACTTTTATGGACAGAATTTCTAGGCGCAGCAAAGGTGTTGAGGGGATCCATTTTGGTGGCCTTAGGATTGCGTCTCTGCTATCCGTGGATGACGTGGTCCTATTGGCTTCATCAGGGCGTGATCTACAGCTCTCAATGGAGCGGTTCGCAGCCGAGTGCGAAGCGGCCGGGATGAAAATCAGTGCCTCCAAATCCGAGACTATGGTCTTGAACCGGAAAAGGGTAGAGTGCCTTCTCCGGGTTGGAGAGGATGTGCTGCCCCTAGTGGAGGAGTTCAAGTATCTTGGGGTCTGGTTCACGAATGAGGGGAAGATGGAGCGGGAGATCGACAGGCGGATTGTTGCAGCGTCTGCTGTGAAGCGGGCGCTGTACCGATCCGTTGTGGTGAAGAGAGAGCTGGGCCAAAAGGCGAAGCTCTCGATTTACCAGTCGATCTACGTTCCTACCCTCATCTATGGTCACAAGCTTTGGGTCGTGACCGAAAGAACGAGATCCCGGATACAAGCGGCTGAAATGAGTTTTCTCCGTAGGGTGTCTGGGCTCTCCCTTAGAGATAGGGTGAGGAGCTCAGTCATCCGGGGAGGACTCAGAGTAGAGCCGCTGCTCCTCCACGTCGAGAGGAGCCAGTTGAGGTGGCTCGGGCATCTGGTTAGGATGCCTCCTGGACGCCTCCCTGGAGAGGTGTTCCGGGCACGTCCCACCGGGAGGAGGCCCAGGGGAAGACCCAGGACACGATGGAGGGACTATGTCTCCCGGCTGGCCTGGGAACGCCTTGGGATTCCTCCTGAGGAGCTGGCCCAAGTGGCTGGGGAGAGGGACGTCTGGGCCTCCCTACTGAAGCTGCTACCCCCGCGACCCGACCCCGGATAAGCGGAAGAAGACGGACGGACGGACGGACGGACGGACTATAAATTTATGTGGTTCAGAGTCTTTCTGCATGGAGTTTGCATTTTCTGCCAGTGAATGCATTGGTTCTCTCCAGGTACAATGGTTTCTTCCCACAGTCCAAAAATATGACCGTTAGGTTAATTGGTCTCTCTTAATTGCCCTTAGGTGCGTGCACAGTTGTTTGTTCTGTGTGTCTCTACGCTGCCCTGCAATAGACTGGCAACCTGTCCAGGGTGTACCCCGCCTCTCGCCCACCGACTGCTGGAGATTGGCACCAGCAACCCGATGGCCCCGCATAGATAAGCGGGTATAGAAAATGCAAGTGTGGATGTTTGATGTTGACACAACATTGAGATTAGGAGCTTTTCCCTGCCTGAATATTTCAGGGGTCACTCTTAAACTGGATTAACAACAGACAAAAGCTATCTATTTCTTCAAAAAGTGTCAGATATCAGTCTTAAAATATGAGGTCAAAAACCAATATAAAAATAAAAATATGAGTGATGTGCCTTTAAAAAAATGACAGCAAAATAAATGTGCATTAAAACTTATCAAAATGATGAAGATCAGAAAAATCTAAGTGGATTTTATAACACTCGTGTAATGAATTAATTGACAATATTAAAGGTGACTCGTTTATACTTTTTTGTTTTATTGTTGAGATGACTGGTGTTGCTCTGTTTTGCATTAATATTTGTTGTCTTAATTTAGAAATATTTAAAAAGAGTGCTTAACCCATCATTATGCACAAGCTGCTCCATAGAAATTGCAAACACAGAGTTAAAACACCATCTGTTGAGGATATTGGAGCATTTAGCAACTAAAGATCGGGAATGAGCTCAATGAAGACTCCAAGCATCCAGATTGAGTTTCGGTGTCAACAGAAAAGGCAACTGTTTCATCAAAGCAAGGAAAATATTCAAATGTTGTTTAAAAATGAATGGATTGCAAATAACTACTGCCATAACTATCTTATGTGATTAAACTGATCAATATGAGAAGAAATTCAAATTTATTGTGTATTTTAATTGGCTTTCAATCCTGTTTTTACTCATTTTACGCTTATTTAATGAATAAATTACTGAAGCTGCATTTTTTAAAAGCACGTCTAAAAAAGAGCAGATAGAGACAAGCCCCAGACCACAGGGTGTAATAGGAACATTTCTCCTGTTCCCGTATCAATTCGAGTCAGGGTGAACTCATTTTGATCTCCAACCTTTATCCAGCTGACCACTGTGCTGACTCATAAATCACACATGACACCTGTCACGGGGGTGACGCCTGGGTCTGGTACGGATCTGGGCATCTGAGTGCCAGCTTTCATCAGACATCATTCCACATGGTAATCCCACAGCGGTGGAGGAGGGAGACGTGTGCTCTGAGAGATCTGAGGCCTGTCATGTATCCCCTCTTACCTGGCTGCCGTGTTCCTGGCTGCATGTCCCTGTCTATCACCTTGCCACCCAGTGTCAGTGTCTGTAATGCTTTCCTGCGCCTGCTTAATAAGGCTTTGACCTGCTGGAGCAGAGTTCCTGTTGGGCTCCGTTTCAGTATTTTGGTTCAGTAGCCCTTCCTTGCTACTGATTTTTTTTATTTAACTCTTGCTAAATATCAGTAATTTTTCATGTTTATTGTGTTTCCACATGTTTGACTCATTCTGCTTCCCAAAGAAAGCACAGCAGCGAAGGTTTTGCAGCAGAAAGCCACAACTGCTATGAACTCACCTGGTTTCAGGCTGATTAAGTGGAAGAGAACATTTTCCAGAATTTTAACAAAACAAAAAAAAAGATTTGAGTTGCGATGTGACAAGATGTGCTTAGACTAACCAATCTCAGTTTATTCACTGATTCAGTGCCGCGTCCTTGTCTGAGAATGAAGCTTGCTGTCACAGCAGCCTGCTACGGCTGCTACATTCGGACACGCGGCTCTCCAGACTGGGGGTACGACGGATCAAGGTGGCTGTTAGCTTCAGTGAACATCAACCTGGTGTCGGATTAACCTGTGAATGTCACAGGTACGCAGCAACAACTTCCCAGACAATAACAATTCACCTCACCTATGACAAGAAGCAGACCATAGTCGAAGCAACATTGTGTTGCTGCGCCAAACCAATCAAGAAAGACAGAAACATTAACTACTGATAACATATGAGACGCAGGACTGCTCCCTTTATTTTTGGTACATGTTCTAAATGTAACTAATGATCAGGGGCCTACAGCTCCAGCTGTGATCCACACATCTGTAGACCCAGCTGTTGGAGAAAAAGGTCCTGCGACGATACATGCTTTATACTCTCCAACTTATTTGGTTTTAGTGAATTCTGTCTCTGTGATTTATTAATGTAAATTATGTGTCATTAAATTACAAAATAAACAAACACGCTTTCAGGTATATGTAATTCCTAACAGAAGCATATTAGGTCCCCTTTAAGAAGTAATTGCTTTAGATATTTTTTTTGAATGCGTAACTTTAGTTGTCATCAGAGTAAAAGAAGCTCCTTCAACACAAGGCTGCTGCAGAGTTTCCATGCAGCCTCGCCGGCTCTGTGAGCGAGAAAGTCGGGAACAGGTGTTGCAGCACAGGTGTGACACCAGCAGAGTCGCTGCCACCACTAATTGAGACAGCATCTGCCGGGATGTGCAACACATCCGGCGCTGCTCGGTTCACAAAGACACCTCAACCTCCGGCAAATTTGCAGCCGTGTTTCTCGGAAAGGCAGATTGACAAAATCCTCCTTGAAATTCTTCTTCTTAAGTGCCTTGACTTTAACTATTTTGCCTCGCTTTCTCACTTCAGTGGCACTTCAGGCGGCATTTTCCAACATTTTATACATATTTACAATACTCTGCTTTTCACTAAACATCAGATTGCTGTGAGTAGTAGGATGATGGGGGAGACTTTTTTGCAAAAATCATTTGAATAAAGACTTTTCAAGGACTCTAACACTATGGTGGGCAGGACTATGACTCAGACTATGACTCAGTAGGGTGTAAACAGGGCTATATATTAAATATACCTTGAGAACACAGACACTGCAGACAAATACTACTGTCCATTTAATCCTAATGACCTTCAGGTTTTTCTAGTTTACATGTCCAGAGCGATAATGCAGTTGACATGAGCTATTTCCAAAATATAGCATCTGTGTGATTGGATAACCTATTTTTTTAGAAGGTAACTCCTGATCGGTTTTGTTGCTGAGAACCTTATAGTTTTACAGTCTTCTCTCCAACACTCTGAGATAAAACATGTCCTTCCAAAGCCTCCTCCTTGATTACTTTTAAGCTCACTTGCTTTTGTGTGGGCAAATGTCTACAGTAGAAATGTAGCCATGTAGGTCAAAGAGCTCATTCAGAAAGCTGCAGCTGAAGGGCAACTGTGAATAAAACCCACAGGAATTAATACCTCGTAAGAGCTGCACGTGAGTGAGAGGAAGACAATCTGTGATGCGCCGAGGGAAAGAGAACGGGATGGAAAAAGAACAAATCAGCTAAATGGAGGAGGAGGAGGAGCATTTGCGTCACACAGCTGGGATTTTTTTTTTTTTTGTGACATCTGCAGGATAAAAGCCACTGCTGAACTTTTTTTTTTTTTTTCATACCTGATCTTTTTTGGTAAGTGAATTATGGCCAGCGAAGACAAAGTGAAGTCAGTGAATAGTACATCATCTGGAAAGTTACATCCATATAAAATATTGGGGTCTCTGCTGCTGTGCAACACTCATGAAAGCAAACATGATTAATTATAGGTTCGCACAGGGGATTAAAATCACTTTTGGCACACAAAGTATTTTTTTTTTTGGGTGGTAAAGCCAGAAGGGATAGGATGTTAATATTTTATGATAATATTTTAGCTAACTTGCACAGTGAAAAATAAATCTGCTAAATAAACAGTTTTAGTTCTTCTTAAGAAGCTTAACAGACACACCTCTGGACTTACCAGTTTGCCTTTAAGACCAAACCGATGTTAAATTTTTTACAACGCATTAAATTAAAAGCCTTCTTGAGCCACAGTGTCTTTACTTTTTTATGATGATTGATAATCAGAAATATAGTGTGTGCCGTACATGTGTGTGCACAAGTCTGTCGACAAGATGATGTTCTGCTGAAGAAAAGCTTCCCCACAGCATAATGCTGCCACTACCATCTTTTGTTGTTTACTGTGATGTTTAGTTTTTCTTACCAAAAACATTCAAAAACAAAAAGAAAAAATCTAAAGCTAACAGAGACTTAAGCCAGAGGATATGAATATTTATGCCTTTGTTCATGTAAATCCGCTACACCAGCTACAGACAAAGCCTGATCCAACCAAAGCTACAAACTAATAATACCTTTGCTTTAATTCGAACCCTGGAGATATTTCAGCACCCCATTGAAAGATACTGAAAGCAGGAAAAACTGAATAATCAGTTTACAGGTTTACTACAGTAAGGCTTGCTGCTCATTAAGTACATGTGGAAAGTTCCCAACCCAAAATGAGATGCATGCTGCTTAAAAAGCACGTCACGTAGTCTGACTTCAGCTGGCATAAATGTGAATATCACAGCTGAATATTATTGAGGCTGAGCAGTCTTGAGCTTTTCACTTATTAACTGCCTCATTTCACCGGATGTCATCATCTTCTTACTGAACATCAGACATCAACGCCTGTCTTTAACCTGAATAGATATATAGCTTTTTTACATTAATGATCTGATCATTTTTTTATGGAATATATGTATATGTCTACTGCCTGATAGGGATGAGATTCAGCTCTGAGGGATTAACCTGAATTAGTTTTTTGGGTTTTTTTCTGTGACTATTCAACCTGCAGCTCTAATCCCTTCCCTGCTCACAGCCATCTGTCCACCATCGCCCCACCCATGTCTGTTTTCGGCATCTCTTTGTCTCACTTTCATCCCAAATGTAATTCACTGAAGCGGATAAAGCAATGGATCAATTGTACCTTTCCTCAGTGAAGTCTGAAAGTACAGACCATTCTGACCTGCAGGTCGAGCTGTGAACCTGCTGAGCAGCCAGACGAAGAGCACGCTCTTAACTCAACATACAGTAAATGTCTGAGAAGAAGTGCTGATAGGAAATTCAGGAACGTACCTCCTTACCTTTCTCTCCAGCCTTTAATTACATGGATGTGTTGCAAAGTATCACGTCACAGTCTCCAGAGAGTCAGGAAGCCGCGGACGTTCGACGTACACCTGTGCTGTTCTGTCTCTGAATAAATACACATTTTGCAATGCGTGAGTCACACTCAAGTCTTCAAGTGAAACCTGACACAAGGAACCTTATCCCATAACATTTTCACACAAATTCTCTCCATTTTTTTAGCCCCAGCATCTGCTGGATGCATCATCTCATTCATAAAGCAAATAGCGCTTATGATATCATGGTGCACAACATGTCTGTAGATCCACAAGTAAGAGCAATTTGCACTTTTTGCTTCAGACTGCAGTTGCCTTCACTTTAATTCAATTCAATTCAATTTTATTTATATAGCGCCAATTCATGAAACATGTCATCTTGAGGCACTTTACAAAGTCAAAATACATCATATTATACAGATTGGTCAAAAATGTCCTATATAAGGGAACCAGTTGATTGCTTCAAAGTCCCGACAAGCAGCATTCACTCCTGGGGAACCGTAGAGCCACATGGAGAGTCGTCTGCATTGTACATGGCTTTGCTGCAATCCCTCATACTGAGCAAGCATGAAGCGACAGTGGGAAGAAAAAACATCCATTAGCGGGAAGGAAAAACCTCTGGCAGAACCGGGCTCAGTATGAACGGTCATCTGCCTCGACCGACTGGAGGTTACAGAAGACAGAGCAGAGACACAACAAGACAGACAAAAAAGCACAGAAGCACACATTGATCCAGTAATCTGTTCTACATCAGATGGTAATAGCGGGTGATCTGTCTTCCCTGGATGATGTCACAGCTAACAGAACGCCAGACCAGGTGTACCTACTATGAACTTTACAATTTATATATGACTTAAACAAAAGGGGTGTTTTACCATTCATCCAAAGATCTGGAAATCTGTCATCTCCTCTGCTGCTTGAGGAGATGAAGAGGGAGTCTGTCGTTGTGGGATCCAGGGATCACCGCTACCCTCCGCCCATCTCTGCACCTCCTGACTCCGCTCCCTTCTGCAGCAGCCAACACCTCATCAGCTGCTGCATCAGAGCCACAGCTCACCTTTCCACCCGATTCAGCCTCTTCTGGCTCTGTCTGCTCCCCCCAGAGCCGACACCGATGTGGACTGGCTTCAACAGCGGTGCCGTGGTCATTGCTTCAGCCGCAGCAGTGGAGTCCCCAAACCTCATTGGTCACAGTGATGTCTCCCAGGTCCACGGCTATGCCACCCACACCATCGTCATCCTCACCCGCTCCAGGCACTTCGGTCCCGCCTGACAACCTGGAGGAGAGATAAAGGGGGATTGCAGAGAGATTGGGGCATCTGCGTGAACTCGTTTCTCTCCATCCTCTGCCAGGCTTAAATAAATTATTGAAAGGGATGGAGGAGCTTCCGCCTTTATCTCAGCCACGATTCCCATCTGCCTCTGAAGGTCCAGACGACACCTCTGCAAAAGTCATTGGGGTCCAGCTGACACCTTGGCTCCTGCCTTTGAGGGTCCAGATGATGGCTTTGCTTTTATCCTGGAGGTTCCAGCCGACGTCCATTATCTTCCTGATGCTAAGCTTCAGCTCCAGAAGGTCCAGCCGAGCTCTCTAAGATGGCGTGAGGACAAACTTCACAGTCATGCTCCAGAGTCCAGCAAGGAGGTCAAGGACAACTCGCCTCATGTTCTTGTTCAACACTTCTTTGTCGAGGATGTCCAGTCGAGCAAACCTCGTGTCCCTGATCCAAAGCTACATCAAGGGGTTCCAGCACTGCTCTCCAAAGTCTCATCTGGACTTCAAGTCTCCAGAGCTTTTGAGTGGGTTCCTGGTCAGGCCACACGTCAAATTCCTCCTCTGCCAAGCTCAAGTCTAAGGTTACGTCTACAAGCTCTGCCAGAAGACCAAGTATTCGTTTCCTGCTCCGCTTAATGTGTGCTGCTAAGACCCCTGCTCATGCGCCATAGGACTCCAAGGTTCCTCTTACACCAAGTTTTCTGGGCGCTTCCTGCTCCGCTTGATACATCAGCCGCCAAGACCCCTGCTTCTGCACCAAAGGGGTCCAGAACTGTATGCCTGCATGGGACAAGCCCCGGGTTACCTGCCTGATCTCTGTTTTTTTGTATAATGATTCCTCCTTCCGAGCCCCCCGCCTGCTTTGATTGATATTTGGTTTGTGCTTCCACATAGGGTTTTTTCTCTACAACTTATGTGTATGACACAAACATCTTGAAACAATATAATCCATAACATAACATCCATAGAAAACAGGATGAATACTTTCTTTGACATTTTTGCTCTCCTTTTATAAAACAAAAAAACAAAGCAGGTTGCTTTGTTTTTTTGGTTTTCCTCCTACATCAAAATAGCCACATGCTTTTAGCGGATGGTATTGTTCATGCAATCTGTCACAAACAGTGTTTTGAGACTGCTATCCTGTTATCTCTGCATATCAATAAATACGAATGGCCATACTGTCCTCTAAATGTCTGACCCAGTCAGGTTTAGTCCTTGTTAATAATCAGACAACCTGGGGCTGTAAATATTTGGGCTGTATGGTGGTTCTGTGGTTAGCACCTTGCAGCAATAGTCTGCATGGAGTTTGCATGTTCTCTCTAGGTGCTCTAGCTTCTCAAAAACATGGAAGGTTGTTTGCTTTACTGTAAAATTGTCCTTCGGAATGAGAATGTGTGCATGACACATTGTGTGTCTCGGCCCTGCCTTGTGATGGACTGGCAACTTGTTCAGAGAGCACCCCATCTCTTAACCCCCCTTCACAACTCTGTAATGATAAGATGGTACAGATAATGAATGGATTGATAAATATGCACAAATGATCTCCTAAGAACATGCACAGACAGCAAATGACTAATTTCATTTTGAGCCGATAAATTTGCTTTCCCTGTAGTTTGCAGAAAAGCGCAAACATGGATATTTTCCCCATCAATTGCATGTATAATACCTCAAATGCGAGAAGCACTGCAAACTCATGTGCAAAACACCACGATTGTTCTATAATTTTTACTGTATAAGAACATATTGTATCAAGCTTAGTGACCACCCCATTTTCTAGACTCCTCTGTGACATTTATGTTTCCAGATTTTTTTTTTCCAAATGCACAGGCATGTTTCTGTGAGAAGACAAACAGAAAGGGAAAAGAAGCCGCATTTTCAAACAATAGCTTCAACGATTTCAAAGCCAATTCAGATTGCTGTCATTTGATATACCTTTCTTCTCATGAAGCCGCACTCAAATACAGTAGATATTTACATTTCCACCTTTTCTTTATCCTGGAACGATGCTCAGAAATCTCTCTGTTGTAGTCTGGCAGGAACGCCAAACGCTTTGAACTCGTCCTCTTGGAGATTTTTGCTGTCATATGACTAATGTATGAGTCTGAGCTGTTTTTCTCTCCTGTGAATTGATGAGAAATATGACAGCTTGCCCATGTTCCAACATATAAAGTGACTAACCATGGTCTTGTGTTGATGCCCACAAAAAGGAGAGCTACTGCAATCAAAGGCAAAGTGCTAATAGGGTGTGAAGCTTAAAAGGGACAATGTCAAATGACAAAGGCATTCAATGGGAAGGCTTTATATTGTCTTCCTCTCTGCTATGAAGCATATTGGTTTACCCGGCGGAATAAACACTCTCCAAAATGCATTCATATACAGTAACTTTGCATGCAAATCAGTACTATTTCTTCTAATATACATAGCTAGAGGCCATGAGAGGGTCTGCATGCAGCGAAGCATTGAGGGGTCTCTTGTCAGCAGGCTTTTGAACACGCATCCATCATTTCCCCTGAGAGTGTCAAATTAGCAATACGAGAAACAGGTGACTTACCAGCGGATGCCAAGAAGCTAACAGCAGAGAAAATTGAGGTCATGTTTGTTTAATCACCTCAAGCATCAGATGGATATGACTTCTTTTCCGTTTGAGGCAGAAGAGACAGTTGTGTAAAAGTGTTGTAATGTTAATGTGCAGGGTCTCATTAAAATGTGATCTTCAACATTCAATCTGACGTGTGTGTTGCTATTTGCCAAAGGGTGTTAGCTTTAGGGTTGACTCCTTAAAAACGAACTGCATATTTGATTGTTGTTATTCTTATCACATATCTTCTGATCTACTTATGATTAAAATACATTTTAATTATCCTACGGAAAAAAAATAAATAAATAAATTGGAAATTAAAATGACTCCAATAATGTGTGCTCAGTATCTTAGGAGAGAGGGGACCACAATGCTGGCACTGATCAGATTCCAGATTCCAGTCAGAGAGTAAGATATATATATATATATATATATATATATATATATATATATATATATATATATATATATATATATATATATATTAGGGCTGGGCAACGATTAAAATTTTTAATCGCGATTAATCGCATAATTTGCCCGATTAATCATGATTAATCGCATTGTATGCGCAAACTCCAAGAATGAATTCAAAAGTAGTGTAAAGAGCAATTTTCTTTTAATGTTCTGCTGCCATATGAACAAAAGTGTTGTAACATTTGTAGCACTTATTTTATACTGGATATTTTCAACCCATCTATTGAATTTAGTGCACTAGTTGATCTTTTCTTCATAAGAGAACAGCAAGCACTGCAGCCAAAATATGGCCATTTTTGACCTGCTGTATATTAGCCAGTCCCTAAGCTTGATGTATCATGAAACTGTTGACCTTTTGGGTTTTGTGGTTTTCATTTTATTATTACAATTAAATAATAATAATAATAATAATAATAATAACAATAATGTTATGTTCAGTGTTTTTTCGCTAATCCACCTCTTATATATTTCAATCCTTATGTAATTTTGTCTGTGTTGTGTGCACCTGCCTGTTGCTTTAATCCTATAAATTTCCCCGTCGTGGGATAAAAAAAGGATTAGCTAATGTTATCTTATCTTAAATAATACTTCTTAATATATGTACTGGGTTCTTTCAAGGTCTTAATTACATGTTATGTGTGGGCTCCAGTAACATATGATAGATAATATCTACTTTGAAAGTTAACATGAACTGCTGCTGAAGATGACCACTGATCTACCTGGATGTTCCATGGAGGACTGAAACGCCTCAGTCAGAGACGTCTGTGGGTCTGTCGGGGCAATGACAGAAGTTTCGTCTCCTCTCTCCGTTTCTGTGGCTCGACGTTTTCATGTTTTTTCACTTGCTTAGATAAATTTGTTGTGTTTCCACTGAAATGAACCGGCTTTTTACAAAACATACAGCTTGATTTCATTTACAGTATTAAAATAAAGCCAAACGGTGCTACTTCCTCTGTTCATGTTTTTCCGCTGCTGCGGTCTCTCTCAGCTGTTTGTGTGTTGAGTTTGTGTGAAAGCTGAGTGGGCGGGCCTGGCTGAGCCTGCGTGCTGATTGGCTGGCGCCGCTGAGCCATGTACGAGAGGGGAGGGGGAGCACCAGAGTGCTGCCGTGACAGCGCGCTGCAGTCAGTGCGCGTGCTGACTGACAATGACTGAAAGCATGTGAGCAACATGCGTTAATGCGCGATAAAATAAATATCGCCGTTAATAGTCTAATGAATTAACGCGAAATTAACGCGTTAACTTGCCCAGCCCTAATATATATATATATATATATATATATATATATATATATATATATATATATATATATATATATATATATATATATATATATATATATGTATAGATGACATGATAACATAGTGTAATATGTAATATAGTCTCATAATGAAAAGAAATGCTTGTGGGTTTTTTCCATTCATTTTATATTTATTCCTTTCCTCTGTCCTTTCGTTTCCCTTGGATTGTGGTCCTTCAATAAGGGAGGCAGAGAAAGAAGCTTATCTTAAATTAAATTTTAGAAGTAATAAAAGATTAAAGATTAAACTGTCACAATCCTTAGGCGTTTGAGTTTAGGATTTCTATTTGTCTCGTTGCTGTCATTTTAGTTCATATGTTTGTCAGTTAGGTTTTCAGCTCACTGTCATGTTCTTTGTAGATTTTGTATTACTTCTGTTAGATTTCTTTATTGTGGTTTTCTCTCTTTAATCCTGTTCATCACTCCTCTTCTCTTAGCTCCACTTTTTTTGTTTGTATCAACTGTTTCATATCTCCTGATTGCTTTCATCTGTTTTCCCTTTTCTCCACACGTCCCTCTGTATGTAAGCTCCCTGGTTTTCATTACTCATTGTTGCTTTTTTCTGTTGCTCTGCCTTCATGTACCTGGTTGCTCTGATGCCACTTTTCTCCTTTCCTCATCTCTGTCTTTTCAACTATTCCATTCCTGGTCCAGTTCCTGTGCTCCCCGTTTGATTCATTTTTGCAAGAACCCTTTTGTAAGTTTTCTTGAAATAAATTCACCTAATAAACACTCGGCCTGACTTTAGTTCTGATCTGCATTTGAGTCATTTCTCAGACACTCACTCACTCTCATGACACAAACATAAGACTCAAAATGTGTGTGACCCGCTTTTGAAGGATCTTAAATCCTGGTAGTAAAAACATCCAATGTATTGTTCTACGGCCAATAAGTAGCACATTTTAGTTGAGACAAGAAAACGACCACATTGAGAATCAAATAACACAATACATGTTTTCTGTATCACCACTTGAATAACATTTGTGGTATTTCTTTAAAACCTTTGATTATTTTGTGCCTTTGTTACATGTATGCCTGAAAAGCACAGTGGCAAAGAGGGTGACCACATTCTCTTTTGCAAATGATAAAATCCTCATATTTTTTTATGTAAAGAAGAGACGATAGCTGCTGCTGTGCAAAGGACACCCAGTGATGTAGCTTCACTGTTGAGAATCTCCTTTTCCTGATTTTTTGCTGAATGTGAATTGAATCCAGTAAATCGCCTCAGGCAGCAAAGGGGATAATTTCATCAGTAATCTGTGGGAGATATCTTCGAGGTCAGCATAGTCCAGCCATTCATTTGCATTTACTTTTGTACTCTTCTCGTCTTTTCAGTTGCAATAACCAAGTGTTTTCTTGCCTGTCAATTTTTTCTTACCTTCCATCAGATTGAGAAACTCATGGAAAAAAACATGGTAAATCACCACGCTGAACAGTGATTTCACTCCACAAAGTGCTCAAGGGCACCTTCCTATCTTGCAGTATTTGAGTTTGAGTTGTGAATTCAGCTGCACAATCTGTTAATCCGTATAAATAATGTTCTAATGCCAATTCTAAAGCACAGTTGCCTAACTCAAGGCGAGCCATACAACATAAAAGCTGTTATCAATTTTCAGGTCTTGCCCTGGGTTTAGATCTGAACTTTGACTGGGCCATTCTGGAACATAATGATGCTTTCATTATAAACCCTTCCCTTTTAGCATTAGCTGTATGTTTAGGGTGAAATTCCACCATTGTCTCAAGTCTTTTGCTACCTCTAACAGGAAATTCCCCGTATTTACCTCCAACCATCTTCATCTGGTCTTCTCCTTGTCCATACAAAAGAGAATTGTCCACCCACAATATTGTTGCCAGCACCTTGGTTCCCCGTGGGGATGGTGTATTCAAGGTGGTGTCCAGAAATATTATTTACACTGAACACTTTTGCATGCTGGCCCGAAATATGAATTTTGGTCTCAACTGAGCAGAGTGCATTCTTCCTTATGTTTGCCGTATCCCCTACATGGCTTACGGCAAACTTTCAGCATTTTTGATTGCTTTCTTTTTAAAATGGCTTTCTTTTTGCCAGTTTTCCTGTAAAGTGAGATGTGTGGAGTGTATGACTACATGGCTATGGCCCCTCAAGAGCCTCATAGTTGGTTCTCTCATTACTGCATTCTTTAGTTAGTCAATTTGAGCTGTCCCATAACCTATCTACTTCTGAATGATAGGTCAAACTGTGTTTTTTTTAGGGATGGTAAAATCATGGGTTATTGTTTTATAAGCTAACTCTGCTTTGAACCTTTCCACATCTGTCTGCTGTGTTGTTTGGCCTCCATCAGCCACTTAATCCATTTATGTTCTCTAACAAACCTCTAAGGTCCTCACGGAACAGCTGTGTATAGAAAAGATTAATTCACACACAGGTAGGCTTAATTTACTAATTATGGTATTTCTGAAGGCAGCTGGTTGCACTGGATGTTATTTAGGGATGAAAGGGTAAAGGATAGCTGAACATTAAAAAAAAACTGTGAAAAACTTGTATCATTTAGATAGATAGATAGATAGATAGATAGATAGATAGATAGATAGATAGATAGATAGATAGATAGATAGATAGATAGATAGATAGATAGATAGATAGATAGATAGATAGATAGATAGATAGACAGACAGACAGACAGACAGACAGACAGACAGACAGACAGACAGACAGACAGACAGACAGACAGACAGACAGACAGACAGACAGACAGACAGACAAGCTCCCAGGCTTCAGATAGAAGAGCCACCCACACCGCCCAGTAGTACTAGTACATGGGGTGGGTGAGAGAGCAGTTTATATATATATATATATATATATATATATATATATATATATATATATATATATATATATATATGCCGTTTTTTATTTTTAATGGAATTCAGCCCCACAGATATAAACGGAGAAGCCCTAGCTGTCTTCACTGAGCCATTAGAGGTTTCCCTGCATTTTGTTGCAGCATGAGAATGGAGCAGAACAGAGGTTTCTGCTGGCGCAGCACTGCTGGATGTGAAGAGTCATGATTTAGTCAGGAGTCTCCTCATATCCCAAGGACATGTTCATGTTCAAAAGGTTGGCTGTTCTCCCGCAGGCTCATGAACACTGCCCATGAGCCCCTCTCGCACGGACTTCTTTCATGTGGACGCATCGTTGTTTTGAGGGTGCTGTGTCATCTAGATTTGCTACTTTGACTGATTGTAGAAAACATTATAGAAAATTAAAGCCTGCCATGCCTACCTTTTGGCTGTGAGTACAGAAATGGTAAACTGAGACATTTCCTGTGATATTGATCCTTTTTGAGATGACTGTACAGGAGACATGACCTTTGCGGTTACACAACCAGAGGATTCATTGAGGAACATAAAGCTGTTTAGATTTATGCCAACAGACACTTCAAACTGAAAACATGCATAAGCCTAACCATGCCTGCAGTGTTGGATGACACGGTGCCACAACAGCTGAGTTAGTTCCTCTGCTGAGTGCTGGGGAGAGCTTAAATATTCTGTACACAAATAGGCTGGAAGCCCGCAAGCGGCAGAAAAAAGCAGTTGTCAGCCAGAGAGGAACATATACAAAGTCCGTGGAGCCGGATGAGAAATGCCCGACTACTTGTTTACAGCGCTTTCTTAACCTGTCATAATTCCTCACATTGTTATTATGTTAAATAATGCTGTTAATCAGGAAATCAGCTAGACCATGCAAAACAACTTGAGGGCAGAAAAGGCCCTTTGTGACAGCAGCATCTTCCCTCAACATGTCGTGTATAAACTCACAGTCTTGCAAAAGTATTCACAGCCCCTTTCAACGCGTTACAACCTCAAACTTCAGTTCCTTTAATTGGGATTTCATGAGACGGACCAACACAAAGTATAGCATAATTTAAAATTATACATAGTCTTCCTCATTTTTCAGCACCCCGTTTTTCCTGTTTGATATAGACGATAAAATTCTAATCTTGAATTAATTGAAATGTAACTTGATTAATATCTATTTAAATAAAGCTGCCAGTGTCTATCCATCATCATCCCAGGCTAATGGAGGTGGTGGTGGGGTCATTAGGCGAAAAGTGAGGTACACTCTGGACAGGTTGCCAGTCCATCACAAGGCAACAGAGAAACACACAAGACAAACAACCATGCACTTTTGGAGAAATCAAGTAACCTAACAGACATGTTTTTTGAACTGTAGGAGGGAATCTGGAGTACGCATTAACAAGGAGTACGTAAAAACATGCAGAAAGACCCAGGCCAGCATCCTAGCCCAGGACCTTCCTGCTGCAAGGCAACAATGCAACCAACTGCACCACCATGCTAGTGTTTATAACCATGACAATTTTAACACATTTTGTGTCATGTCAGGAACAAACTCTCCTATTTTATCCAGATCTTATACAATATCAACACAAATAAGTGTGTAGTGGTGACGTTCCTACTTTTTTTCTTTTCCAAAACAAAAAATTAATAAATAAAAGGCACTATGCAGACACTTTTCCCTGCATTTACAGCTACGAGTCTATTCTCGAATATCTCTTGTAGTAAATAGTTAAAGCTCAATCCAACTGATTGGGGAGCTTCTGAGAGCATCAATTTTCTAGTGTTCCTAAGGAGTCTGGATCATATTTAGGCTTGGCACCTTTTAACATTTGAACATAGCTCTGAAGGTATGTTTAGGCCTCTTTCACTCCAACCAGATTCCCCACATTATGACGCTCCCACTACCATGCTTCCCAGTGAGGCTGGCATGTACCAGGGCCAGATTGTTTTCTCCCACACTTAAAGTTTTGGATATAGGCCAAGGGGTCAAATTTGATCTTTGTGTTTCCTACTCTTTACTTATTTAATTGATCATATATCATATTGGGTTTTATTAAGGGGATCCAGAGTAGATCATGTGTAATTTTACTACCACTTTACATTAATATGACAGACAGATATATAGTCTTATTCAATAAATTAGAATATTATTGAACAGGTCATTTATTTCAGTAACTCAATTCACTAAGGGAAGCACATTGTATAAATCAACACAGACTGATGATATTTTAAAGCCTTTAGAATTAGAGTATTGCATCAGAACAACAAAAAGCTAAATTATTTATGCAGAAAAGGGGGCTTAGTGAAAAGTATGTTTATTCCAGCTTAAATGGTGTTTTCTCTCAAAATGCACTTTTAATCTGACAAACAAGCCTCTTAGAAAAGCATATTCTAATTTGCTGAATATCACCGTGGAAAGAAGAACGTTTCAGCTTGCTCATATATCGCTCAAGTTTTTCCAAATTTAAAAAGCAACTCCTCTCTGTTTCCTCAGTCCCACATGACCTCTGGATAGTTTGAGACGAGCAAAGGTAGGAGAGCCTTGGAAGTCCCTCCAGATTTTCACTCGAAAGACTGACAAAAATCCCATCATCTGCCTTGCCGATGGGCACGGTTCTAGTGTTTCCGACGCTGAAGTGACATCAAAAATGATGACTGAAGAGGCATAGCTCCAGTGTCAGCTTAAACACGTACTGAAGCCCAAGATATTTTGTGAGAACTGGGTGTGTTTTGAAGTTTTGCTTTTGAGGTACAGGATAGGGTTTTGCAAAAGTCAAAAAGGCACTGAGATATGATGCTGCACCAGATGACAGTAAAATATTGGGGAGGAGGTGGCGGGGGGGGGGGGGGGGTGTTATCAAACTCTAGTAAAGGTCTCGTGTGTAAACACTGACTGGAGTCTACTCAGGAATACAATTGTGAAAAAAGCAAATAAAGTTTGAAAAGTAGGATTTCTGGTGGAGCTCCTGTCAGAGTTTCCCATAGGGACGCCGCATGTCAGAGGATGGTGGATTGTTGCCTCTCTTCGGGAGGATACTTCATGCCTCCCTGCACTGGACTGACCAAAACCTGTTCCAGTATGTGGCAGAATACTCTGCTACCTTTTGAAATCTTCCTTATGATGAAATCACGAGGGGAGGGTTCCCTGCTGCCACACGAGCAGCACTGCTTTTCTGTTCCTTTCTAGCAAAACCAGTGAGACTCTTGGTGAGAGAGGGAGACTCAGAAAGCTGGGTGTCTCCCCTTCACTCTTGTTTTGCACACTTCCCCAGATGCATTTTAACATTCTGATCAGAGAAAAACACGGGGCTGCTTGCAGATTTTTCTCACATACCTGCAAAGCTCTCCTTTCAAAGTTAAAGAAGGAATTAGAGCTCTGACAGCTCACACAAGGAACTGAACTTTACACGGCTTGGACTGCAAAAGAAAGTAAAAGTAAAGGTGAAGGAAGCCGGTATGACGGACAAACATAAAAACCCCTCATAACTTCATGATGCTTCAGCTTTTCTTATTTCTATTTTGAATTGTTTGGATGACTGCAGAGCAAGGAGACATTTTAACCACACAAATTGCGTTATTTATCTCAGCTTTCCTGTAAACTGATGTCCTGCTTGATCTATTAATGCAGCCCTGACCAGTGAACTCTCGTCAGAGCCAGCAGAGCTGAAAAGCTAATGAAACCTTTGTTTGTTTGAAACATTTTATATCAAAGGTTTTTCCAGGACATTTTAGGAACAATTATGGAGTTGTGAACCAAAACAATTATAATAAATAAAAATCTTTTTAGCTTTCTGACTATTTAAATTGTCTGGAGCATAAACCTGTAAGGTTTTACAAAACTCCTACTTTTGGTTCAAATGTTTTCTAAAGATATTTGTTTTCTAAAGATAATTTTACCTTTTCTCAAAGTTTTGTCGGTCGTGAGGCAGACTTTTTTTTTTTGTTACGTCCATTACGTGAACAGTCCTAAACACAGCCACATACAGCTGAAAGCAGATATTGAAAATACACTATAAAGAAAGACAAATAACACTGACATAAATCACACAGATATTCTCCTGGTTTAGGTCATTTCATAATCCTGGAATAATGAGATTGTTTTTTTGTTTTTTTCATTTCTTCAAGCCTCAAGCGTTTCCAAACACTAAGATTATTATGGCTTTGAACATCTTGGGAAGGCCCAGATTTTGATGGCAAGTCTCTGTAAGCCTCTGGTTAATCCACATTCGAGTTAGATGGAGGCACACCTGTGGATTTATTTCAGAGTAACACCTCAGACACGCTGTGACAACTCATAAAAATAAAAAAAAAATCAGCCAAGAATTGAACACCCACAAGTCTGGTGGAGTCTTTGAAACAATTCCAAGATGCCTGAAGATACATCTGTTAAAGCAATGAGATGCGCTTTATTCCTCACTCCCAGGATGCTTTGAATACCTGAAAAAAAGAGCCTCTGATTATGAGCCAGCTCTCTAGCTGCCTCATCAACTCCTCATCAATAAAGAGATGTAAACTGAAGCTAAAGGTGTGTGATGGCTGCATTTACAGCCACACATATGTGGTAAAAAATACCATTTAAGTAATTTAGTTTCTTTTTCATATAGGGCTTCATTTACAGAGACATTTCATTATTTGGAATTTATTTATCACCATAACACTGTATTTCAAAATTAGTGTGCACATTTTGCTTTACCCTGTTTTGTTATGACTGAGTTTTTCAGTCGCTCTAGTCCGTTGGCTGAGGAAGCAGCAGGTGGCCAAGGGGCTGAGCTGATTTGGACCATACCAAATCAGTCTATAGGGGGAAATGGGGCTTTTGCTTCATTTGGTTTAGTTAGGTTTGTGTATGTTTTACCCCATGTGTTTCTTTTGTGGACTGCTCAGCCACTATTTAAGTTCCTCTTTGTTCCATTGAGGCAGGTCAGTTTGTTTGAGTTAGTTCTGTTATTAGTTATTTTTGGTAGTTTTGTTCCTTTGACCTCTTTTCTGGATCCATTTTGGTACATTTTATCCTTTTTGGGTTAAATAAAAGAACCTTGTTTTTTGAAAATATACCTGTGCCTGACTGTCCCTGCTGCTCGGTCCATCACAAGATGTCATACACTGTAAAATGAATTCTGTACGGACATGAGCTGAAAGGCCGCTGAGAGAGGAAGACACCACTATTCAGAAAAGCAACAAGAAAAAGTCAGATTACAGTTCGCAAATGCTCTCAGATTGCAAATCTTCTCTGACCCCCAGTCGGTCGAGCCAGATGACGTTCATACTGAGCCTGGTTTTGCTGGAGGTTTTCCTCCCTGTTAAAGAGGAGTTTTCCTCTCCACTGTCGCTTCATGCATCCTTTGCATGAGGGATTGTTGCAAAACAATCGACAATGAAGGCGACTCTCCACTGTGGCTCTTCGCTCTTTCATGAGGAGTGCTGCTTGTCAAGACTCGATGAAATCTGCGGGCTTTCCTTAGAGAGAAAACTTTTTGACTAATCTGTCTGGATGATTTGATTGAATTTGACTTTGTAAAGTGCCTTGAGATGACATGTGTGGCGAATTTGGGCTGTATAAATAAAGTTGAAATTAATTGAAAAAATTCTAAGACCTCAATATTTGGAGTTTGGTGAAACTAAACTGGAAGTGTTGGCCATAATAAAATGCCCCATTTGAAGGAAAAATGGGGGAGCTCGCAAACCTGAGAACACAATCCCAACTGTGCACGTGGGTGGCAGCGTCACGTGGTTGGGCTGGTTTGTTGCAGGAGGTGTGGATCCACTTTACAGAATAGATGGCCTCATAAGGAAAGATGGTAATGATGGTTAAGTTTGGCTAAGCATAAGTCCCATTTTTTGTCCTGTTGATTTGCTATTTTTAATAAATATTCAGTGATTTTGCTCAGGCACTGTTTGTAATTTTGCAGTTTTGTTGGCAAACAGAGGTGTACATTTCATGGAAAGGCTTACCAGCCAAGAAAAACAGCCTGACATAGTGTACAATAGTTTTTATTTGTATATGGCTTGCATACTGATGCAAAATGAAAATAGGAAAGTGACAAAATAACTGTGCATGAGTATGAAAGGGTTAAAAACTGCCGAAAGGAGCAAATTGACCCAGAGCCATTTAGGGGTTATAAATACACTTCTACTCTTGTTGTTTCACCTTCGTTTTTTTTGTCCTCACATTGTGGCTCACTTGGTTTACCTGCTTATCATGTTTAAAACCTTCCTTTTTATGTATTTATATATATTATATATATATATATATATATATATATATATATTTTTTTTTTTTTTTTTTTTTTTTTTTTTTTTTTTTTTTGATTGCTTGGTCAGGCTTGCAGAAATTTGTTATTATTTGCACAACTGCAGATTCCAAGAAAAATCGATGCCATGATTCTTGGCCAAATGTGGATTTTTACTGTTATATGTTCAGTTTCATGACTAATGTTTCATGTCTAATGTTATTTATATATATATATATATATATATATATATATATATATATATATATATATATGTATGTATGTATGTATTTGTTAGTTTTTTTCCTTTACCTCCATCAGAACTTCTTCTAATTTGACTTCCTGTTGTTCATCTTGTTTTGTGTTGTGCCTTGCTGTGTCTGTTAAATTTAAGGGTTGTTCACAGAAGCATGGCGAATACTCTTCTCACCTCACTGTAGGGACACACTGGGATGGAAAAAACATTGTAATCTAGCCTCACTGAGGTTAATCATATCAAAAGATGCCCAGCAGTGCCTACCACAAGGAAAATCATGATTGTGCTTTGATATCAGACTCACGGCTGAACAAAGTGGCATGGTTAGGATTTTTGTAAAGGTTCAGACAGCTTGGGACCTGCTGTGGGGTGCTGAGCCTTGTTACTCTGGAAGAAAAGCACTTATTATTAATAATTCAGGACCAGCTCCACTTTATTGTCAGAGGAGGTGCATTGTCCTCTCACTGAGCGAGAGCTCAGAACCTCAGTCTTTGTTCTGGATCTCAGATCAGGATTCAGAGACAGAGGATGTTATTATGAGATTCATGCAGCGGCAGATGCCTCAGCAGCTGTCAGTCTGGCTGTCGACTCTACTGCACAGTTTTGTACTGACTTCTTTTGTTCTCAAGAAACATTAGTTCAGAATCAGGTGCTTCAAAATAAATAGTAGGTTAAGTTACATTTCTTGAGAGCGGCCCTAATGTTTTTTTTAGAGCGATGTGTGTGTACATTTAGCAGGAAATGAAAAACGGTTTAATTTTTCTTAGTATGTTTGTCTTGATTTTACATTTGTCACCAAATAAAATGATACAAAGTGGTTAATTGGGAGAGAAACTATAAAGAACCAAAAGTACCACAATAAAATAATAATGAATAGAGTCTGTACGAACTAATGATTTAAAATGAAATCAATAAAAAAAATTAAATGAATACAATTCTTTCGTGTCAATAATTTGTGAAATACACAATAATGTCAAAATCATTCAAGCTTGAATTGTATTAAAGGTATACTATGCAACCGGGGTTGATTTTCCAGCGAGGCTCCCCCCAGAGGGCGAAAGTAAAAGTGCACTGTCGTAAATATGCTCAGCTGTTCTCCTGGTTTCTCCATCAAGCCAGGCGCGGTTGTTTTGAGCTTAGCAGACAGGCGAACACAACGAATACAAAAGTGGAAAAAATGGCAGTACAAACAATGACTAACACAGTGAAAGTATGAACACAGAGAGAGAGAAACCATTCCAATGCAGTGTTTCCCCTAGGAGTTTGGGACAACCGGCGGAGCGGGGGGAGACAAGCTTTGCGCCGCTGTGCGGAGCGGGGGGGGGGGGGGGGGCTGAGCAGAGCGGAGCGGAGCGGGGGGGAGACAAACTTTGCACCGGTGACCGGCGGAGCGGGGGAGACAAACTTTGCACCGCTGTCTTCTCCCCCCCGGACCGGGGGGAAGACAAAGTTTGCACAGCGGAGCGGAGCGGAGCGGGGGGGGGGGGGGGGGGGGGGGGGGGGGTTGGGGACAAAGTTTGCACCGCTGACCGGCTGAGCGGAGCGGGGGGCTGAGCAGAGCGGAGCGGAGCGGGGGGGAGACAAACTTTGCACCGGTGACCGGCGGAGCGGGGGAGACAAACTTTGCACCGCTGACCGGCGGAGCGGAGCGGCGCACATATCGAGTTAGTTTTATTTTTTTATTATTTTTTTTTTTGAATGTCAGCGAGGCAGTAGCGTGAGGGAAACCCTACAATGTTACTTACAATCGCATCAGCAGAAACGCGAGGTCCGCGTCAGCCTTGCAGCCTTCTATGTTCACCCGTGTACGACTCCTCTCTCTGTCCAGAGCCCTTTTCCTCTTTCTTGCCTGCTCCAACATGGGCTTTCGCTGTTTTCTCGCTGGTTCCGCCATGATAACTGCATAAATATCGCCACTGCGCTACCAACGAGCACACCTTTCACTGGGGGTGTGTAGCAGTTCTCGCCGTAAAGCAAGACCGACTCTCGCGATGCACACGAGACTACTGAGCCTGTGACTGCGGGCCGACTGCTCCTGCATTGCAAGTGCGGTATTTCCCCCACAGACCACCAGGGCGGCCGAGAAAACCTTAGTTCAACCTGAAATGACTCATTTAATCATCCAAAACGGTATGGAACATATTAATTAACTGAAAAATGTTGCATAGTATGCCTTTAAAATCTAAAATTATTTTACCCTGTGTTTAGATAATTCATATTTCCTGTGCTATAGTTCCTCCTTCAAGCATTCAAACTGTCATCATGGCTTGTCAAACAGAGTATTTCTGAATATTCACCGTTATGGGTTTAGTAGCTGTTTTGCAATGGGAAGACCGGGGGTTCAATTCCAGCTTGGAAAAGCACTTAACCCCAAGTTGCCTGCTGATTAGTGTATCGTTGTATGAATGTATTGGTGTATGTGGGTGTGGCTATAGTGTAAAGCGCTTTGAGTGGTGAGTATGACTGGAAAATAAGTGAATATTGTGTTGCAACTCTTATGGGTCCCAGTATAAATGTGCCATGTTCACCGATTTATTAACTTGGCTGTAGTGTTTGACAGACCAAATGGTGGCAAATGTTTGGAAATTTGTAAAATATTTTCATATGGCTGAGTAGTATGTGACAACACCATGTTTGGTTTGTATCAGACATCAGTATTTTGTTTTTATTTGTCTTGTTTTGCATTTAAGCCAAATTCTCCTAAATACCTGTTTCCCTTCGGGATCCGCTGGGTGAAGTCATTTCTGTATTATTTCAGGTCTCTTTTTCTCAAAATTTCCTTTGCCATATTGTGTGTTCTCTGTCTTAATTATAGCTATTTATAAAGCTGGCACAGTGTGCTTTGTGCATATATGCAAATGTGAGAGTATTTCGCATTTATTGGGCTTGCTCTGAAAAGGGAGAATGACGGGGAATATTTCTAACTGTTATGGTTACTTCATCTCATACAGTTGTTAGCAACTTCAGTTTGTCTTCTTCTTGAAATCCTTGTGTCATCTTCCCAGTTAGATCTGCTTATACTTTTTTTTTCTTTCTTTATTGTTAATTACACAGTCTACACTGTAATAATTTTAAGACCGTATGCGAAATCCATCCAAAAGAGATGACTGTGGGAGCTACTGTAAGAATATTCCCATAATGATTCATACAACAGGTCCATTTAGTTTCAGTAATCTTTTTAGGCTTAAAGTAATACTGTAATTTTACCAACTTGTCTCTCCTGACTGGAAGTAATATTAACATTTTGGAGTGGCCCAGTCAGAGTCCTGACTTGAATCTAATAGAAAATTTGCAGAGGGAGTTCAAGATTGCTTTGTTCGGTGACAATTATGTTAAATCTACATCTGCCACGGGTTTGAATAAATTTAGGCTTAACTGCATTTTCCATCAATTTATCAGTTTGAAAGAACAAAAATCTGCAGGC
This sequence comes from Fundulus heteroclitus, assembly GCF_011125445.2. Lineage (NCBI taxonomy): Eukaryota > Metazoa > Chordata > Actinopteri > Cyprinodontiformes > Fundulidae > Fundulus > Fundulus heteroclitus. The sequence continues at coordinate 1,659,581 of NW_023396901.1, forward strand.
TCAGGCTTTTACCCCTCAACACACAAATCATCCATCCGCTTTTGATCATCTGAAGTCAGGTTGCTGGAGTCAGGACAGACCATTCCCAAGAAACACTCGCCAACTATTAAAGGAGGATTTCAAGGCGTTCTACATGTACATGATACCTCTTCATTCGTTTAACAGTAAACTATAGTGGCTTGCTACGTCTTTGTTTTACTTGGATAGAAACATAAAATATTCTAATCAGGCTGTGGTGGTTGTTTTCTTTGCTAAATTGAGGTTTTCAGACGGCAGAAGGCAGAACATCCCTCACATAAATCTTTTATGTTGACCACCAGAGAACATACTGTACATTTATGCAATCTTTCCAAAAAGCGACAGCACTTAAAACCCCTGAAACCAGAGCTGTCAAGCTACCTTCCTTTCCTTGATACACACACTTCAGTCTGGTCTGTCTGCCAGGCAGAGTTTATTGCCAGTAAGAGGGTTAGAAAGAAACAACCCTCAGACATTAGGAGTTAGGTCTTTGCACAGGATTTAGCTTTTTTTATGAAATAAATTGCTGTGTTTTCTGTTAAAGATGTTTTTTTAATCCATTCAGTCTGCATCAGTCTTCCAAAAATAGTTTTTATTTCATGGAACGGAGGGAATAGATTTAAAGTTAAATGCAATGAGTAGTATTGGACATTGGTTTAACCACTGGAATAAAGTCACGGTGTCCAAAGAAGAAGCACAGACTCAAAACTATATCAGATTAATGGATTTTCCACAGACAACTAACTTTTATTTTTAGTTACTCTGAATAAGCTGGGAAATCACTTATGAATCTAGCAGTCTTTATTATACCACTCAAACACATAAATCAACCAACCAGTATAATTTATAAATGGATTAAATTTTATTTCAATAACAGAATACAGCGTGTTAGATTAAAAGTTTTCTGATAGCTGATAGTAAAATTGCTGTACCTTAAGGTCCTGCATTGGGACCGCTTCATTTTAGCTGGTATAATAAGACTACAACTAAAATAAGAGTAAGAGAATGGACAATAGGGTAAGAAATACAACATAAGAAACATTTTTACTGCAGAGTTATTAACTATAGCTGAATCAGATTGCATGGAGTAAACAAACAACATGGTATCTGTAATGGTTGAGATCTCAGAATAGTACAGTAGTCCTACATCTGATGTTTGCTTCTTAATGTTAAAAAAACTGTCTGTATCTTCTTTTCAATGTCTGTAAATAGATCCAGATGTTTTAGTGGCAAAGACTGTCAGTTTTACAAAATTGTAATAATAGAGTCACAGTTTTGCTGTGAGGCACGTTTCACTTTAAAAATAATTCAATTTGATGTATTTTAAGCACATAAGAAACAATTTAACTACGGAGGCTTTACAGATGTGATGAACAGAACCAGAGGACCCAGAATAGGGTGTTTTCAGCTGACGTCACGCTCACGTGACTACTCAGCGCGTCCGCCATATTGGGTGGCAGTCGTTTCGCACCGTTGACCTGCATTGTATGACGCCTTAGGCAGTATTGGAAGTGAACAATGGGGAAAACGTGTTTAATGGTTGGTTGCACGGCCCGTGGAGGTGGAGAACAACGCTCTTTCTATCGCCTACCAGCCGTAATAGTGAATCAGTGTGAAAAAAAAAAAACAGCTGTCTGAACAACGCCGTCACCTATGGCTGACATGGATATCCAGGTCCGATTTGGACGGTGTTAAGCTGGAATACGCCAGAGTCTGCGGTGCTCACTTTGTCACAGGTAATTAACTGTTAAGTATTTAAAACATATAAGAAGAACATATTAATAATAGGGCTTGGGCGTTATGACTTATTACTTTCCACGGCTGTCGTGTTGACTGCCTCCGCCGCCTCTACTGCCTATTACTACCGCATACTGTACTCCCTCTCTCAGCCGTGTTTTAATTTGATTAATTTCACCTTAACTTGATTTCAACCATGGTAAACCGTTGCTGTATTGTGGGCTGTAACAGCGCAACACATGATCGCCATGGGAAAAACATAGAAACAGATTAATTTTCCACCGCTTTCCTGCCTGGAGGCGCAACCACGGAGAACAACTGTTAGCGATAACAAAGAGTCGTCGGCTCGCTTGGATCGCGGCTGTAAGTCGACCGATCATAACTTTCCACAGTATCCCGATGTCAATGAGAGTGTGTTCTAAACGTTTGAAACACATAGCAGCAAGTTAAAAGTACATTACATGCGCGAGTGGTTGTTAGCACTGGCGGTTAGCATGAGCCAGAGCCCGGCTGAGCGCAGCTTACCTTTGAACGAGTTAGAGATAAAGAGATCGTCGGCTCGCTTGGATCGCGGCTGTAAGACCGAACATAACTTTCCACAGTATCCCGATGTCAATGAGAGTGTGTTCTAAACGTTTGAAACACATAGCAGCAAGTTAAAAGTACATTACATTCGCGAGTGGTTGTTAGCGCTAACGGTTAGCATGTGCTAACCCGTCTGTACGCAGCTTACCTTTGAACGAGTTGCTGTGTTCCCACTGTTTGCTGGCTTTATGATCTGCAGCTCCTACCGGCGCCAATACGGTAAATACAACTTAATTTTGCACTGGTCATTGTTCTGCTTAAATAATTAAAGCCGCGAGCGGCGTCGATCGGCCTTGCAGCCAAGCGCCTTCGCGCACCGCCCGCCGCCGGCGGGCGGTGCAACACATTTGCGTCGGATTGTTTACATTTTTACCATCTTATTAAAACTCACCCGTCCACGTATGATGGCGATTTCCTTGATGTACATAACCAGATGTGAACTGGTTGTGAGCCTCTAGATCCTTGTAAGCTCTCATTTCCTCAAGAGTGTGCAGAGGGTTTTCACTGAACACCAGGTAATGCACTATGTCGCCGTGCTCTACATTTGGCCAATCATCTGGATTACGGCTAAACAAGGCACCGTGGAGGGCATAGGGGTCCATATGGTCGATCACGGAACATTTCCTCAGATATACGTCCTTATCTGGTCGCTCTAGCGTGCTGGCATACTTATCCATTCGCGATACGATAATACGTGTAAGACAACTAGAGATAAGGAAGTGTGCCACCCAATATGGCGGACCGGAAGTTGGCCAGTGACGTCAGTGAAAACACCCTATTCAGGCAGACAAGACAGGTAGCTTTTAAAGGCAGTTTATTTAATGGTAAACTCCTGCAGGTAGCAGGGAAATCATCAACAGGCAGGCAATGGGTCAGAACCGTAATGACAGAGGCAGGCAGGATGATTGATGGGATAAACCAGAGTCCGTAATCCGAGAGCAGGCCCAGAGTCAGAGCCAGTTGATCAGAAGTCCAAAAACAGTCCAAATCAGACTCTGAGGGCAGAGTCAGGGCACAGATACAGGTCAGCAATCCAGACAGCACAATAATCAGGTCCGAAGGGCTGGGCAGGCTCAGAGGGTCTGAAGACAGAAACAGGTCCAGAAACAGGCTAGCAGGCAGAAGGGATTCAGGACAGTGGATTAAACTCACCGGTGGCTTGTAATAATCTGACACTAGTGACTGGTCTGAGGGCTGGTTATATAGTCAGTGGTGCAGGTGGATCTGATGAGAGTTGATGAGAGACGGGGCGGAGCTGAACAGGTGTGTCACATGATAATCAGACCAGCACTAGTGCCAAGATCATGACAACATTCATGATGTAGAATGAATGTCGTGATTATGTCACATACATATCTATCTGACCATTTGGACACACTACAATCAGTAGAAAGACCATACAGTAATAAACAAGCATTAAAACATTAGATTTTAAAAAAATTCTGTCGCTACAGAGGTATAACTAAACTACTGTAAGTATTTAAGCCAAGAAAAAGCATAAACGTTCAGGTTTTTCACTAGTGTATAAAATATTGCATTGTCTGGCTCCTCCTTAACTATTTAACTCCTTATCTATACCGTTAACGGGCAGTAACTTGGCCAGCCAGATTGTTGACGTGTAACACTCTCCGTTCTGCACATTCTAAATATATAAATCTGAATCTGTATCTGAAATTCAGCAGAACTTTCCGAGCTGATTGGGTGACGCAACACCTAGTGCCACTCCTACCAAAGGAGTTTTCAAATCAAAACGTAAGCAGCCGGCACCATGAGAAACCACAACGAGCTACGCTGGTCAAGGCGTGTCTTGCTGTTCTTCTTTCAAAGAAGAAATTGTGGATTCTGACAAAACAGATGTGAGAGCGTCAGCTAGGCATCCTCCTGTGCTGCCATGTTTATGTGATGAAAGCTCCTGCTTTCATCACAGCTGGTATGTCCCGCCTTAAACCATAATATTGCAATGTGATTTGCCAGAACCAAAAATGGTTCGGGCCAGAACGATAGAGACGAAAGTGGGAAAAGATAGATTCTTGTGTATTTGTAAAGGCACAAATACCGCCAGAATTCATCTCGCAGGAAATGTTAAGCTGCCAGGGATCGCTGTTAGGAATAAGCCACAATGATTAAATCTTGCACCTCTGGACAAGAGAGTTGGTTTTCATGCATTGTTCCTTTAAAAAAATTAAATTATGTACATTAACTCCTCTGTTTTGTACTAAACATTTTTCTGCGGCAACTTCAGCCAAATAAATTGTCTAATCCTTGATGTCCTCTTCGATGCTTTCTACTATTTTAACAAATAAACAAATACAATGTAATGTTAAATGTCTTAATATACAGTATTTACAATATTCCAGCTGTTTATTTAGTACTTTTCTTCCTCGTTTATTCTCTGGATCTCCACAGAACATTTTGTGTCCTTTTTGTTAAAAAGTCTTGCCTTGACACTTTTTTGTCTGTCACATAATTCATTTGTTCAAATCTATCTGAATACAGTCCATTCATCTTCCCGGGATGACTGCAGAGAGAGGAGCTAAGAATTGTACTGATCATAAATTCACTTAAAAGCTGGGACGGTTTTTAATATTCACTGTGAGACTTTCAAGGGCATAAAATCTGATGCGAAAATTTCTATTCAGCCGTCAGGTTTAGTCTTTACTCCCACAAAGAATGTTGATGGTTGCATCCCCCTGTAGAGGCGCTTAATCTTTCTGTTATTAAACATAGATTAAATTTTATCTTATTTAAATAACTCCATCAAGGACTGTCTACAAGCCTATACATCACAATGATAAGCACCTTTAGTGAATAGACATGCTACAGTCCACCGAGTAAACCTCCTGTGACTCACAACTCTATGTTATCACCATGTGGGGACACCTGTGTTACCCTTTGCCATACATTTTTGCAGTGTCCAAAATGTTTAATGCAGCTACGTGACAAAAGACTGGTTAGTCAGATAACCCATATATAACTTGTAACCCATTTACAACCCTTATTTTATCATAATTATTGGTCTCCCCAGGTGACCCATCCTCCCTCACACCTAACACATCCATCCCCTCAACTCCTTGTCTTCAGTGAGCCTTCAGGCTCACTTGTTTTCTATGTGGTCCTTGCTAGTAAAAGTGTCATTTGGTCTCCAAAGCTGGAGCTTGGATGTAAGAAAGGACATCACACCTGAATTAAACTGAGGTTGAGTTCCATAAAACTGGACATGAATTGGGGGTTGGTTGTCTTTAAAAGTGCTTGGAGATGACATTGTTTTTTAATTGGGACTTTATAAATGAACTGAACTTAATTAAATCACGGCATTTATAAATTACATGTATAATGCACAGAGTGGACATGATGAGCATAAATGTGCAAAATGTTTAGCGCAGTCCAGCTAGATTTGTTGATGGTTGCGTTGCTAACAACTATTATTGTTACAAACACATTACAATGGATTTATTTTATCTGTTTTATTTTCCAACACACGCACACACATTTATTGTTTGATTTAAAGGATGAAACCACAATGTTTTATCACATCCAGGGAAGTGTCACTGCTTTTAAAACACTGAGATTTTATTCACGCTAATTGGAAACTCGCCCCGTGTCCTCTCATTGATGGTCTTCTGTGTCGTCCGTGCTCTTTGGTGCACACCAGATCTGAGACGCGTGTGAAGGGCTTTCCACTTTGCTTTAGTAAAAAGAAACTGACTGAAGGCTTCTTCCCCTGGGATCCACAAGGGGAAGCCTGTGTGGACTTAGGGAATAATCGTTTTCTGTGAAAAGATTGTGCTTTTGATTGGATATGCAGAAAGGGTCTTTTTCAGTCTTGAGATTTTTTTTCTTTGCTTTTATTGTGGCCCCACTGGAGCAGGTACACGATAAATACTTAACAGGGAAGTGTCTAGGAGTGTCACAGACAAGTATGAGGAGTTGTCCTGATAATAGAAGATAATTGGTACTGCTGTTTTGATATGTGTCATCCAGAGCTGGTGGATTCTGCCCTTAAATCATAGAGGTTATTGGTGTACATGCTGCCCTTTAAGTATATTGTTTTTCAGATTGTCAGAGATCAAAACCAGACCTTCACATGGGCTTCAACTAAGAGAAAAAGGCCTTAATTGTTTTCATCTCATCTAAAATAAATTCACAGATTTTTCTGCCTGTTGCAGTCAGGTTTATCAAAACATAGATCAGAACAAGACATAAAAAATATTAAACGTCTAAGAAATTGGAACTTTTAATTATTCAGCATATTTATAGAGAACGGTAAAAGTTTAGGCTTTTTTTATCATTATATAAAACAACCGAGTCAGCTTCTTTTAGTCTCAGGTAGCCCCGAAAATGAAAGGAGACGTTCATCCCAAAGTGCTCTTTAAAAAAGGATCTAAATAATTTTGCTACATGTGTTCCTATCAGATCACTTTGTTCTCAGACTGCAGGTCTACTGGAGGTTCCTGGGGTTTCTAAAAGTGGGCGGCAGGTCTTTTAGCTATCAGGCTCCTCTCCTGTGGAACCGACTTCCAGTTTTGGTCCGTGAGGCAGACACTTTTAATAGGCTTAAAATGCTCCTATTTGATAAAGCTTATCATTAACATGGCTTAAGTCATACTGAGCTATCGCTGTAGTTATGCTGCTGTCGGCTTAACATCACGAGAACAAACTCCCCACTTTTCCTGAGCAATTTCCTCTTACTGTCCTCCTTTTGTGTATTATTTCTCTTTCAGCTTTTTTCTTTCCCTTAAAAGTACGCCTTGCCCAGTTGCTTTTGTGTTTTAGCTGTGCTTCTTTCCTAGAAGGGGTCATCAACTGAGCTATTGCACCCATTAACGTTCTTCTCTCTCTGAATTTTATTCATTTTTCCTTAGCAGACACAATTAGCCTTTAATTGCCGTTAACTTTGTGTAGTCTTTTTTTTTTCCTGACTCTGTGCTTCTGTGTTTTGCCTTTGTCTTTCCTGTCCTCTCAACATCAACCAGTCACAGCAGATGTCCGCTCAAACGGAGCCTGGTTCTTACGGTGGTTTATCCCTCTTTTGATGGACTGGTTCCCTTCTGCCATTGCCGCTTGCTTGGTAAGAATGAGGGATTCCTGTAAAGCTAAAAGCCTCCGTAGCTGATTTGCTGACTTATAACTGATGAACCTATTAGCGTTAATTGATTTCCTAAATTTGATTGAGTTGTACAATAATTTGGTGTTGGACTTTATATAATTGGATCTGAAGCTGACTATATTATTGGAGTGCAGTGGATTGGATTGGAATTAACCGGATTGATCTGAATTAAATTGAGGTTGAGTTCCATAAAATTGGACATGAATTAGGGGGTGGTTGTCTTTAAAAGTGCTTGGAGATGACATTGGTTTTTAATTGGGACTTCATAAACGAACCGAACTTAATTGAGTCACGGCATTTATAAATTACATGTATCATGCACAGAGTGGACACGAATAAACAAATGATGAACACAAATGGGAAACTAATCCTTATCAGATGAGTGTTCCAGGGCGTAAATATTGTTCTGCAGCTGTTTTCAAGTAACAAGGTTCTATTTATTCTGTTAACTGAAACACATCCAAGAAAATGCCAGAACTGGTTCTTTGGTGTCGTTTGCAAAGCACATGCACGCTGAACAGAATGCACACTCAAGGATTATTGATCCAATAGGGCATTTATTTATAAAGTATGCTTATTATTTATGCACTAGCTGTAGGGACCTGAGCTGGACACACAGTTGGAAACCATGATTTCCCCCCCTACTCACCTAAAGTGGTCACACCACTGCTCTATCTCTTTCTAAACGACAGCTGTCACTCAGACTGCATCCAAAGTAGGATGAAGAGATATAGAAACAGAGGGATCTGAAGGTGGGGAATGCACCCCATGCACTTGCAGCCGGCCTCGCTCTTCATCTTACTCTTTGAGTCTCTCTGCGACACGAAGCAGGTTCGCCCCTTTTTCCACCGGTGGCGGCTCCTATTAAACCGGCGAAATCAAAGGAATTCACTCTCATCTTTTCATCCCGCTCATGTTCACAGGCCAACGTAGACGGCCTCTTCCTCATTATCATGGCTGTTTCTGTGGTTACACTTTTATTATATAAATGTTTCACCAGAAAAGCCCAGCTGTCATTTAACAAACTGTTTCCAAGGGTGGCCGGCTCTGAAGCGCCAAGGTCCTTTTGCACTTGTTCTGTGCTGCCTTTTTTTTTCCCCCAGTAAATGTTTCTGCAGGAAACGAAACAACAAGGTGGAAACTGTCTTTGCGAACAGAGGACACATCAGAATAGTTATGGTCGTAGAAAAGATACATTGTATAACAACTTTTATGTGCAAACAGAAAGTCATCCAGACCTGTAGGACCCTTTAAGTGATGTACTTTTTTAAAACGGTGCTTCAACAAGTTTGTTTTGTCAGTGTTATGGTCTTTCCTGTAACGGTTATGTTCACAGAAGAAGATCACAGTAAAGGGTAAGAAGGCCTGTCTCCCTTTTGTTAGGATATCAACGAGGTCAAGTGGAACGAGCTGTTTATCCCAGAACTGCATGGCACACTTAGATGGCACTGACCCAAAAGATTGGCACATATCTATCAGATACCACCCCGGAGGTGACACAGCTTCCCTGCTGATGTCACAGTTTGGATGTGCACCGCCCTTGTATGGGTGTGTCCCGAGATCCCTTTATAATGTTTGTGTGATGAGCACTCGAGGCCTCCTGCCGATCAGGGGCCCATCAGCGCTGGTGTGACTGTAACTATTTCTCTGTCTTTACGTAGATAAAATATAACTAAAAGCATACTTGTCTGTTTTATGCGTCCTACATTCAAGGTAAAAAGTAAGTGGGGGTCGCCTGACTGGGTAAAACGAACTGGGTCCACCGAGGGTGCTTCACCGTAGTCACGGCACGGTGAAACAGTAACAAATTGGTGTTTCCGCCCGGACCCAAAAGGCGGCGTACCACCTTCCGTTTTCCGGCCAGGACGTCATTCCGGAAGAAAAACACACAGCGTGCGGCCGCATAAAAGGTAAGGAGATTTCATTCATCTCCTAGTGTCTTTTTCTTCCTGGAGGGCCGACTTTTTGTACTCCTAAAGGCAGAGAGAAAGGTTTGAGGATAATTGTTTGCAAACGTGTCGATGAGAATTTGGGATTTGCGTGCGGTCACAGAGGTGAGAGTCCGGGAATCCTTGGCCAGGGTTCCGAAAATACTGTGCACCTTGAGAATTTAGGGTTTAAAAGGTCCCCTTGTTAGGCACAGAGGAAAATACGTGTTCCTCTGTGCGTAGCATAAAAGCGGCCATTCTGACAGACACGCCTGTACGCGTGGCTTCTTAAACATCGTGTAGCCTAGAAAATGTGGGTTTAGAGCTCCCTTATTTTCCGCGAGGACGAACATAAAAATCTTCGTTTTTGCGGTAATATAAAAGCAGCCTTTTTCGAAAAACGAGCGCGTATGAGACTGAGAACACGCGTGGCTTCTAAAACATCGTGTAGCCTAGAAATTGTGGGTTTAGAGCTCCCTTATTTTCCGCGAGGACGAATATAAAAATCTTCGTTTTTGCGGTAATATAAAAGCAGCCTTTTTCGAAAAACGAGCGCGTATGAGATTGAGACCGGAGGTACCTACAGAGTTAACTAAAGATTGGGCAGAGAGAGTGTGAGTGTGTATGTTGTGTGTGTGTGTGTGTGTGTGTGTGAGACACGTTATTGTCATTGAGCCGTGGAAGTGAAGTGAAGGGTAAGGGCCTTCTCATCCTGAGTACACTGGCTCATTGAAACTGCCGTGTAAAAACACAATAATAAGGCATATAGGAACATAATAAGTTTTGGTGTCTGAGAGATAAAAAATAAGCTCTCATTGGACCGGGGTCAGGACGCTGTCCCAGCAGGTTGGCCAAGACGTGTGAGTGCTGGAATGGCTGAGAATCAGGCAGAAAATGAGCTCCAGGGGGGTTCTTTAGGAACACTGCTGGAGACAGGAAAAAGGAGCATAATGGCAAACTTCCCACACAAAGATGCTGAAAACCATTTAAAACAATTTGAGGAGTGGTGTGAAAAAATGAGGAGAGACGGGGTTTTTGGTGATACAGAAGGGTCACCACCAGAGGCCCAAATGTGCACTTACTATTTACAGATGTTAAAAAATAGATTAGCCCTAGCACAAGTAGAAACGGGTGATGCAGGTGAGTTTGCTCGAGAAAAATACCAAAAAGAGGAAATCAAAATAGCAGGCTTGATAAAACTAACTGAACTGTATTTCAGCATGTGCTTCTCAGGCCTCGACAAACAACAAGAGAGTGAAAATCTGCAGGGGGTAAGGGAATCATCTTCTTTCAAACAAGAAGGTAAGTACACAACTATGCAAAACAATCTGCATGGTGATAAGGGAGAACTGTTATCCAAGGCCAGGAGTGTGGTGACTTCATCAGACCCTTCGGTGCAGGTGCCTGGTATGGTGTTATGTGGGGGACAGATAAGCTGTGACGTAAGACCCAGATGTAACCTGCATTCTAGCGAAACTGATCTTTCTTTACCTGCAACAAAACAAAGTGTGCAACTGCCATTGTTTCAGACTCACAGTGCTACAGGACAGGTGAATGCAGCTGTTTACAGCCCTCTTTCATGTGCTGACAACGTTCATCTGAGGCACATGTTCCCTGATCCCAGAAAAGGGGCGCACCTTTGGATCCAAGCATTCGTGGAGACTTTAGGCGGGTATGTATTGGCTATTGGTGATGTGAGGACTGGCTTATCAGCATACCTGGAACCACAAGAGGTACATGCAGTTGAAGTTTCTGCTGGAACGGACGTACTAGGAACAGCTGCCCCTCTGGCCCCGGTGGCACGGCAACTTTGGAGCACACTGAGGGCGTTTTATCCGGTAAGTACGGATTCTGCCCTTTTAAACGACACTACACGTTGTGCAGGGGAGTCGGCTTCAGCATATGTGAACAGAATGTTGATAGTATGGGAAAACCACACAGGCTTTTGCCCGTTATCAGTCACGCTGCAGCAACTCTTTAAACAAGCAATGTTAAAGGGCCAGGTACAGGATGTTAAGCAGAACATGTATAGAATGGTTGCGAGTTATGATATGCCTTTAGATCAATGGATGGCAGCTTTGGTTCATCAGCTGGATATAGATGATAAAAACATGAAGCAACTTAGCAGTGATATACAGAACTTAAAACAACAACTCGTAGCTGAACAGCTACAACAGCTGAGAGACAATCAAAGTAAAAGGAGGAGGAGGAAGAAGAATGTTGCAAAAGCTCAGATGGTTATGGCCCCGACACCTGTGTTTGGTTCAGACCAGTTTGTGGGATCCCTCCCTCCAGAAGTACCATTTCAGATGTATCAGAGTCCTCCATGGGGACAAATTCCCAGCAGAGATACACAGCAGTACAGAAATCATAGAAAGGGACCAACCAAAGGTTATGATGTGCCCTTGTGCTGGACGTGTGGTTACCCAGGGCATTTTGAAAGAAGCTGCCCTAACCGTCGTTAGGATCTGACCAGCCCTTCCTCCCTGTCAGAAGTAAAGGCCTGCGTGTGTTTGTTTGTCTGAATGTCGTCAGTTTCTATGTATCTGTATGTATGTAACTGTACGTATGTATGTGTCGTTTGTAACTAAACGTTCTTCTGTGTGAATTAATTAATTCGGTTAAAAATTATTGTTCATGGTTTCAAAATGATCATTTGTTTTGGGAGAACTGCAGCTCCGTAATTCAAATGACATTTTGAGCATGGACTAGGTTAACAAAAAGGTAAAAGTAAGAGAGATTTAAATAACAAAGTTTGTTTTTTTAACATTAAATATCTGGGCAAATTAAATTGTTACACTGAGATATGCTAACGTGTCTTAAACAGAAAATATCCCAGGGCTGTAAGAAATACTTGGGACTGGGGATAAAAGTTTTTGTTGTTTGGAGCTTAAATATGCAGTACAGCAACCAGAGGCGTTAGGGCTGTATTCAGTTATGCTATTAGATTGCGTTTGGCTTGTGTTCGTCAATGAATTCATGACAGCTGAAATAATAACAGAGTAAAAGCTTTTATATTGTAATTTTGGAACATTAATAAAATGGCAAACAGCATATGGGGAGCATATGGGAGAATGTTTGGGAGAAATGGAACCGGATGGGATATGTTTAAGGGGAGATTTTTAACTAAGGATTTTACAGCTGCCTAAAAAGAAGAATTTAAGAGCGTTAAGATATACATGATTTTTGATTTAATAGATGAGACAAACTGTGCTTTAAACAAACTGTATGGGACTAAATATGGTTGCTTTTCTAAGGGTTCTGTATTAATTTATTTTATTTCTTTTTACTGGGGATTTGAATGCAGCTAATGAGAAATTTTGAGAAGTATCACAAGGCCACATTAAGCATGTCATCGGTTACAAAAGCATCTGATGTTATTAGTTATGCTGAGCTGAGGCAAGCCTCAGAGGGTCAGTTTAACCTGAAGCAGGACAAAAGATATGATAAACAAATCTGACCATGATGTAAACATCTGAATGTTATGGCAAGGCTGGGTCTGTGTGTTCTAGCCTGGGGGCACGAAAACTATGTCAGAGGGAAAAAATAAAATAAAGCCAGCTTTTGAAGGGATTCTACTTCTAATCTCTTTGTTTTTGGGTAGCCTTCTCAATATGCTTACGGGAAAACACTTATCATTTACAGAAAAACACTAGAAGCTCAAAAAACTAAAAGAGAAAATCATTGATTAAAGTTTCACCCTTGACCAATTTAGATTGAAAAGTTATATATGAATAAAAGTATTACTAACAGCAAATACACATGGTCAAAGGACCAGAAGGATATCAAAAAGTACGTCAAAAACCTATGTCATATTGTAATAGACATAATTGTGCTCCTTGGAAGACAATTTTGTTTGTTTTTGTTTGTTAATTTCTTTTGTTTTTTGTTTTCTTTCTGTTGGAGGGGTTCTGAACGGAGTTCAGGGGAAAGGTGAGGAATAGATCTAATTTCCCAGGATCAGCAGAACAACGTCACGTTAAAGTGACACTAAGGGGACCAGGGTTTTAACTACATGCTATTAACACTCTTGTTTTTCTCTGAGTTATTGCTTTCAGAATAAAGGAGACGCCACCTTTCTGCCAACGGGGGGCTCTGAGGAGACAGTGCGGTAAGGAGTTATAATCAGATTTGGACACTAAATTATACTTAGTTTTGACTGAGGAGATCTTCCGGCAGGAAAGGTGGTGTCTTAAAATTGTTTGTTGCTTTCTGCTATTAACAGCTCTATCTTTCTGCTTCTTTTTCTTTGCAAAGAAACCTGGTCAATATGATAGGGATGTGCTAACATAGAGATTTAGTCTCATTTTAGACATTCTCAGATGCGAGAGAATACAGAAACAGTGCCGCAGTGCCATGGGGGCTGATCCTTGGGACAAGGAGAAAAAGGTGATGTACTTGACTCCTGCCTAATCCAGTTTTTAATCAAAAAAAAAAAAAAAAAAAAAAAAAAAAAAAAAATCAGTAATTTTTGCAGAAGCTGCATAGAGGTTTAATGGGGAATGTGATGCTACAAAGTTAAGAGAAATGTTTTTTATTAATGAACTTATACAAAGAGGTTGAACTGTCTGTAAAATATTTTGCTTGGATAAATTTTTAAGGGATCAAGATCTGGGGTAAAGGTGAAAAACTTCAAGAATAATTTTGTTTCAGAGGGAACGATGTGGTTGATTTTGTTTTGAGACAGTTTTCTTGTAATTTTTGTTTTGATTTTTTCTTTTCAACTTATTTACACTACACTACGGATGAAGATAGACAATTCTTTTATTAGACAATTTGATTTTGGACAAAATCCATATTGGCAAAATGCTGGCAGAATTCCTTGTGGTTTCAGACACAACGGTTGGAGAAAGAAGATTCATGGACAATGCTCGTCCTGGAACGATGTTGTGGTACTGAACTGAGACATGAGGACTGAAAATGGACAACTAATTGCGGGGGCAAAGACAGAGGCATCGGATAACCTTCAATGGACCGCAACACGAAACAAAGATGAGTTGGCAGACACCCCTTCTGCATTTCACATCAGATTTTCCTGCACATAATTAAAACACAAAACACACATTAGAAACATACACATTGGCGGATGCGATTAGAAAAAAACTTTCAGATTAAAAGCAATCAAGATTATTATTAAACCCCTAGGATGTTAATTGTTTTAAGTCAGAGCTGTTATTAGCGAGCGATAAGAGGGTCAAACGCATTCGGACAAGTGGTACTGGTCTGGAAACAAAGATGGTAGAGTTCGCAAAGATAAGAAGGATTTTCTTTTACTTTTCTAACAAGGTTTTTATTTAAATCATTTAAAATACATATAAATATGTTTTGGAATTTTATTAACCCCACAAGGGGTTTTGAAGTAGATTCAAAGAGGCACCTTTAAGATAACATAAGCTTCATAAAATACATAATGCATGAGAAGAAATAGGGGGAACCGCTAAAAGACATCCATTTTGCACCAAAATATTAAGTTACGGGATGAGAGCATAGAGCAGCTTAAGTAATTATGCTAAACCTAAAAGGTTTGACAACTTATATAAGGGGATTACATAGAGGGGCCGTTTAAACGTAAAAGGAAAGTGGATAAGAACAATGTATGCTATTACATCAATGGGCGATAATTATGATCATGACAAAACTAGTGGGCGAAAAAGTTAAAGTAGGCATTACAGCAACAGTTAATAGCATAACCGACTGAACGAACGAGTGAGCAAGCTAATTTTTCAATATAAGCAGAATAACTGCAGGTTTAGAATAATGCCTTATTCTAATAAATAACTTGGGTAAATTAGGGATTAAAGCACCAGTGTAAATAGTTTGGAATTGTACGCAGTTACCTAAAAGGTGTGAGGAGACTTAACAACTATCTGTTTGAACACAAAATAGCACAATAATTGTTCTTTAACTAAATGTTAAAACATCCAGAAGAAATAAACCCACATAAATATAGTTTAGTCATCTATTAACCTAGTGGTCTTTTAGACCAGGATAATCTAACGATCGTCCTCTTGTACATGCAGAAAAGTAATGAGGTCAATTAGATTAGTTGGACATTTGGAATCTGGTCAGGACAGCAGAAGTGACTCCTGGACACAAGATGATGAGGAAGGATAACAGCTTCAACATGATATCAATGCATGAAGGTTGGCTCTGAGGAACATCAGAGCTGCAATGGCATCAGACAGTGACACTCCTGCTGTGATAAAGAAAATCTTGAAAAGAACTATGCATGACTGCTTTGCTTCACAGGTGATGGAATTCAACTACAAGGTTTCATGAACATGACATGGAGAGGTTGGCGTTCAGGAAACGCACCTAGAACACACTCTTGGACTCTTTGGGGTAAATGGGCTCTAAAGGGGGACACTTAACAGGAGAGAAACTGAAGGCCTGGGCTTACGACAAGGGGACATTTCACAGTCAGGGGGGGTGGACACCCGGGAATTGCTGCTGTGGTTTGAAAATGTAAAAAATTTGTCGCAGGTGGAGGAGTGTTTCGATGTCCCAGGCGCTTGGAACCAGGTTGAACAGAGGAGACGACGTCGTGTTCCCACAGGGATTACCTATAACCTAACACTGACAGTGAACATTTTTGTTTTTGGGTTTGCTGGGGTTGCCAAAAGGAGCATCGGAGATGACTTTCTCTGTCCTGACCAGGTTCACACTTAAAATGCAAAGAACAAAATTATAGAGGCCAAAACAAATACGGACATAGAGAAGTGTTTATACAAAGAATTCCACTATTCGTCAATTTAAGGTGCAGATACTAAGGCTAAACAAAGAATTAGAAGAAGGGCAAAACTTAAAGCCGATCATTTACCAACGGGTGGTCAATATTTAAGAGGGTTTAAAGGAACTGCACAATTTCTTCAATAATCACAACAGACCGTGATTGATGAAACAAAAAAGCAAATTCTAAAATGGGAATTTTTAATCTGCTGGGACAAGACGGTGCAAACATAAAATAAGGATTTATAGATCACGGGGTGATATAAGATCACAAAGGTAATAATAATAAATGTATGAGAATGTAAGAAAATCACTCGGAGTACTGTCTGCTTAAGGTTTTTCAAGGATAAACTAAACACATGAGAACAAGAACTAGATACTTGTTAAAGGGTTGATTTACTTGGGGATAAAATTATGCTTGGAAGTATTATCTATTAAACTAATGTTGGAGGACTGAAAAGGGTTTAAGGTCTGATAAAAATCTATCTAGAGCAGTGTGGAGCAGTTAAATGTTCAGGGGGAGATGATGTTAAAAGAAAAAACTATGAGTTACTGCTCACAGCATACTACAGGTTAAAGGTTTGTTTCACACAAGATTTAAACAGGGGGACGCAAGATACAACCAGGATTGTTAACGAAAGCTGTCTGTTAAAACAGAAGCACGGTTGGTTTGATGTACGTCAAGCTGAAACAGATTCACAGAACTATTTCCTGTCTCCGCCCTGGGCTACACCCACTTCCTGAATAGCAACCAATCACAACTCCGTGTGGGCGAGGGGCATGCACACACTTCCTTTCTCTTAGCTGAGCTTTTCAAAATAAGACAAGAAGTACATAGGGCTGCTTCTTATTAATATCACAACATTATTCTGCAAATATATATAGTGGAACTTTCTTGTACAAACTTAAGGGTTTTTCTGTTGGACTTTTTAGAAAAATGTGAAGTATTTTGCAGCTGGTTCAGTAAGAAGTTTCTGAAAGGTTTTAATACAATTCCTTGTGTGCTAGATAAATTGAGATGAACCGTGTCACAGTAGCCATGAAACATATGATGATAAATTTCTATTGCAGAGATCTTTTCAACTGTTGGACAATTGTAAGGTGAGACACACATGGGAAAGAATTATAGAGAAATGCTGCTGCAGATAACGTTGAACTTTCAGATTTTTCTTTTATAAGAGTAATGCAAGATCTAATGATTACAGTAAAGGAGGTTAAGCTAAAAGCTTAATGATTGTGAACGGGAATATCTGGATGTGAAAGTGTTTGAAGAAGGTAAATGTAAAAAGGATTGGGAGTCTTGATAAGAACACTAATTACACCTTGTTTCTGTTATCCAACAGTAAACAAGGCTTGGTGTCTGCCAACCATCTCAGCAGAGCATTTTCCTGGGGATAAAATGCTTATTGCCTGAAAAAGGACAGGACTCTCATTACCATCCAACTAAATCGTTTTTGTCCATGCGGAGGAACCAAGAAGAGGACTGGGGATGAAGAAGCCAGTGAACTCTGATTCCTTATTCTTCAACGGGAGGAGTTGCCTGAAGAGACCCTAAGCGCGATTAGATTATTTTCTGCCTTGTGCCTGAATGGCCTGAAGGCTTCATTAACTTTGCGTTATTGACGTACAGACTCTTTTTATATCACAAACCTGATTTTTTACTTTCTCTTCTCCACTGACTTCCATCACCATGTTTGATTTTATGTGTTATGATGTTTATACTGTGATGTTGCATTATGTTGATCATTATGGCTTTATGACTAAGAATGAAAACTCTCTGTTACAGACACACACACCAAGACCTACAGTTCTTGCAATCTTTTTGCTTTGTTATATAGAGAACCAGGATCTGATGGCTATCACAGATCCATAAATTACTTGGTAAGGCTAATTTTTAGATTCAATACAGGGTGTCTTCTCGCTCAGATTGGCCCAGAGTGGGATTCCCCTAGACTGGGCTCTATCGGGTTTTTTACCATTTCTTAGAGAGATGGGGTTTTCCTGCTTAAGGCTGAGCCTGCCCTCTGATGCCCCCTACTGGTACTCTTGGATTTGTGAGGTGTGAAGGTGATGGATCGTTGTCCATAGGAATGGAGAGTGGAGGACCGAGTAGGAGGTTTCTTGGGGTGGGGGTAGAGTAGACGAATTTGGCCTTGATTAAGGTACACCTTTAGCTTATATAGTCTAAAGTAAACTTAAAATAATGTGCGCATAGGAACCTAAAACAGGCCTAGCTTGAATAGTTGAACCCTAAATTGTAGATAAAATGCTTGGACTGTGGGCTTGAGTAAAAAAGGCTGAATTATGAAGTATTCATGCTGATTGATGATAAGATGTTTCCATTGTGGTTTGTCCGGCCCTTTTCTTGGAACTGTTTTCGTTGTGATGTGCCTTTGGGGCACACCAACAGGGGGGGCTAACGGACAACTGGACTGTTTTTACAAAGTGCTTTTCAGTCACACCAGCAGAGATTGTGTGACCCCAGAGACTGAACCGCACTATCGACTGCCATGGAGATCACAGATGGATGGACTCTGGAAGCCGGAAGCTGACGTGCGTGGATTGCTTGGACTGGACGGAATGACCGACTGTTCTGGGAGAGAGACAGACTGAGAGCTGTCGTTCCACTGGTTGATCATCTTTGGTGATGTGCCATAATGACACATCATCAGGGGGACTGTTAGGATATCAACAAGGTCAAGTGGAACGAGCTGTTTATCCCAGAACTGCATGGCACACTTAGATGGCACTGACCCAAAAGATTGGCACATATCTATCAGATACCACCCCGGAGGTGACACAGCTTCCCTGCTGATGTCACAGTTTGGATGTGTACCGCCCTTGTATGGGTGTGTCCCGAGATCCCTTTATAATGTTTGTGTGATGAGCACTCGAGGCCTCCTGCCGATCAGGGGCCCATCAGCGCTGGTGTGACTGTAACTATTTCTCTGTCTTTACGTAGATAAAATATAACTAAAAGCATACTTGTCTGTTTTATGCGTCCTACATTCAAGGTAAAAAGTAAGTGGGGGTCGCCTGACTGGGTAAAACGAACTGGGTCCACCGAGGGTGCTTCACCGTAGTCACGGCACGGTGAAACAGTAACACTTTCGAGATTTAGCTGGGGGGGTTATTTCTAAGGAAGGAAATAAAAGAGTTGCACACCTTCTGTCACACCAGTAATCAGTCTCCCCAGACTGAACCGGCAGTGAGGAGATGCAGCTTATGTTATCTTTCCCATGGTTGCATTATCCTATTTTCCTCTCATTCACTTCTGTTCCTTACCTCTAGTGTGCTTTTGAAGACAACCTGAATCAGACACGGCAAGTGCATTAATTAAACAATAAATACTTCTGAAATCCATTTTTATCTCATTGAACTTCTATTACAAATTGTCTTGAACATTTAGTTGAGTACACGGTACGCTCTTATATACAGGTCATTTTAATCAGTTCAAATGGATTTAGTACAATGAATATTCTTAGGATTTGGTACAAGAGAAATGTACAATGTCTAATCAAATGTCATTTTGGCCCATTCTGGATGACAGCAGCTGACGATTAAATCCATTTTAAAATAATTGCTCTGCCTCTCGGCCTGTTGTAAATGAGAATTGGTTCTTAATTGACTCACCTGCAGTACAGGCTAAATTGAAAATAAAAGCGGAACAAAACTCTTTTATCAGAGCACGACCAAAATCTGATTTGTCCTGTACGTCATGTTAAGTACATTAAGTAGCTCGTTTCCTAATTCCTGATTGATGCAAGCAAATAATCATAGCTTTATCAATTAAAGAGCAGCTGGAAAGGTACGGTCTCCTGAGCAAAGCAGCACGTGCATGCTTTCCTTTGATATTACTTAAAATAAATTATATAAACTTATAAAATCTGTACAGTTTATGTCTTGTCTGGTTTTGACCATATGGGTCTCCGCTCGAGAAGGCGACACAGCCTGAGGAGGATCATCATCAGCACTTTATGGAAGCTTTGTTTACTTTTCTCAATAAGTGGCAGTTTTTTTTTTTCCTTTCTTTATTAAAACCACTTTAGATGGAAACAAGCAGTAAAAAAAAACATAATTGGTCAAATCTGAACTGAAACATTCAAATATCAACGGAAGATGCACTAAAACACAATTTGAGAGTCAGGTGTTGGGATTGATTGGTTGATCAGGTGAGATTATGTGTGGGGCAGCAAAATGAGGCTTTGGAAACAAGGTCATCTATGGTGGAAAGATTTCCACTGATTTTATGCTTTCTGGCATTTTTTGGTGTCATGTGATGTATATAAAGGTTAGAGCGTAGGAAAGAGCAAGATTAATAAAGGGCATGTAATACCAGCTAATATGGGTTATAATCTTATACAGTTTTCTTTACCAGGGTCAGAGGGTGTGGAAAGGGCTCAGTATAAAACAAGCACATTGGCAGAGACAGATATCTATCACTTTTAAAATCTTTAGCTCAACTGTTGTTGTTGTTGTTTGTTGTTTCAGATGAACTCAATCAGTCCTGTGTGGATAGTTAAAAACCTCAGAATAGGAAGAAGAAAAAAAAAAAAAACAAGGAGACAGACTTCTCCAACAGAAGTGGTCATTTATAGGTGGCCAGCCACTGTCTGGTGGCTGAATAAGAAACTGGCAAATGCAAAACCAGGTCGTTATGGAAATATCATGTATCAGGGGAAACATTTGCTAAAATGAAATGCAGAACGAAAAGTGTGTTTTGACGCTTGTGCAGGTGTTTGCTGTGCCTCACAAAACTCTGGGTGAAAAATGGATCTCGATTATCTGACCGACAGCTG
This sequence comes from Fundulus heteroclitus, assembly GCF_011125445.2. NCBI lineage: Eukaryota > Metazoa > Chordata > Actinopteri > Cyprinodontiformes > Fundulidae > Fundulus > Fundulus heteroclitus. The sequence goes on from NW_023396901.1 coordinate 1,680,484, forward strand.
ATATTTACATTAGCATATAGGCATTATGGTTGGCTTTATGTTGCACCTTACGAACTCACAAGGAATGTTCTACCAGACGCAACCTGCAAAATGACCAGTGGGATAAATGTCTCCAAACTAGACTCGCTGTTCTGCTTTAAAGGTCAACCAGCCAACAGAAAGTGGGAGCTTTCCATGTTTTCTATTAAACGCTGACGTTGCTATGTTCCTGCATGCAGAATAAGGGGGAGTCCTGTATGTGTATGTGTGTGTGTAGTCTGTTTCAACATCCACAAAAACATGCAGAACACAGAAACATACAGTATAGTTAAAGGGGAGCGGACATTACAAGTACTCTGAGACATCGTTGATAGATTGGTGGTTGCTATGCTAAGTTTCGAGACATTGCTATTGACGTCTGCTGAGAGTATTGAGAGCTGTGATGGCAGAGGGAAGAAGGCAAGATATTTTAAAGGATAGCTGCCTCTCTTCACTACCAGAGGGAAAGAGTGTGAAATATTTATGTAGAGGACAATGACAGTCGTGACTGATCAACAGGGCTTTGTGGGTGATTGTAGTGTTAACAAGGACTGGCAGACTGGGAGTAGGAAGATCAATTATTTTGGAACTTGTATGAGTAATTTTTCATATTTTCTTTTTATTGTTGAGAGGAAGCATGGTGAAAGTGCAAGTATCAGAATAGAGCAGGGTGGACTCTATGATGCTACGATACAGAAGAAGGAGGAGGGGTGGTTTGATGAATGAAATGGGTTCTCTGCTGACAGCGCTTACCAGTGTCCATGGTGGGATGGTTAAAGTGCAGTTAATGTTAATAGGGATTCCAAGGTATTTAAAGAAATCCACAATCAATTGGCCGATTGTCAATGAATATGGGAGGGGGGTGGGGGTAATTAAATATGAGTTCTTTGATTTCAGTGACATTGAGGAATGATGATTGTCTTTCCACCACTAGGCAAAATTGACAACAGCATCGTTCTAAGCTATAACTGAGTCCTGGTCCAAGAGCAGAGAAAGTATGGAGGTGTCATCTGAATATTTAAAGTACCTGTTGATGGGAGACTGGCTCAGGCAGTCGTTTGTATTGCTCATATTATGTACACCCGGTAGCACTTGAACATGGTCACTCCACACCGGTCTGGTTAACTCCTCCAAGCAGCTTACCACTATAAACACCCTCTGAGGATGACTCAACTTCAGAGTTTAGCTTTATCATTTATCGTAATACAGCAAAGAAATAGTCACAAGTTACAGCGTAAGCTACTCTTAATACAAAACAACACGGGCGATGTCCCAGAGAATAAGAGCCCCGATCTCATAGTAACATGCCTTTTTTTAAGCTTGGATGGATGGATGGATGGATGGATGGATGGATGGATGGATGGATGGATGGATGGATGGATGGATGGATGGCACAGTTCTGTTTCCTTATGAGGCGTTCAGACCAAACGCGATTTGAGCATCAAAAAGTCATCCAACACCTCAACTTGGATGCTTCTGCAGAGCATTTTTGATGCTCTGAGCAAAGTGTGGACAGACTAGTCTGACGCATGATGGGAGGAGCTACCCTGTTGTTTTCCTCAAATGCAGGAAAATATTATCATGGCAAAAGTTTTGAAAACTTTGACCACTTCCTCACTAATCCTCCTCCACGCACGGTCGTTTCACTCTCTGTAGTGAAAGCTCGCCTCATCGATGATGAGTTTGGCGATGATGAGTTTGTCCTCCATTGTTGACTTCCTGGCTTTTCACGGTCCTTCCATCCTGTCGGAAAACGTGCCGCTACGTCACATATCGGAGTCTGTCTGAACTTTGTAGAACAAAAATTCAGACTTTTCCAACTCTAGCGTCTGCCGCTTTGGTCACTCAGACGCTTTAAATCTCAGAACACGCCGCACCAGACGGGTCAAACAGGACCTCTCGATGCAAATATGCAACTGAAAACTGAGTCTGTGTGCATCGGCCAGTACATAAATTATTTTTTATTGCATTTGCCACCGTCAAGTGGAAAGGGCGTTCTGTGCAGGAATCCACATTGCCCATAACAAAACCAACAATGCTTTCATTCAAGTTATTCTCCCTTGTGTCAAAGCATTTTATAACTTTCTTTTTATCTACAAACAGAATAAAAAAATGTGTTCCACATGTAAGCGAACATGTTTACAGCCAATAAGCATCTTTTATCCAATAGTTATACAATCATTATCTACGCAAAGTGTTTTAATCATTTTGTTTCTTGATATGGGAATTTAATATCCAATATAGTTGCAAGGAGAGGAGGGTAAGGTAACAGGGAGTAACAAAAAGATTATGGTGGAGAGTCTTCAAAACACCAGGAATGAGGAACAGCACCTCAGTTTCTGACTGAGGCAGAGCAGCAGGACCAACAGCTGAACTGCTTTTATAGTTAATAGTTGTACCTTCCACCATCTTTGCGTTCATGTCATGAAACTAATTTTCCACAGTCCGGTTTTACCCCCTCTGTGAAATGAGTTGAAAGAAAAGAGGCACAATCTGTCTGCTGTTGATTAGCTTGTTACAGTTCTGCTTTATTAACTGTAATTGTTTGCAAAGGCCAACTTTTATGAACCGTCTGACATCTCAAACATGGTCGACAGCCACTGGGTCGCTGAGCAGAACAACAAATGTGCTTTAAGGTAGCTGTTTTCTCAAGTCATTAAGGAAGAAGAGTAAAGAAAGTGTCACAAGCTGGGAGAATATAAGACAAGTTTCTAAATCCATCTTAAGACCATTGTAAGACTAAGCAGTGTATTTGGCAGTAATTCTATGTTTTACTGTGAAGCAACATCTGCATAAAAAAATCAGATAAACACTCTTTGCTTGCATCCTGCAGCTAAATTCAGCTCAAGGAGTATCTAACAAAGTCTGTCTCACAGCCTGATGAAGCTGAAAGAGAACATATTGGCCGCTGTCAGAAAAGGCAGGTTTAGAGAAAGCAGAGCTGAGAATATCATTAGAAAAGCTATGTTAGACATTTAAGTAAAACAAATGGATCCAGTGACATGCTAGTGTAATCTGTCATCAGGTTGTATAAGCAAGGAAAGGCTTTAGGAGATACCGAATAATTTCAAACGCATTTCAACATCCATACTTGCCAATATCTAGAACCTCACATTTAAGGTTTTGATTCACTGTTTTACCTTAAATATTAGCAGAAAAACATCAAAACTATCTTGGTTGGATATAGCAGATTTGATTTAAAAAAAAAATAGTAAAGATCCTTTAGTAAAGATATATTTTCTTAAAGATATTCAGAAACTTTAACTCAGGCTTTGTTTTTGGAAATGCATGATATTAATATAAAAATTAGGTGGATCTAATTTAAAATCTGACCCCCAAAAAATATTTTCAATTCTTCTTGCTTCAGTCAGTTAATTTATGACGAAGCACTGATTTTTATTTATACTTCCAAGATGGATTATCCATGTGTTAGCGATGCTAGGCACCTAAAGCATTAAAATTATACTCTCAGGCCAAATTAAATGGATTAGGCAATGCCAGTTTATTCCACAGCTGGAGTAGTAGTTTGATTTCTTTTAATTTTGCTTTGGCGAGTTTCATTACAATCATGAAATAAATTAATAAAACTTAATTTAATGAGCAACTTCATACAATCAAGTGCAACACAAAGTATTAAAACCATAAACAGAACACACTATACTGTAGACACACACGCACTAGAAAAGATCAAACTAAGTAAGGAAAGAAAAAAACTTTAATAAAAAAATATAATATAATACAAAGATGAAGCATGAAAGGCATTTAAATCAATCAATTATAAGGAGTGAAGAACTGAGAAAAAGAACAAAAGTGTAGATTAGGAAGGAACAACTGCATGTAAATTAGTAACAAAAATATTGAAGGTGTTTTTGCTTTAGTTTTGTTTCATGATTCCGTTCTGACCATTTCTTTGTTTTTGTTTTTTTTTGTTTTTTTATATTTAATTAACAAGTTCTTTATTGCCAAATAGTTCTCGCTGTTTGTTTCGCTGTGTTCATTATTGTTATAAAGGTTTTGTCATACCAGTTAATTCCTTTTTGTTTAGTTTCTTATTTTATCATAATTCCTTTTGTTCTTTATGTTATGCATTTTGGTTTATTCTCTTATGTTAGTGTTGTGTAGTCATATGTTTTCAAGTTATTTAATGTTTAATCAAATAACCCTCGCTCTGTCAGGTATTGTCCAGTAAATATCAGCCCAATTTAGCTTTGATATTAGGACATTGGGTGAAAGAGGGAATCAAGCATTCTCTAACAGCAAACCCTTTCACACATAAGGGATAAATGAGTGAAAACCTCTCTTCAAATATAAGAATTTATTAACAAAAATAAATGTCTGTCCAGGGAACACCAATAATAATGTTGTTTACCTGAATTCACAATATATTTCAACCAACAACTCTTCTTTACTACTGAAGTGATCTTTACTAAGACTATTAAACAAATTTAAGGTTAAAGAAACTAAAGAACTATGTACACACAAAAAGAACAAAGGGAAAAATAAAAATGGTTGAATATGTTCAATACCAAAAATAAAACCTTAAAATAAATTTTATAATGCAGAGACTTTAAAAGCGTTGTGAGGTGAGCTTTCTTTCTGGAGTTCTGAAGTAGTGAAGCTAATAGGAAAACCAGAAAGCAAAGCATTTAAACAATCTATTGGATAAATTATGACAGCATGAACTCAAGACAGCAGTTGTAATATGATCAACAGTTTTGTAAAAACTTATGTGGCTTGTGAAATTTATATTTGATTCAAATATGACACTGAGATTTCTAACCTAAAGGGTCAGGCTGAAGGAAATTTCATACCACCCGTGACTTAAAATCTAAAATAAAGTTAAAAATTGCATGAGACTGTCTTGGGTCTTTAAGAGACACAGCAATACTATTCTGTGTCTCTTAAACAGCAATACTATTCTTTATGTGCCGCCTAATGGCAGCACATAAAGATTAAAAAGTATGGGACCCAAAATTGAGCCTTGTGGAATACCAAAGTTTAGTTCATAAGACTCCAATAAAACATTTTTCACATGTTTATTAACAACTTTCCATCCATAGGACACCAGTTGAACTATTTACGGACAGGTCCCGTAAACCCAACCTGTCTGAGCTTGTCTGAGTCATAAAGATCAAGTCTTTCTGATGTTTATCTCAGTGAATATTGACCACAGGATTAAAAATCACCAAAGAGTTCAAGGTAATATTTCTTAAAGAAATCTATTAAGACAAACTAAAATTGCGATAATATTTTAGGGGTGATACTTTTGCAAGATCAAACTGCATTTCCTAATCACAGTGGATTATTACCAAACCTAGTGTACAATAATGCATTTTTGTGTATTCACTGCAGTCTTACTGTTTCTGCACTAAACAGAATTTCCAAACACTGCCTGCCTGAACGCTTTTTTTGTGTCAGCATCTGAGACTGGAGCTCTCAGAATAGCCCTGCATGACGGATCGTGAGGATTCTCTCTGCCTTTTCTCATCACTATGCAGAATCCCGTTGACTTTAGTGTGTCAGCACTTAACTATGAGAATAACTCAGCACCCGTGCCAAAATGTAGGAGAGGAGTTTCCTTCTCACTTGTGTCCATATTGCCATTATCTAAAGCTAATTGCCTGTTTGTTTTTTTTCTCTGTCTCGGTTTGTCTGTTTCATTCTGATTAGGTTATATTTAGAAGGGGAAGATATTTGGAGGATTGTTAAAACCAATAATCCAAACACAATCCTCCATTCAAAACTTCAGGAAAAAAATAAAATGCAAAAAATGCAAAAGACAGAGTCCCCATGGTTAATATACAGTTGGAACCAAATATTTACATACACTGTTTAATGAGAGACTAACTTTTTTTCACACTGCCATTAAATCAAACTAAACTGTTTTAGAGCCAGAAGGGATTACCAGAAATTATGTCCAAGGGCTAAATCCCAGAACATGTAGTGATTTATTTAAAGAATTGCAAAGAGAGACTTCAAAGTAAGAAGTTTACAAAGAAGTTTCTACTCATAGGCGAAGAAGCCATTACTCCAAACACAACAGAAAAAAATATCAGATTACTGACTGTAAATGCCCTCAGAGTAAAATACCTTAATTTTTGGGTATGTTAGGATATCAACGAGGTCAAGTGGAACGAGCTGTTTATCCCAGAACTGCATGGCACACTTAGATGGCACTGACCCAAAAGATTGGCACATATCTATCAGATACCACCCCGGAGGTGACACAGCTTCCCTGCTGGTGTCACAGTTTGGATGTGTACAGCCCTTGCATGGGTGTGTCCCGAGATCCCTTTATAATGTTTGTGTGATGAGCAATCGAGGCCTTCCTGCCGATCAGGGGCCCATCAGCGCTGGTGTGACTGTAACTATTTCTCTGTCTTTACGTAGATAAAATATAACTAAAAGCATACTTGTCTTTTTTATGCGTCCTACATTCAAGGTAATAAGTAAGTGGGGGTCGCCTGACTGGGTAAAAAGAACTGGGTCCACCGAGGGTGCTTCACCGTAGAAGGGACACGGGGAAACAATAACAGGTATATGTCCTGTTTTCTGATGGAAGTGAAAGCCTGATTTAAGCTGTCTTCTGGAGAACCCTTCAGAACTTAAGTAGCCTTTTGGATTGGATGTGAAATGTCTTCAAGAAACAAAATAAGTCCATTGTTAATTTAACTTAAGAGTTGCCCGATCCATCTCCCTCCCCCCCCGCCCTCCTCCCTCTTCCACACCCCCATATGGGTTTGTGTGAGTAAGTGCATTGATTTGCATTTGACTTTCATTGTTACTACTTCGGATGCTCAGGTTATATAGTTAATTCAGTTATGTGTTGAATTTTTTAGTATTGTGTAGGTTAACAAAATACAACAACAACAAAAGTCCCCATGAAAGCATGTATAAGTTCTACATTCGGTCCAGTCTATCTTCAGCTTTGCTAATGTTTTAAACAATATGAGTAATACCGATTGCCCTCTACTTGAATATTTCAGAGCGCACAGGCAACAGAAAGAAAAAAACGTTTTTGTAACTACCTGGTTTTTTGTAGGCCTACAGTGCATTTTATCCCAGCCCAGATACCAAAATAATTTCCTGCATTTTAATTGGTTAGGGAGTCAGCAAACGTGTGTCACCCAGCTGCTCATGCAACATCCACCACTGGTCAACAAACTACTGAGGCAGGAATATTGCCCGACAATTTGTGAGAGGTGAACAGATTTCTACATTTTGAAGAGCACAAGAGCTTTCAGAAACTTTAAGAATGACAATAATAATCCCATCTTTGGAAAAAAAAACAAAAAACACTGTCACAATTTTAATGGATTTCGTGTTATTTTAATTGTGGCCAGTGGGCGTCACTGTACTCCTCACAGTTGATTTCTGTTAGCAACTTACTGAAACACAGAATATGAATATTTAGCTATAAAGGTCACATTCTGAACTTGATTGTTAAACCGACTTCACAATGCTGTAGCAAAAGACCAAGTGGCCAAGGAGAAAAGGTTGCCTTCCTTGTGGCCTAGTCCTTTAAGGCCTGTGAGCTAAGCCTTGAGAATCACACAGCATGCCGTCCTCTCTCCCAAACAACAATCTCTCATTATGGTAAAGGTCATTCAGCAGGGTGGTTCTAATTTCAGTTCATCAGAAAAAGCATTTTGCAAACCTTGGGTTCATCTTATCGGGGGAATCCAGCAGCAGAAGAACAACAGCCCCCCCGTGGATGTCCAGACATTAAGCACACCCTGGACCCATGTGATGCACACATCCCTTCATGCCATGCTCACTATTGTTCTGCAGAATGGAAGAGTGAGCATGACTCTTCTCTGCATCCCCTCTTAGCCGTCACATGGACCCTGCTGCATGGACACCAACCCGGTGCATGTGGTCTGTGTTTTTTTTTTTTTTTTTACCTCTGAAACCCTGAGGGATGCAGGCAGCCAAGCTTTCCACTTAATACATAATTGATTCTGCTGATAGAAGTGAGGTAAAGTTCAAAGAAGCAAAACATAAAGAGTAAGAGAAAGTTCATCTTGAGTATTTAGCAAAGAATTGCTATGAGCGGTAAAAAAAAAAAAACAAAAAAAAAAACAAAGAGAGAGCAAATGTTGTTAACTAAACTTGGGAACCATAGTGGCAATAACAGGTGAACTCAGATGCAGAATGTAAAATAAAGAGTGACGTGAGTTTGGACAGGATGCCGTGTAGAGCAGGTGGCGTCAAAGCCTTGCCTTGTAACAACAAGCTCTCTGCTTCCTGCAGGCGGTTGTGCCACAGGCAGAAACATCGCCATGTCTCAGCACATCAGCCAGGACCTTTCACTCATTCGCAGAGTCTGAGACAGAAGAGGTGGTTTCAAGGTCGACATTTTACGAAAGTTGATCAAAAAGCACAACTAACCATGAATTTAGTTTCATATTGAGTTGCTTTCCCTGCTTTGTTTAATGACTTGTTTGAAATGTATTCTTCTGAAATTATAGAATACATTATAATGAATTTAAAAACCACATTTTCTTCCCAGCCTTGACCGATTGTTTTCCCCACTTCCTCTTATTTATTATTTTATTTTATTTTATGTATGCATTTATATTTCTTGCAGTGGAGTGTATTGAACGTTTCCCCGCTGGCCAAACAGAGGTTGGATGCAGTGTTGTTTTTTACTCAGCACTGTGAAACTTTTTTTTTCTCTCAAAGCTTTTCGTACCAGAACATTTGTTCATGTTTGATCTGATGCATTGACACCGTCAGACAGAGCGTTTAGCTGCGTCTCTTTCCTGGATGAAACAACGAGCAGACCTGCTGAAAGTGCATCTGGATCAGTACTTTTATGCGTTTATCTGTGTCTCTTTTGTTGAGCAAAGCCATTGACAGAGTTATTGCTACCAATAAAGCGGTGTGCTGTTTGTGTTTATGTCTAATATGAAGCAGTACCGCTGCCTCACTTCCTGGATGATGTAATGGAGTTATTGCCTCCATTAAGCCTGTGTACTTTTTGTTTTTCCTTCCCATAGAAAGTGTTACCGGCCAAGTGATTTTGGGCTTCTTCTGTGTTTCAGTCCTTGATTAGGACATTGAATGGGCTATTGGTGGTTATTATCTCTACTTACTTTATTTCTCTTTTTACCAAAAGTACTCCCAAGGCATTGTTGTGTCTGCTTCCTGTCCTCTGAACCTTCAGCTCGTTACAGGTGAGTGCTGCTCTTACAGAGTCAGGTTTTGCCAAATGGTTTTTCTCTCCTTTCAACCGTCACCACCTGCTTACTTAGTGTCAGGATTCCTGACAATGTAATAAGTTTATGGAACCAGATGGACTTCTTTAGATGGATAACCTTTTAACAATTAGCATTGAACAATCCGCTGAATTTAACTGTGTTAAAATATGGATTGAACTGGATCGGGTGTACTTGAAGTGGATTCTAACTGCAGGTTTGAATTGGATGAGAATGAACTTGAATCTAAAATAATTGGAATTGAATTGGATTCTATATAAACATATTTGAATTTACCCTTTTTGTCCTGTTATGTACTGTGAGATGAAATTTGTTGTGAATTCATGCCATCCAAATATGCTAAACTGAAAATATTTGAAGAGCAGACTTAAATGGAGGAGGACATGCCGTAAAAGCAGGGGAAGGAAACATTGTTTTTTGAGAGTTTTTAAAAACCGATTAGGGTATTCAGATTTTTTTTAAAGTCCTAATTACTAACTTAAATTGAAATCTATTTAAATATGTGTTTGAATGGAATCATTTCTAAAAAAGGTATAGTATGTGGATTTCAAGGATTACACATTGACATGTTCTTTTAATATGAAGCTGTTTTCTATCATTTAATTGGAGTCAAGTTTGAGCTCCTGCCTTGCTTTATTTTAAAAAATATGTTCATCGAAGTTAAAGTTAGACCTTCACGACCCATTTGAGTTGAAACGTATCGAGGCACGAGTAAATCACAGTAGATTTCTGAAAGGGAAGGCGATGCTGATCAGGGTAAAGAACTTACAAAATCACCTCTGAATAAACTCAGATGTAGGAGTTCAAGGAAAGACAAACAAGCAGAAGAACATTTTAAAATCCTTGTTATCTCGCTAGGGACTGACAAGACACATCTTTCAGAAATGTATTATTTTTTACGCCTCGAAATCAAAACAAGGCAAGGTAGGAAACATACAAATGAAACACATAACACACAATGGCTAATCCCAATAGTGATGCCCCTGCAAGGGGGCAAACACAAATGCACTGCTCTTCACAAAGGTCAGGGCTAGACTGCGAATGACGATCAAAGTCAAAATGATTTTAACATTTAGACAATATAAAGATTTGAATGTCACCTTATCTCTCGTCTTGAAAACACGGCAGTGGGAATGTAGTGGTTTGGCCTTTTTTTCTGCTGACAAAAACTTCTGAAGGAAAGTATCAAAAACTGAGATATTAAAGACTAAACCCCATCCCAATGAAGCAAATTCTTCCTGTTGGTCCCTGTTAAGATGTTTCTGGTCCTGTTTATGTTTAAGATCTGCAAGATGGTGTGCCATTTCTTACATTACTCCATTTAATGTAACATTGCTTAATGGGAACTATCACAGCCTCTTCAGAAATACGAGTGAGATTACCAGGAGAACAATGTAAAGCAAGCATACTGTAAATAGAACTTACCCTTCTACTTTCAGCACCTTGACGCACACCCTTCTTGTGGACTGTCTGCGGACGGCTCGTCAAAACCATTTAAACGCTGCCAGTAGTGTGAGCAAACTGGCAAACCAGCTGCTTTACTGCTAATCACTGCATGCTTCTGATGTGCATAAACAGTTTCTAACATTGCTCCAATTAATTTGTAGTCTGGGTATTACCACGGTGTAATATTTTGTCTTGTGTCATATTAACACAAATTGTAACTATTTCCCAATACCTTGCACAGTTTTTGTGCAAGGTATGTGCTGCTTGAGCAGTTTGGAGTAAAAGTGAAAATGGAAAGTTTGATGAAGGAGCGAGTTGAGTTTAAAAACACGTTTTCTTCTACCAGTCTTCAGCGCCTCCTAGTGGTTTCAATCAGGGATTGCATTTTCACTGCATTAAGAAAAATGACCTTCAAAAACTAAAGACACCATCCTCTCTGTATTAAACTTTTAACTGTTTTGGCTAATTGTAGTTTTTATTCTTAAGATGAATGTCGATTCAGTGCTTGAAAAAAATAACTGAATAGTACGTAAATATAAGTTTGGCCCCAAACTCTATTGATGTAAATTTATTGTAGTTCAGCTCAAACTTAGACACAGACAGGGTCTCACTTTATAAAACATTTATAAAATTTGATGATTATGTTAATCAAGTATCCAACTGGAATAAGTAAATGCTGCAGAGGATTTGCCAAGACCTTATGTAGGTGAGACATATATTTCTTTTTTTTAACCATCTTGGGTTCACCTATGTTACAAGTTTAAATTGTGTATAATACACATTGAATATTAATCACCAATGCTTTCAGCCAGCATTTTTTATTAACCCCAGGCTGCTGCATGCTGTAACCGTCCAGTTGTCCTTGCTTACATAAATCACACACATAACTTGTCACCTGATCTTCTGCACCCAAGAGTGCACAGTATGGAGACAACAACCTAAATGTGTGCAAAAAAGGCTGATATTAACAATAAAGTCAACATTATAATCAAATAAAGACAGTTTGACAATCACTCCCACTAATGATTTTCTTTGGTTTCATCAGGATGATCCACCTAGAGAGACTTCTAAAACCACTATAAAATAATATATAATCATGTCTTTTACCTGTCTGTCTGCCGTGTACTTATCAAAATTACAAACATTATTCAGATTTCCTAAATGCCAGAACGAGAGAGAGAGAGGGTTTTTTTTAGAGATTTTGTGTCACTTTCTTCAAACTCACAAGTTCACATACATTAAGTAAGATCGCTATGCCTTAAAACAATTTTGGAAAAGCCCAGTTGACAATCTCATTGCTTTCAACACACTGTTCAAAAACAGTTAAGGCCATCAATTATCAATTATACTAATAACAAGCTAGGCCAGCGCCCCTCTTTAGGTACCAGGAGGAGTCATGGGTACAAAACACTTGTATTTCCCTGCATCTCGCCTGAGCTGTCACCATGAGACCCCAGCGCTGGTACTTCTAACTATTTTCCTGCGAAACTTTAATAAATAGTTGATTCTTAACTATTTAAACATAAAAACCTCCCACTGGAGTAAAGGACCGGGGGCGCGCCCTGGAAAAGGTTGTTTCAACATCAATTAAGGTATCTGGAGGCAGAGCTGGGGACGTATTTCAAAGACACTCCAAGCAAACTGCTTCCTCATGGGAGATTATCGGGGGGGGGGGGTTAATCACACATGATTAAACTAATTCTCTACCAGCTGTGAAGTACAGGGGTGGCAGTAATGTGCTGTGGAGGTGTTGTACTGCAGGACGGTCTGATGCATGCCACAAAATAAATGGCATCGTCAGGAGAAAAAAAAACATAGATGAAAATACTGAAGGGACATCTAAAGCTTGACTGCCATTAGATAATGTAAATGCACAATAACCCTAATCACATCACCAAATTAGTTACAAAGCAACTCGAAGACAACAAAGTGCACCTTTTGGGGAGGCCGTCACAAAGCACAGGTTTGAGTCCGATAGAACAGGCAGAGCTGAAAAGGTGTGTGTGAGTGAGGACAGCCGACAAATTGGACTCAGTTACACCAGTTCTGTGAGTAGAATTGGTCCCACATTCCAGCAGCCATTGTTAGACGCCTATGCACGAGCACACAAAACATTTGACCCCGGTCAATGTAGAGTTCAAAAGGGCAATGCTACCAAATACTGAGGAAATATATATTAGAATAAATAAATTAATTAATAAATATATAAAGGGGCTGCACAGTGGCACAGTGGGTAGCACTGTTGCCTTGCAGCAAGAAAGTTCTGGCTTCAAATCCAACCCTGGGTCTTTATGCATGGAGTTTGCATGTTCTCCCTCTGCTTCCATGGGTTCTCTCTGGGTCTGGCTTCCTCCCACAGTCCACAAACATGACTGTTAGGTCAATTGGCTTCTCTAAATTCTCCTTAGGTGTGAGTGTGTGCAAGAATGGTTGCAACCTGTCCAGGGTGTACCCCGCCTCTCGCCCAGTGAACGCTGGAGATAGGCACCAGTGACCCCATGAGGGAATAAGCAGGTCAGAAAATGGATGGATGGATGTAAACTTCTGTCTTTGGAGAAAATAATAAAGTAATTGTTGTTCTCTCATAATTCTGGGATTTAGATGATGAAAATAATTTATGTAATGGTAACTGACCATTACATAAATGATTGTAATGGTGTATGTAAAAATCTGGTTTCAGTTACATAAGAGGCTTCCACCAGATGGGTTTACTGTTTTCAGTTGGTGTTAGAGCAGGGTCCAACCCTGTGAGATGGCTTTTCTCTGCTTCATAGGCCACGGTTTCAAGGAAAAGATGCAGGAGAGTCCCAAATGTTGTATTGATTCAAGGATTAATAAATAAAATATGTTGCTTTTCCACAAAACAATTGATCAGCTTAAACATCGCAGATTCCTCATTTTGGACGGGCCACCCCCTTATGGTTCCATGAAGAGGCTGTGGGATGAAATCATAAGCAGAAATTTATCAAAAACAGTCGCTGTGTGTGCCGTCTTGGCTGCCATGTCAGCTAACAGAGATGGACAGCAACAGAAGAAGAAGAAATCTAAACGTGTGAGGAATACTGTGGTACGTAACAAAATGTGACAAAACATCAAGATGCGTGAATACTTTTGCAACGCAATGGAGGTACATCTGCAGTTGAGTTAGTAGTATTATTATTATTAATATTTCTGACACAGAAAATTTAAAAAGAAAAATGGATAGAGCCCCGCGATCTAAACAATAAATACACATATTTGCCTGTTGGATTACTGATTTGGATGTTGTAGAAACTCATTTGTAATCACAGAAAATTCAAAGCAAACTAAAATCAGCCACAGCATTTCTCCCTGTGTTGCAGATCACACACCCCGTATAAAAGGTAACATGTAATTTAATAAAACAAAATAGCAAAAAACCAACACAAAAACAGTATTAAAGTAATGTTAGACAACAACAGATCACCTAGAAATTCAGTTAGGTATTTTTTTCCACTTCAGCAGGCAAGTGCTTTTTCATATAAGAAGCGACCGGCAGCAAAATAAAATCCTTTACCTTGTCCCCCCATAATATTCAACTCACTAAAGATACCAGAACACAGCCACTTGTTTTAGCCATTTATTTCGCTGCCTGAAATCAAAATCGTTGTTTTGATGTGCAACATGGACGTGTTGATCCAGTTTCAAGACAGACAGGCTGTAACTCCCATCTGTCTGGAGCATCTGATGGGAGTGGGAAACAGCGTGGGAGCTCCTTTTGTCTTGGTGGATTTAAAATGTCCGCTGTAATATGCCAGCTTCCTGATGAGGCATGTGTTCTCTTTATGAAAGTCAAACAGTCAAAAAAGGAAAAAAAAAAAGATTCAAAACAAAAACAGAATCTGTCATGTTATATCCGCACTTATTGAGCAGCAGCCACTGTAGTTGCATCGTATTGTGCAACGTGAACTGCGGGTTTTTGCATTTAAAATCCGGATTTTCCTCAGGGGTCCTTATTAAAGTCAATTATGAGGAAATGCTCTGCTTCAGACTGAATGTTGCCGCCCAGATTTTTCTGTACCCTTACTGTTTGTTTTGAGATTTATTTATTTATTTTTTTTAAGCAGAAAAAAATAGTCCTACTGCAGATATTAGTAAACTCGATTTCGGAACAATTGTCTATTTTAAACCTATTCCTTTGGCATTTAAATTAATCTCCAATCAGATCAACAGCCTTTAGTTTAGGGTTATAAATTCATTCTCCATCGGACACGACTGCTGTTGGAAGGTATATTTAACATATTTCCACTTGGAAATGTATGTAAACAGGTGCCTTACTATAAATTTCAATATTTATTTGAATTGATTTTCCATATTCTCAATAATGCTGTTTAGTTCATTTGTTTTTGACACAATTTGCCTAACTCTGTTTGCTTGGACGGTGTTATTGATACCATTTCTCCCTGCATCCGTCTATTGTCTTCTGCTTAACCAACATCAGGTCCCAGAGGCTAGAGGTTCAGGAGGGCAACTCAGACATCCTTCTCCCTGGTGACACTCTGCAGCTCTTTGCTCCAGGCCAGAAGGGATAAATAGTCCCTCCAGTATAATCTGAGTCCGTCCTTTGCTCCCCCACCAGTGAGACATGTCCAGAAAACATCCAAAAGGTTAAAAAAGGGGGTTTGGAAAGCCTTTTTATTAATGATGAAATATGGTGTTTTCACCACACTGAAATAAGCTATTTTGTATTAATTAAACATATTAAAGTTGTAATATTAATTTACAATGTTGATTATTTCACAGTATGAAAGCACTTGTTTGAACGATTCTGCAGGAAACACGCCTTCAGGAGCTGAGGAGGATGTGAGTTCAGCGCGTCGGCGGATCCATCTTATTGTTCTGGCGTTTCATCACAAGTAAAGAAAACAGCAAAGTAATGCTGGGTTCCTGAGGAAGTAACATCCACTTCTGGCCAGGCGACGCTGATAAGACAAGCAACGCGCCAGCCTCGCCAACGCCCCCCTCAGACAGTCTTTGTCTTTTACGCACTGCACTTCTCCCACTGCAAGGTCCTCCTCTATCCCTCCGAGTGTCCTTCTTGGTTTTCTGCCTCTTCTGTTCACAAGAAGTGCATATTGATCCCACGGCAGGGAAACACCTTGTCTCAGGATGGGCTTCGGACCCCGCGGCCTGCTGCTTTTCACCGGCCTTCTCCTCATCTGTAAGGACCCACTGCTGTACTTCCTTATGGACAAAGGATAATACATAATTGAAACGAAATCCCTGGATTCTCACTTTTCTATTCTCCTTCCTCTCTGTTTGTCCCCCGATACAGGGGAAGGTGTCAGAGGAGAACCATGTAAGTATTGTTGTGTGATCCTCTTATTATTATTATTATTATTATGAAGCCTTTGTTTTTGCTCAGGTTTCTAAAGTTGTTTAGGTCATGGTTAGTTTTGTCATTCTTCTGGATAAAACAAGTTGTATTTATGACAGAATCTGATGGTAGTTGCTGAATCTGAGGTAGTTACTTTAGCAACAAAAAGACATTGTTCATGGCACTTACTTCCTTCATGGTGTTTTTTTTTTTTCATTTATTCAATGTATCGTTACATATTTTACATGTGATAAAACGTGTATCTTATTATCATGAGTTAAACAATAGTAATCGGAGTCAACACTTTTCTTCAAGTTTACACTGTAGATAAATCTCTGTCAAGCCTTCTTCCTTTTTGAAGTTCCTTGTACCAAATTTCTGGGTGTCCGGCAAAATAAGCACAAAAGAAAGCCTAGATTTCCAGATTTCTAGATTTACAAACTTTTCATCTTTAGAAAAGGGAAACAAAAATGATCCAGCATTTCGTGTGTGTCACTTAAGTAGCCGATCGACTCTCTTTCTTTAAAGATAGCTAAAGAGTGGAGGCTTTTTCAAGAAAGTAAAAAAAAAAATCTGAAAAACTGCTATTTAAGAGAAAGGAATGTTAGAAACAATGAAATATTGATAATAAAATAATAATAATAAATGTAACTACTGCAGATACATCACAGTACATATACAGTGCTATTGGAAGTATATTTTTGTAAATCCAATTTTAAAAATGAAAAGATAATTTATAGATTCATTACACACAGAATTGTGTATTTCAAGCATTTTCTTCATTTACTTCCTTACACGTTCCTTGTTTTTTTTTTTTTATTTCACACTTAAATGCTACCGATCATCAAAGAAATTTCAGCATCAGACAAAGATGGCCATCATTTCATTAAAGTAATAGCCATTTAGTGCTGTTAATTCGTTTTTAAAAGCCTCCTGAGACATAGCCGTGCTTGTTGTTTTTTCAGGTTTTTTTCTGAAATGCTAAACAGCAACAAACTCTTTTTTTTAAATAAAGAGGTGAAAAAATTCTCAAACTCAAGATAGTGCAGTTCCCTGAAAAGTGTTTCAACCAGATAGTTTTAAGTCTACTTTTTCTGTGTGTTTGCTTGTCTGTTTTTGCTATGCTTGATTGTAATGCTACAACCACCAGTGTTAAAAGTTAAAAGTTATATTTAAGGGACTAAGAGTAGGCCGCCCGATTTCCTCTTAACTTAATAATGCTTAACTAGACATCTTGTTTGTTTAAAAGTGTGTTGCAGGAGGTTTATAAGGCCTGACACTGTTTGCTTCTTTCCACTGTTGGATAGAAGACATCTGGGGGAATCATCCTTTCCTCTGGTTTCTGACTATTAATCTCTACTTTTGTCCCGTGCCCTTGTGTGCCTCAATGTGATCTACAGCATTCGTTATAGATTCTGTTGGCCTCACAATTCAGCCTACAAACAACGTTCAGAGTGGATCCACGGTGACGATACGTTGCCAAGCACGTGTCAGTTTCAGCAACATCAGTCAGATTCACCACCTTTTCGAGATTTTCCGAAATGACGTCCAAATCCACACGGCCAACACCACCAAAGACTCTCTCGACTACGTGATCGACCCAGCCAGGGTGGCCGACACGGGACGGTACCACTGTCAGGTCTCAGTGAAGAACAAGCACAAGTCGAGCGCTCGCTGGATGCTGGATATCACAGGTATGCAGTCTTTCCCTTTTCCACTGTATGGGTGGCGGAGTATTTTCACTGTACTATATTCATTCATTACGCACAGATTGATATATTTCAAGTGTTTATGTCTTTTAATTTTGATGATTATAACTGACAACTAATGAAAACCCCAAATTCGGTATCTCGGAAAATTTGAATATTGTGAAAAGGTCCAATATTGAAGACACCTGGTGCCACACCCTAATCAGCTAATTAACTCAAAATACCTCCAAAGGCCTTTAAATGGTCTCTCAGTCTAGTTCTGTAGGCGACACAACCATATGAGAGACTGCTGACCTGACAGTTGTCCAAAAGACGGCCATTGACTCTTCGCACATGGAGGGCAAGACACAGAAGGTCATTGCTAGAGAGGCTGGCTGTTCACAGAGCTCTGTGTCCAAGCACATTAATAGAGAGGTGAAGGGAAGGAAAAGATCTGATTTAAAAAAGTGTACAAGCAATAGGGATGACCGCGCCCTGGAGAGGATTGTGAGACAAAACACCAGTGTTGTAGTGAAGTCACTATGCCTCGAGTCCGAGTCCAGGTTCGAGTCTCCAGTGTTCAAGTCCGAGTCAAGTCCAAGTCATTTAAAAAAAAAATCCGAGTCGAGTCCGAGTCAAGTCCACTACTCATCCGAGTCAAGTCCGAGTCGAGTCACTATTGATCAAGTCGAGTCCTTATTGATCAAGTCGAGTCCAAGTTCCGCACTAAAGTAAGCATAGCCTACATGTTTTTAAACAAAAAAAAATCCACATAGCTGTGGTGTCGCAGCTCATAGGCACATCCTAATGGCGGCCGCTATGTGATGTATGACATGAAGCAGTAACATTCCATTGCACTAATAATTTAGATATTAAAATCATACACCAAATAATATTCTAATGACATATTAAAATTATAGCCTAATGATTTAAAAAAAAAAGTTGAGTCTTTTTTTCAATTTCCGAGTCAGAATGATCTGAATGTAGGAGTCCGAGTCCAAGTTCGAGTCATCAGTTCTCAATTTCCGAGTCAGAATGATCTGAACGTAGGAGTCCGAGTCCAAGTTTGAGTCATCAGTTCTCAAGTCCAAGTCAAGTCACGAGTCTCTAAATTTAGCTAATGACTCGGACTCGAGTTCGAGTCTCAGACTCGAGTACTACAACACTGCAAAACACATTCAGAAATGTGGAGGAGATTCACAGAGTGGACTGCAGCTGGAGTCAGAGCTTTAAGAACCAACAGACAGACGTATGCAAGACATGGTTTCAGCTGCTGCATTCTTTGGGGTCAAGCCACTCCTGAGCTAGAGACGGCGTCAGAAGCGTCTCGCCAGGGCTAAAGACAAAAGGAACTGGACTGCTGCTGAGTCATGTTCTCTGAGGAAAGTCAGTTTTGCATTTCCTTTGGAAATCAAGGTTCCAGAGTCTGAGGGAAGAAAGTAGAGGCACATAATCCATGTTGCTTGAGGTCCAGTGTAAAGTTTCCAGTCAGTGATGGTTTGGGGCGCCATGTCATCTGCTGGTGTTGGTCCACTGGGTTTTCTGAGGTCAACGCAGTAATTTACCAAGGAGTTTTAGAGCACCTTATGCTCCCTGCTGCTGACCAACTTTATGGATATGCAGATTTCATTCCAACACAGCACCAAAGCTAGCAGAACCTGGTTTAAGGACCATGGCGTCCCTGTTCTTAACTGGCCAGCAAACCTGCCTGACTTTAACCCCATAGAAAATCTCTGGGGTATTGTGAAGAGGAAGATGCGATACACAGACCTAACAATGCAGAAGAGCTGAAGGCCACTATCAGAGCAACCTGGGCTCTCATAACACCTGCTAAGTATTAAATGCTGTACATACTCATACTTTTCATGTACATACTTTTCTGTTGGCCAGCATTTCTGGAAATCCTTTTTTATTGGTCTTACATAATATACAAATTTTCTGAGATACTGAATTTGAGGTTTTCATAAGTTGTCAGTTACAAATGAAAAGAAATAAACACTTGCAATTGATCAGCCTGTGTGTAATAAATGAATATAATATACAAGTTTCACTTTTTGAATGGAATTACTGAAAAATAATCAACGTTTTCATGATATTCTAATTACATGACCAGCACCTGCATTGCAACAATGAATGGACAATATGATGATGAAGTTATTACAATTAGTGCGATAGAGTTTACAATGACCATGTCAAATAATAAGTTTTCTATGTGTATTAAATCAACTGATCCCCTCAAAGAAAGAAGATAAATGCATAGAGACCAGACAACTCTGGCTGGTGTCTCTTTTACATTTAAAGCTCAGAGAAATCCAACAATCTAATGAAACACTTAAATGTTCGTTTTTTGTTTTGTTTTTTTGGATGTTGCAATAGCCTAGTAGATTACTGAATCATCTTGTATCATCATCATAACAATAACAATAAGTATTATTGTTTCAAGTGTTTATTTATAATAATAATAATAATAAAACAAATCCAGCCTGTGCAAGCATTATAATGTGAGAAGTTATAAGTAGAGCTTCTTTTGAGCCGGGAATTTACTGAAAACATGCCTATCTCAGCTAAATTGTTGTTTTGTGTTAAATTGCCTGCTAAAAGTTTTTTGTCTCTTGCTCCCATTTTTTCTTTTAGCTTTATGAAGCTCAACCTTCTTAAAATCCGAGTGCAAAATGTAATTTCTTGCAAACTTCACTGTATTTTATTCAGATTTGTATTTCCTTTTTTATGCAGATTTGCTATTTAATGGTTTAGATGAAATAATGTTCATGTGTTAGTTTAGCCGAGTCCAAATGCAGCCCTAAATCCACTTGAGAATCGGTGGAAAGACTTGAAAATTGTTCTTCACAGTTTTTGCAAATAATAATGGTCAGAACTGTTTTCTTGGAAGTCCAAAGCTTGTAAAGACATGTCCAACAGTTTGGAAACATAATTTCAATGAGAAGTGCTTCAACCAAGTATTGCTTCAGGGAGACTTTATGGCACATTTTGGAGACTTTAATCTGTAAAAAAGAAAAATACAACCTATATTTTCTTTTCTTTCCATTTGACAGTCATCCACTAGTTCATGTTGGTCTATTCCATCAGATCCTAATAAAATACATGTGAAAATGCCTCAAATGATTTTGACTGTCGCCATGGGTTTTCCTCCTGTCAGGCCTACAAACCCCCATTCTGCATGTGAATAATTCAACACCCTACGAGAGCGAGGAGTTCAAAGTCACCTGCAGCGCTCCAGAGGAGAAAGGAGGTCTTGCATTCAACTTTTACCAAACATTTAGGGCCGGACAGCCTGAGTGGATCAAACAGCTACGAAGCACCAACAACTTCCTAGAGACCACACTGACACTGAGGCATATAGGGGACTGCGTTCTATCCTGTGACTACGAGATCAATGTGGATACGAGGTCTATACGTTCCAACAGCAGCAATGGGGTTCGAATTAAAGTCAAAGGTGATCATATCAAGAAGTATATTAAGAGAATGACTCCATTAACAGAGGAGGAGTGTGCTTGACTTTTTGAATTTGTGTTTTACAGCACTCGACATCACCCCAGAAATGACAATAATCCCCAATGACATCTATGAACCAGATATTGTAGAAGTGATCTGTAAGACACGGAGTCCTTTGGAGAACATAGAAATATTTCTTATAAAGGACCGAACTGTTCTCAAGAAAGTCTCTGGTAAAGCCCTTTCTCATCGAATTTGAGTCTAAGGCAACGCTTTCTGGAGAGCTTGTGTGCAAGGCGGAGTGGAGAAACGTCCAAAGAGATAACTATAAAACCCTCATAGTCAAAGGTGAGCTCCCCTTACCACTAAATGCCTGATGTGACATGTAAACTGTTGCTGTTACTGAACCTTACATAAAGAAAATGCATTCATTGTGCATAAATGTTGCTTTTTAAACCCAACAGAGGTATTTTCAGAACCGCAGCTGACTTTGGAGCCTGGGGACCTGTTCGAAGGAGAAACTTTCACACTCAAGTGTTTAGTCAAGTTTTTTGTTCCCGGGATGATCGACCCCAGTAAGATCAAATACTTCTTCTACAAAGACGGCACCAGATTGACCAGCACAGCCACATATGCTACTGTCGCACACCCTGAACATAATGGGAACTACTCCTGTAAAGCTGAAGGCATTCGTCACTCATCCGTTCTTTCCAAGGAGAGCCAAACCATCCTGGTTAAAGCTAAAGGTAAGTCCTCTGGTGCATGCAGTTGTAATCAATTCAATGAATCTAATTTACTCACCACATTGACCACAGCCTCTTCTGAGTAAGAAATATGAATGAGGTTGGTTCAAGTGCAGGTTTAGTTCCTTTTAAAATCCGTCCCTCTTTTGACAAATATGCTGGCTGCATGATTATATGGTGTTATTGGCCTGATATAAGTGGTTCCAACTGTGAGCAGAGATTCTGTGGACCTGTAATTTAAGCTCATTTGGAACAAGTGCACAGCTAGGCCCCAAATTATTCCTATCCCCAACAGATTTGAATTTTTTAGGAATTATTTTATTTGACCAAAAAACATTTTCAGCCTTAACGTTTTGCAGTCCTGACTGTAATCTGACAGAGAATCTAGGGAGGGAGAGAAAGACTAGGGTGATGGGGAGGAAGTCTTTCAACCTCAAAGACATGGAGCTCAAAGATAAATTGTAAAAATACACGTAAAAGCATGCACACAAAAAAAAGGTGAGGAGCAAATATTTGAAGGTTTTGCCTGCTCTAATGCCAAATAAGGTTTTTCCATTGACTACTGAGAAAGACATAAACAATTCATCATGTGCCATTTTATTTCATGAAAAGTAAATAAAAGATAATACATTATTGGATTCAAAACCATGTTCCTTTTACATAGTTTCAGTATATTTTCAGAGATGCCTGTCTGATTTCCGCTCAGAAATAAACTTTTTGGCTTTTGACTGAAGGAAAATAACCTTATCTCTAAATCTACCGGCTGCTAATTTGTAGCAGCACCTTATTAGCATGAAAAGCAGAACCCAGTGGAGTTTGACCCAGATTTTGTGTACGGGTAGTGATAATAAATTGCAATATCATGATTTGTATTTATTTCTGTAATTTAATTCAAACAGTGAAACCTAGACGTGAAACATTGACACATGTCTAGCCTTTATATCTGGGAATTATGATGATCATGAATTATAGCTTATTAAAAACCCAAATTCTGTCTGTTAGTAATTTTGAATATTAGGACCTTTTAACACAGAAATGCAGGCCTACTGAGATTAGGACCATGTGCAGGATGAGGACTGTGTCTGGGTTCATTTTGCAAAACTAGCCATGGAACAGGCTAATCTGCATGCGGCCTTGCTTAGGTGCTATGGAAGCCCAGGTTGATTCGATAGCAGCCTTTGTCGGCGTTGTTGGGTCCGGCGTCTCTCATCTTTCTATTGACAACACTCTAGATTTCCTTTCTAGTCTAGGTCAGGTGTGTTTGCAGCAACATCAAGCTGCTTGAGTGATTCTCAAAGATGTGGACTTTGTGACTTGATTTGAGTAAAGTTTGAGTCACAGATTTGTTGACTTAGACCTTGACTCAACTTTGACCTGAAAACTAATGACTTGTGATTTGAGCATCTTTACTTGAAATGACTCGGTGCTCGCAATGTGACTTGGGACTTGTTTATCTTTACTTGTGACTCTACTTGAGACTCTATTTGTGACTTGGGAAGTAATACTGACTTGGTCCTACCTCTGATGACACTATGGTCATTAAAGTGCTTTTGTAAGTGAGGGCAAACACTTAGTTCTGCTGTAAAATGAAATCAGCATTTCTATAAAGCTTGTCAGCCAAAGGAAGCCTAGAAATTTCCCGCTATATAGCTGCACTGACTTTAGACTCAAGTAAAACACAGTGGACTGACATCAGCCATTGAAATGGATCCCCAAATCATCTCAGACTGCACCTTAGACAACTTGAATTCTTTGCTCCTCTCTTTGAAGCTGTGGTTATCCCTGTTGCTCGAGAATGTTTTTTTCCCACAGTTTTTCCTTCCACCTAACTGTCCTTGAATGGGCACAGATCAAGCTCTCTGTGAACAGCCGGCTTCTTCTAGCAGAAAGGCATAATCCTCCAAATCAACAGAAACACATACTTGACATAATGCTGTTGATATTCTCACCTTTTAACTAGTTACACATGTACTTCGACAACTACCAGAGAGATAGTTTGTATTGAAAAAGTTTGATTCAAACCATCGATGACTTGGCTTTCTGTCTTTCTTTACCTGTCGTATTTCTGCTCCCAGTCCCTGTTTCAGATCCAGTGTTGAGTGTGGACGGAGGCAAGATGTTTTTAGGCAAGCCCTTTCGACTGATCTGTCGCAGTCACAACGGCACGTTCCCCATCAAGTACACCGTATTCGGACCCAACGGGCTGACACTGAACAGGGAAGTGAGCAGATCTGAGGAACAGGCCATCTTTGACATACCTCTGATCTCCAAGACCTCAGATCTAAATAAATTTATTTGTCATGCAAAAAATAATCCACGTTCCCCTCCAAAAATAGCACTGGGGCAGCAATTACTGACTTCAACCATGATTATTGGTACGTTGAATGCAAGAATGATATGAATGCTGTTTTTTTTTTTTTTTTTTTTTCAAAAGTTCTCAGATAAGTAGAAATGTATTTCTAAGACATATTCTGTTGCACAGAGCCGGTCTCAAAACCAAAGCTGACCATTCTTCCCGGCGTGGACATCACCGAGGGACAAAATATAAACCTCGTCTGCTCCGTACAGACAGGAAGCCGTCCCATCAACTTCACATGGTACCACCAAGGGTCACCGGGTGCACTTGTTTCCATGTCTTCTAACAAACTGAAAGAATCCCACATCATACAACATGCCAATGGAAAACACATCGGGAAATACTACTGCACAAGCACAAACCCAGCCGACGAAATAAAAAGCAGTGACGTTGTCACCATAGGAGGTAAGTTACGTCTCTGCCACGTGACTGAAGTTAGCATTGTGTGGAAAAGAGAAGTATTCATGTATCTATGAATAATTCATATTACGTCAGCAAATAATTAGTAACATGCATGTTCGAAGCATGAAATATAATGGATTAAAGAAAGATACTTCAAAATGTCTTCTACAGTGAAAATGGCAGGGTGGAAGAAAGCGCTTATCATAGTCTTCTGCATCCTATTTCTCCTCACCCTGGCTCTTGTGATTGCCTTGAAAACCAGACTCTTACGACTTAAGAGGAAAACAACGGCCAACTTATCAGTGTAAGTAGTATTGCTCATGTACTTATCCAAAGATCACCTTTCTTAAAGGACACATTTCATTAATTTTAAAATGTTTCCTTTTCAGTTGTGTATGGGCTTGAAGCTCACAATATTTATACTAATTTCAATGTATATATGTATATATATATATATATATATATATATATATATATATAGTCTTACATATTTGTTATATATTTCTCAATACATAAGAAACCTTGTATACCTTGCTCAATCTATCACACTGTGGAAGAGGAAATCACTAAAGAAACTTTCCATCTTAAATGTGGGTTTATGCAGTAAATAATGATATGGACATTCTACCAAAGAGGAGGACGAATGTTGCTTGAGAGTAGTAGCTTGTACACCTAACAAACCAGTACCCAATTCTCTGTAGTGACTTTACTCTGCTTGCAATTAGCTGCGGTAGTGAATCCCTGCCTGTAATTAATAACTAATTCCAAACAACTATAATTCTTGCAGTAATAGTGGGGGGAGGGGGGGGTGCACTCTCATTTCTCTCAGCAACTTCATCATCACCTCACTAGTTTCTATGAGGGAGCGGCACAGGGCTTTTTGCAGAAACATAAATGTATCCTTAGTGAATGGAAGAAGCTGGGAGTCTCAAAATCCAACACATAATAGGTCAGTGCTTTACCGGTGACTGTTTCACTGCACTAATGCTGCTGCCAAAATGTTGGTCTAAGAAGGACATCTGTCATGTCATTTTATAAGTTTCCATGGTTAAATGGAAAGCCATCGTCTTCATCTATTCAGCATATGAAAGAATTTGTGTTCACCCTACCATTTATGTTGCCAATGAGAGGCCACTCATCTATTTAACTATATTACTATCAATATATTCCAGGATTTGAAAATGTTTATCGCACTAAGCTATGATGAAATCTGCTCTTTAAGGACAGGTGATACTGTATTAATTCTAGGTGTACGACGCCCACTGAGTCCCTTGTTGATTGTGCTTTGTCTCAACTTACCTCAGGAAGTCAGTCAGCACCAAAACAGAGCGGCTGAGTCTCACACAGGCAGAGTTCGATGTTGCAAACGGTAACATTGGTCGTCCATTGAAGCAATGCAGTGAGATACTGTACACTAGAGTGATAAGAATGCTGATGTTGTTGTCTACCCTGTGTAGCCACCCCAAGCATGATGGGAAAAAGTGTTTGGAGCGACCACGTATCCGGCTCTGGTGGGTATGGTGTGTCAACAGCTTTGACTTAAATAGTTATAATGGAAAGCAGTATTTTAGAGAAAACCTCACCAACTCAGTCAAAGTTATATAAATTAGTTTGATTTGGTCTGGGAACCAAATATGTGCTCCCTGGCCACTTTATTAGGTTCACTTTACTAGTACTTGATTGGAGCACCTTTTGCCGTCAGTAATGCCTTGATTTGCATGGTATATATCCATCAAGGTGCCAGAAACATTCCTTTAAAACATTTGGTCAGTAGTTACAGTGCGGTATTATGTAGTGGCTGCAGGTCTGAGATGCAAATCTTCCATTGCACCACCATCCAAAGGGGCTCCGCTGGATTGAGATCTAGTGACAGAAGATGCAGAAGATTTGGACTACAGCAGAGGTCACCAACACACTTGCATTAATATAGATTTAAAAATGACAAAATCTACAACAAAGCACTAACATTTTATTTATTTTACAAAATTTAAGGTGAACCCTGACTCTTCTAGTTCAATGGTCATTACTGGTATCCCTTCTTATGGCACAACATCAATGAAGTAGCTCTTAGTTTGAAAAAGGTTGGTGACCTCTGGACTACACTACCGTAGTGCAAAAAAAACTGTTTGATAGAATTTGCGCTTACTCCGGCTTCTTCCCACTGTCCAAAAAAACATGACTGTTGGGTTAATCGGCATCTCTAAATTCTCCTTAGGTGTGAGTGTGTGTGAAAATGGTTGTTTGTCTCTGTGTTACCCTGCGATAGACTGGCAACCTGTCCAGGGCGTACCCCGCCTCTCACCCATTGACAGCTGGAGATAGGCACCAGCAACCCTCACGACCCCATAAGGGACAGACGTGTTAGAAAATGGATGAATGGATGGATGGATAATTTGAGCTTTGTGACATAGTGCAACATCCTCCAAGAAGTAGTGATCAGAAGTTTGGTACACGGTGGTCATAAAGAGGCTGTCATGATCAGCAACAATGCACTACGGAAACTGTGGCATTTAAACAATGCTCTGTTGCTACTAAGGGGGCCCAAAGTTTGTCGAGAAAATCTCCCCCACAGCCTTACATCATAACCAACAACCTAAATTGTTGACTCAAGGCAGCATTCAGGATTCAGGCATCGTGTGATCATGTTGTTTAAGATAAATTCTGACTAAATGCCACAGTTGAAATTGAAACCCATCCAATCAAGTAATGTCTTTCTGAGCTCTTACTTCCCAAGTCCTCTGCTGCTGTAGCCCATCCGATTCCAGGTTTGACGTGTTGTGCATCCAGAGATGTTTTTCTGCATATCCTGGTTATATCAAATGGGGTCTTGAGCTATTGTTGCCTTTCTAACATCTCAAACCAACCTTTCTTTTCCCCACAACAAAGCCCATCATACCACACAATGAACCGAATAAGTTTTCCCATTCTCTGTAAGCCAGAAGGACCTTTGTGTGTGAAAATCCCAGTAGATCAAGAGTTTGTGAGACACTCAGAACCAACCATCCTGGCACCAGCAACCCTCCATGTTCAAAGTCTCTTAAATCCCCTTTCTTCCCCGTTCTAATGCTCAGCTGAACACCAGCAATTCATCTCCAACACGTCTAAATACTTTGAGTTGCTGGCTTATGGCTGACTGACTTTTGAGTAGACAAGCAATCAATTTTCTGCAACTAATAAAGTGGCCAGTGAGTGTATACTTCCTGTCTTCAATTTAGATTTAAAACTGTTTGTTTTAAAAAAAAAACAAAGTGGATTTCTATTAACTTTAACCAAACTGTTGTGCAGAGTCAGATGACCAGAACAGCAGCATCTTACCAGAAAAGACCGAACCTCCATACACCGAGGTTCAAATAAAAGATGCGGATCCAGCCAAAGGTGAGCCTGCCTCTGAGTTTCAAAAGCAGACTGACAAAACAAGATTTTTTTTTTTTTTAATTCTGAAATTCTTATATTTGTTTCGTGTTAGATGCAGAGAAGCAGGACACAGACACCGTCGACAGTGAAGTACGCAACTCCCAGCAAGGTACGACTATCATCACGCTCTTTATTCAAATCCTTTGAGGCGACACAGTGAACAGAAAATTGTTGACATTTGGGAGTAAGAGAAAAAAATAACAGGAAACAGGATCAACCGGGACTATGCACATTTCATTGTTAGGGAAAGAATGACCCATTAAAACAGTAGGCCCAGTCTCCAGGTGGCCACTTCCTGCTTTCGTCAGAACGAACTTCCTGTTCAAACAACGCAGACAGATTGTGCTTTCATTCAAACTAAGTAACCAACCGTTTAAACAATGGTCAGCTGTAATTTCCTCAGTATCGAACAATTAGTCATGGAATTGGTTTGCTGCATCAGTGCCTGTTGCTGAAAATAAAGCAGGGACCCTATTTCTGTGCACTAAAAAATCTAGCTGTATTTGAAAGCTGTTTCAGTGGGTACAATGCATTTTCAATCATCGTGAGAAGCTCCCTGTTTCCTGGAGCCGTTGTGCTGCTTGTGGAAATAATGATTACTAAATAAGTCCTCCTCCATATACCTCCCCCTTTGTTTCCTGAGTGTGGTTTGGCTTTGTTTTGCAGGTGTCCCAGAGGTGGCCGATGCTGTAAGTAGGATCATGTGTCCGCCCTGCACGCACAAACACATGCATGCAGCTTTTTTCCAACTCTGTGCACTAATTTTCAGCTATGTTTGAGAATATGAAAGAAAATTAGGTTTTTAAACCATGATCTTTCAGGACCGAAAGCTGCGGTCCTCATAATTGTGCACCCTCCTGTCAAAATTCCCAGTTTTTGCAATGATAATGCAAAAACTGACTAAATGAGACCATTGTCCAAACTCTTCTTATGTTTTATGTGGCGATCTAACCTTCATAAATCGACAGGTGTTAGAGGGAAAATCTAAATAAAATAAAAAGCTGCATTAGCCTGGTTGCATAAGTATCCATGTTGATACTTTATTTAACCTTTTTTTGTGTCCAGTACTTTGTTTTTGTTTTTTTGGCAGCTATTAGCTACCCACAGCTTGATGTGGTCAATATCTGCCTGCTCTGCCTTGCCAAACTCTCCAAGTCTCCAAGATATTGAGGCCTTTTCTCATTCCCAGCCCTCCATGAGTGACCCAACAGATCTAGATCTAGACTCTAGTTGTGCCACTATAAAACTTTACTTTGCCTCTGGTGAAGACCATCCATTTGTTGGGCTTGAACTCAGTGATGCTAAAAAATAAAAGCCTTAGCAAAAAGCCATCTGAAGGCCCAGTGCATGATCCTGCCACCACCATGTTTCATTGTCAGCTCGGTGATATTCAGTGTTGGAGTCAGCCTCTCAGCAGCTTCCTGGAGTGAACTTTCTCGTCTTTTTTATCTGTTATGGAGAAATTTCCACTTTTGTAAGAGTTAAACGGTTATGGCATTTTTTCTGTTAATTTTTCTACTCAACCGTCTTTTTTAGTCTTTTTTTTAGTTGAATAATACAAGTTAGGTGAATGTCAAATTAAATGAGAAATGCGTTTTTACGTCACATAAAACCTAGAAATTCTACAAAAGTTTGAAAGCCACTGTTTGTCTTTATAATTAATGTCTTCTTTTGAGTTTTCTAATGTTTTCTACCTCACTAACAGCGGTATGTAATTTAAACTCCTGACAACCACAAAGGCCAAAGCATGACCTGTCTGCTCCCCTTTTTAACACTGGAAGGTGTGTTCTTTCTCACATTTTTGCTAACTCATGTCCTCCAAACCTATCTTTACTTTACTTTTTTTAAGTGTTTCCTGTTAAAGACTTAAAGAATGTACAGGACTTACTAGACACAAAACAATGCAAGCTTTGTTTTTAATGCTGATGTTTTGTTCTTTCTTTGACATTTCCACAACGCTAATCTTTGTATTGATGTAAGTCCTGTAAAACCTGCTTGAAGCTATAATAGAGCCCATGATGGACCCTAATTCCACTTATTAGCTATACTTTGAGAGAGAAGAGACAATTTTCATCCACATATTCAGTATAATTCAGTATAAGTAATTCCTGTGTTGATTTGTTGTAATTGATCACTACTAATTTAAAACTGAAATATGATTGTGTTTTAGAATATTTATCTCTGAGGTTTGTTTATTATTATTACTATTGTTGATCTTATCTTAATCTAAGTGTTGTGTTTCAACAGAAGCCAGTGGAATATGCACAGTTGAATCATGACAGCGATCAGCAACCAGACAACAGTCAGGCTAGCGATCAGAGCCCCAGCAATGAAAACAGAACCGAGACTGAAAGCAACACTGATGTTCAGGCTGGTGACCAGGCGGGAGGAACCTGTGACCCTGCGCCTGACTGCTGATGAACCAACAAACATATTGGTTCCTCTTTTTACCCATCATGCTATTGCAGCTGATGCTTTTGAGTTGAAAGAAGATGAAATTTTCCACATTTCACAATTGTATTGTTTTATTACTGTTTGATTCTGTTTAAAAAGTTCCTCTATAGGGCGTGCTTTGGGGGGGGGGGGGGGGGGGGGGGGGCAGTGGTTAGCGCGCATGACCCATGTCTTCAACATGGCCAACCCAGGTTCAACTTCAACCTTTGGTCCTATGCTGCATGTCTCTACCCCTCTCTCTTACCCCCTTTCCTGTCAGCCCACTATAATAAAAACGAGCCACTAGTGCCTTAAAACCTCTTAAGAAAAAGAAAAAAGTTCCTCTATTTGAATTCCCTCATTTTTTAACACATGAATACAACTTTTGCTAGTAAGGCTGATTTTCTATTTTTAGTAAGGGGTCTGGCAGAGCAAGGGAAAGGGTGTGTTTTTAAACCAAAAGAAAGGAGCTGAAGTCAGGCTGTTATCCACTGTGCTTTGAAAATGTATGTATCCCTCCCCTTTTCTACAATTTTTAGATTTTCTGTCATATGTGAATGTTTCAGATCATCCAAAAAAATTATATCAGCAATGTGTAAAAACAATTTTCTTTTTCTTAAAGGATTATTTCATTTATTAAAGAGAAAATCTATCCAAACTAACTTCCCCATATATGGAAAAGTAATTTCCCTGTAAACCTAATAACTGATTGCTCTACCCTTTGTGGAATCAATTACCATCAATCATCTGTGATAACTGCAAAATGAGTCAGATACGTCACTGCAAACGCATTTTGGTCCACTCTCCTTTGCAGATTTGTTTTAATCTGCATGAAAACATTAGTTGGTTTTCATGCATGAATGATCTCATCTCAATCTGATTCAGGTCTGTGCTTTAACTAAGCCAATCCTAAACGTTAATTTTAGGTGTTTTGTTTTGGGGGTTTTTTTGTTTGTTTGCTTTTTTTTAACATGTGTAACATTAAGAATTGCTGTCCTAATGCCAATGAGAGCCCAACAGATTGACTTTCACAAGTGGAGCATTACTGCTTTCCCCCCGGTGCTCTGCTTGATTTATATATGCAAAAAGCTTCATCAGAATTTATTCTGGGACTATTTTACATTCAATGGACACAAAAAAGGGAAGGTAGAAGAAAAACAAGGAAAAGATAAAGATGAGGCAAAATGGTGAAAGGGAGAAAAGGTTACAAAAATAGAGGAGAGAAAAAGGAGAGAACACATTAATATCCTTGGAGTCTGCTTCTACACCTGCAACGAGAGATGTAAGACTAACAGCAAAACCAACCAAAAAGGTTTTACAGGAACAAACAACCAGTGCCTTGATAATATCACTGAAAATACGTTGTATTATTAAAATGCAAGATATATAAAGTGACAGCCAAAGCTAATGATATGGTTTATCTGTATAGAAGTAAATCTGTAAGCACCTGAAACCTTATATGTAAGGTTTATCCATGACAAAATGATCAATAATAGTTGTGAGGAGCCAAGCATTTGGGGTGCTTGAAGCCATCAGAGGCGGCCTTGCTGATGTGCTTTGGATCGTGATCCTGCTCATAACCCAAGGGTTTGTCCTCACAAACTGAAGGTCATTCAAATGGATTATATTTTTACCCAATCTCTTTCTTATCATTGAATCATGAACACTGGTCTGTTCTGAGCCCAGTGAGGCCTGCAGTGATTTGGTCGTCATTTCAGATTATTCTATTGCCTCCCATAGTCTTTAATGCACTCTTGGAGTAATTTTGTTAGTCCAGCTAACCCTGGGAGGTTTTAATGTTGTTTCATATTGTCTCCATTTGTACCTAATTGCTCTTATTGTTGTTTGATAGAGTCCCAAAACCCTGGGACCCTTTTCAGATTGATAGATGTCAATGAATACATTTCTCATCTGTTGTTGAATTTCTTCAGATTATTGAAGAATGTGCTGCAGTAAGAGATCCCTTACCCTGCTTCGTGTTGTCAGGCGGGTTATATGTAAAAGGGTTTCTTTACACGTCAGGCAGGTATCAGGCGTGGGTGTGGCTGGTTAAATTGAATCAAAAATCTGGTTGGTTGCAGGTAATTTATGATTTAATAAATGGAATTATATTTTGAAAAATGCTTTTTGTGTGTTTTGTTTAATATTTAAATGTGTTTGATGATCTGAAACAGAAAAACAAGTAAGCAGAGGAAACTAATACTTTCGATGGTCTTATTGACACCACTAGAGGGCATACTAGGGGCAGTTCTGCGGTGGAAACTGTTCCATCCGGCTGTGATTACCTTTAATGAAGTCTGTCACTGCAGCCTCTCGATCTGGAAATATCAGTTTCATTATCCATTAACTTAATGACATAGCATAAGCCTATTCAAGCTCCCCAATACAAATACATGTTTCAGTTCAAGGCCAGCAATATTCAGATCAATCCCACTGGATCATGTTTGATCAGGACCGTATGCAGAATTTGAAGACTAAATGCAGAAAAGTGGAAATTTAATTCCGTCCACTTAGATAGATAATGCATACCTCAAAAGGTTTGTTGGTACCATAATGCACCGATGTCTTCGTGATGTATTTGGTGCTCAACTCCAACAGGCTAAAATTGAAGGCAGTTGGACTTTTGCTCAGTTTTTGTGAATAGGTTTTGACACCTATCCAGACGTCTGTCAGTTCTGGAGGCTCGCAGTTGCGCAACCTGGAGTTTGTGAGTAGCTGCTTCTAGCGGAGGCCCGTCCTCCGAGGAGCATTACAAATCTGAGCTTTACAAATGCACGACCTGCCTGTCCCTCCCCCTGGGTTGTTGGGGTCTATTGTCTGGGGTGAGTTGTTTACTTGGTCACCTGAATCCTGATGTAATTTGAAATGAGTTTCAATGTTTGGCTATAGAGGCTGGAAATCTATCCCTGTGTGAAAATACAATCAACTCCAACCCTGTTGTTAAATTGTAAATTCACTATGATTAACCACAGTTTTGGGTTAAATTTGTGTTTGCCACACCCAGGATTGATTGGGACCAAAACTGCAGAATCAGGAAGTCAATCAGAACAATAGAACCTGTTTGTTATTAGGTTTAGGGAGAAATTAAATTTCTCATAGGGCCAGTGTTATTTAGACAAACCTTTTCCCTCAACAAATTTTATCTTTGTCTCATGGTGATATTTTTTGATGATCTTTAACAGTTAAGTCTATAAATCTGTAAAGTAGTTTTTGTATTATAATTTTTGCACAATATATTATGGCATATCCTTGTACTTTTTTTTATCTCTGTGAAGAATATTCGACCTTTCAGATAAGTTTAAAAACTTCAGTTAATTCCCACCAACTGCAGACCAGCTGGATCATGGGGCTCTCCTTTTTGACAGGAAGCTCTTAAAAAAGTATGAACAACAGATCAAATCTCCGTGGAACCCTACACCGGCGTAAACACACGACCACTGCCACTAACAAGCTGCTGTCTCTAGTACCTGTGCATCTGTGTTATCGTCCGTATGAATGAGAGTTTATCGAATGTGAGCGTGCTCTTAGCGCACCCGTTCAGAGAAGTGTCTGTACGCTTCCCTGATTTCTGAAGTCGATTTATCGGCTGTGCTAATCCATCCATGTTTGGCAACAGAGCGTTGTACAACATTTCAAGAGTTTGCACCATGCCCTCCAACCCCAAAGGGTTTCGTCTGCTCAATGATATGCCTGCTTCTGGGCTAACATGGTGTTCACTGAGGTGCCGGAATGAAAATGTCGACTTGTGTTTTGCTTATCACGTTACTTAGCCAGGAGACTAGACCTGACAGCACGGAACAGCGTATTCTGAACTTCAGCCGTGCAGGAACTGATACTGCGTTACGTAAACATCAGGTGCATGAGCGGTACAGTATCATTAGAAAGCTGCTGGAGTGAAATTAAACCTCAGGAAGAGGGCTTGCATTGGTTTGCATTAGTGGTAACGGTAATGGTAATGAAGATGCAAAACGTGTCTGTGTGCCAAACGCGTATTTAGCTGTGTTTGGAGCTGCCAGTGGACCCGAGAGTGCTTGGTGCATTCCTCTGGGTCATTCCAGACGCTGTACACCCTGCCCAAGGATGGTCTTGGATCTTGGTGCGGTCTGGAGACGATGGGCCTGGTACGGTGTTTGAAGTTACAATGTGAGCGGTCAAGTGTCCTGACAGGGATTTCTATACAAGGCATGACCCACAGCCCAGCGATTCTTTTTCACACGATCAACGCGGCGTGTCGTGTCAAAAAAGTGTGATTTAAAAGCAGAGGGGCTTGACTTTGCTCACACACTGTGTGTCAGGGTTAGATAAATGCGTCTAAGAGTCAGAGTGAAGTTCACCCTCCTTCGCTGCTGCGTGTACTCTGATCGTGTCACGGCCATGTAATCAGATCCAGCCCCTATCTGGATCTGGAGCACCACTCTTCAACTGTCATTGGCTGTTGTGCTAAAATTAGCATATTGGCCCCTGGGAAATGCATTCTGGGAATAAATTGCCTTCGGCTTTGGCCTAATAGAGCTGGTGCTCTTTCTGATTTTGAGGTGCAGCCATGAGGTCATCGTATGTTGCCTTAGCTTAATGTGGTTTTATGGGGTGACAATTACAAGTGTAATATTTGATCATCACCAAGTGTCTTTCATATCTTTTAGAGAAGGAGCGTCATTTTAATAAAGCCATATATTACTGCGTGTCCAGCTGTGATCATAAATCACAGTCACATGGTGTCACTGGTTACATCACACAACGTGATTGAGCACATGTTTCGCCGAGACCCTTTGAGGAGGTCATCTGATGGATCAAATCTTTGCTAGTCAACACATTTGGAAATCCTTTGTTACGTGTCTTAATAAACATGCAAGAAAGAATTTGAAAGATAAATAATTATTTTTTTTTGTTTGTTTCCTAAACTTAAAAGGTGCAGTCACTTTCTTTCTTATCTTCCCATATTGGTAAGTATTAGGCTATATCAAGAATCTTTACTGTCATTATGTGTTACCATAATGAAGAATGCAAATAGATCACCCATAACACGCAGACAACGCAAGACTTGTTTCACTTTTTTTTTCTCAAGAAATTTGTGTATTGCACCAATAACACTTCCTGAGAAGCCTAAAGCGTGCAAATAGTCCATCTGATAAGATTCATGATTGAGTCAAAAAGACAGATATCAGTGCCTTTACAGATGATGTAGATTATTGCATGAGTGTATCAGATGAAAGCTCCATGAGAAGTTGAAATGTGTGCAAATAGTTTCTCTTTAATATTAATGGCTTGATATTATTTTTGCCATATGAGGTTAGCCACCTGCTGTTGACTGCAGGTACGAGTCGAACTAGAAGCCATTTACATTGTTGATATTTTAGAGTTAAAATGTGTGGCAGTGCTGAAATCATTGTAATATGTTATAAATGAACCCATGTGTATGTGATGAATTGTAAAAGGGATTCTGGGCAATCTTCAGAACGACTGCTTTAATGCATTAAAACAGAAAACGATAAAACTTACATTTTTTACCCATATTGTTGGGATGGGGGGGGGGGGATGCAACAGAAAACATTTGAGAACCCTTGTCTTACAGGATGATGTCATATGGGTGCCAATCAGGAGGAAATGAAGCACATTTTGTAAAACAACATGTCACTTGTATGGAGTGTGTCTCATTGATCCAGCAATGCGCTTCCAGTAAATATATTGCATCTGAATTGGGATGAGGGGCGTAACATTTACAAGGCGTTGCTGCATAGGGATGGAGTACGTTCATTTTTGTAAAGTGGCACATCTCTTTTTCTTTTCCTATACTTAATAATTGCCTGACCACTTGAACACGAAAGGCTCTTCACACAACCTGAGTGCCTCCAAGAGGTCAAAAAAAAAAAAAAAAAACTTCTCCAAAAAATGGACAAAACATACTATGCACTTTTCTATGCAAAGTCTCTACATTGTGACATCACATCATAGCATTTCTCAACGTGTCCAACAGAAATCTGTGGTGATCAGGTTGTGTATAATTCAGTGTTGGATACACAGAAAGGTTTTGCTGGACATTTACTTTCCTAAACCCACATATCTTTGTACGCCATAGGTGGAGATCCACAGTCAACAGGTTAGTAATACCAGTTAAGATTCTTATTTAGTTGATATATCTGGAAAAAATAAGAATAAAGAAATGCAGCAGATCACATTGCGTCACATTTGACGCTCATTTTCACAGGATAGACTTTGTACTGGCAGAAGAGATATTGTATTTCGATGGGAAATTACTGGATAGATAAAAAAAAAGTCTGGACTACACTCTTGGTGATAGATAGATAGATAGATAGATAGATAGATAGATAGATAGATAGATAGATAGATAGATAGATAGATAGATAGATAGATAGATAGATAGATAGATAGATCATTTTTAAGTTGTAGTCTCTTTATATGCTTGTTTGGTGCACAGCTGAGTAGAAGGTTTAACAGTATTTTATATGTACACATGTCAAAGCAGGTATTGTCAGCTTTAAAGCAGGTGCATAATCCATATTCATGAAACAGATAGCCTTAAATATTATATTCTGCTAAAACACTGTGGGCAACAAAGCAGTCCAGGTCACTCAGTTGTGCGATACTGAATTGTCCTTCGTGTGCTCTGTGAAGGATACCTTACGTCAGTCCACCTGTTTGATGTCCTCAATCTTTAATTGTTTAAGCCTCGATGAATCCTGGAAATTAATTCTCACAACCTTGTCCAACCTGGTTAGGTAGAAGGAGGAAGTTCAGTGGACACGCGGGGACCTCTTTTATTGAAACGCTCGTTGCGCAATGCCAGCTTAAAGAATTAGGAACACTCATGCAAACTTTTAACCTCCTGCATCCTTTTCCACGGATGCAGAGTCCAGCTAAAGTAACCCTATCCTCGTCCCATCGGGCGAGCCAAGTGCCGCTGCTCTCATTGTGCCTTGGACAGCTGCAGCTTTGTGTATGCAGAGCTTTGCACCCCTTCTCATGGGACAATTTATTCACAGCTGTACTGCAAGCAATTTAATTTTGGATGACACAGGTCAATGGAAAGTAGAAGTAGTGTGCAGAAGGTGAAAATCAGCTTGGATCCTCCACACACACACACACACACACACACACACAAGTCTGACAAGTTAGTTTATTTTTTCTGCTTGGAAACAAAGGCAACACCACTTTCCCACAAGAAAAAAACATTTAATGGTTTGTGCCAACGTGGAGATGAATTGACCAAGGTTGTAAAGCCATTAAATTAATATCAGTAAACGATAACCTGAGTAAATACAAAAAATTACTTTTAAAATGTGATGTAATTGATTAATGTAAAACAGATTAAGTGTGATTAATCAAATTTTGAAGGAAAAACAGAACATGTATGACAACATGAAGTATGCTAAAAGCAAAACATACTGCCCCAACCTAAATGGTCTCAAGATAAACACTTTAGCAGAGACTGGGAGGCGTGTGACTCATCTCTCCATTCTACTGTGAACCACTTTGTCTCGATCTATTGCATAGCATGTATCAAAGGTTGTGGTTGTAACATAACAAATGTTCCAACAAAGTCGACGGGGTATGATTTCTCTTGCAAGGTACTTTACTTTTCCCTTGAATAAATCTAAACAAACCATGCACCTATTTACAGTTATCAAAATGCATCAAGGCGCATAGGTGTTGTTTCATCGTCAGTACATCCATTTTTTGTCTTCCGGGTTGTGGGGAAAGGAGGTCCATGAGGGAAAGACATTGTCTTCCCTGGCGACACCCTCCAGCTCCTTTGAAGGGATCCCAAGGCATTCCCAGGCCAAATGGGTTGTATAGTCCCTCCAGTGAATTCTGGGTCTTCTCCAACGACATGCCCGAAAACCACCAAAGGAAAGCACCCAGGAGGCATCAGATGCCCAAACCACTGCTGTTGGGGAGAAGCAGCTGCTCTACCTCGACCTCCCCCAGTTTGACAGAGATCCTCACCCTATCTCTGAGGCTGGACCCAGCCACCCTGTGGAGAAAGTTCATGTCTAACTCTTATACTCGCCATGATCCATGTCTCATGACCATACATGACGGTGCGAATGTAGACGGTCTGGTACATTGACGGCTTTTGCTTTTTGGCCCGGTGGTTTTAAGTTATAGGAAAAATAATGCAGCAAAACAATAACATGAATCTGATTATGGTGAAAAATGGCTCTTTTCGAACCTAATGAAGGTGGAAAACAAGAAACTAATCCAAGAATTCTTGTTGTAGAGCCAAACAGAAAGAGCCGAGGCTGCCAGGGATTTTGGCCATGAGTTCAACAGAAGAGCTCTAGCAAATACCGAGAAGTCACATTTGATATGTTGGAACGCTGAGACTGAACATCAGTCTAGCTAAACCGTCAACAAAGATGAAGCCAGATTTTTTTTTTTTTTTACTTTACGTTTCCCTAGATGGAACCTAGATTCCCTAGATGCTATCTCAGCATGCATGGCGGTGCCCCTCTTTCTCACTAAACCACAGAGGATTACTCCTTCCCAATTTAGATGCCAACTCCCTTATTTCTGCCCTCTGCGTGTGCCGTAACCAGACACCCATCAGCCTGCGCGAGTGTCCCTCAACGGGCCATTCAGATCCAGACTAATCCCCACAGCGCTTTTTCATCCAGGGATCCAGGTGTGCTGGTGTGTTGACTGACTGGTGGCGCAGCACTGCTCCTGACATTGCACAGGGGCCAGAAAAGCAGGGGGGGCTTCTTAGAAACTGACGGTAAAGCATTACCTGGGAGTGGAAGGCGCTTTTGCAACATTTCATCCTGCGATTAGCTAAATATCAAAAACACCTTTTTTCAGTTCATGGTGGTCAGTCCAAGAGCTGTCACATTGCCTTGTGTTACATTAAAAAAAAAAGCAAGATGTCACACTGACCTTTAAAGAGCCCAGACTGGATTTGTGACAGCTCATATTTTTAGAAGTTAGTCAGGCTCACTCTGACTCTTACCTCCATCACCAAACTCAGCAGAGCTTTAAAGAACACTTGGCTGGACTTTCTAAAAAAATAAATGAAAATTAAACATGGATGAAGTTTTCTAAAGGGCCGTTGTTACAAAGTCTGCTTCACAACCCTGGAGAATAGGGTTTTTTTTCCTACAGATGGACGAAGAGAAATCCGTCTTCTCTACCTGCATAAAGGATCTTTATAGAAAAAGTCTCAGCTGTATTTTTTTCCCCCTCAACCACCTGTAATATGACAAATATCCTGTTTATGTTGAGACAAAAAATTTTTTTTAGCAATCATAGGCTTTAGGATTATAACAGATCATTACAGAGATTATATTATCATCCAACATTGGTAGCGCTTTCTTGTCTTGTGGGGAAATGGCTCACAAGGCTCTTAGTTTTAGAAAAGTGTATTCTAAATATATTTATCTGCTTTAAAAAAAAATGGTGGAATGGCCAATTGTCAATTATTCGCGTTTCAGTTTTTACGTTTTCTCGCTCTAAAATGTGACAAACAGAGGTTAGTTAAGGTGCTGCCATTCGAATCGACCATCACGTCGCCGATCACATTATTGTATTTTCATTTCGTCTATTTGCGCCATAAAGCCGTTTTATTTTTTGTGTAAAGCTAACAAATATTGTAAAAGATCAGAGCACAACATTGTTTTAACATTGCTCATCTACTCAGTCAGGACGCACAGAAAACCAATTTATCCGTCGAAGAGAAGCGCTGACATGTGGGCTTCCTTGGAGTAACTTACAACAGACAACAAGTTAAATAAGGAAGGTATGAAATATGCATGCATTGCATCAATGGCATGTATGCACCTGCATACGATTGGCTGCTTTCCTGCCCCTACATTTGAAATGTTGTTTGAACAATGACCCTGTTGAAGGCAAGAAGCCAAAATGTCTGCTTTTAATAACAGGGCCTTTAAAAAAAATATTGGCAATAACAAAGATTTGCCCAATCAATAAATAACCATGTAACCAAAGGGTAAATCACCTATCTGTTGCAAATATGTGAAGGTAAAATGTTTAAGGTTAGAATTTCAGCAAATCCTCAAGTTTTAAACAAATCGCAACTTGAACTCTAAAAGGGTAATTTGGTCAGACGGGGGAGCGGTGTGCCTAAGAATAGCTAGAAGATACGTGTGAGACTTTCTCACTGGTATGCAACAAACAAACATCCTCCACAAGCAGAATGCCGCGTTTCTTCTGGTGAGGACATCGTTGCAGAGTGCCACTGGAGACGCCGAGGGGAGGTGTGTCAGGAATACCCTCGCAATGCCAAAAACGAGAACAGCTGCCTCAAGAACTCACCCCCATCAAAGAGTCCTGCGCCGCGCCCGCTTCAACTTGTTTTCACACGAAACGTTCACAGTCTTGAGGATAAGAAACCCTCGGGGTCACTGCATGTATATTTACGATTACATTTAGGCTTTAGCTACACAAAAGATAGGTTATTGTAAAATTTTAATACAGAAAACCATTTCTCTTTCACACTTTGCAAGAGCAGAAAGAACAAAAATGGAACAAAATACTGAAAACATGCTGTGGATAGAAAAAGTCTGCACACTACTTCTAAAATCTTTGATTTTTGTCATCCAAAGGGAGACTGAGTTAAATGGCTTGAGACATTTATCTAGCTTTAATGTGACTTATGTCCTGTGATCATCAGCAAAGAAAAACAACCAATCGGTTGCAGGGAGAAATCCAAAAGAGAAACCCTGAAAAGGCTGCAATGACTTGAATGCACAAGGGTTTACACCCTTAAACTAACACTTTTGTTGAAGCACACCTTTTCAATAAATGTCAGCATTTCCGTCTTCTAGGACACGTACCAGGCATCAAAGAATCTGATTAACTGTGAGCAAAGATCAGCAGCCCGGTGGGATGTTCCTGCTATTTCCTCATTTGCATTCATTACCAAACACCTCAGGTCACAGAGAGGTTATAAAGGATCAAAATGATCCAACTGCAAAAACGTATGAGTCAGGAAAAGGGTGCCAAACACATTATGTTTTATACTTATATTATACATATTTTAACAAAATGTTTCACCCTCGGTACATATAGTGGATATTAAACTTGGTTGGCTTGGGGGAACAATGGGAACACTGCTATTACTGATGATTGAGGATGTTTTCCTGAGACCCGAAGGTGTCCTAAGATGTGCACCGTACTACTCATTGAAATCTAAAATCATATTTGCACGAGCAGTCAAAATGACCGATTAGATTTTCATGCAAAACCCATGTAACCTGTAATTCAATCTACGCTATGTGCCAGTACATACTGCAGCATATGGCAAAGGGTCAGGGTTGTAAATGGCTGCATTTATAGAAGCCATGTGACTTTTCAGAGGCATCTGAGGAGGGAGGGATTACTTATGGTTTTGTTTCCCACTCGGTTGTTCAGGTCTACACCCTGTCATAAAACAACCACAACAAATGGTTACTAAGCAAAAGGCCAAGCATGATATAAGATATACCAATAGGCCAATGATGGAGAACATAAGAAAAGAAGGTCCACAAAAATCGGGATATTTTAAAAACAGCCCTTGGGGGGGGTCTGTTCCATCTAATTACATTGCATGGTCTATTTTGCGTACTACTTTAGTGTCTTAACGCATAAATTATAGAGACATCCATTGCCGTCAGCTTGAACTGCAAATATTTATTTGCCTAAAAAAATTAAAAAATTATTGTGGTTTCTTGACAGAGAACCACAGCATGGTTGAATCTTGTTTAATGTTCTCTTCACATCCAATTTACAACTTTAGGGCAAAATAAATTCTTGTTATCGAATTAACAACACTTTTTTGTTCGTTCAATGTTGGGTGCTTCAATTCTTTCCCTTTTGAGTAATATCCGGAGCACACTGCAAAACCGGATCTAAAAATAAGTAAAATGTTCTTAAAGTTAGTGTATTTATCCTTGATTTGGGCAGGTAAAAAAGACTATCTGCCAATTTTACCCCTAAAATAAGATAATTAGACATCCTGCACTTGAAATAAGATGATGGAGATGAATTGTTCCTATTTTAAGTGCAAAAATCCTATTCCATTGGCAAATCATCTCATTTACCTGCTCAAATCAAGGACAAAAACACTGATTTTAAGAACATTTTACTTATTTCTAGTTCTGTTTTTGCAGTGCAAATATCAGTGAACTACTCATCATTTCCCCTACTGAGCTTCTTGGTTCTACCCTGACTGACCATTTAATTACACTCCATTGCCAAACGTTTTCCCTCACCTGCCGTGACTCGCTTATGAACTTCAATGACATGCCATCCTTAATCCATAGGGTTCAACATGACGTTGGTGTGTCCTTTGCAGCTATAACAGCTTCGGCTCTTCTGGGAAGGCTGCCCAAATGGTGATGGCTCCTAAAAGAAACGGTCTGCATGCCTAGGTGCTTGATTTTAGACACCTGTGGCCATGGAAGTGATTAGAACACCTGATTTCCATTATTTGGAAGAGTGGCAATACAGCGTATCTATATCTTATTCATATCTGACTGGATTGCTTTAGCGCTATTATTGCCTTCATTTCTTGTGGCATAGGTTCAGCAAGGTGTCAAGCACACTCCTCAGAAATGTTGGTGTGTAGCTGACATGATTATCTAGTGTTTTGCAGTAGCTTCAAGGTTCGGTTTGTTGTGCATTCAGAGATGGTGTTCTGCATATTTTATCTGGGCCACTGTTGCATTTTTTACTGCGATCTAGTCTAACCGTTGTCCTCTGATCTCTAACAGCAATTTCTGCAATATTCAGACTAATTAAAACATCTGACTCCCAACAACCATGCCACATTTAAACTCACTTAAATCCTCTTTCTTCCCCATTTTGACACCCACTGTGAACTTCATGTGGTCTTCATTAGGTCTGGCCTCTTAAATGCCCTGTGGTGGTACTGCAAGATTGATTGATTTCATATTTGTGTTCATTTTTGACTAATTAGGCTTTGAAAAAGTTAATTTAAAGGAACAATAAATGGATGGGTGGATGGATGGATGGATGGATGGATGGATGAACGGAAGTAATAATGACACCTTGAGGTTTAAATTGGAACAATACATACACAATG
Organism: Fundulus heteroclitus; assembly: GCF_011125445.2. Lineage (NCBI taxonomy): Eukaryota > Metazoa > Chordata > Actinopteri > Cyprinodontiformes > Fundulidae > Fundulus > Fundulus heteroclitus. The sequence continues at coordinate 1,724,053 of NW_023396901.1, forward strand.
CCTTTTACACAGACAGGCCATTTATCCATCGGTCCTGCAGCTGTGAAATTCAACAGATTTTTTTTTTTTTTACTTACACAGAATAGGTAAATGATGGCACTGGCCCGCTTCTCTTACTGGCTTCCATGTGTGCAGTCTGCTGCTCTTTTAACAAGATAAAATACCAAATGCTGCGTTCTGCTTTGGTAACCCTGGGAAGTCTCATATGATTGGCTCAGGAACCAGGAAGCAAATGCAGGCTACACTCTGAACCAAAGTAGTTCCGCACCGTACCTCTAGGTTTGAAAGGAGAAAAACTGGACTAAGACATTGTTGATGGAGAGGACTGATTGTTTACAGGGAATGTTACTTCCATCCAGGGTGATAAGTCAAAACGATTTAAGATTGATTTTACAATAAATATCTTACGTATAGCTCCTTTAAAAAAATGCACTCAGAGTACTGTTATAACATAAGCATTCGGAGTAACACCAGTTAAACTTCAAAAACAGTTTTAGAACCATGCGTTGAAAACATGTGTCGTGTTTCTTGACCTTGTGTCAGTGCGTAAAGCCAGATTGAAGAACATATCACACGTAGATCATATGTTGTTGTTGTTTACATTTGTTCAGATGTTCTGCAGGTCACTTTTTTTTTTACAATGTACTAACAAACAAAAATCATCTGCTTCTTTGAAATAGTCAAACCTTGGAACATTGGCATCTCACATTTCTTTTACCAACAGATATCAATCATAGCTGTTTAGTTGTTTATATGAACACTTTGAGCGTGTTTGTCCCAGGCAAGATTCTCAGTGCACTTTGTGGTTGTCAACATTTTTATGGTCTAGGGGTGGTTACAGTGTCGGTGGACATGTGACCAACATGGGTGGAGCCTGTTAAGGGTCACTCATTTCTAAGCTGAAGTCATTGGATATTGGGCCCTAAAATAGCACTACAGACAGTATATAGGGATGAAGTCCCAGTTGCACCCTTAGACTACAGTTCAGTGCGGGAGCAGACATACTGTTTGACGCAATCTGATTCAGAGGGGAGAAACGAACCTTCAACGAGAGGACGTAAGCGGCTGACGAACAAGGAGAATCTGGACTTTTAAAACCGTTAGTGTTATTTGCAAGGAGCCAACAACAAAAAGGACAAAGCACAAAGGATACTGCTCTTTCCCTTGGATTGCTTCGCCTCCAGGAAATTCTCATTCCCCTCCTTTCGATCCAGAAGGGAGGTGACAGAGCTGCGACAGCTGCAGAGATGAAGTACAACTACCCCGCGCCGGTGTCCACCTACACACGAAGTTCACAGTACACACCGGCGTACCACTCGCCGTCTTACTACAGCCCTTCACATTACACGCCGGCAGCCACGTACGCGAACGTTTCCAAGTACACCCCAACGACACCGAGCAGCACTTATTACACGCCGTCACTTTACACGTCCACGTACAAGGCCGCGTCCAAGTACGTCCCTTCGTACAGCGACGTTTCGAGGTACACCTCGACACGTCGCACTCAAGCGCAGCAAACCCGTGCGCGTGTGATACCCGTGGCACCCGCGAAAAGGACTGTGCACTTCCCCAATGACATCATCTTCCAGGACATCGTCAGGAGAGGGGACCTGGAGCAAATCGGACGCTTCATGAGAGCAAGGAAGGTCCGTGTGGATACACTCTTCCACTCAGGTGAGCAAAATTGTCGTTGTTTTTTTTCTCTACTTCCTGGCAGGTGTGCATCCACAGCTCCTAATCTTGAAAATGATACTTAATAGTAGAAAGACAACGTGCATGTCCAAACGCAGGGGACTGATTTTCCCATATGTGCAGGTATGGCGGCTCTGCACGAAGCCGTGTTAACGGGAAACCTGGAGGTGGTGAAGCTCCTGATCAAATATGGCGCCGACGTCCACCAGAGGGACGAGGACGGGTGGACGCCGCTGCACATGGCCTGCAGTGACGGCTACCCGGAAATTGCAAGGTAGCGATCCTGAACACCTGAAACCACAACTACTTGGATGCACAGCAGTCACATCTTGCTGAAACCAAAATTCAAATGCACTGCTCATCTCGGTTATTACCGAGACTTGACAGAAGCAAGACAACTATACTTTTTCGGACCGATGTGCACATCCATACATTTATGAACATTGCAAAGGTCTCCACTGGTTTGGTAATAATTCATTGTTCTTCTCATCCCAGGTACCTCCTGTCAGTGGGGGCAAGCACAGAAGCTGAGAATGAAAGCGGGGAAAAGCCTGCAGACCTCATTGACCCGGACTGTAAAGAGCTGGCTAAACTGTTTGAGACAGGCTGTGTGTGAGCACACGTGCACATGACGAGTGAGGAAAAAGACACAAACGTGATAAAAAAAAAAAAAAATCTATAAAAATAAGTGGCAACACTAGTCAACCATTTTTGCTGCAGCTTGTGCAATGCCACTGATTCCAGAAAGCAACATTCTGGTTCTAACGTTGATGATTGCATTTCATCTGTAAAGGTCATTCATCTTTTAAAAGATTGTAAACTATACCATGTTTGTAATAACTGTCATATCAGAGCTGTAAATAATATCGTGTGACTGTCTGAAATGTGACCCTGAAACTAAATGTCCTTCCCTGTAAATTCTACTTCAGGACTAATTGTCTATTTATTTCTTCCCCATTTTGACTTTTTCTGTTAAAATATTTTGTCGCTTGTATCTGTGTAAAAAAAATTTTTGGGATGTAGCTGGATCCATGCTGCAGACTACAGGTTCTAATACAACAGCTAAATGTGCACAAGAATCTGGACTGATGTCAAAGCGTTTTGTATAGTGTTGTGCATCCTCACTGCTGGGCAGAAAGAGGATCAACCAGATCAGGACAACCTCCTTTTATGTTGTTCAGACGTTTTGTGAGAGCTCTCGGACCTCTGCAGCATTTTGACAAATGTATCACACTGTTTTCTGTTGTAAAAAGAAGAAATTGAAGTCTTATAATTTTCAGTACAATTATTATTTTTGTACTTTTTTTAATAAATAAAGTTCTTTTTACAAACAAAGTGTTGTAGCAGCTTTAATATGAAAACCAAAAACATATCTCAAGAAATTCATCTATCAAATCGTAAGTCTAAATGGCCACATTTGTCCTTGGGGAGGACAGGAAATCTCACAGCGCCTCTCAAGAAACATGAGACCGTGGGCTTGGTGGGGAAATTTGATCAGAGTATAAAAAAGCACTGTGTGAATGTGTGCACGACCATGTGAATGTTACTGTACAGCACCTTGAGTTGTCAACATTAGCAAAACGCCGTACAAAACATATCACGTGTTTACAATTGGCATAAAAAACTAGGAAGGTTCTATGAAAATTGAGCTGTAGCAATACAAAGAAATAATAATAAAAATAATAATATAATAACAATAATAGTAGTAATACAAATATTTCATAATAATAAATCATTACAATTATTACGCTAGCATAATTTATTATTATTATTATTATTATTATTATTATTATTATTATTATTATTATTATATTATTGAGGCCATGGGTCTTTGCTGAGGTTTTATTTTATTTTTTGTTTAATTTGTATTAGTTGTTTTGAAAGTCGTGCATATCCCTTCCGCGTCTCTTCCCGGAAGTGATTGGTTGGCATTGGCAACGATTTTTTTTTTAGCCACATCTTTCGGCGTACTTAGTCTTTGAATAAATAAATAAAGGATAGAAATCTACAAAGGTTTGTTCTTTGCCTTTACCCTTATTGTCGGGAAAGCGTGCCAGTATCAGCGCTATGGTGACCTTGCTCTAATAAACGAGTTAACAATGATATTTCGGAATTAGCCGGAACAAGCTAACGCTACAAGACAATGTAAATGGCCAGCTAGCTAGCTGCAAGGCTACAGTTAGCATGGTCAAATGGCTATTTTAGAGATTTTTGGGGAGGGTTGCACCCCACAGTATACCTGCATGGTGCGTACCCCAAAGAAAAACATTGAATAAGTTTTATTTTAACAGGAATCAGTGATTATTTCTCATGTTACAATCTGCTATCACCAGTGAAAGTAGTCGAGTCAAAACGTAAACAAAAGCTTATATTTTTAGCTAGCCCCAAACTTTGCTTCTCGGTACAGACGTATTGCCTAGTTTAGCTTTAAATAAAAATATTTCACTTTGACAGCCACTAAGCGGGTCTACTGTGGTCCGCCTTTTCTGGGCTTAATTATGAGATCTAATTTATCTGAAATGATTAGCCGTACGCTAGCAAACAAGTGTTATCTCTGGCTGCAAACTGGTGTGCCAATCGGATTAGATCAAGGGAAATCGCCTTAAATTGTATGTAAAAGTAAAACGGATTGCCAGGGTGATGTTAAAATACTTACGGTGTTTTTGTTGGGTTTTAAAGTTTAGGACGTTCAAATTGTCGCATCGCTTTAAATCGACTCACCACAGAGGAGCAAGGAGCGAGTACAGACTGCAAACAGAATGACCAGGTCTGCAAATAGTTGGTTATACTTAAAGACCAGCCTGCTGCTTCGTTGCTGACTTTATTCTGTGTGTCTATGTGTGTGTGTGTGTCTTTGCGTGTGTCTGTGTGAAGCTCATCTGCTCCCAGGATGGTGAATAGTTACAAGAGGACCTCAAGCCCCAGATCCCCGACTAACAGTGGGGAGCTGTTTACTCCAGCTCATGAGGAGAATGTGCGCTTTATACACGATAGTAAGTACATTACTCTGCAGCTATGAATAACCGATGGGTTTGTTGTTTTCTTCAGGCTTTTTACGACTAAAACTGAATTTGTGTTGTCCAGGAACAGCTTTGGTTGTGACGTCTTCTTGCGATATATTGACCTTTACAAGAACATCTACAAGAAAAAAACAAAAAACGTCCCTAGTTGTTGAGAATTTGAATGTTTCTGTTTCTTCTTCCTTTAAGGGTCTTTTTGTTGTTGTTTAGAGAGCTGATGCGTTGCAGGACAGTCGCCTCTTGATTTCTCAATGTCCACATGTCACACGTTTGTGAGCAGCTGTTAACTAATATGAACTAGCCAATGAAACATATTTAATTCATCTGTTCTGCTTTAACTAACACAAGGAAGTCTTTTTTTAAAAGCCCCCCCCCCCAAAAAAAAAAAAACAAGTTCTGAGTTTCTATCACGTATTTGAAGGAATCCTTATCCTACAATATTTGTGATATTTATATATTTGTTCATCACAGGTCTTAAGTAATTTGTTGATTATACTCTGTGACTATTGTACATTTATTGTCGTTGGCAACTGGTTGTGCCAATTTAATCTTCAGTGAATTATCAACGTCAGTTCACAGACTTTTAGTCGCTGCTCCCATATTTCTGATGCAAACGTTGTTTAGAACTATCTAGATTTATATAAACCTCGTCTGGAACCAGAGCTTCTGGCTAAGAGCTAGTTCCTCCATCGTCAACACTTTACTATCTTTGTTAAGTTTGGCCGCAGACTCTGAACCAGCAGACTCCTAGTCGTGCACACAACAACGTTTTCTGCTTAAGATGGTAAGGTTCTGCTGCGTTCCTGCTGTTCTCGTACAACAGCACGATTTCAAACCTGGTTACGGAGCCAAAGGATTACAAAAGCATCCCGGTCTTCATTGTGGTGTAAACAGGGGGTCCCTGTCATTCAGAAGGTTTATTTAAGCAAGGAGTGTTTGCACACATGCACCTGCCAACGGCTTGCTAAGAAAATCCCACCTAATAGTGGCGTGGAAGGGAAATGACACAGTTTTTAGTGTCTCTGCTGGTGTGTTGTGCACTGAGGTCGCAGTTGAAACGTTGTCATGTAGAGATGTTGACAGAAACAGGGGGGAAAAAATCCAGTTTTTAATGGATTGTTGTGGTGTGCACAGAGCCTGAGTCAATCCCAAAGTGGTAGCACCGCTGTCCATTGTCAGGCGATAGTGTTTTAGTTTTAGGTTATACATTTTAAGAGGTGGTTAAGAAGGTGCCACTTTCCCAAGTGGTGAAATCGTGTTACACTAGTACTCAAGACAGTAATTTCCTGTCCAGATATTTTGAGTGTTTTCAGAAAATATTGTGTTAAAAGTCCGTAGATCGTTTTACACCTTGGGTTTACAGTTCCTAGGGTTCAGTCAGCCGCTTTGTTTTTACACAATGCAAGGAATAATCCTGCTCCAGATTACTACAAAAGCAATTTGTGGCATCAGTAAGCCTGGCTGGAAGTCTGAATCCTGACTTGCTGATAGTTACGTACAACAGTTTAGGAGTTCCTAATGTTCCTGTAACTCGCCTAATGCGGTCAGACTTTTTCAGACGCAGTTAGACCCAAGACTTTGTCTCACATCTACAGTGCCGGCCACATCAAATGCCACGGCTCTAAAAGATGTGTAAAATAAATTCATGTTTTATTACAGTAGCAGGACCCCACAGTGAAAAGCTTGAAAAATCCAGCCTGTGAATTGATATTTTGTTTTTGGGAGAAAAGGGCAATGTTCTGAAACAACTTTTGTTTTTTGTTGTTTTTAGAAAATGTCAGACAGCACAGCTGTTGATACATCTTCCGTTCATACATCGGACAACTCCTTTTTGTCAGCACTTAATTCTCTTCTGTAGTGTTTCGCAAGGTTAGAGCGTACAGAGAGAGGCAGCTTTGAACATTATCTTCTGCACATCCTGAGACGTGGAACCTCCTCATGCTGCTGCCTCTTCAGCCCACCACCCTCGGGTTTTCTAAAACATTTGATTCTGGCAGCTGAGTTTGCCATGAAAGAAAGTTGATTTCGTATCTGGTGACCTGTTCCTGCTTTGAATTGTCCATATTTTCACGTCAAGTCCTCCAGACAGACGTTAAAAATGTCCCGATATGTTCGGTTTTTAATACTTTGCATCCTACCATAGATTTTAGAAACAAGCCCACAGCATCACACATCCAATCCTCCAGCACACTTTAACTGGGGGGGACATGAAGGCTTTTTCCACTTGTTTAAGAAATCTAATTAAAATTCCAGCCTGTTTCACTTTGGCTGACTGTGATTTACGTTTCACTGCCACGTTTTCTTGCCGACCAACTCTCCCGGCGGTCCCCAAGTATTGCAAACTGCTCCTGACTTTGAATCGTGGGTAAGATCTGACCCAGAGCGTTTAGCTGGTGTCCTCATTATGACAATGAACATTTTAGATTTGTTTTAACTTCCCTTAACCATCCTGCTCCATGTGAATGGTGGGTCCTTGTTTAACCTTGTGGCCTTTGGCTGAAACAAACAGGGCTCTGTGTTCGCTCATATTTGGACCCCAGAGAAACAGAGGATGGTGAATTACTAATTAGAGGTTCCTAGAAGCATTGATCAGCCTAAAACACAAAGGAATTAATTTAAGATGGATGGTTAGCGGTACCAATAACTATGCTACTGGTTTATCACCCCTACTGCACTGCAAAAACAGTGAAATTTTCTTGAAATCATTGTAATTTTCCTTGATTAGAGCAGGTAAATAAGACTATTTGCCAATGGAATAAGATTTTTGCACTTAAAATAGGAACAATTCATCTATATCATCTTTTTTCAAGTGCAGGATGTCTAATTATCTTATTTTAGAGATGAATTGTTCCTATTTAAGTTAAAAAATATCATTCCATTGGCAAATAGTCTTATCTACCTGCTCAAATCAAGGAAAAATACACAAATTTTTGCTTATTTTTAGTTCCCTTTTTGCAGTGTGAATAAATGTCCAATTAAAGGTTGCATTTTTTTCTAATATTTCAGTGTAAGATAATACTTCTGCAATAAAAGGCAGATTTATTTCAAGAGTTTTAACACATCTGTGTAAATGGCAGGTAAATGTGGCCGTCATTGTTTAAAGTTAAAGCACATCTTTTTGGTCATCTTGCAGTGTGTCTTTAGGGTCCTCGGTGTGACAGATATAATATCCTGTCATCTTTGCTTCCTCCCAGCCTGGCAGTGTGTGCTCCGAGACATCAGATCGACACAAAACAGCGAACGCAATGACCGCGGACCGCAGGAGTATGTGGAGAAGAACCCGAACCCTAACCTACATTGTAAGTTAACAGGCTAAATTTATTATTACTATTAGTGTTTTAGGTTATTTTTAAATGAGTTAGTCAACTGCAGAACATTAACAGCCTCTCTTCCCTGTTTGTTTTTTTTTCCAGCTTTCACACCAGTGGACCTGAGTGACCTAAAAAAGCGCAACACACAGGACTCCAAGAAGTCTTAGTTTTTTCTGTTATGTTCCTGTTACTTTTTTTTTTTTTTTCATTATCCTCAAGAACTTTTTATTTCTCTGCCCTTTTGACAGCCAGAAACTTGACCCTGTTGGCAAGTCTAACTCAAGAATACAAATCTCATTTGTATACAATGGACCATAGCAACCCGTTTCCGTTTTTTTTTTTTTACCCTTGACCACTCACAAAACGAAACAAAAAACCCAGGGGTTTTGTGGGGAGCAGATTCTCTCTTTTCGGTGTTTTCAGGCAACAGAATCTTCATATTGACGCTCTTTGTGTGGAAGAGTGCTCAGAGGGTTCGTCAAAGTACGCCGACAACTGGAGAACAGAGTGACGCTTCAACGGGACACAAAGACCGACGTCTTAATCAACAGTAAAACTATCGTTCTGGAAAATAGATTAAATTGTGAAACAATGACATTCGGGAACATTTTATGCGCAAGTATCGGAAGCCAAAAATGCAATGTAGATGGCCAACGTTTTTATTAAATGATCTGTTGCCCCTGGTGGATTTTATTTTGCAGAGTATACAGGTAAACCCCTCTATTCAAAGCCTTGAAACGAAAATGTTGAATAAAAGACTTTTACAGTACTCTTGCATTTATCGATCCTAGATGAACGTTGATCAGATCCAGTTTCTCAGCCACTGATGTAACAAAAAACTGCTGAATTTCTCAATATTGCACAGGACGCCTTTTTTTTTTGTGTAAATTTGGAATTTGAAGTCTAATAATTAGTGATTTGGCTTAGCTAGGCTCAGTTTAAGTTCTGTAAGCAGACATATGGCGAGAGATAATAGTACAAAATAAACTATTCTACGCTTTTAGGTGTAATAATACCTTCACAGCTTCTCTTACTGAGGCTTCGAAATGAATGACAGGGTCTGCAGAAGTATTGACTGATTTTGTCATGTAACAACGACAAAATATTTTATTGGGATTTTTTACGTGGTGGAAAAATATGACACAAAACAGTGAACTGGAAGGTCTTTGAGGTTGCCGGCTTCTCTGTGTGAAGTGTTTAGTTAGATTATCCAAGCACTTAGGTTTGTAAAAGATCATACCGTATAAGATGAGAACAGACCGTAACGCACAGCATCCACGTCAGAGTGTAAGCTCTGACCCACAGAGTTCATACGTGTTTTTTATGCCCAAGGACAGGAGAAGTGCAACAATATTTAAAAGACAAATTATGAGAACTAGCTTCTCGGGACATTACTGTGAGAGCTGAAGTCTCTTTATGTCCCGCATCTGAAGAAACTAGCCCTGGCAGGTGAGCTTCAGAGTGGCAAAGCAGAGAAACCTATTCCACCCAGAATCCATAAGTATAATGAAATGCATAACAAGCCATAAATTCAGCGCAGAAAGCAAAATTCAACAGTCATCAGGTGTTAGGAAGCAACAGCATTTTCCATCATAGGCTAAGAGATGACATATCTGACATGGCTTCGTTCAAACTCCAAGACTACACTTGGTTTTCTATCACGAATAGCCATTTTTAAAACCACTCCTCCACAAAGCCCAGATCTGTGAAGCGCACGACTGAAATAGCTTTCCAGTCAACAGTGTAAGCAAATATGGAAACCTCTGCAGGATATTTGCATTAAATAAAAGCAAAATGTCTCTGCTGGAGTGTTATTGTACTGGGGACTGTGAGTTTTCAAATGGCAAAAGGGCTTTGTAGTTAGCTTTCTCGTGTCAAGGATAGGCGAGTTTATTTGTGTAGCACTTTTCAGTAAGAAGACTATTGACAGTGCTGTGCGTGAACAGAACATAAGAAAAGAAAACATAACAGAGGAAAGCACATTGCATAAAGCAGCTTCTATCCGTATTGCTATACGTACAGAACGAAATAGGACCCCAATTCCCAGTTTGATTTATTTATCGCTTGCAAAATTGTGATTGTTAATCAAATTTACCATTAGACAGCGGTTGTATTTGGTAATATTTGTTGTTTAGGATCCTGTCCATATTTGCTTTGATGTTTATTCAATTGCAATCCAGTTTTTTAGATGTATTATTATTATTTTAAATAAAGTCAAATATGTATTACATAGGGGTAAAAGTGAGGAAAATAGAGGGTATTAATGAAAACGTAAGGGAAGGATATAAAGCGTTAATTGTGTTTCTTAACGATACAGATTTAGTCCATGTTATGTATTTAATTATTTATTTTTATTTATTTTGAGAATGTAACCTGAAGTATAAATCCTGAATTAACAAACTCCGGTACCGTAGGTGGCGATATGCACCATTAAAACCGGGAAGAAGTTAAATACAGCATCCGACAGAAGAGGGCGCTATTTCCCTTTGAGTTGCTGTGGTACGTCTTGACGTCAACATCCGAGTGTTACGTAACGTGACCGTTTGTCTAGTACCGTGTGGCTGTTAGCTTATTGTGTTCAGTCGTGGGTGCAGCTCTGCGAACAGACCAGGGAGAGGAACCGACAGAGTCTAGGGAGTTACATTTAAACATTTTCCTCAGTTTAGTATTATTGGGGCAGCATAATGACCGATAAAATGGATATGTCTCTAGACGACATTATCAAGCAGAACAGGCAGCAGAGAGGTGGAGGCCGGGGAGGCAGAGGCCGAGGCCGCGGAGGCTTAGGCGGCGGCCGCGGAGGAGGCCCCGGGCGGCTTGGAGGCGGCGGCAGTGGAGGATTTGGAGGCCGGGGCGGCGGATCCGGCCCCATGAGGAATCGACAGAACCTGAGCCGCGCTAGAGGCAGACCGACACCTTACAGCAGGGTATGAGAATGTTAGAGGAATAAGCGGTCAGAGGGGAAAAAAACCTTCGACACAGCTGAAATTCCCAGTTAACGTCCTTCAGTTTGCTTCCTAGCTAATCCTCTTGCCAGCTTGCTAAGTCAAGCGACACAAAAAAAAAAAAATGAAAGCTAGCCGCCGAGTTCGCCCTCACGGGAGAGCTCCGTAGATCCGCGGTTACGCATAAATGGAAGTTGTCTGTATAACACGTCCCTTCTCCCACAAAGCCAAACGTTTCACCCCCCGTTTCCAAGAAGAACGGATGTCTTTGGCCTCGACGGCGCCATTTTGACTCCGGCCACCCGAGAGAAACGAGGCCCCGGCGTCGAAGGCGACACCTGTGAGTCCTCAGCTCGCCTCTCATCGGAAGAAAGGAAGGAGACGACACCGTCGACAAAAAGCTCAACCCCAGAAGAGTTTTCTCTGCTTTACGGCAGCGCGGCGCTTCTCCCGACCCGTCGACCGGCGCGGCCTTTTGTTCCGGGAGTGGCTGGCGGGTTCATGGAGGCCCGCACCGGAGGCTTTTCAACCACCGTGCCTGCTTCCTGCGAACGGAGGAGTGGACTTCAACCTCCCCCCCTCCCTGATAAATTACACACGAGGCAGTTTTCCGTTCTTTGGCTGTTCCTCGGAAGAAGCACACAAACAAAGCCCCATTCAAAATGGCGTGCTCTCAAAATGGACGCTCGGGTGATATAAAGAGAGGAGCGCGAGGCCCTTTTATCATATATATATTTTTTATTTTTTAAATTTTTTTCACAATATGGACACTATCCAACTTGACAAGACGCCTGAGAACTCTCCGGTAGCCGAGGACGGGCTTTTGGTTCAGCGCTGGAGGCGGCAGCTTCAGACGGAGCCTCCCCCCTCCTCCGTGTGTGTGTCTCCCGGAGCCTCTGTGTGGGCCCTCAGAAGGAGGCGCAAATGGCAAGAGAACAATGGGATCTTCCGGTAGTAGTATGGGGAGTTTATCAGGTTTTGTTTGGGTGCGGGTTGTTGAATTATCTCTACCCTGTTTATTTATTTTTTGACGGTCTTAACTTTGACCGGTTTGTAATCCTGCTAACATCCATTGTGTGCCTGTCTGTAAATGTAACCCTACACCATCCCCTTGCTTTCAATAAGCTGTGTTCACATGAAGCGATTCACTTGCTTGTCGTGATGGGGTGGGCAGGGAACGTCATGGGGGAGCGCCTCCCGCACCCCCCCTCTCCTCCGTTAAGGGAGCTGACCGCCCTGGCCACGTTGGAAGTGGAGCCCCTGCTTGCCCCAACACCCGGGCCGTGTGGACTCTGTGATTGACAGAGAGGCAAGGGGATCCTGAAGTCAGCAGGTGCGTTCTCTCTCGTCTGTTGCAGCCTAAACAGCTCCCCGACAAGTGGCAGCACGACATGTTCGACAACGGCTTCGGAGGCTTTAATGGTAGTGGAGGGGGTGGCGGAGGAGCCGGCGTGGAAACTGGAGGGAAGCTCCTAGTCTCCAACCTGGACTTCGGGGTTTCGGATGCAGACATTCAGGTAGCGTGGATTTTCTTGTAACTAGAGGTGGTTGCCGGCCTTGGCTGTCGGTGCTCATGTGGATGAAGATTAACCTTTTGGTGTTTTTTTTTTTTGTTTGTTTTGAAGGAACTTTTTGCTGAATTCGGGACCCTGAAGAAGGCTGCCGTTCATTACGACCGTTCAGGAAGAAGCCTGGGAACGGCCGACGTCCACTTTGAGAGGAGGGCAGATGCGCTGAAGGCCATGAAGCAGTACAACGGCATCCCGCTTGATGGTAGGGTTCAGATCCGAACACCGTGTGCTTTATAGTTACTGGTAGTATTGCACCGATACCGATGCCAGTATCGGACGGGCCCCCGATCCAGCACTAAAATGGTGGTATCAGTATCGGCAAGTACCGACAAATAGGCACCGATACCATTTTGATGTTCGTATGTCACTTGAACGCAGCCTTCTCTCTCCCGACTAGTAATATACATGGTATATAAGTTCTTGAAAGTTGCACTATTTTGGCATTTGAGAGCCAAAACTCAGGGTTTAAAAGAGATTATTCAATTATTAGTGTAATTTTACTGTCTTACTGTTGCACTACTATTATACATGTTATAATTTCACGAATGTCGCACTATTTTGGCCTTTTGAGAGCCAAAAGGTTATTCAACTATTGTCACCCATTCCGGGTAGGCAATAAAAAGTTCTACTACCCTAAGTAGTATGCAGTTCTTCATATACACACACACATCAATTTCAAACAGATGGTATCTGTATCGGCCAATACTGCACAGCCAGGTATCGAGGCCAAAAATGGCATCGGCACAACACTAAGACTTGTTATTGGTCTTATATATGGCAAGAATGTCATATTTCTCAATGCTGCTTTTCTTAGTTCTGGAAACAGAAGGGGTTTGTTTCTCTTTGATTTGTATTTATAGCCGTTAAATCTGGGCTGGGGTCACTTTGTGTCAAGGCTGTCCGGTTAGAAGGCAGACGTTTGGCTTTTTCACAAAGCTGCAAAAGCATGCGTGTAATTTTCATAATGCTTTATTATTGTCCAGCCCACTGACTCAGAGCCTGCAGGCTTTTAGATGTCCCTGGACAGCTTCGATGTCATTGAGAGGAATGTCTGGCATTGATGTCCACTGGGGTCCAATTATCACCCTAAACCCGTTGCTGATTTTTGTTTCTACACTGTGATGTTTTGTCGACATAAAGTGGTCTGTTTGTCTCTCCAGGGCGTCCCATGAACATACAGCTCGTCACGTCACAGATCGACACACAGAGGCGGCCTATGCAGGGGTAAGTGGGGATGGTCTTCTATGATACAGAAGGCTTTGGGTCATTTCATACCAACATGTGGGGGTCCAGTGGTTGTCGCACTGCTCCCTAAGGGGCGGGTTCAACACAGACAAATCTCCCCTCTGTGGGGCTATAAAGGGAGATGTATATTTATGTAGCCATTTTAACTCGTTCTAGTTTTGCATTCTGTGTTCTACTTTTAAGCGAGCCATTTTGTTCCCATATACTTGAATCATTATTATGCATCAGTGTTTCTGTATTCATTAGGAATACATATTAAAAATATTGGGTGGTTCTGATCCCTGTTTAGGCCACCTGGTTCATGAAATGAGATCATGGGCTCTGATTAGACCAAAACAACCCACATCCACTTCCTGTTAGAAAATAACCAACTCCTATTAAAGAAGTGATCATAGGTGACTTATTTTAGAAATGCTTCAGTCGTGGCTATCTTTTGTTTTTCAGGCTGAACAGAGGTGGTGGGGGTATGGCCAGAGGTCGTGGTTTCGGCGGCATGCAGAGAGGTCGAGGTGGCCCCCGAGGAAGAGGACGGGGTGGACGAGGCGGGCGAGGCGGTGGAACCAAGCAGCAGCTTTCAGCAGAGGAACTTGATGCACAGTTAGACGCCTACAACGCCAGAGTACGTCCATCTGCGAGAACACAATGCCTCTCATTTGGTAGCAGAATGTTTTACAGCGGTTTAATTTGTTTGTTTTGTTTTTTTTTTTCTTTCACCAGATGGACACCAGTTAAGAGATGAAGATCTTCCTAGACGTCCTCCCTTTCTTTCTGTGCAGAAGGGGGTGGTTGTTACAGATGTGCAGAATATTTTACACATGCTTGTTTTCTGATGTGATTTGAAAGTGTTCCAGTCTCTTCTTTTAAATACTCCAAAGTGTTTTTTACCTGTATTTTTTTTTTTTTTCTGATGAAAAATGGTTTTGACTGTAGGTTATCTAACTGGGATTCCCCGGTTCCCCTCAGCCCTGTAGTTGATGAAAGTTGTAATAAAAACCTGCAGTGTATATTAACCAAAAGTCTTGACTTCTGCAATTTATTTGTAGTCTGGTTTGTTAAATGTGATGTTCCATCACAAATTGTCAAAATCCTTATCACTGCTACCTTAAAGGAGATTTTTGATCATGTACGTATTGTGGTGTTTGAGTATGTTATTTTCAAAGGGAATCTTTTGAGATGCTTGTGGAAATTTAATTAATTTGAATGAATGTGCTGCCATGTCGCCATACGGCCACTAGGTGTCGCCTGCAATCAGGGGTTCTCCGGCCTGACGTGGTCTCGGAGTGGTGCACGTTCTATACGTCCATATAAGGAAACATCCAGGAAACACATTAGTGCCAATGGTGTTTGGGTTAAAATGGACTTTGTAGTGACAGGGAAGGTATGAACTCTAACTTTTCGAGCTCACTAAAGGTTTTCAGCCGTAGTTTTTGTAGAAGCTTGTATTTACAACTAGCCACTTCCTGTGAGATTTTCAGCGTTAAGTTAGATATTTTCCTCCATTTAAAAATAAAAAAACAAAATATATACAGTGATACGTTCAATGACATTAACTCTGCAGACAGTTTTAATTTTTTTGAGCAGTACATGTGTGTCCCTATTTCACGGATTTAAAATTCAGCTACTAATTAATGAGCCATACGTTGGATAGCCATGCAAAAGCATCTGCTTTAATGTGGTTGGGTTTTCCTCCTGAGTGCATAAACATGATCAAACACTGGAGTAATCCATCCATCCAGTTTCTAACATGTCTATCCCTCGTGGGGGGTGCTGGTGCCTATCTCCAGCATACAACGGGCGAGAGACGGGGTACACCCTGGACTGGTGGTCGCTAGTTTAACACTGGGGAGATCTGTGTGCTAAAACCCAATTACAGAGACGATTTGAACTGTATGCAGAAGTGAATAAGGGGCTACCAAATGAAAACTTGTCTGAGTGGATGGTTGTTCTGTACAATACATCTGTCCAACAGCATTTTTAGGGGCAAAATATATGATTTGATTGAATTTAAAGTGCCTTGAGATGACCTGCACTTTGATTTCAGAATCAGTACTTTAATAATCCCAGAGGGAAATTATTGGTACTATGTGAATAAAATTACATTGAATGATGGCTGTTGCCTTGCAGCAAGAAGGTCCTGGTTTCAAGTCCTTGCCCTGGGTCTTTCTGCATAGAGTTTGCATGTTCTCCCTGTGCATGCGTGGGTTCTCTCCGGGTACTCCGGCTTCCTTCCACAGTCCAGAAATATGACTAAGGTTAATTGGCCTCTAAATTTTCCTTGGGTGAGTATGTGCGTGAATGGTTGTTTGTCTCTGTGTTGCCCTGCGATAGACTGGCGACCTGTCCAGGGCGTACCCCGCCTCTCGCCCATTGACAGCTGGAGATAGGCACCGGCGACCCCACAAAGGGTAGACGTGTTAGAAAATGGATGGATGGATGAATTGGCTAGATTTAATGTACATACAATGTAAATTCGCCCTTCGTGTACAGTCTCTTGTTTTTATACTTTTGTGTTATCCGTATCTGCTTGTTGCAATTTTACTTTTAAATTGCTGATGGAACACTTGAGTTTCCTCTGTGGGACATGGTAGGATATTTCTGTAAGCTACATAACAAAGATGTTACGTTATTTATTGTGGTAGGGGGCTGTGTGTGATATGGGAGAGATACCTAATGAAATGCAGAATCTGTGGTTTCCCAGAGGTGACATCCATTCAATGACCACACCGACACAATAATGCTATTGTGATTATAAGATACAACAAAAATGCGTGTTCAGAACCATTGGATGAAATTATATATGAATTGTTTAGACGTTTTGTGGTCTTTTAGAGCAGGGGTCTGCAACATTTACAATCCAAAGATGCATTATTTGTTTGATTTTTTTTTTTTTTTTTTTTTTTTTTTAATCCAGCTAAAACTTGTTCAGAGCTGGACATGTTACATGACCTTTTGAGAGAGAAAAAAACAGCTTTTGATCAAAATCTACTTGAAAAACGTGTTATTTGTACAGCGCTGCTTTTAGGATGGTTGAATATTCTTCTGTGGGATGTTGGTATTTGTGGGAAATTATGTAAACGAAAAGTGCACAGTTTCCAAAAATAAATACAAGGAAAAATAGATCGAAAAAATATTACTGGTGCTTTCAGGGTCATTCTGTTGTGGAAAATTAATTCAGTTTATTTATATAGCACCAATTCACAGCAAAAGTCTTCTCAAGGGAATTTACAAAGTCATATTCTATCTAGTCATTAGACAGATTGGTTCAAAGGTTTTCTACGGCAAGAACCTAGTAAAAATAAAAACAATTTTTTTTTATTATATTTAAAAAGAAAAAAAAACATCGGTTGTCGTTTTTAGCCAAAGTTATCGAGAGCAACTTGCAGCTCTCGAGCAACAGGTTGCAGAGCTCTACCTTATTTAACGTTTACAATGAGAGTTTTTCCCACTGAGCTATATTATACACAGGAGTGCTAATTTTGCCGAAAAACTGAAGTCACTGGCCGCCATCTTGCTACTCCCTACTCTCACAGATTCCCATAGGATTTGGTTGCAACAACAAGCAGTTTTCTGGCTGTGGGAACACGTTTCATAGGTAATTCTACAGTCAGTGGATGTACCAACACTATCAACTACTAGGAAATTAGATGCTGAAATATTTTACATGTTATTCATATTATATATATATATATATATATATATATATATATATATATATATATATATATATATATATATATATATATATATATAAAATATTTCAGCACATTACTTTCTCAGTACTTAATAGTTTTAGAACATAACATAAAAGTATATGGCATTTGACATTTTAAAAGTTTTAAGCCTCCCTGAAAATGAGAAAATCCTCGTTATTCGATGCTGTAGCGGACATATTCCCTAGTTACTGGAGGGAAAAAGGGAGTACCAATATGGCGGCTGGTGGCTTCAAAGCAACTCGTTCTAATAGCGGGCGATTAGTACTCCAGTGTATAATATAGCTCAGTTGTTTTTCCCATAGACATAACATAAGATATATATGTCTTTATATATGTCTATGGTTTTCCCCCCTTTTTGCGCACGCTTTTATTTTGAAGGAGACGAACCGGAAAAGGCAGTGAGCGGTCTCTGGTTTAGATTTTCCTCCGCTGCGCCGCGGCGCTTCACTCCCATTCACAGCAGACTGGCCCAGCCAACCAGAAGTGAAACGGTAAGGCTACCCTCTCCAGAAAAAAAAAAAAAAATACACGCCCTACAGATACTTTTAACGACTAAATTTAATGCACACTCACTAAAACGAGAACTGTTGTATTACTTTAGTTTTTAATTTCGGGAACGAGTTATATGCATTCTCTTTTTTATTTAACGAAGAATTTTTTTTTTTTTGTTGAGCGGAACTAGTTGTTTACCGGAAGAAAAGAAAAAAGCAAGTTTTCGTCGAATATATGGTGTTTTTTTTCGTCTCCGTTTAAAACGACGCCGTGTCAGGATGGATGTTTGAAAGTGCTGTTAGGAAGTTTATGGGCGAGCCGCGAAGTTAGCCGCCCTGAATGACGAGCCTAGACGCGGTTGTCAGATGTGAATTTCCGGGTCTAGGCGGTTAGGTAAGCGTGCCCACTCTGAACGCAGCGATGCATTTAAAATATAGCGGATGCGTCAACTAGTGCCCTGCTAAAAGTGTTTTAATGGGGACCAGGTTGGCTTACCTTCAGAAATAAATGGCCGTGTAGCGCTCTAAACATGTGGCTGGCTGTGTGAGGAGCAGTTTCTCCACACTTCCTGGAACTTCACATTTGATTCGGCTCACACACACACCTTGAACCGGCCTCCATCTTGGCCGTTTTACTGTTATTTTCGAAAGCCTCCACAGTCCGCTGCGCACCGACCAACTTGCCCTGATCAAATCTGTTTCAGCTGAGTTTTAAGACCGTCTGCGTGTGTTTGCGAGAGGATTTGTGAAGAAGGAGCTCGCTCAAACTGTGAATCCTCCCTTTTCCTTCCTGTTGAGGAATAATGGTCCGGAGAAATCTTGTTTGCTTTACGCATCTCCTCTGGAAGTTGAATAAATGTCGGTTTGTATATATAAAAAAAAAAATTGTTGTTCATAAACTTTCTTTTTTTTTTTTTGTATACTTCCGCTCAGCTTGAAAATCTGCAAGCTGGCAAAGGCCGGATGTCTTGCTGAGCGTTTCCTTTCCCCTCTGCTGATAGGGCTGAGGAGTTTGATGTAAGCAGGAGAAAAAAAGGTTTGTATTTAGTGGAACAATGATTTTCAACTTTGCAGCACTGCACAGCGAGGAAACGCCAGGGTCCGAATCAAATCCCAAAAGTTCAAGTTTAGCTGGTCCGAATTCTTAAAATAGAAGGACTGAAACACACCAGACGTGACATTGTCATCCGGGCCTTGACATTTGAATCCAACGATTCAACTGAAGCAATCGCGAGATTATCTCCAGTTAAATTAATCAAACCCCTGATCGTTTTGCTTATTAGTAAATGAAACATTTGCATCAGATGCATTCTGTTTTAATGCGTTTCTAAGCGGGGAAACTGAGAGTCTTGAGGGAGGTAAAGAAAAGGAGAGGGTAAAAGTGTCTCTTCGTTTTCACCTGCCAGTCGGCAGTAAATCGGCCCTTTTTATTCGAACAGCACGCTTCCTTTGCTCCTGTCGCCTTAAACTGCTCTTTGTGTTGCAGAAAACACGTCCTCCCTCATCTTGACCTGTCAGAGCAGCGCTCTTTTAGCTGCCTCTCTAAACAGTCGTGTCGGTGACCCGTTTCTGCTCAGTCTGGCAGCAGGAAGCATGCAGGTATGAGGGCCTCCTCCCTCCCCCTCATACAGTCAAGCCTGTCCTCCTCCTTCTGGGCCAGCTAGAAAAAAAAAATGTGGTTTTGTTCACTGTGATCTGCAGCTTTGACGAGCGGTCGCTGTATGTAACACAATTCTTTAGTTATTAGGTGTTTTGCAGGATTTTAAGTTAAAATAATAGTTTTGGCCACACCGTTTTTTTAAAAATTGTTTATTTTTTTCCATTCATCAGATGTTGCTGCAGGTGTCCTTGTTTGCCTGCAGCTGTTTCCAGCAGCTCCTTGTTCCCCTTTTTGTTCTGGACCTTCCTGGAATGGATGCATTTGCATCTTCAGCCCTCACACGCCTCTCTGCTGAAGTCGTCTAGCCTGCAGTCAGCCCCAATACGTTCTCTCAGATGACTTAACGGTTATCAAGTCACTTCCGACCTACCCTTTGTTGTTCAAAAATACCCCGTGGCTGTCTTTTTTTTTTATTTTTCTTCTTCGAGTCGGGTTCTTCTGTGTTGCATCAGCTCTGATCTCTCGCTGCAACACTTCCTCAAAGCTTTGGCTGGATTTTGCTCCACGTCCCCAACTTGCAGGGAATCCGCATTACTCCGTCTGCTCGCATAACCATCTGGGCATTCAGTTTTTTTATTTTAGTTTATTGAGTTTTAACGTTTCACTGGTTCGTTGTCTTACAGAAGTATGAGGAAGAAGAGCCGTGCTTCATCTCTGCTCTGTTGCGGTTCAGCACCATAAAGGATGTGAATCATTGCGCTCCTCCTCGCATGAAAAAGGAAGTTTGCAGTTGCCTCTCGGTCGCAGAAAATGGCTGCGGGCGCAGCCTCGCATGCGTGGCCTTACTTTCTGAACCATTTTTTTTGTTCTCTCTCTCTGCTGTATCGCTTACCTGTTGAAATTCAGAAGTTTTTGGGTTACCTAGATGTGATTGCAGCCGGGAAGGTCGGCGGGGCTCCTGCGGTATGAACAGAACGAGGAAGTAAAGCGGCGCTGGGTTAAAAAGGACGAGTCCAAAGGTCTCTGTCACACTCGGCGTTGCAGGAAGAGGCTGCAGAGACCTGAAGGGATCAAAGCAGCTGCAGAGTAAATGTCACAGCATACAGGTTCCCCAGTCACCTTTAGTACAACAGCAGTGGTGTTCATGCGTCGTCACCAAGGAGAATATGAGCTTTGCTCCTTGTTGGAGCCTGCAGTCATGTAAATTATGACCCGTAGGCCCAAACTCTCTCATTTTGGCCTTTTTTAATTCCTGCGTTGGCTCACTGCCTGTCTGTTGGTTTCCTATTGAATGGCCTGGTTAAGAAAACAGAAGTCCCAATCACTGGCTGTTTATGCGTTATTAAGCACAGGCGCTGTGGGTTTAAAATGCATCGTAATATTTCCTGGTATTTGTGACATTAGTGACTGTTTTTGGCAATCCATCTGTTAGAGCGTAAAATCAGATCCTCTCAAACGCACTGTTGCAAAACTTCAAAAACACAGAGCAAACGTAAGAACCGCAGTAAAGCTGTCGGGGTTCTACATGTCATCCGTTAGGACTCGCGTTTCATCAATATTCACGTCTTTCCTAAAAAGCTTAAACTATTTCCTTCCTTACACTAGATGGATGCTCATTGCTGCTTTTTATCTTAGCAAAGGTTGAGTTGGGCTATTTGTCCCAAAGGAGAAATTAAATGCCATGACTCAAAAGATTCAAGTTTCTTCAGACGTTGTAGATGATGGCGGTGAGCAGGAAGGACTTCCTGTAGAGGTCTGTGTTACAGCGGCTCTGACAAACACTCTGGATCGACCCTAAAACTTACAAAGTGTCCTTCTTTCTAGACTATGTTGATTTTTCTAATTGTTTGGAGTCCCAAAAAGGTCCCAGGTGGGTTTTGCTCTGATAATTGACTCAAAGCTAAGCCTTCCCTCCGTTCTCTGCCTGTAAGCGCACTACCAGTTTTAAGTGCAATCTTTCTTTCAATATCGTTTATTTGCATGAAGTTTAGACAAGTACTGAACACAGCAACAAAAATATCCTTTGCTAATTTCCCAATGCATGTTCCCAGACGGGCCGTTAACGGAACACAGTTTAAAAGGCAGTAAAACAGCATGGCAGGCTAAATCATACATTCATGATCATAGTGACCCTAAAGCGGACCATAATCAAACTAACGGTGATGAAATCTAACAGGCGTTCTGTCCAAAGTTATAATAAACGTATAAGATCCTATGTCTAATCAAGAGAGGGTGGCTTTGAAGCATAAATCAGATTAATTTTGTAATTTGGTTTGATTTGGGGTATAAAACGGCTGCCACTATGAAAGAACCTGCAGGAGACGTCTTTCTCTGTTATGCGTCGGTCCTTTTTTCTTTTTTTTTTTAGAGGAAAGAAAACGAGTGAGCCGAGCGGCCGGACCTCTAAGAAAAGCAGAACTGGTCGCTGCATCTCTACCTTTTTATTACCGGCAGGTTTGAGTCTGGCCACGCTCGGAGTTTCAGCTTCCGTTGCGCGTTGCTGTTTCAGCTCGTTTCTGTCGTTGCGTCTCCTCCCGTTTGTCTCTGACCTTTTTTATTGAAAAGCCTGAACACAAACACGTGAGCCCTGCTCTGAAATCTGGAAGAGAAATCTCGTGAACAGCAGTGACTAAGGAAAACGAGGCCGTCAGCGGCTAAACTAGATGTTGTGTGTTTACCATAAATCAGAAGCAGCGTTGAAAATGGACACAGGTCATAATCACAAGTTATTCGATGGTTTTATTGAAGGGAGGGGAAAAAATTACACATTTAAGATGTTTGTTGAGCCTGTGAAAACCGACCTTCCTGAAAAGGTCAGTCTGTGCGTGGTTGTCCACCGCGCCGCTGTCCTTGCACCAGCGTCACGGACACGGCAGCCATGCAGGGGGTGGACTGTAGCTCAGGTGACGGTGGGAGACGTTTGGCCCCCAGCGGACAGGCTGTGGGTCCTGACCCGCCCGCCAGCCAGCCAAACTCTCTAGATCAGCAGAATTGCATTTAACAGCGAGTTAAAAATCAACAAGCCTCCTCGTTGTTCCGAAGGCACAGGCCCTAAACTCCAGCCGGAGACGGCCGGGTCCGGCAGAACGGAGGGTCCCCCGACCGCTGGGGGGGCTCGTTCCCAGCCGGCTGGACAATAACGAGGTCTTTCTGGCAACGTTAACCACAGCTGGTATTGTCTGAGGCCGGAGAGAAGGAGAACATGCCCCTGGTTGTCAGGGTGGTGGTGTCAGCATCTATGGAGCTCGTTGGGCTTTTAAATGATTAAATCAGCCGAGTCATATCTGATTAAGAAGGCATCTCTAAACAATGTGCCGTGTTGTCGTCACGCTGTCGCGCGTTCCCAAACAAAGGCGTCGCCGTACGGCATGAATCCGTACCGATTCGTACGAAACGGCAGTTTTACGGCGTTTACACAAGGATTTAAAGCGGGGTACGTGTTTTCTGTTGGCTTTTATTCACGGCAGAGCAGCGGCCATTATTCTTTCTGCAGCCAAAATGACATTTTGATTGAAATTCAAGATTATTTAGATAGTTTTTCCTTTTTCATATCAGAGTTGCTCATCACACAGAATATTGCAGCTTGCTCTGTTTCCTGTTCTGCTTTTTAGAGTAACTCTCATTTACCAGCTGATAACGGCTGGGTCACGCTATCTTTTAGCTTTTAACTTTGGTTTCAAACAATCCGTCGTAGTCCCCTCTCAGCCGGCTAACCGGCCGCGTGCAGCTGCAGAGAAGTCGCCACTTTCTGCAGCATCTCGGTATAATGACTTTGATGATGTGAAGATGGATCGCTTCCCTTTCGTGCTCCATCTTGTCTGCGTGGATTTCTCTCAACAACAGACGGAGACGTCCCAAAATGCAGAAGGCGATTTGGGATGCGTGGTCGAACGAGCGTCCGAGTTAAAATGGGGAAGTTGTAACCCAGAGTGATCTCTTCAGCAGTTCCCAGCAGAGCGCTGTTTGTCTGAGCACTTCCTGCTGTGTGTTGCTGCAAGACGAGAAGAGAGGAGAAGGGAGGGGGAGGACTAGAACGACATCAGTGCGTCGTCTGGTCCTGGTTTTCCCTCCAAACGTTCTCACACTGCTGACCGGCCCCGACACGCAATCACTTCCAAAGGAATTTGGGTTTCTCTTGGGCGCGCCGAGGCCCCGGGTTGGGAAAACGGAGCTGCATTCACGGCTCCTAATAGCCAGATGTTTGAGGAGGCCGATGGAGGCTGTCGGTGCTCGACTGAAGGACGAGCGGATCAGAACGGGTTGTTGATGCTCGTGTCTTTATAGGAGGAGGGATTTTTGACAGGAGGAAGCAGCTTGTCCTGACGCCTTCCTCTTTTGCTTCAGCATAGATCCACCAACACTCGGCGCCGACGGGCTCCTCTGCCGCTTCTAGTTATTTATGGAGTAGGAGACGCTCCTCGCTCTTCGTGATAAGATCTTTGAGTGCTTTATTTTTGTTTGTTTCAGGGTGTTTGCTTGTTAGTTGAAAGGAACCGGCAGATAAATGTGGTTCTTCTTTTAAAGTGTCACTTCTTCAAATTAGGTAGGAAATTGAGTTAATGCTGTGATTTTGCAACCACCTCTCTAAGCCTTTATTTTGTTCTGGCTTCCCCCCCCAAAAAAAAAAAGACGGGCGGTCCGACTGTTTTGTGTGTTTGCCGGGTTGTTGGGGAGTTAAACCAAAGTGGTGAGGAACGGCGTTCGGGTCATACTGCGATCCCGCTGCGTTTTTTTTCTCCCCAGACGTTGCTTCGCTCTCTGGAGGCGATCAGGTTTTCCTGGCTAATGCCGACGTCCGATTCTGGGTGATCCTGTCGCTGGTCCTTTTTGAAAGGGGTCAAGGGTTTTACTCAAACGGAAAGTGATGGAATTACAATATTATTAATTGATCCCAACTAGTGTTGTATCTTTTTTTATTTTTTTTATTAAGCATCACTTAATAAAAAAGTGCATTGAAGAACCCTCTGCTTGTTGGTTGATGTCTTTACAGACTGAAAATGGCGAGACTTCCTAGTTCTCCTGTGTTTAATGAAGAGGAATTAGAATTTATATTATTTGGCTGCTAATCCCTCAACATTTCATCTTCCGATCTTGATTTCTATCTGCAAACTGCGGATTCTGGACACCGTCCTAACTCACCTGTCGATGCTTCAAAGTTATCGATTATTAAAGTTAAGCGTCCCATTCTCTGACTTACTGTCCTGACTGCTTAAACAGCGACGGTGTGTGGGCTGTGTTGTACTTCATTGTGTGAAACACGCCTTTGTTCAAACGAGCCCTGGTGCTTTAACCTGCCGCCTCCTCTGGTCAAAGTTCACTGAGCTTTCTCCATGAATAAATACCGTATTCTTGGGATTATAAGGCGCACTGTGAATTAACGTGTCTTTGTCTACATATAAGACGTCCACGCTGACTCTCCACTGATGTTTTACCTTCATAGTCCAGCATACTGTTGCCTACATTTCTTGCCTACAATTCCCACATTTACTTCCAGTGGGACGAAGCGGCAGAACGGATGGTAAAATGTGTGATTAGCTAGCTGATCACCTAGAGCCGTTAGTTTTCCAGCAGACTCCCACCTGTCAGTGAGAAAAGAGGGACTGGGATGCTGTGCGTCACATATAAACCAGGTTGATGTAAAGACTTCTAGCCTCCGATACGTTTGGAGCGTGAAACATACCTGTAAGCACGCAGTCTGCCTAAAGTACGCATTGAGTACGCGTGGACCTCCACGCAGTGAAGTACACCCAAGTATGTGAGGGTCTTTACATGAACGCACTTCTAGTTTCAACATTACAGTCAGGCAGTCTTGTAGACAGCTAAGTGGTCCTGTCAGGTAGTGACGCCGTGTACCGTAATACTCCTAATATCCTTTGAGCGAAGCGGCTTCGTTGCTAACCAAAGTCGAACTTACAAATTTTTTTGAGCGCATTGTACCACATAGGATCTGTCAGTAAGCACAACGGCAATCATAAATAAGGTGCACCATCAATTTTTGAGAGAAGATTTAAGGATTTTAAATGCGCCTAGTCTGAAGAATACGGTAATCCTCAGTCATGTCCTGCAGCGGTGACTCTTGGCTGCTCTACTTCTCTTGTAGTTTTCATATTAGGAGAATTCAAAACGTGTGGTGGCCAATCCATTTACCCCCCCCCCCTCTCTCTGTCTCTCTCTCTCTCTCTCTCTGTGTCGCTGCAGTCTAGCGCACCATGGCAGAGCATGAGGACCTCACACCGGAGCAGCTAAAGGCGATCGCAGAGGCCAACGAAGAGAAGGAGTCGGACATAAACTACAAACCTCCCGCCCAGAAGAGCTTACAGGAGATCCAGGAGCTGGACAAGGATGACGAGAGCCTGCAGAAGTACAAGCAGGCGCTGCTGGGCAAAGTCGCCGTGGTCGCAGGTTGGTGCTGATCTCGTTCGGCTTGTTTGCGCCATCGACGGCGTCCGTCATCGAACCTCGGGGTGTTTGTTGTGGAAACAGTGGCAGCCAAGATAATTGACATCTGGGAATCCAGCCTTTCGGAGACGGATCGTCTCCTTCCACCTCTTAACGTTCTTTTGACCGAAGCGTTGCGGAGAGTTGGCCCAGGGCGACCAGCGCCTCCGTCTCCAGCTGTTTGTTTTGGGTTTGACGACGCGGAGAAATATCCCATGCAGCATGTTGCAGGGCCTCCTCGCATAAACAAAGATGGTCGTACAAGATTAGACTCTAAAGTCACGTGTCAAAAGTTTCCATCTGCGTCCGCAGGGCTGTCTCTGAATACGTTTCTCTTTGCAGAGTTATGGGAAAGTATTTCCGCCTTCTGACACCCCCTGTGTCCTTTCTTTAGATTTTCTGTAATAGACCGACGCAGCGGTGCACTCTGGTGAATGGGGAGGCAAATGATGCGTAGTTTCACGACGTTTTGCTGATGAGACTTTTTAATTCCCTTTAGTCGTGAAACACCACAGTAACCGACTTCCTAATTAGTGAAAAGCTATTTTAATCTCAGTATAATTAGTGCTGGGGGGGTGCGAGTGTCTGGGTTGTTTTCAAACAGCGTCGTTGAGGCCAGGCAAGGGGATCTTTACTCTGTAGAGCGGTCAAGAGGCTCACGGTGACTCTGGAGGAGTTGCAGGGACGGCAGCTCGGGTCTGCCGACCTGCTAGTTGTGGAAAAGAAAGCCGCAAGGTGTCCTTTTGGATCGATCACTCCAACCCACGACTGGGACATGGTGAAAAAAGATGGCAGCAGAACTGAACGCTTGGGTCTGTGTGTAAAATGTTCTGTGTAGTGGAAAGTTAACCCACCATGAAACATGGCGGGGGGACGGGTCCCTGCATCTTTAGACCAGCAGGAGGGTCCAGCCTTCCAGCAGCAGAGCGACCCTAAACGTGCAGTCAGAGCTACAAAGGGAGGTTTGGCTCAGAGTTCAGGTGTGAAGCCTGAAGAACTTCACATCTCAACCCAATCTGAGAAGCAGCCAGTTACGCAGAAGACGACGGGCAAATAGGGTCCGTGTCCGGATGCGTACCAGAAATGACTCTGAGCTGTTATTAAAGGACAATTTGGTTCACCTCAATGGATTTTAATTAGGAAATGATATTTAAAACCATGCATCTGTTGTTATGCTTTAAGATTCTGTCCTAGTTGTTGTCTTTTATCAAAAGTCAAAGTTTGTGGAGTTTGAGGTACTTTAGCATCACATCCCGGTTATGTTTATTGGCACATGATGAAAAACGGCCACTAGAAAGATGTTTATTAATACTCCATGAGAGAGAGAATGCAGGTTTAAAGACACGACCTGTGAGATTCTTCTTCCTTTTACCGCGCTGGTATTAAAGGTCCCATAAATTGTGATGCTTGACCTTTTTTTTTCTTTTCCCAGATCCCTCTGCGCCTAATGTCCAGGTGACCCGGATGACCCTGTTGTGTGAAACGGCCCCGGCTCCTCTGGTCCTCGACCTCCTGGGTACGTAAGCCCTGTGCAGCCGCAGGTTTTAGAGGGCGTCCGGGAAACAGCGGGAGGAGCCACATTTTCTCTGCCCTCCTGCTCTTATAGATACTAAAGGAAGTCCAGTGATTGCTGACAGGAAGCAATCCCTTCCCTCTGTGCAGATTTAGACACACGGTGACCTGCTGAGTCATTATTCTGCTAATTAGGAATGAAGAGAATCTTAGGGAAGTGGGTTAAGAAGCCCCTTCCTGTTGGTGCGCTTTGTCCCCCCTTAGTGGTCAAAAGGCGGTATAGCAAGGAATGAAAGCTGCTGTCTATTCCTAATCGCTGCGCCACCTGGTGGACAGTCCTGTTACCACAGCGAATTAAAAGCTTTAAAAATAAAAGCAAAGGTTTAAGATTATGAAGCCTGACGGAAAAAACAAATACCGTCGATATATTTATACCTAATGTGATTTAACCAAAGTTAATTTCCTTTTTTTTTTCCTACACAATCGTGGCCAAGTAAAGGTGCTAATAAAGCTGATAAAGATTAGTTTTTAACCTGTAATTTCTTTTCTTTTACTACTGTAATTTTTCTCTTTTCCAGGAGACCTGGAGAACTTCAAGAAGCACCCATTTACGCTGAAGGAGGGCGTGGAGTACAGAGTAAAGATCAACTTCAAGGTACGCGCTGCTGCCGTTCAGGTTGTCTTTGTCCGCTGAGAACCGGAGTTGCTTCTGCAGATTCTGCTGGACCTTCTTCACTCTCCTGGAAGCTGAGGCCGTAACGCGTGATGCTTTGTGCTTTTTGCAGGTCAACAAAGAGATCGTGTCAGGCCTCAAATACATCCAGCAAACATTCAGGAAAGGAGTTAAAGGTAAAGATTTTTCTAAATTTGGTTTAAGTTTGAACTCTTAAGATGATTTTTTTTCAACAGCTTAAAAAGAAGCTCCTTCTTTAGCTTAGCTTTTTCTTTCTAGTTGCTTTCTGCTGGTTATTTTGTAACTTTCTACATACATACTACTGTTTTCAGGACTGTGCCTGCCTCATCGTTGGCTTGAATGTTTTATTTTGGGTTTTTTAACAGAAATTGGAGGCAAAAGTTTATCTTTATTGCAGATTATCTTTAATCCAGAGGTTCAAAATGAGACGCGCAGGCTCAAACATCTCTTGTACATTCACCAGCACTATTACTGGGATAAGTTGCACCCCATCACATTTTTTTTGCAGCCATCAGGTTTCTTTTCAGAACGTTTTTATTTTAATTGACCTGCCTATTAAGTATAGGTCATAAATGTTCCATGTTTGGGGTTGAGGCTACTCCCGTTGTCCATACCCACTTGTATGGTGCGTTTGGGATCGTTCTGTTGAATCAACCACTGATGAAGCCCAGAAAGTTGGAGCGCGTCCTTCAGTGTGTGTGATGCATGGGCTCAGAGAGACGCTCCGTTTCTAAAATCTGCGTGTTGTCGTGTTCTCGCCATCATCTCTGGTTCTCTCCTCGTCTCGTCTGCAGTCGATAAGACGGACTACATGGTCGGGAGCTACGGCCCGAGACCGGACGAGGAATACGAGTTCCTCACCACCATGGAGGAAGCGCCCAAAGGGATGCTGGCCCGCGGCACCTACAACGTCAAGTCCAAGTTCACAGACGACGACAAGTACGACCATCTCTCCTGGGAGTGGAGCCTCGCTATCAAGAAGGACTGGAAAGACTGATTTCTGCGACGTCGTCTCGCTCACTCTCCCCTCTGTGTTTTCCAGCTCTCCCCGTCTCCCCTGTCATTCCACAACTCCTCCCCTATCGTCTTAGGCTTTTGCTCTCTCTCTCTCTCTCTCCGTCCATCATTCCTCCCCTCCCTCCTGCTCTCACTTTGTTTTTTCTTGCTTTTAATCACACCGTCGTCAACATTCCCCCCCGCCCCAATTGTACCAATTAGTTTACACCCACCATTTCTGATAAAGTATTAAGTCCTCAGAGAAAACGGAGAATGCAAACTTTGTGCACGATCCACAGTTTCAGGATAGTTTGTTATAAAAGAAAAAAAAAAAAGCTCAGAATGTGATTTCCTCTGCCCTGCACCCCTGATTCTTTCCCTCCCTAATGTTTTCCACTGTTTGACGTAATCTACATGGTCTGCCTTGGACAGAACGCTGCAGAAAACAGCGGCGCTGCCTGCGAGCCGTCATTTAGCAATCACTGTTGGATGTAACTCTGGGACACAGCCCAGCTAAAGCCTCTGAGCAGATTACATCTACTTGAGTCTTCGTAAAACTCTTCCAAATAGTTTGGATCTTGATCAAGTCTACTCAGAACAGGGGAAAGGGGTCACCTCTAACCCCGCGTTAGCTGCGGCTCGTCCTCTCCTGATCAGGTATTTTGGCTTTTTTATTATGATTTTCTAAGTGGCCTTAATAGCAGTTATGAAGAGCTAGAAAGATGGTTGAGCCTTTTGCCTTCAGAGTGAATACTAAGCGAGCCTGCTTCAACACAAGCTGTAACATGCATACATGGAATCAGAGCTAAGGATTTCTTTATTTCAGGTTTAGTTACTTGTATGAACCATTACATGTACACGTTGGACAACATCTCTTCTTTCATTTCTGTGTAGCGGTCTAAAAATCAAATAAATAATAATAAATAAAAAAGAACTCTAAGAGTCCGGTTTGTAGCGATCGTTGTCCTCCTGTAGTCTGAGGACGTTCACCACAGCTCCATGGCCAACCTGAGATGGGACGTGTTCAAGCATTCGCTTCATTGCTCCGAGATTACTGCTGACTGTGCCTCCAGACTTGGCGTCTCTCAATCAGTAGCCAGACCTCAGCCCTTAAACGCACGTCGGTAGTTAACACAGCTGGCCACGCAAAGTGTTTTCTTGTTTTCTACACTCCAAATGTCCGTTTGGCTTCATTTCGCTCGTGTGTCATGGACTGGTTCCTCTCGGTGAGGTGGGTTTAGCTCATTGGTTGCTGTCTGTATTGCCTACAGTTTACGGATCTCTTGTGTTCAAATTAAAGTGTTCAGACTGGGCGCGTGTGTCTCCTGTTTTTTTTTTTGTTTTGTTTTTTTGTCCTGTGTTCCTTCAAAAACAGCCAAAGTTGTGAATTTGTTTGGATGTGAACTTAAAAAGGATCCACTCTAACATTTTAGATCTTGCGTTTATGCAACAATACTTGTAGCTCCTAATTCTCATCTGGCAGTGCGGTTCTGATCAGGCGTGAGCATGGCTGGACTATATAGGGGGAAAAAGCATATTGATAGAAATCACATTGATCGATGTAGATAATCATCAACAAATTCAAAACACATTTTAAGTGCTGCCCTGGTTATTTTATGCTGTTGCTTAGCAACCTATATTTGCATACAGAACACAATAACACTGTAATCAAACTCAACCCTTTATTCAACCAACTTTACCAAAGTGCAGGTTTTTAAAAAAAGAGGGGTGGGGGGGCAAACACGTGCTCTCTGAAGTCTGAAGGGGGCGGAGCCTGGTGACGGAGCATTTCCTGGGTCTGTTTCTGATTGGTTGAGAGGATGCAATGACTAATAAACTACATGGCTAGAATAAAAAAAAGGAAAACTTATTCTATTTAACTTTTTATATCATTGAGAAGTGTATTGATCAATATATATTGAATTATCATCCAGCCCTATTATGTCCTAACTTTTCTAGAGTCAAGTGATTTTGCAATATACTGAAGACTTTTTTTTTTAATTGGTGTCCTACACCGAGTTTTATTTGGATTTTGTTTTCTCTAAGCTGTGTTTAGACTTTTCTCAGGTTGTGCTGAATGTTGTGGAACGTCTCCTACCCGACAAGGCCCATTAACTAGCTGGAAGTTTCTCCTGGCAGCATTAAAAACATCTTTTCAAGCTCCTACTGGATTGACAAAGGAGAAACCTATGGGGATTTAGTGAAGATCTATAATCAGATTTACAAATTGGCAAAGTCTTTTGGAGCCGTTTTTTGAAACAGTTGTGCACAAATTCAAGTCAGTGGGATTGATTTGGTTGCTGAGGTCTAGAAAGGGCAACAGGAGGGGATGCTGCCTCCAACCGTTTAGACTCAATCCTGTCAAACTGGAAGATCGTCGGCACGGACTGAAAAGGTGCTGACTCTGCAACCTGAGCAGGTGTGTAGCTGCCCACATGGACAAGCTAAATGTCTTCTTTAGTAGAGTTTAACAGATTAAACAAAAACCGATTGTTTTTGATAGACATCAGTATCTTTAGAGCAATCAGAGCTGAAACCAGGGATGTTACCAACCGAGAAGCATGGTAGGGGCAGCATCATGCTGCGGGACTGCATGCTGGTGTTACCAGTGCATCCATAGAGGGCAAAAAAAAAGAAAGGACTGCCTCCAAATTCATCAATAAGGATCCGAAATACACCAGAGTGCTGATTTTGCAAGGTCCTGACTTTTACCTTCTTGTTCCAAACAGACTGCTTAAAAGTTAGATCAATGCCAAGAAAACTATTTTAGGGAAGACTACCAATTTTCCCCAAGATTGGTTAAATATTCAGCCAGAAACTTGTCGACATCCATACAAAACATGCGGTTCAGCTTGCTGGAAGACTTTCTGGTCAGATATCAGCGGGGATGTGTGCGGGTTTTATCCTGTGGGGAGTGGAGAAAATCCATAAACTTGTTCCCTTAAAGTTCATTGAAGTTAGCCATGATCAAATAAATCATTAAAAAAAGACTAAAATAGTGATTTGTTTGCCGTTTCTCTGGGTTTAATCGGCTCCAGGAAAACAATGGAAACGCAAGATTTGCCTGAAGTATAGAGCTTGTGATTTTATTTTAGTATCCAGTGATAATATAAACAGGTACATGCTAGAAACGCGTCCCGAGCCCACCGCGCTCTCCGCCTCTCCGGTGTGATCTGAAATAAACCACTCCTACATCTCAGTTACAAAAAAAAAAAACATCACAAAATCCACCTTTTTCCTTCTGATCCGCGGCGTGGTGGAATAAACGTTTTGGCAGTTTCACGTTAACAAATGGTTATTCTTAGACTTCGTCACCGTTGAACCGTGAGGCGATGCTTCGTAAAAGTACTTTTTTTTGTCTTTGCTCGGCGCCTTTAGCTTCCTGCCGCTGCCTCTATTTGTGCTTCTTCCGGCTCTTCGGGGAGTTTATGTCCCTCTTGGTCTTCTGCAGCCGGGAGAAGATCTCCTTGAACAGGGCCTTGTACTCGGGCGTGTTCTGACTCAGCCGCTTGTCCACCTGCTCCACGTGCCTGCTGATCCCCTCCAGCGCCTCCGGGGTGGAGGGGGTCTGAGGCGGGACCCCGGACGTGGAGGGCTCGGCGGACGCCATGCTGTACTCCCTCACGGAGGGGTCTCTGGAGACGGGCCGTGACGTCTGCACCCCGGCGTGGCAGAGGGTCTCCTCGTGGCGCCGGCACTTGCCCAGGAGCTCCTCGTACTTCTCCAGCAGGGCGTGGTACTGCTCGTCCACCTCCCGCAGGATGGACATGCCCCGCTTGCGTGCGCCGTTGCCGTGAGCCGCGTAGCCGCCCTGCCGCCTTCCAGAGACGGCCGAGATGGCGTTCAGGGCCGTGTCGCTGCAGCTCTTCCGCACGGGGCCTCCGCCTTGCTGCCCGGCTCCTCCGTCGGCTCCCTCGCCTCCCTCCTCCTGTCCGCCGCCGCCGCCGCCGTCGTCCTCCGGGCTGTCCATCTCGGGGCCGTTGCTGAGCAGCCTCTCTAGGCCGTCCTCCATGTCCCCGATCAGACACACCCTGGACTTCCTGAGCTGCTGCATCTCCAGCAGCTCGGCCTCCAGCTCCTGCACCCGCAGCTTGCAGCCCTCGGCGCCCAGGAGGCGCTGCTCCAGCTGCTCGAACTCCTGCAGCACGGCGGCGCACTCCCGCTCCACGCTCTCGCGCTTGGAGCGCTCCGAGGCCATGGCCGAGTGCAGGGACGAGACGATGTCTCTGAGGCGGTCGTTCTCCTCGTCCAGGGGCTGGCGCTCCACCAGGTCTACACTCCCGGGGTTGGCCAACAGGAAGCCGTCCTCATATCTGCACAAAGGAGGCACACCGCTGGCTTAGAAACCACTCCACAACTCCATAAATCAGCTTTCTTCATAGGTAGACGTGAACAGCACACCCTACGCTGCTGTGCGCACATTGTGTCTCTACAGGCCCAACCTGATGTCCGCCCTCAATCTGGTTCTGATAAGATCTGAAGCCTGTCTATGGGTCATCAGGATCCTTAGATTTAGTATTTGTATTGAAAAATACAGTATATCATATCTCTGACTGCTCTACCAACCTTCAGTAACTTTACGGAATAGAGAACAGACTTTCGTTTCAACCAAAAACGCACCAGAGAGAAACAAACACGCCTACAGTTTACGTTGAAGTGAGACTTCCTGTTTGTGCACAAGCTTTGTTGTTTTATTTTCCATCTGCTGAGCCAGTTGGAGGTCAAGTGGGCATCCGGTAAACGGGGGATGTTCCTACTTTGCGCTTTTCTAACATACTTAAAAAAAAAAATCTGAAGTGTTTCTCCTGTCATAAATTTGTCATTTTTTGTACATTTTTCATTTTAGTCTTTAAAATACCAGAATTTGTACTCTATGTTTTTGTTCGTCTGATTACATCGCTTTAGTTTTTATTCTTTCTCTGGGTTTTCATGGCACTAGTGGCTCGTTTTTTCGCACAGTAGGTTGACCGGAAAGGAGGTTTATGAGAGGGCGGGGGTGGGGGGGGGGGGGGGGGGGGGGAGACATGCTGCGAAGGACCTGAGGCCGGAATCAAACCTGGGTCAACCATGTGAAGGACTAAGGCCTCCATATATGGACCGTGCCTGTTTACATCACAAATATTAAATATGTTATAATATTAATTCAGTACTTGAGCAGCCTTCCTACCAAAAACTTTTTTACTCTAGAGTGATTTCTTGTTTGACCACTTTTTACCTGAGTAAAAATACGTTAAATTGGTGCTTTTCCCTTTCTGACTACTCTAGCCACCTCTGCTCTTTACTGGAAGAAACAACTGGCCCCGTCTTTTGTTTTTCTTTCTAATAGAAACGACCCCTGGTTCAGTGCTCTTGTCGTATTCTCGAATGCAACCAAGCAACCAACCAACAGCTGTTGCTGTCATTGTCTTTGTGCACTCCATTCGCTTTCCCATAGAAAGCTCCCCTGGCTCAGTGTTTGGTTGCAGCCTTCCTGAACAAACCCTAACTGGAGATCCTACTGTCCTCATCTTTAAATCTTTAAATGTTTTCATCTGGAATAGGAAATCCCCTCCAGCTCAGTCCTTTAGTGTTAAACTGTTGGATGAACCCCATTGATAGAAATCTTGCCACCGTTAACTCCGTGTACTCGCGGCTTTCCTTTAGCATAGAAGAAACCCCCTGGCTCAGTGTTCTACTTTTTCACTGTCGCTTTCCTGTAGAAAACCTTTGACTTATCCGTTGCTGCCATTAAATATGTGGCCCTTGTTTTCTCTTCCCCTAGCCTAGAAAGTACACCTGGCTCGGGGAGTCTGTGTTTAGCTGCGTCTCCTTCGCCCATGCTGAGCCTGATTCTGCTGGAGTTGTTTTCATGTGAAAATTAAAGGGCTCCTTTCCATCGTCGACACATGCTTGTTAAAGATAATAATCTGAAAGGGCTTTCTTAAATGGATCGGCTTTTACTAATTAGCAATAAATGATCAACTTATTTTGACTTTGCAAACTGCCTTTGGGTGAGATGAATATAGTGACCTGTTGCCATGTAAAAGGAGAGCACAGAAACTGGGCTGGCAGCAGACTGCCGTGTGCGTTATGGATGGCGACCTGGGAGCCGTGCAGAGCTCCTTCAGGCACGGGAACGAGTGGACGGTTTTGCGCCGCTCCTTCTTCTCTCTGAGCACCCTCAGCTCCTCCAGGGTCCGCAGCTCCTCCACCCGAGTCGTCAGGCCGTCCACCTGACTCTGCAGCGCCTCCATGGTGCCGGTCAGCCTGGGTGCGCAAACACAACCCGGATTAATCTCGCTTCAAAGCGCGTTAGGTCGTTTGTGAGGCGGCTTCATTCTCCCTTCCTTCAGCTGAAACGAGGCGCTGTTTATTAGGAAGAGAAAGAACAGAGGCCGCTATTGAAGGGGTATAATTAGCCTTCAGCCCCAGGAACATGATTTGTAAACAGCTAATCTCCGATTAAGGAACATGTTTCGAGTGGTTACCCAAGAGGAACAGCAAAAAACGCAACCTCCCCTCCCGGACAGGTTTAGTTACTCTGCTCTGAAACTCCTTAAAGGATCATGAGGGAAATCATGGCTGCGTCTTAGCTTCTCACTCACATGGGTTGTTATTGAAAATCAGCCACATTAAGAACTAAATGTAGCTTTCTTCCATAGTTTAGCTTAAGGAAAAATACTCTGCTGGTCTCAGCGCATCCCTCATTTCTTTTTGCTGGGATTTCATGTTATTGACCATTGCAAAGAAGTCCATAATGTGAAGTGGAAGGTAAAAAAAATAAATAAAAATAAAAGAATATTTACAAATAAAAGCCTGAATACATTTTAATTCAATCAACCAGAGTCGATTCTGCTCACCGCCACCCTTTTTTTACTGCAATACCAGCCGCCTTTTGGTTTCTGCATCTACTAGCTTCTCACATCTAGAGATTAAAAAAATAGTTGTCCATCATTCTTTTGGAAAACAGCTCCAGCTCAACTGGTCAACGGAGATTGTCTGAACGGCGATTTTTCAACTCAGATCGGATCAACAGGATTTAGGCCCGGGGTCCGTTTCATGAACAGGCTCCGATCTTTGTAGCTCTGGCTCTATGCTTACAGCTGTTGTCCCAAAGAAAGGTTCACCTCAGCGAACTAGCAGCCTCTAACAGGTTGTACCACGTTTAGCTCCATTCCTCTTTCTATCAGCTTCCCGGTCGTCGCTCAGGGAAAGTCTTCCCACAGCATGATGCTACACCCACCGTGCTTTGCTTTGGAGGTCAAACCTTCAGGGTGCTGTGCAGTCAGTTTTCCAGCCATAACAGATTTTTATTTCATCTGACCTGTGCACCTTTTGGTCACATTTTACCAGCTATTATTTTCTTCTTTACAGTCTCCCTTTAAAAAAGGTCAGATTTGGGGATCGCTAGTCTAATCGTTTCCCTCTTGACAGATTCTGTTACCGTGGGCCGCTTGGATGCTTCTCCAATTAAAGCTCTCCTGACCTGTCAGCTATGTTCTCAAGAGAGTTGGCTGCACTAGATGTTCATTTGGGTTAACAGAGTAAAGGGGGCTGAATACAGCTGCACATCGGACTTTTCAGAAATCCATTTGTAAAGAAAAGCCTAAGAAATGACTATTATGAATCAGTTTGGCCTCCACTTCACAATAAATAAATAATAAAAAATAAATTAAAAAAAAGCGAAGCCGCGGCTCACCTGTCGATCTTCTGCTGCGACGCCTTGCTCTCCAGCACCAGCTTCTCGTTGGTGATTTCCAGCTCGCGGGCCGTCACGTCCAGCTGCTCGTACACCTTGGCGTGCTGCTCGTTCATCTCCCTCAGCATTTCCAGCTGCTTGGACAGGTACTGGCAGAAGGAAAAACATGTTTGATGACATAAACAGAAGGTTCAGCAACACCCTATAGGAGACGTTCACCCAGACAGGTCAGGGTCAAATCTGATTGACCTTAGAATTTATTAGGTCCCCGAAGGGCAATTCGTATTCATCACAGAATCACACAAACAATACGGACAATAGACAGAAGGATATGAAGCGACTTATAAAAGTTAAAAGGAGATCAATCTAAAACACATTTGCAAAAGATAAAAGGCTGGAGCGAAGACTTGAAGGATACATTAATAAAAGCTGAAGTTGAAGTTAAAATCAAAGATAAAGATGAAGCTATTAGATAGCGACCTTAAATCAGGACCTGATTTAAAGCCCTGACCCTACAGGTTGTTTAAAAAGCCAGTGACTGTAGAGACCAAAGAGTTTTTCAGTCTGTAGGTTCCACACCTTGGTAGGACGTATCTCCTACCTGAAGGGAGGGGCTTAAACTCTTTGTAGAGGGGGGGATGTCTACCAACACCATTGTGCATGCCTAACACTCCAAGGTTTAAATCTTCTCAGTGAGAAGAAATAATAATAATAATAATAATAATAATAATAATAATAATAATAATAATAATAATAATAATAATAACAACAACAATAGTGATTCAACAGCTCCATTTGTCAGCAAAGTGACGTTATTTGGGGAAAAAATATATTTCTAAGCCTCTGCAACTGGTTGATTTTCCACATTTTATTGGCCAGACAAATTAACCCAGCAATGTTTTTTTTAACTCCTCCTGTGTGTGCAGATCCCCCCGTGAGATTGATTTAAATATCATTTCATGGATGTGCAGTTAAAAAGGTCAAATCGGTCCAATTAAAAGCCAAAAATGGTGCTTGGGGAGATGCTTCCGCATTTGGTGCCGTCACCACCGTACCTCTATCTCTTGCACTTGCTCCTCATTGTTGATGTACATCTGCTGGAGGGAATCCTCCAGCTCTTTGTTGCGCTCGAGGAGGGTCTTGCCGAGCTCCGCAGCCAAATGCAGGTCTGAATGTGAGCCAAGAGAGGAAGACGGACATTAAAAAAAAAAAAAAAAAAAAAAACCACAGATACTCTTGTAGATGCTTTCAAAAGCACAACACACGGCCGCTCTCAGACAGCGGCCTCCAAAAGTAACGATCCACCTCAGCAGGGCGTGTTAAAAGACTGACGTAAGCTCTGAGGATGGAGGAAAGCAGAGGGATCCGGTTACTAACAAACAGCACAAAGACTGCAGAAAATACTGCATGTCATTCATGCAGGAACCGGCGGCACATCTCAGATCTGATCGTGGTTCTGTGGAGCATAAACTGGGAACTAGAACGGCATCCCAGGGTTAACAGGCAAGACAAATCCCTGCATGTTGCTTCTTGTGAAACGAATATTTCAGCCTTCCAGCATCAGAACAACCTTCTGTTGGTATGAGGTGAAACTAGGCAGAATTAATAAAAAAGTAAAATATGAATGCACAAGCATGCATTGGATGAAGGGGAGAACTTTATGTTTTTAGCAACACAAAAAGTCTCAACCACATAGTTAATGGAAGGGGAGATTATAATAATTATAATAACTCAATTCACACAAAGGGAAACCTATTATATAAATTATTACAGACTGACGTTTTTTGGGCCTTTAAATTCTGCCAACTGTGATAGCTTTCCTCTCACAGCTGACGAAAACGTGACATTTAAGAGTAGAATATAACGTCAGACCAAAACATTGTTGATATTTAAATGTGGACTTAATGATAAGGACGTCTAATTTCTTTCTAAAAGGTTATTTAAAAAAAAACAAAAAAAAAACGAGAGTGTGGTTTAAACAAGCCTCACATATAAACCACATGTTCTAACTTACTTAACTTACTTTACTTATGACAGTAAATGATTACAGGAATAGGACATCAGAAAAACAGAAGGTGACATCTGAGCCTTAGGACGAATTCCTGCTAAAATGTACTTTGTGAATGTGGCGTTAAATGACATCAAAGTGTAAGAATCCTTTTTAGGCCAGAGCTGGACTAATATATATATATAAGATATATATATATATTAATATATATATATATATATATATATATATATATATATATATATATATATATATATATATATATATATATATATATATATATATATATATATATATCAGAAACTATTTCACATGTAAACCCCAGATAGGAAAAAAAAAATCTATATAAATATAGAAAGAAAGAAAGAAAGAAAGAAAGAAAGAAAGAAAGAAAGAAAGAAAGAAAGAAAGAAAGAAAGAAAGAAAGAAAGAAAGAAAGAAAGAAAGAAAGAAAGAAAGAAAGAAAAAATGTCCAATATCTCACGAGTGTTGTGTTCTAGGCGGTAATGTCAACTTTTTTATTTTTTTGGGGGGTTGTAGGGCCACAGCAGCGTACAGACAGCAGGTTCCCAGAGGATTAAAACCTGGTGGGCGTGCAAAGCTGGAGCTGAAAACAACAGAGCTGGAGGAGTGGAGAGATGGGAGGAAAGAAAGTCTCTTAGATTCTCTGCTGAACGTGAAGGGAGTGTTTTCACACCGACGGCGACGGGCCGACTGACAGGAACACACTCCCCGGTCGTTGGTGCGAAACTCTGAGTCGCCGTTGGTCACGAACCGTCGCCGCGGCAAGCGGCGGAGACCTTCGCGAGGGACCGGAAGCTCTCGGAGCACATCTCTGCCTCTGCGTTTGCCTCGTGCGCCGCAGAGGGCACGAGACACTGGCTGCAGTCTCACGTGCAGAGTTACGCAACTCCTGAAGGAGGGAGAACAGCAAGAAGAAGAAGAAAAAAAAAAACACGGCCAAACATCAGATATCTTCAGCTCGTGTGCCTCTGCTGGGATGTTGTGAATCCCACTCGCTTCCCCTGGAGCTGCAGCAACGCCAGCATGACATCACCGTGCAACGCCGTCTGCACACGGGCGCGCCTCAGAGGTCCTAGAGATCACCATCAACGCACGAGGGGTTTAGCACAGATGTTGCGAAACAGCCTCCTTTCTGGGGTAAAGTCGCTGAGGCGGGGGGAGCGGGACGATTAGGCCTCCACTCAGAACCCAAAGCCTGAAATCTCTGATCCTGACTAAGGAGGTTTTGTCTCAGGCTCTAATCTGCTCAGCCTGGGATGGAGAGTGGGGAGGGAGGGGGGGCATTATTCAGTTCTGAGTAACGTCAACATAAAATTCAGACTCGGGGTCAAATCCACCTGCCGTCCTCCTCCTGCGGCCAAACGCACTGCAATAATGAGATTCAAAGCTGCTTTGGTTCTCTGGGTCAGCAGGTGATCAGGAGATGGGGGTGACGGCGAGGACGGCGCCGCAGAAAGCAGGACGCAGTCGCCAGAGCTCTCATCCCTCCTATGAGAAGCTCCGCTCCAATTACAGCCAATCTGTTTAAGCCATTCGCCGGGAAGGGTTGATCTCCACGGCGAGCCAATTAGACTTGGAAGAGATCAGACACATATTCACGAGCCGGCGCCGATGGGAAGGATGCACACCGCCCTCTACAATGATAAACATCTCACTTGTGTCTAAACCAGAGTCTTCCTCGGACAGATTTCTTCACCTTTACCATTCATGGGCATCAGGAGTCCCACTCCAGATGTCAAGTGCATGCACCTTTGCCATGTAGATAAATATTTGGGATATTTTCAGACGACGTCTTATGTACAGGCGCTTTATCAAGTCCGAGCACCCCAAAGTGCTTCACACTGCAGTCAGTCCCTCACCCGTTCACACCCTGACGGTGGCGAGCTACATTAGTGGCCACAGCTGCCCCGGGGCAGACTGACTGAGACGGACAGCCACGCAAGGCCAAGACCATGCTCTGTGAGCAAAACGGTCAAACTGAACAGATAAAAGAAAACAAGAAGGTAGGACAAAAAGCATGGGCCGCCTTTTAGACAAAAGCCTCGACTACATCCAGCCGGTTTCCTCACCAGTGTCAATGCGAATAGACGGGAGAATAGCTAGTCACGATTAACTCTGAATATCTACAAGAGTTTGCTTGTGCTTAGGCTGCTGGAGGACATCAGGGTCTACTTTTCTCTGCTGAGTTCTCCTACTGTTCTCCAATTTGCATTGTTTGTTGTTATTTCAACTTTATTCTCTTTTTTTCCTTCATAGTAGGTACACCTGGTCTGGGGTTCTGTTAGCTGTAAGGGGAGCATATCATCTGCCATCACCATATAACACAAAGGATTCCTGGATCATTGTTTGCTTCTGTGTCTCTGTTCTGTCTTCTGTAACCCCCAGTCGGTCGAGGCAGATGACCGTTCACACTGAGCCTGGTTCTGCTGGAGGATTTTCTTTCCTGTTAAAGGGGAGCTTTCCTCTCCACTGTCGCTTCATGCATGCTCAGTATGAGGGATTGCTGCAAAGCCATCAACAATGCAGACGACTGTCCACTGTGGCTCTACGCTCTTTCAGGAGGACTGAATGCTGCTTGTCAAGACTTGATGCAATCTACTGGGTTTCCTTAGATAGGAAACGTTTTCACCAATCTGTCTGGATTATTTAAATTAATTTGACTTTGTAAAGTGCCTTGAGATGACATGTGTTGTAAATTGATGGCATACAAATAAAATTTTATTGAATGTCTGGAGTTCATCTTCACCATTCAAGATCATTAGGACTTTATGTCTAGATATTTATACGGAAAGTCATTCAATCTCGAATGAACATTTGAGATGTTTAGACTTTAGAAACACAGGTCACAAACAATGTGGCCAAATCTTTACTTCTCCCAAATTACTTAAAGCAGAATCAACATGAAAAATCATGAAAGCTCCTTCTCATGCCACGGAGAAGGTCTGGATTGTTTGAGGGAAACAACCACAGAACTACAGAACTACTACTACTACAAAAAAAAAAAAAAAACTACATTTGGACCGTGTTAAAGCCAAATCAGGTTCTTCTTTTCTTTATGTCACATTTTAACGCCAATTTAATTTAGAATCTACAAAAACATAATTGCAAAGTTTGCAAACATCTACTAATAATTGTACTTTATGACACCCTTTTAACATCAGACAGGCGAAATGAAAACACGACTGGCAATCGCTGTTGTACATCGTTGATATCTGAAATGGGAGTTTTCTCCTATCTTTTCTTGTCTAGATCTACACATTGATAGATGTAGGAGTCCTTGGGCATCTCAGTGGATCCACATTATGGAAACCTGGAGCTAAAACACCAGCATGCATGCTATAAAAAAGAAGTGACATTATCTTAAACAGTAACCGTGGACAGCAGGAGTCCCTGTTTTTAAGGTCACAGAGGGCGTTTAAAGTAATAACTTCACAATCCAAGGTCTTAATTGCGTGCATCTGAGCAGTTACTGTAGTAAAAGACCAATAAGTGGAAAGCAAAACTGTTTCTTTCAATGATTATGATGAAATACAAGAACTTGCATTTTGACAATCATCATTTACAGTAAAGTAATGCCTTTTCAGCTACCATTACGAGCAGCTGCTAAAAACCAAAAGCCACTTCCAAACTAACATTGATCTCGTTACTTCACAACAATCCTAGTTGAACGTGCAGCAATTTGTAAAAATGAAAAATTAAACTCTCTTTTCATGGATTTTTAAATATCTTAAACTCTGTCTGCTTGAGGACACCGTGAGGTATCACTTTACTTGGAGCGTTGCTTTAGACATCTTTACTCTTCAGTTCTACCCAGGGCTGCGCGACAAATACTGTAGTATCCCGGTTGTTGGAGTGTTGGTGCAACATTTAGTGGCCGATGATATGAAATTCGGATTTCCAAAAGCGTGTCTGGCCATTTGGATCAACTTTTACTGTCCTCTCTACCTGCACAGCGGGTATAAATCTGACAGCCGTGGTCAGAAAGCTGAGTTAGAGTAGAATATATTATCCAACAGCAATATTTGCAACGTCATGTTTTCCCGTTGCCGTGCCGCTCTAATTCTCACTAATACTAGTGTTAGAGTTTGGACAGGAAGGCGTGCTAAAAGTGATTTGAGTAGCCAAGTAATTTGATTTTGGAGGGTGGTTTGATTGTATGATAAATGGGCCTTCCATATATGGACAGCATATTGTCCATTAGTGGAAAATTGATCCAACAACCTTATTTCCTGTGTGGACGTGCAGGATGCGTCACGAAATCTAAAATACAGTCAAAACCAAGTGAGATCTTAGCTTTCCCAGCCCAGAGTGTCGCATGCAGCGGGTGTGCAGGGATGGATGGATGGATGGATGGATGGGTGGATGGATGGATGGAGGTGGTGTGTGCCAGGATGTAGGAAACAGAGGCAGCATTCATCAACTCACTCCGGGAGACAGCAGCGGGGTTATTCTGGGATGCCTCGCTGACAAGATCACCATAATTAAGGAGAGGAGGAGACCGCGGAGACGGCTGCAGACAGGTTTATTCACCCTGCGCCTGTGCATCCCACCCATCTCCAGCGCCTCCTCCATCCCTCCTAACCACGGGCCCCACGCTCCCAGCGGTCCTCACCTTGCTCCAGGTCCCGCTGGTCGTACCACGGCTCCTCCTCCTCCGTTACAAACTCGTCCATCCTTCCAGCTCGAAGCATCGATGCCGGTGAACTTGTCTTCCTCCTCCTCCTCTTCCACCGACGACGAGGAGGCGACTGGCACCGGAAGTGACAGCAAACAAACAAACCAACCTCTCAGAGGGTGAAGAGGGAATCAGGGCAGCGCACCTGCTTCTTCTGGAGCCTCCTCCTGCGCCTGAAGGCAACACGGAGCAGCAGGCAGGAGAAAAACAAGAGGGATGGAGGAGCAGTAGCAGGAGGAGAAGGACAGCGCTGGTTCTTGTGGGTGCCCCTTTCAGCAGGGGGGGCTGCGCTGCCGGCGGCGTCTTTTAAAGGCGCAGCCTGCTCTGCTGCCAGCAGCCCGGCGGCCAAATCCTGCTGCGTTCAGGAGCCGTGGGAAATACATTATTCAATGGCAGTTGTTGCGTGTGTGGTGCCGTGGTCCCGCCCACGAGAAATACAGAAAGAAAGAAATTATCTCTTTTTTTCTGTGAGGAAAAATTGATGATTTCAGAGGGACGTTTTTTCTCAGTTTTCCAACATCTGTAATAATCTATGCAGAATCAATTGCTGCCCTGGTTTGATTAATCAATCAGTCAGTCAATGTATGTTATTCACACTTTCTGCAGGCCGCACACCTCCGCCTACATCCATGTAAGCGCCACCTGGACCTGGCTCAGTTTGTGTGAGTTTTCACCACTAAAACAAAGATTGTCCTAATTTACATTCCAGCTTTAAATTATCGACAGTCAGTGTATAATGCAGCTGATGTCTCTGCAGTTTAAATACGTGTTACTTTGAACTACAAATGATTAAAAGGAGTTCAAACTAAGTAAAAACACAAGTCAGACGCTGACTTCAGCACCAT
Organism: Fundulus heteroclitus; assembly: GCF_011125445.2. Taxonomy (NCBI): domain Eukaryota; kingdom Metazoa; phylum Chordata; class Actinopteri; order Cyprinodontiformes; family Fundulidae; genus Fundulus; species Fundulus heteroclitus. The sequence goes on from NW_023396901.1 coordinate 1,768,511, forward strand.
AAAACACCCATGGTGTATGGCAACATATTTGTTCCTTCATGTTTTTTAATTTTATTATTTATTTATTTATTTTGTTTTTTGATCAGGGACAGCATGTGGTAAACGTTACAAAGTAGCTAACAATTTTATGGCAGGCCTTCTAGCCACCAGCTAATTTTCACACTGGTTCAACTGTAGGCTACCTTACTGCAGCGGCAGGGCGTCGTCATTTTTACAATCGATGCTGGAAGTAGCGTAGGGCGCAGTAGGGTGCCTCTTCTCTGTTACCCTCGTAGACTGGAGATGCTAATATGCAAAAGGAAATTAGATTGGTGCAGCTGACTAACTGTGATTCCTCCTCAGACCCTTGCGCCCTGGGTACAGAGCCTTGTGGTTCATTTGTGCCTCTGGATAAAAAGATCTGATTTTAAAAATCAAATGCTCGGTTGATGTTGTTGTTGTTTTTTTACAGTATTACGCGTGCCACCAGCCGTAGACTATTTGTTGGTTTCCTCAAAGGACCTCACTATGCTACTCTTCTGCATTTGCTCATAGTTAGGGTAGTTGGGTTAGGTTAGGTTTCCATCAAACCCATCATTGGTTCTGGTGGAAACGGGAAGCAGTTTATTCTGTCTTCACATCTATTAATTTGTCACTATCTTTTAACTCTTTAAGTGCATCAGGATGAGATGCAACCACCCAGACCAGTTGTGCACAAATTAAACTAACATGTTGGAAACAGCCTCTTCACAGTGATGATAAATCTTCCAGAAAGCTTCCACTACCCACTATATTTTAAATATTGGCCTCATTTTTTCCCCCGATTATGACTTTTGAACAATCCCTGCTGATTACTCTTCATTCAATTCCAACTTGTGCATATATTTTGCGTGTTTACTTAATTTGAGGTTTTATTTTGCAATATACACGCCTGCTTACTAAGCTACACTTGTGTAAATTAGATCCATATCGTCTCATTTGATTCTTTTGCCTTCCTTCTTTCCTTGTATATTGTGCAGAAGTGTATGCTCTGCTCTGTATCTTCTACCAAAGTCTGTCTTTCTACAATAAATCGTTTGAAATGTTTAACAGTTCAATTGTGAACGGCTGGTAAACGGAATAAAACTCTGTTTTATTCAACCATACATGTGCATCACTATCAATACTGATCAGGATAGGATTGTCCCAGAACTAGTGATTCATACATTTGTAAATAAAAGCTCTCGTGTTGCCGACTGCAAGGAGGGGCTTTGGGTGGAGTTTCGCCTTTGCCTCTCTAAATGACACAAGGGAGTAAGAGGCGGGTTAAACATGGCTCCTGTTTATTAAAGAACAACCCCCATCTACCCGCAGACCACTTCCTGAAACGCGCTTGGTTCAGTGCATTCAAAATCTGGGTCATGAACGGATAAAGCAAAAAAGTTCCTCACAAGTATATGACATTTAAATCATATCTGCATCGCCTTACAGCAGGCGTGTCAAACATACGGCCCGCCTAACAATTTAGTCCGACCCGGTGGCTAAATGTATTATCATTATTCAAAATAAATAAATAAATATCTTTCTTTTTTTGCAGTGTCCTGACTGGCAATGTGGCAATAAGAATTGTTGTCCTAATGCCAAAAAGAGCTCATCAGATTTGACTTTCACAAGTGGAGCAGTACGGCTTTTGCCATAGTGATTTATAAATGTCAATAGTTTTATTATGATTAATGCGGAGAATATCACAAATTATATGGACACTACAATGGGAAAGTAGGAGAGGAAAGGAAGAACAAGAATAAAAAAAAAGGTGAAAGAAAGAGGAGATAAAAGGAAGAGAATGATATAAAAACAATTATTGAAAAAAACATGTACTTCGTTTAATTGAAAATCTGCAGTTCTTAAATTGTCCACGAGGGGCGCTGTGTTTTAATCAGCAGACGGTAACACCGAGCTTCAGATGTGGAAAATTGATTTTAAATCATTTCTTAATTTTTATCTGTTTGATGTATTTTGTCATGCAGGACAGTGTTTTTAAATTCCAAAAAATGTGAATAAATATTTTTCAACATTGTACAATCACTGTGATCAGTTCTTATGCATAATGCACAAGTAAATGTTTAACTGAGTAAAAGTATTGTTGAAATTGCACATACTTTTCTTAAAAACGCTGAGGTCATTCATAATATATTGTGTAAATGTGAAATTAATTTAATATAAAAATCAACAACAAGTCCACTTTTATTAGTTCTATTTAATCTTGCAGTGAGTTTACTCGTGTGGTCCTGTTGAGATCAGATTAAGCTTAATGCGGCCCCTAAACCAAAATGAGTTTGACACCCCTGACTTACAGTTTAAAAAACACCCATTAAATCCGCCATCTTTGACATCTTATCTAATGTTGAACAGCAATAAAAGGAAACGTCAGCATGTACTGGATCTGCCCTCAGCTACTGAAAGCAGATGCTCTTGTCTTTATGGTAGACTTTATTATAAACATTAAAACATATTAAGTTCACCTCTTTGGTTTATTTTTCTTCGACACATTCAGCTGCTGCTAACAAAGTAAAACGAGCCTCGATTTAAAGAACCAAACTAAACAGCAGTAGATCCAACTATAAATCATATTTATTTGTTTAGTCGCGTCAGCGCTAAATGCAAAAGCCAGAGCCGCAGCATGAAGCCACAGCTAAAACGTGCTTCGAGCCTCCAAAACAGAAACGGCAGCTTCTACCAAGCGCCGAACTCACACAGTGGCTTCAGCTCAAACTGTTTTACATTTACACACACACACACACACACACACACACATACTCATCAGCGTAATGGCTTTGTCCTTCTTGAAACATAGCACCTGAAACATTTTGCAAATGCAACCCGAATGTTTAACCCGACAGCTGCCGGTCCGTTAAAGGCTGCTGTGCGATTTGGCAAACAGAAACTGAACAGATCTAACCACGATCCCATCAGGCTGCGCTACAATACTTTGGCCTTAATAATAGTTTTAGCCCTTAAAACACCAGGATGATGGACAGTGAAGGTGACAGTGAGTGGACTGCGCCACGCTAGGGAGCACTGGTCTTTCTCTCGCAGCAGAACTGGACGCTTTAGTAAACTGTGAACCTATTCCACTGAAGCACAGGGAGCTGGAACCACTTTTCACAGCCTCCTTCCATACAGGGCAGCACCTCGCCTCGACTTTTAGATTTCCCCCGGCTGGAGCTAATGAAGTCTGTCCAGATGGACCAGGATCCTCTCTTCAGCTCATCTCACGGCTTCTTCTACACGACTTAGGTCCGCGGACCCAGATGGTCAGAGAGGGTCGTTTCGGTTTGGTCGGATGTTTTGGATTTTGTCCATTTCTCTGCTTTCTGCCACATGTTGGCAGATTTAAATATATAGATATATTATAGCAACCTAACAAGGTTCCCGGCTCATTGTGAAGAGAAACAGGCACACGTCATGACAGATCCTCCACTGTACCAAGCAGGAGGATACGAAGGGCGTGAGCCAAATCCCTTCAAATAAAACAGCTGCGTGTGACGTTTTCTGCTTACCTCGGCGCTTTCTGTTTTGCTACAAGGAGCCAGGATGGCCATCTAAAAGGAAAACTCATTACCGGGGCCAGATTCTAGTTGTGGATCTGTATATAGTGTTATTGTTGTAATGGGTCACCATACAGTTTTGCTCTGAATAATAAAAAAAAAAGCATATTTGAAACATGACTCGACTCAAAGGGCTAAAACATTAAGAGCGCTGCCTCACTTTTAATACTTACAGTTGTACCTCTGCTCCCCCAGACTGCAAGTCAGCATTTTTTATTGCTTATGTACTGGATGTGACAGCCAGGCACCCACAAAAAGCCCTTACTTCTGCTAAAGTTCTCAAATAAAAAAAAGCCTGAGATAAACCAGAGGAGGCGGCAGGCACGGATGAAGAAGGCGTTGACACGGTAAAAGGACGACGTGTCCCATCACTCCTTGCTCTCTGTGGCGTCGGGGTGGTGCAGTCCCTTAAGATGCTCCCAGTCAGCCTCGCTCTCACAGCGCCGGACGCCGGCGAAAAACGTCTTGATGAGGACTTTGGCTTCGTCTTTCACTGCAGACGCAGAGGTTGATAGTTAGGGTGGAGTTAGCTGTGCTCCTTTCTATAACTCTGACCGTTCGGTTACCTTGGCTTTTTCCACAGCTTTTACCCTCGGTGAGAAGGTGAGACAGGTACCGCGCGAAGGACTTAAACAGAGCCTGTGAAAGCATCAATTCATCGATTAAACGCGCATATTAAAACGTATAGTCACGGTTGATTTTATAGAACCCTAACCCACCTTGGTGGCAAACTTTCCCTGAGAATAATAGGGGTCCAGGCAGTGGACCACGATGTTAGCCGCTTCCTTCAGCGTGACGGCCGCCGCGGGCTCGCCGAGAGCCGGCAGGGACCTCTCCGTCACCTTCAGGTTGAACGTCACTCTCCGCTGGTGGGCGCCCAACGTCCGGCTGCGCTTCGCCGCAGCAGACGGCTCCTTCTGTTCTGCTTCCACCCCATCTGTAGACTGCAGACATAAAACCATAAAAAAAAGCAGGATTTTCTTTTTGTGATGGAACAACACAAAGTGGTGGTCGACAGAAGCAGGACGAGGGAAAGGTTCAAGGCCTTTTGGGGTATGTCTCTACCAGCTTTGCACATCTGGAGGCAGAGATTTTTTGTCCATCTTTCTTCGCAGTAAAGTTCAAGCTCAGTCAGATTGGACAGAGAACTTGTGTGAAAATCAATCTTACCGCAGATTCTCAGCCAGACTGAAGACTGGACTTTGACTGGGCCACTCTTGACGAGTGAATATTTAGCTTTGGCCGTGTGTTCAGTGTTGTTACCCAGCTGGAAGAAGCTCTGCCTTAAGGACTAATTAATCGTTATAAAAACAAATTGATGTCACCGATTCTAATAAGAGTGGTAGATGCGTATCATTGGTTAAAGAGGAGGGAACTGCGTGTTTATCCAACTACCAGATCATGCCAGAGGCCTGTATTTGTCCTTCAACTGGTTTCCTCCAGTGAAACTGGCTGGTAGGGGCCTGTCGTGTTCATGTAGCAGAATAATGCTATTAAATGAATCACATTCTGCTCTGCTGCCTTAGCTTTTTGTTCTTTCACACTGGGTTAGTCCTTAAGTTTGCTCTGCCTACATTATTTTGGCCTTTCGCTTCTGAGGTTCTTTTCTTCATAGATTCTCGAAGCCTTTTCTAAATGGTGACCCTCTTCATGTCCCACTCTCTAATTATTTGCCCTCCCCAGGATGGTTCTGTATTTAAACCTTCTGTTTCATCAGCTCTGATTATGAGGTAAGATCACTATCAAAATAAACTTGTACATAAAAGCACAGTTGTATGCATATTGAAATACAAATTTCAAGTTTAAAATTGGGCTTTATTCTTCATGAACACAAACCGCTGCTGTTCGTGTTCATGAAGAATAAAGCCCAATTTTAAACTTGAAATTTGTATTTATTAGTTATTGAAGTTGTAACTATTTTAACTTCATGTTGTATCTTTTGCATGAGATTTCAATTATTATGAGTTTACAAATGTTTGTTATGCACAACTTCTGACTAATATGCACACAACTGTGCTTTTATTTTGATAGTGATCTTACCTCATATATGATTATCTTTGCTGTTCCTGGTGAAGAAAAGCATCCCCACAGCATGATGCTGCCACCATCATGTTCCAAAGTGGGCATGGTGTGTTCAGTGTGATGTCCAGGGTTGTTGTTGTTGTTTTGTGTGTGTGTGTGTGTGTGTGGCGTGGGGAACCTATACGTTTTCCTGCTTAAACAACTTTCTTTCTGAGCTATAAGCCATGTCTCTCTTTTTTTCACAATGTGTTTTGTTCACATTTCTTCTTTAACGAACCTCTGAGGCCTTCACAGAACACCTGTGTTTACACTGATCTGAAATTACACACAGGATGACTGACCATTAAAGGTGCATAGCCACGTTATTTGACTTTCTTTAAATTCATACCGCAGTTTTCAGGCCATGGTGGTGTATTATTTGTTATTTTGGTGTTTTATGCTTTGTTTTTGCTCAGTTTGTTAGTAAATAAAACCTTTCGTGTTTATTTACGATTTTAATGGAAGTACGTACTGCGCATGCGCAGCCGGGGTTAAAACAAGGAAGCGGCTAACGGCTATTAGCGCCTCCCAGGGAAACAATCAAGAACGCAAAAAAGCGCAAAAAAATATGATACCAAGAGGGAAAAGACTGGAATATCGCTGTGAATACAGCATGAACGTTGGTGTTCACTGAAACGGACGCTAAAGCCTGCCGATTGCTCAGATGTGTCCACAGAGTTGACTGACAATGAGTAAATGTTCCGATATGAGGCTCTTAAAGTTTTTGTAGATTAGTTTACTTAATTAATAACGGTTGGTCTTTGGTCACGCTCAGCTGCCGCTTAACTGCGAAACATTTCAAAGGGTCAGGCCCGGTCCGCCATTATTTACAGTTGATTTATAAATTAAGCAAACTGGCATTATGATACTATCGCTACATATTGCCACGTCTATTTATATTTGTTAATATCTTTTGGCTCAAAAAGGACTATCAAAACATTAACATTATCATTATCAAACGTTTTTAGGTCTTTTTTTTATAAGCATACTACGTGGCTATATACCTTTAAGGTAATTTCTGAAGACAGGTGGTCGCACAGGATTTTATTCAGCGGTAGCAGAGCGAAAAGGGGGCTGAAAACAATGCATGCCACACTTTTCAGATTCTTTAACTATAAAAAATTTGGAAAACCATGATGACTGACAACTGAGCAGTACTTGTCGTGATAGATGTCGTATGCAATCTCAAATAATGTGGTAATTAGGTTTGCAGCTATAATTAGAGTAAATGTCATGAATACTTTTACAAAACACTGTACCTCTTGAACTAAAGGACGGTTAGTAGCTTCCTCTTCTTCTTCTTCTTTAGGTTGATCTGGTCTGTATAAGAGGTGAAAATGTAGTTAAGAATGTAAAAGAGTTTTGCCAGTGAAGCTTGATAGAAATGTTTGCTGAGGCTAGAGTACTCTGTGATAGCTGTGTTCTCCTCATGAGGGACGTCTTCAACCAGAACCAAAGATCCTTTGTCTTCCTCCTCTTTCTCTTCACCATCAGATAAAACGATGACTTCGGTTTTAGGTTCTATCAGCACCAGATCCTCAGTCTCTAACGGCGGCGGGTCGCTTTCCTCCGCAGCCAGAGACTGCAGCTCCTGCATTATGCTCTCCTCATAGATCTCCCCGAGAGTCTCTGATAACAGGCCGCCTGCTTCCAGGGGGGGCTCTGGCCCTCCCTCCTCCTCCGCGCTTTGCTTTTTCACAAAGTACTGGGAGATGTTGCGAGAACGCTTCGCCGCTTCCGCCAGCTTCTGCTGCTTCCTGCTCACGGCTCTGCCTCCTTTGGTCGGGCTGCTTAGGGAGGCGCCGACGGCCGAGGCCCTGGCTCTGATGGACGACGTCAGCGATGGCCCGTCTGCGCATGCCTCTTTGACCCGGATCCGTTTGGTGTCCGACTCCCCGGAGGAGTCGCAGAAAAAGCCCCCGTTTTCCGCCCCTTTGGAGGAGGCGGCGTCGGACGCGGCGGGAATCAGGAGGTCCTTGCCAGAGCGGAAGCAGTTAGAGGAGCCCCTTTGACCTGCACCCACTCTCTTTCGCTTCATCTGGAGCAACAGGGAGAGTTAAAACGCGATCATACAGCTTTCCGGCTTAAAAAAAAAGGGATGTTTGAGTAATAGACTCCTCTTACAGAGTAGATCTGAGAGGCGGAGGTGAACCCCTCCAGCTCCTCTGGGTATAAAGATGATGAGTCTCCCGCTGCTTTGAGTTTTGTCTCCGCTTCTCTTGAATCACTGCTGCTGCCTTCCTCTGTCCCGGCTGCCGATTTCGTCACCGTCGACACCTTCAGGACACCGGAAGAGTTCAACATAAAACATCCCCAGCTTCCTAATTTACTGCTCATATTACGATGCAAGAATTTCCACCAACCTTTTTCAACATAGCAGCTTTGTACAAGTTGGACGTTTTGCTGCTTTTGAAGACCTCGTACTCTATATCCACCGCTGACATCAGGCTGCTGCAGCTGGCGGATGGAAATGACATGAGAGGAAGAGGAAGAGGGTCATTTTGTTAATTCAATCAGGTTTCAGCAGAATGGTGGTCAACAGCGTCTGGATTGTCTGACCTGAATGTGTCTGGCGCCCCCTGCTGGTTGAGCAGAGCGTCTCGCAGGCGGTACAGGCAATGCTCTCTGGTCTGAAATGAGACTTTCAGGTTCAGGTTTCCTCGACAGTTTCTGTGTCCAAATTCAATACGTTTGCAGAATTAAACCAGCCAGTGTCCCAGGACGCCTTTGACGTGTTCTTAAACTTGGAAAAACAGAATCCACTTTAAATTTGCACATTTGCACATTTGTATCGTATCCTGCAAAATTGCTGCTGCACCTTACCCAGAAACGTACTGCAAAACTGTGTACAATGCAACTGTCTACTTTTAAATCACCGCTGCACCTTACTGCATATTTGTTTACATTTGTTTTACATTGTTTACATTTCAACTGCCTACTGTTCACTGCTGCACTTTATCCGGAAGTCAATTGAAATTTATCCTGCAAGTGACTGCGATTTATCACTGCACTTTATCCTGTACTGTAATTCACTGCAAGGTATCCTGTAGAGTTACTGCAATCTTTCTGAGCTGTGTGAAAATGAAACTTCGTTCTGTATGCACTCTGTGTATACAAAATGACAATAAAGAAAGTCTAAGTCTAAGAAATTTGTTGTAGATATTTATATAGAGGTCTCTCTCTAAACATAACCCTTTGAAAAGCACACGAGGAAGGTGGGAGGAAATATTGATGCCTCTTTCGTACTTATCCATAACCTGGAAAATACTTTATATTTTTCCATTCCAGTTTATTTTTCTGAAGTAAACTTTAAATATTATATGTAATTAAATCTGCGATGGACTGGCGACCTGTCCAGGGTGTACTCCGCCTCTCGCCCATTGACAGCTGGAGATCGGCACCAGCACCCCACAGGGGATACACGTGTTAGAAAATGGATGGATGTAATTCAATTTTGTTGCTATATAACAACCAAAAACAACAAAAATAAAATAAATGGTGACCTGATGTAGGAAAAAAGCTTTGCCGCACAGACCTTTGAAGCCTTTTTAATGAACCTCTCTACACATTGTTGGTTTTCCTACAGCTGCGCGGGCGTCAGACGACGTATGCCTCGCGTCTGACTTAATGAGCACCTGTTCACGAGTTTTTTGCACATTCCAGTTTGGTCATACCTTCACAGTGAGCCGTGGGATCCTCTGGCTGCTGGCCTCTCTGAGCGGGCAGTCGGCAGCTGCACAACAGGAAGAACTTGTTACTCCATGCGTGAACCCTTACGCCTCCACTGGGGGTCTTATTGCAGTGCTGGTGTTACCTGGTGGGACGAAGTCCTCCCTCCGGCCGTCAGAGCCCTGAGGAGACACGAGCATCGGCACCAGTTAGCGTTTTCACGCGGAAGCAGCTTTCAGCCCCACGTTGTAAAAGCGATAACCGTTTTTCTACAGGACTGGACAGTCAGGAAGGGTCATAACGAAACACCCAGAACTGCTCCACAGTCCGACATCCATCAAATATATATCTGTATAGGTTGTTATTCAGCTCCCTTTCTTTCGCCATCTTGAAATTCCTGCACTTTTATGCTGTAAAGCGTCTGGCCGGCCTCCCCTTGGAGCTGCTTGGCTCAAAGGTCCCGGCGGCTGTCTGGCGACACGTGGGAGCGATTTGACAAAGACCGGCTCAAACAGGGGCCCGGTCAGGTCTCTGCTGCAAACAGCTTGCATGCAGATGTGGAGAGAGGCGGTTAAAATGTGTTTTCACTGAAACTAAAACCTCAAATTAAACCTTCTGTTGCTTAAATGGTTTTACATGATGGGTAATGTGATCTGATTGGTGAATAAAGTGAACCAGATTTTAACATGAAAGCTCTAAGTGCAGTTTGTTAATTAGAGGAAGATTCACTGGGATATGAAAATGTAAAACGAGCTTAATTCGGCGTTTTTTCCCTAAATGTAGAGACGGGCAGTTTTCAGACAGTTTCAAGTATTTATCACAATGTTTTGTGGTATTTATTATTATGATAAAAAAAATTAAATAAGTGAAAGTATTTAAAGGTTCACAGCAGCCTTCCTGGCCAAACATTCATTACTGCGTATAGTTTAAGACCCACAAACAAAACCCAAAAACTAAAACTTATTAGCCATCAGAAACAGGACGTGGTAACCGAGAATCATTGGTTAGCGCAAATTTTTATAAAAAAACGATACTTGTTGCTGCTCTCATGGATACAAAAGGGGCAAAAATAGCATAAACACTCACAATCAGCTGAGTTTACCATTATAACAATAAATCTCACTTATTGTCTCAATATATATTTTTTTGACATCAATAAAAGCCATTTCCTACCGCAAGGCGGAGTTCAGCTCTGCCTTTTTCTGGCCTGAACAGCCTCTGCTGTTGCTGCTAACCAATCAGATGGACTGCTTGACTTTGTCTCATTACAACCTCTAATTGTGATTTAATTTCACTGGGCTTTTGATAAGGTTTTATATAGTTGCAAAGCTGAAGCTTACAAAAGTTTTATAAATAAAACTCTATAGCTGCATGCATTTTGGAGTGACCTCCTATTTTTTTGGCAGACCTTCAGAGTGACATTTTCAAAAGAGAGTGTCTGTATACAGCGTTTTTCAGGTCTAAATTTAGCTTTTGGTCATTCTGGTGCACTGATGTGCTTTGATCTAACTCATTTCTCTGTAGCTCTGGGTAATGTTTATTGTTGCCCAGAAGTGAAACTTCAGTCTCCACTCTCATGCAAACTTAGATTTTCCTCCTGTAATAAGGTCCATCAGTCTTCAGATTCACTTTGACTTCTTCTCTGTGCATGCAGAGGAAAATCCTGCAGGATTTCCATACTGATATGGAATGGCAGCAAAAGGATTTCGCATCGTTGGATAAAAATTATCAATTCAGAGAAGACTGAGACACAGGGAAATGAAACTGAAAAACTGGTGCGGCCAATTTGCTGAAATGTCACCTCCAAAGGGCACTCAGCTCCCTGATGCTGACCAGGGCATCACTGAGCTCCTCGATAGTCTTTGGTGCCCTCTGGAGGCGTCAGATGCACCTAAACATGATGTCCCAGAGTGGCTCTGCTGGATCTGAATCAGATTTTGCACTGCAAAAACTGAACTAAAAATAAGTCAAATGTTCTTAAAGTTAGTGTATTTGTCCTTGATTTGAGCAGGTAAATAAGATGATTTGACATTGGAATAAGATTTTTGCACTTAAAACAGGAACAATTCATCTCCATCGTCTTATTTCAAGTGCAGGATGTCTAATCACCTCATTGTAGGGGTAAAAATACTCATTCCATTGGGAGATAATCTTATTTACCTGCTCAAATCAAAGACAAATACACTAACTTTAAGAACATTTCACTTATTTTTAGATCCCTTTTTGCAGTGTAACATGCGCTAACATGCACCAGGATGAACCCAGATTCCACAGCACCAGTGGAGGGTCTAACAATGGGTCTAAGGATTTCATCCTGATGCCTAATAGCAGTCAGGATGCCATTGTTCATCCTGTACAGGTCTGTGCATCCCTCTATGGATGTGCCAGACCAACACTGGCTCACCACCAACCCAATCACCCTGAACGATGCTGCAGGCAGCACAATGTCCATCGCAGCTGATGATTAACAACCTCCTCGACAAAGCTGGCCAGACCAATGTCCCAGACGTATATTCGACTTGATATTATACTCTGATTAAAAAGTGTTCCTCCAATTATTTCTGTTGACTGAGAATATTATATTATAAACATGCGCGCATACAGACGGACGGATGTAAATAAAATTGTGCAATAAATATCGGGAATCACCTTCCGTAGATTCATCTGCTTCTTATAGAGGTCAGAAAACTCCTTTTTCCTCTTCTTGTTCTCCTCTTCAGCACTACCTTCGTCCCCCTCATCGTACCTGCGGGGGGGGGGGAAAACCCAAAGCTTCATCATTACTTTACACCAAACCAACACTAAACCCCGTTTTTTGAAAGCGTAACGAGCGTCCGCCCTGCCTCTCGAAGCCATAGCCCTTCTTCCCTCCTTCGTATTGCTCCGGGAGGTAGCCGAACGGCCCTTTGGGCTGCCCGCTCTGGCCGTCTTCCGTCTTGGTGCTGAGGACGGCCGCTCGCTCCAGCTGGGCCCGCACGGCTTTGGGGTTGCGGCAGTAGTCGCAGGCGCCCGCGCAGTTCGGCGTCTTGTCCCCGAAAAAGTTGGAGATGATGGCGTGGCGACATCTGACGAGATCACAGAAGGTTGTTAGAGAGAGAGGTCCAGCGGATGTCACCGCATCACCCAGCGGACCAGGAGTGCCGTATTCATCCATCGTCTGACCCGTTTATCTCCTTTTTTTTCCCCCCCACAAACTTTACTTGTAAAAATCAGACAATCCACTTCCTTTCAAACTGTAGAACCGCTGTTGCGTAACAGCTGATATTCACACAACCTCGCAGCAGTAGAGCCTGTTTGACAATTAGCCAGAGCAATGCTGGGAATGGGAATGCTGCCACCTTCGTTTCTATTTAAACAGGGAAGTCTTAGTAAAGCAGGCGCTGGAGGGGTCTAACGCAGTGCCTCCCAGACAGGACAGAAACACGACAAACTACAGAACAAGACGAGAAGACCCACAGCAGCGCCTTGGCTGCACCTCCAAACAACCAACCGAATATCCAGCCGAGCCAAACAAGACGGCCTCTGGGAACACACGCTCACACGGTCTCCACCCAGTCCTCCTCCCTCTCTGTTGGCTCGCCGACTTCTGACACTCAGTGTGGGCTTGACTAGGTGTGAGAAAACAGCTGAGACTCTCACAGGTAGGTGTCCTTCAGTCTTTCTGACAGCTAACATTACTTAAAAACAGTGAGATCTTTCTTAAAGAGGTCTTAAAAATAAGGACTTGAGCGCAAACGTAAGCCGGACCAGCGTGGAGTGGTAGTAGAGAATAGTTAGACCACTGTAAAAATGCACCACATGTTGTCAAAAACACTGGTTTACTGCAGTATCTCGTACATAACGGTTGATGCGTTTATCATAGCGATTGGAGTTGCATTGACCCATCAATATTGTGTTTCCGCTATCTGCTAAAGTATGCTGCAATTATTCTCTGAAATGAGAATCTAAGCTGCACAGTAAGTTAGAGCATTGCTACAGAAAGCAGAAAAGCGCGAGTTTAGACCGAAACCGACAGAAAAAGTTGATTTTACTTGGCAGGTTTCCGTCACATAGACCTGGCGGAAACTGGACCGGCCTCCACCGTCTCTCCTTCCTCGTTCGTCCTCAATCTAGGCAAAAAAATCAGCGCAGAAAACCTACATTTACAGCAAACCCGTGTGAGTGACTCTGCTCAGAGCTGCTTCTGATTATATTTGGTACTCGCTGTTCAGACGGAGCAGATGTTTGTGCTTAAAGCCACTGAAGCAGCCAGGTCCCACGTGTCTTCAATGACCACGTGTTCCTTAGCCATAAAAACACTCAGCTCCCCTTAATACGTGTAAACCCAACGTTTCCTGTCAATTTAGAGGTCGCTTTTCTCGAACTGTATTATTTACCATCTCTAATAACCAGAAAGACAGAAGAGGGTCACACCCATGTGAGCAATTCAGCGAGAACATGGCAGCAACCTCCACAGTAAACAACTGGGAGCTGCTCCTCCGCCCATCAGGCGCGTTACAGAGTGACCTGCAGGCAGGCGGACGTTGACAGAGGAAAAGAGGCCGGACAGGTGGCTACAGCACCTGAGCAGCGCGTTAGTAACCTTTCAATCTCCACATTTTGTGACATCACAACCATAAGCTTTTATGTATTTTTTTGTGTTATAGTCTAATAAAGTAGAAAACAAAGTGCCACGGAGGGGAAATGATACATGGTTCTATAAACATTCGTCCATTTATGTTGTTCTAGACAAGTGTCACCAACATGGAGCCCGCGGGCACCAGGTAGCCCCCAAGGACCGTATGTGGTGCCCACAAGCCTGTTAATAATAATAATTAAAAAAAACAGCACAACCCTTCTGTGAGCTGCATTTCATTCAGTTGCTCTTCCTTTTTAATCATATTTGTATTTACATAGGTTTGAAAATGACAAAGGCAATAAAAAATCCTATTTATATCATGTAAAGTTAAGGTGAGCTTGGACTCTTGCAGTTCAAAGCTCAGTGCAGGTAGCCCTTCGTATCACATCGGTTGGTGATCGCCGCTCTGGACAAATGCCAGCGGCAGCAATTGCTGTCTAACATCACTCTGAACACATTACTCTGTGACTTATGACGGTGGCTCCATCATGCCGTCTTCACCAGATCCTGTTCCCAGCAGAACACACTTCCAGCTGAAGCTACGAGGAATTGGTTTAGCTCACAGCATCAGAACGGCCCAGTCAAAGCCCGAGCCTAAATCCTGTGAGAACCTGTGTAAATATTATTGTTGATAGGGACTGTCCATCCAATCGGACTGAGCGTGAGCTGTTTGTAAAGAGGAACGGGCGAATCCTTCAGTCTCCAGATGCACACAGCTGGTATATTAAATTACACACAATTACACAAAATCTGGGAATTACAGCACTAACATAAACTCTACTGTCCAGTCACTTTCCTGCTGCAGAATTTTTTTAGTCTAGTAAGTCCGGTCTAAATTCCTTTATTTGCTTTTTTCTTCCATCAAAAGCCTTGTGAAATGATTATTTTCTAAATAAATTACGGAATGTTATGTGCGCCAGTCTCTCGTGTCTTATCGTTGTTGTCTGCATCTGTATGTTTGAGTGACATTCGTGCATCTAAGCCACCGGGGGTGTCGCTCTGATTGACACGTCTCATGAATCGATCTGATTGGATGAAGAATGACCCCAAAAGGCGCTGATTGGCCACGGCCGCAGAGAGCCACGCCCCTGAGGAGAAGCTTTAGGTGACCAATTAGAGACCAGCTGGAAATCACATGGAAGCCAAAAGTTTACAAACCTACATACACACTCATCTGTCCGGCGTCTCACAAAGTTAAAAAAAAATATGACTTAGACAAAAAATAAAAATTAAATAAACTCAGAATGGGACGGGAATGGTTTAAAATCATATCCAACACATTTTATGAGGGAACAGAACGGGATTAAATCACGGTAGATTCAGTTTTTAAAAAGTACAATCTTCATACTAGGGGTGGGCGATATGGACTTTAAATTTTATCATGATATATTGTGGCACTGTTGTGATAACGGTAAAAGACTATTAACAGCTACTTGTAGTCTTTTAGGTAATTTTGTGGCTGGGACGTCATTATAGCCCCATAACTACAAATAGGCTACTGTTATTTAAACGCATGTAATAATGTAACATATATTAAAGCAACATTTGAAAAGTGTTTCATCAGGACACAAGTTACAAAGGAAAATGTGATTTTTATCACTAAACTGCACACAGTAACTGCATTTAATTATATTTTTGAATTTATTGACATTTATTGATGCTTTGAAGAAACAAACAGTGGAAAAAATAGCTAAAATAGCCATACTGACAATACTGGCACTTTTGGGGGACATTACTAATTGGAATTTATCGTTGTCGAGACAAACCCAGACGCTCATCATGATAATAAACGTTTCACAGTAACGATAAGACAATACGATACTTCATATGTACCAGCAGAAAACCTCCAGGTTTTCCTTCTCCTTGGTGCAAGTTCCCCTCTGGTTTAATAACAACAAGCCAGCTGTTCAGACAAAAACTTCAAGCAGACCTTTTTGCTCTGTGGTCTCCTCAGCAGGATGAATGCCAGTGAGCAGACCGTGGGCCTCCTGAACAAAGTGTGGCTCAAGCTTACCAGCCTGTCCAGCGCCCACCCTCTGGAGCTGGGAGCCTTCTTCATCCTCCTAATCTTCATCTGTGAGTCGCACCTCATCTATTGGGCTTTTTAAAAGAAGAGCTGCTTCTAAATATTGTGTTTTCCAAACGTTTTCCAACAGTTACGGTGATTCTCCTGATGGCGTTGACCTGCGTGTGCCGCTGCTGCTGCAGCTGCTGCCCCTGCTGTAAGGCCAAACGGGACGGACCCGATGTCTGAGAGGAACCTTTTACTTTACGACAGGTTTTTCCTGTAGATCTGCCAAGCTCAACGCTTAGAAATCCAGCCTGGGTTTCGGATATAAACCGTACAGTGTGTGCGTAGAAAGAAAGGGCGGAGCCGCAGGACAACAAAGCAAACTCTTGGATCGTGTCCTAGGCTACCAAGCAGACCTGCAAACGTCGCCAGGTCTTCAGGAGAAGCAGCCTTCCTTTGGAGCATCTCTGCGGCCTGCGGAGCAACAACGGCTCGGCTAACCGGGGGGATCTTGTATGAACACCAAACATGCTCACGGGCCTTTAAAAACAGTGAGCTGCACAATGTCAGATGAGCAGAAAGCCAAATATGTTTGGAAACGCTTTATACTGACCCCGGCATCATGTCCGTGTGAAGAGCATAAGAACTGACAGTAGACGTTTTGTCTTAGTAAGCAAGTAAACACTTGTATGTCAGGATCCACACGCAGGAAAACAGGTTTCAACCCTAAAAAGGACAAATGGGTCGCCGTGTTTGCAACTTTTTCTATTGAATTTGTTCTCAGGGATAAGCTCTGGACGGTTTCAAAGTCTGAACTTAAAGGAGGTGTAAAAAAAGTAAATAAGAAATAAAAGGAAGAGCATGGGCGGTCAGGAACGCAGCCGAAAGGTGATGAAGAGTGAAAGAAGCGATAGCAAAGGCTCCAGCTCCAGTCGAAGTTCATAAAGGAGGATTTACTTGGTGATTTGGGAGGAACCGGGAGTCTGGAGAGAGCGGCAGATTAGAGACCTAACAAACAAGCACCCTACGGAGGGACATACAAGACCTCTGTGCTGAAGGCACATTTGTGAAAACACTATATCTAAATCCTGCAGTATTCAGATAGACCCAACAGCTGTTTTTTTTGTTTTTTTTTTAACTAGTATTGTTACTATCATGCGCATCGCTTCGGTTATTCCCAACAACTGTACCATCACTAAACTTTGGGTGAAGGAGCAGTGAAACGGTTGAGTTTATGTTTATGATGTCGTCAGAGTGGTTTAGCTGAACAAAGTGTTACTACGAGGACACAGTCTGGGAAACTCTCAACAAAAACTTTAAAGTAACTTTTAGGCCCTAAAAGGTTGGTGAGAAACGCTGATGTACAATCTGCGTCTACCTCCTCCATTTGGCTTAGACACGGAGAGGAACGGAGTTGCAGATGAATCCAGCTATCAGGGGGGTAAACATCTTGTTTGGAGAAAGATGTTAAAGGCAAAAACCAAACCAAAACAGAAAAGGACACCTTTCTGTTGCCTAAACAAACAACACGCATGCTTATCTCGATGGCCTGGCTGCTGACTCGGCTATGGCCGTGGGGCCGGCACAAACCCTGCTGGGTCCTCGCCCCCTCAGCCCTCAGTGGCTTGTTCCTCGTCTTGAAGCAAAGATTCAAAGTGCTTTAAGACTTGTTTTGATGGGACAAAAGAAATCTGCTTTTCTCGCCCATTTACTTTCACAAATCTCTTCCTCTGGAGGTTCTTTGGAGAAAGTGAGAGTGGTCGCTCCATCCAATGAGCAACATTTGACATGGTGCATTCCTGTTAGAATGATCTTTTGCCCCAAAAAAAAACAACAACAATGAATATATTTTGTGCCGTTTGCTCCCACATGACTCGGTATTGTATAAATTTCTGTTTTAGAGGGGTGTCGCTCCAAATGGTCTGTTTGAGTCAAGCATTTTTGTTTTAAAATAAGTTATCTATTTATCTACTTCAAACAATGAGAGCTGTAACTTTAATTTTGAGGACTTTTAGGAGATTTGGCTCTAAAATGTTTTCGGAGGGTAAGTCCGCCCTCTGCTGTTCTGAAAATGACACGTTCAGGGAAGAGTTTCCTACAATAAAGACGTCATTTCCTAAAGGATGTGTGCACCGAGTGCTTCTCTCACCCCTCTTGCTCACAAAACAACACCATGGCCTCAAGGTCCCTGAGGGCTGCCTTGTCATTCTCCTTTGAAGAGCCCCGTTTCTCCTGCAGACAATCACACAAGCTTTCATGCAAACGTTTCGGTGGCGGCGTCTCATCACCCTGAGGCGCCCCTGCCGTTAATCCCACCTGCCGTCGGGTGACTTCCTGGCGAATGAGGAAGCTTAGCTGCTCTTTATCCTTACGGCTGTAGTACGTGCGACACAAGGCGGGCAGGCCGTCCCTGCCTGCGCGCCCGGACTCTTGGTAGTAGCCAGCCAGGGACTTTGCGAGGTTCCAGTGTGCAACAAATCTGCAACAACATCAGCATGGGTGTGCAAAAAAAAAAAAAAAAAACAACGCCACAGGAAAAGAGGAAAAAGAAAACGGACACTTGGTCCCTTACCGGACGCTGGCTTTGTCCACACCCATGCCGAAGCTGATGGTCGCGACAATAACCAGCACCTTCCCCTGCATCCACTCGTTCTGCACACCTGTGCGATCGGATCCACTCAGACCTGCCAAAAGTCTTCCTGTCACTGGAAATCCAAAATGCATGTAGGTTTTAAACGTCAAACGCACATTTAAACGTCCTACCTGCGTGATACGCCTTGGCTAAGACCCCAAGCTTGGTCAGCTGGTAGGCAACGGTTTCACAGCCTTCTCTGGTGCGACAGTACACGATCCCACAGCCCTGATGACAAACAAGTGAGTCAAGAAAACCTGCCTGAGCAAGGACTGACTAATGTGCATCTGAATGCGAAGCCTTTAGGTTATGTGGCAGGAAACGACTTTCTTTATCACCTCTAAGCTGATGCCATGGATTCATGCTGCACATTCAGCTTTGAGAGAACGCATCAAGATATTTTTAGGCTCACGGAAATATTTTGGAAGTAAAAATATTTAAGGAGCGCTAAGCAAAAACCTGAAAGACATGTTAACAAATAATGTTTTTATTTAGTTTAGAGCCTTTGGCACATGCAACAGGGATCAAACCCTGCGTACTTTTATCTAATAAAGATATTAGTGCTGGAAATGTTTGGGCACCCCTTATTAATGTAACTAACTAATTACTTCCTGTTTCAGCATAAGCGGGGATTACATTTGGTTTGCAAGGTTTCAGGGTGGAAAATAAAACCTTACACTGATTAGGCACAACATTATGACCACCAGTGTGGACTCCAATCGAACCCTTAAGGTGTGCGGTGGTATCCGAGTTTAGTTTAGCAGCAGGTCTCAGTTAGGCTACGTTAGCACAGCAGGTCCTCACGCTCAAATGCGATTTTTTTTTGCTGAAATCGTTTTTTTTTTTACGTGACCGTTCATGCTACTATTAAATGCGACCACCGTCATGCTTCTGTCTGAACAGTTCTAGGGCGCAACGCCTAACGGAAGGAGACGTCACACCGTAGCTCACTATTTACGGAAGTAACGGCGAATCTAAGTGTTTCTAAAGGTCTTCAATAAAGTTTTGTTTAAAAAAAAGAAAGAAAAAAAAAACACGGACACCAGCCAGCATTTCTTGTTGTTATTATTAGAAAGCTGTTGAGCTATGGGAGCCGATAATATTGAGATAAAATAAGGTAATAAGAAAGCAGCACGGCTTTTAATAATGGTCTTTTATGGAGTGCTAACTGCTGCTGCTGTGTGTGGATGTGTAGTGAGAGACAGGAGAGTGAAAGATGGATAAAACGGGGCATGACCGTTCAGAATGCGGACGCTTTGGAAAATATCTGATATGTATACGATTAGTAGCACATATGGAAGTGGCACAGATCTGATTTTTTCGGGGGTGAAAACATCAGAATTGGGCCGTTCACACTGCCAGGAAGAAGATCGACACGGGTGGCATTTCCCTGCAGTGTGAACGTAGCCTTAGTGGCCCAGTCTACAGAAGAAAATTAGTTAAACATTAACTCATTATCACAGTTTGGGTCTTTTCAAACTCTCTGAAATCCTTAAATGAGCCTACTTTCCTGCTATTAAGACATAAACACAAAATGTTCATTTGTTTCTTTAAAAATATCCCACACACCAGATGCCACGATGAAGAGATGATCAGTGTTATTCACTTTTCTCTCAGTGGTTGCGATGTTATGCCTGATTGGCATATAATGTTTTGGCATCTAAACTCATGGTAGCTGCCATTTACACGACCCCACAAAAAACAAACAATCAAAAAAAAAAAAAAAAAAAGCTCTTTCAGGCAGAAATCCAATGCTTTGACTCCAGCACAGCACAGCTATGGCCTTCATAGAAAAGTTCTCAAGCTTTCTATGCAAATCAACACTAAATGTAGACGTTCATTGAAACATGTATTATGGATATTGAAGCTGAATACTTTCTATGCAAGGGAATATTCTGTTGAAAAAAACTTTCTTACTATGAAGCACAGAGAAGCGGTTTATCATCATAAGGCCTTTGGTTGCAGTAACTGGCAACTTTTCACTAATAGAAGAACACAGCAATCCTGAACACTATTTAAATAATACATTATTATACATTATAAAGAGGTGCAAAATTAGGATTATTCACTGGTTTTAAAGTTTAATTCAGCATGTTAAACAATACAACAATACAGGCCTTACTATAAGGCAGCCAAACTATAATAAAGCAAAAAGGGTTTTTTTTTATATAATGGTTGAAACTCTGAGATTTGCAAAGCTGTCACTATTAAGAAAAGGTCCTGCGATGATGTATTTTTTTATACAAGAATCTTTCTGTTTTTTTATGCTTGGTCTTTGACATTTTAATTGCTTTAGGAGGAACGTAAACCTTTGTTCTCCCTTATCCATTTCTAGATGGATCCCGGTTGCTCAAAACAGCAACAAATCAGTCAGAAACACTGAGGAAAAAACGACGACGTTTAAGGATTCTCATAGTTGGGGCATGTAAATGATCAAACCTGTCCTTTTAAATTAAAAGCTTTAAAGCAATTTTCGGTTTTTCCTGATCAAAGATGAGCCACAAAACTCCAAAGCGGCTTCAAAACGTTTCCCACCTGAAACATACCACCAGGTTTGTCTTATACAGTCACGTAAATCACTCGAGGGTCTATTTTACCAACCTGTCCAGCAGATCCGCTGCTCATAGCCAGAGCTTTTTTGATGAAGGCTTGGAGGTGAACGTAAGGGTTCGGCAGCAGATCCCTGAAGATCACATCGTAACAAAGGTTGCTGCGGAAAACGGGGCTGATGAAGGACGTCGGCGAGCGCAGCCGGAGCGACTGAACGACGTCTTCTTGCACGTTCTTGGGAGCCGTCGCCGTCAACGCCAAGCAGGGGACTCCTGGCACGCGAGCCCGCAGCTCGCCCAGTTTGAGGTAGTCTGGCCTAAAATCGTGGCCCCACTGGGAGACACAGTGGGCCTCGTCCACGGCCAGGTAGGACAGCAGGCCGCGGGAGCACAGACCCGTCAGGCAGGGCTGGAACGACGCCGAGGCCACCATCTCTGGAGTGATGTAGAGGAGCTTCAGCTTGGGCCTCTTGCTCGCCAGGTCGGCCAGGATCAGGCGGCGCTCGGCCACCGGAAGCTTGGAGTTGATGGAGCAGGCGGGGATGTTGAGCTCCTTCAGCCGATCCACTTGGTCCTGCAGAACGCCACAGGTAAGGTGATAAAGCACTCACGTAAAAGTTACAATGAAATAGCAGGAGTGTGGGACGAGAAAGGCAGCAACACATCATTAATGTCAACCTCTCAGAACTGTGCACACCGCTGTTAAAATCCAGGATTTTTCCCAATTATCCCTCCTCGATTTGATAAACATTTTGTACAATTCAACCGGGGGAAAAAACAAACAAACTGTTAAAGCAAAATGTGCAACAACCAGGCTGCACAAGTCTGCATATTCTTAAACTCTCACTCGGTTGCAACACCTTTTGATTCGGTTTCCTTGGGTTCAGACCCGCCATCGTTCAGAGTGAATCTGAAACGCAAATCAAGTTCAGCCGCACAGGTGCGCTTCTCTGTAAATTTGCTCATTTGCATCCCGTAGCAAACCATGGCTTGTAGAGGCAATCTTTTTTTCGGGTAAGGTTAGCCTTTAACAAATTAAAGTCTTCTCAAAATTAAAAAATGATAGGTAAGCCACATCACTTGACCTTTATTAACTATTAACTGTAAAGTATTTTTGCCTTTTATCCTAATTCTTGAGTAAACCACTGACTTCCAGGAACGTTTGCTCAAAAGCAGACTTGAGCACAGTCACTCATGAAACCTGTAAGAAATGTGGGAGTGGTGGCCCAGTGGTTAGAGAGCAGGGCACTTCCATCTTAAAGTGGCTGGAAGGTTCTGGGTTTAGATCCCACAGACTGCCACCGTGGGTCCCTGAGCAAGACCCTTAGCCCTAGAATGCTCACCAGACGCAGCACAGTGGCAGCTCACAACTCCTTAAGCGATGGGTTATACAGAGGGCACGTTTCATTGGAATGTATGTTGCAATGACAAATAAAGATTGTTATTATTGTTATTATCACTATTGAATAGTGACCCATAGCCCATTCTGGATGTTGAGAACACATAAAAACTCTAAACTAAGAAAACATAAAAATAATCCTGGAAATTGTATGTCATTCTTTGAATAAGGTGCACAAATGTGCAAGACCTTTTAAAAAATAATAATAATAAATATATATATATATATATATATATATATATATATATATATATATAAAATGAATACCAATTACATAAAAGAAAACGTAGACTAGCTAGTTTGTTGTTAATCAGGTGGAAAAAAAGTTCTTTAAAAAGGCTTTTTTTGGCCTGTGAGGGCTTTCAAGTTGTTGATTTTGACACCAGTGTTACAAAAACAGTATAGCGTAGAAATCAACTAAAAGAAAGCATCACAAGGATAGGCCCAAAACATTCATATAGCTGGCAGATTAAGACATTGTTTATTTTCATTCAACCAAGAAACTTGTTTCTAACAGGGGATGTGACAGACAACTCTCAAAAGATAATAAAACAATGTAAAAGGGTATCAGTTGTTAGATTTTGTAGCTGTATTAATTTACATTTCATAAAAAAATGCCAGTTCAAAAAAAGATTTATTATTTTTTAGATAATGAATTGTAAAATCCCTCTTTTTGCAATTTGCATTACAGGAATCAAACCCTTATACTTGCTAAGCAGCATTTTGCAGGTCTCCACGGAGGCTTTGATGATCTATCTATGGCGAGGAGCTCAAAGTCTTTGTGGTTGGAAGGCTTCCTTGCTCTCCCCCTAACCTTCAGCTCCCTCCACAGATTTTTTCTCAGATTCAAGTCGGGACTCCAGTTCGGTCGCGTCAAAACAGTTATATCACTTTTAGTCGGACAAAAGCATGTTGGTAATATAACAGACTACTTTAAACCCAATTCTGTAAATGGTTTGTATAAATCTGGGTGAAACTCTATATAACAATGATGGGATGGTATTTCTTCATCGTTTTCAGAGAATTGTAACTTATTGTGATAATAATAACCTCTAATAGATCTCTGCAAAGTCCAAAAACAGTCAGTATAGATGTGATGGTTAGTTTTTTTTTTCAGTTAATGGTTCCCTGAGTGCATCAATAAAATATAAATATATGTCAAAATATAAAAGTATTGTGTTTTTGTTTAGGGGTAAAACTGAAATACGTGTAACTGTCGTACTCAACGTAACCCATTACAAAGGGGGTACGTTTTATTTCCAGAGCAGTATTTGTAGGGTTTTGACTCTTACGCAGTGAGATAAAGGGGACTGTCCAACAATCTTTTGCCAAAAAAGACTGCAAACGCTTTCTTAATACAGTTTATCGTCAGCTTTATTGTTACCACAGCAATTATCCCAATTTTTGCGATAAACTTCTAAGTCCATACCGCCTGTCCCTAACAGTCACATTACAAAAAATGTCACTATTAAGGATGCACCTTTAAAACTAATGAAAAGAGAAGACACAACAAAGGGCAGGGAGGCTGCTAAGACACCAATCAGAACTCTGAATCAGCGCAGAACCTTCTGCCAGGTCCGGGTTGTGTTGTATATGCAACAACACTCTTCTGTCTTTCCCACATGTCTGGGTTTGGGGTTTCTGACACTAGTCCTCAAAGCCATCTATCTCTGCTCCAGCACAGCTGACACAATGCTTGAATTTCCTCATCAGCATATAATTAAGTTCTGTAAATACATGTTAATTATCACTTAAACCGGGTAATGATCTAAAATGTGCAATATAGCTGCTAGATCAGCATCCTGGCTAGCTTAAAATCTCACAAAACCGTGTCAGAGAATGTGTTATGATCTGTTGAAACCAAACTTAAATGCTTGGCTACAACTTCAAAAGATATGTCTGTCACAAAACGTCACAGCATCCGACCAATAAAATAAATAAACAAATAAATGCATTCACTAGAAGAAATCCAAAGTTTCTGAACGACCAGAGTCCAGAACTGAATCTAGGAAAATCTGTGTGGTTGACTGAATGGTGCTGTGGAAAAGAGATCCCTTTACAATCTGGCAACTTTCCTTATCGGCTAGAGTGGGTATTGTCAAGTCAAAATGTGACTTCCATGAAAGCAAATCAAATAGTGAGACTGTCTCAAAAAGGGCTTTCAAATTAATGAACTTATTATGGCCTGGTAATAATTTATATCAAAAATAATTTTGACGGGATGTGTATTTGAGTTTAAGAGGCACTGTTTATTGCCTTTTTACAAAGAAAATTTTAAACAAACTTTTATGGCAAAATCTATCTAACAATACCGGCAGCATCAATAGAACATCTCAGAAAACGGACCTCCATAGGGACACAAAAAAGAAGAAAATATGACCCTAAATTCTACCTTAGTAAGCGGTCATTGGGTAGGGACTGGTCTGTAAGGCTCTATGGTAGATAGTTAATGTACTCATCAGCAGGATAGGTTATGTATATGATCATATTCTTATTTTCCTCTTAAAGTGACAGTACTGAACACATCAGAAAACACATCAGCAACAACCCCCTGTGACATTTGTTAATTAATAAACCCGTTTTGTTGCGGTGTTGTGCAGTTCGGACTGCAGCACCGGGATCAGTGGCATTTAGAGAAGAGTCTGACCTGAATGAGGGCGATTAACGGGGATATAACCAGAGTAATGCCCTCAGCCATCACTGCAGGCAGCTGGTAGCACAGAGACTTCCCTGCTCCGGTCGGCATGCACACGAACACGTCCCGGTTACCTACGACGAGACGAATAAAACAATATCAAAACAGCCCGACTTCCTTTAGCAACCCGCTCATCGTTGTTACACGCACTAACGTCTCTGCTGCCAGGGCAGAGAGAAGACAAATAAAATGGCGATAAAAGCTGAAACCACCAGACTGTTTCTGTCTCACCGCCAATGACAGCCTTAACAACATCTTCCTGGAGTTTGGACCTAAAGCCGTCGAAGCCAAAGTGAGATTTTAAAGCCTGTTTTAAACTTGTTGACATCCTTCGTCTGTCTGTGGACCACTCCGTCGTCGTCGCACGCCTATTACGTCACTGGAGCGTAACAAAAATAAACACGAAAATAAAAGTAATAAGGATGATTATTGGTTCTCGCGCTATTTGCTTCTTGTAAACGTTAGATCATTTACCTGAATATGTCTTATAACTTTAAATAAGCAAAAAACTATAATAATAAGAAAAGACAAAGTCAGCAATGTCCATATTTGGCAGCAGGAAAGTCGAGCTCTGATTGGTCCGGCTGAGTGCACCTGCTAAACATTGGTATGCTGCCTTTAGTATTAAACCTGAATGACCTGTTCTGATTTATAGCTATAGCTAATCCTTGTTGTACTTTACTGAAGCCAGTTCTCAAGTTAAAACTGTGCGTTGACATCAAACAGTAAAAAAAAAAAAGATTAAAAAATAATAAATGCTAAATCTAATTTAAACGTTACACTGGGATAAAATCATATAAAAATCGATTACATTTGATATAAGCTGGGTGCAATTTGCACTGTTTGTGATGTCCCCTTTGGTCATTCATGTTTTATCCCTGGGGGATACATTCCTCCCCCCCTCGGATCTGAATAAGTAATATATGGATTTTTCAAAATTTATATTAATACATATCTTGTGTCCTTCACATTTGTAAATGTAATTTTTTGTTTGTTTTTAAAGAGTATTATTACGTTTTCTGCTCAAAGCGGTTAAAGTAAACTAATACCCACTCCCGAGTCCCGACAGTAGATGGCGCTAGTTTAAAAACAATAGTTTAACCTACTGGATCTAGCCATAGACATAATATAAAACTTTAAAACATATTGGGCTCAATGTAGAATGTAAATCATTAAGAAACAACTGCATTAATCACCTATGATGTTACATTTGAAAGAAGAAATGGCTGTCATTTGGTCATAAAAAAATTATTGGTTAAAGTAAATCATGACATTGTGGATTTCATTTAAAATTCTTCAAAGTCAAAATACCAAAAGTGTAAATTATTAATTAAGGCCTGTTTCACAGTCTCCCGTAGTCTCATTGACCTCCATTACTGTTCGGAAGCAGCAGGATTGTGTCAAACTCGAAGCAATATCACTGTGAGTTAAATTCAATTGAATTATTTTATTGTCCCCAGGGGGATGTTTATTTACAGCAGAGTTCATAAAGTCTACACACAACAACAAACACTCACAAAACCCCCAAAAGATGGGAGAATAATAAGAAAGAAACAAATTGCCAGATTTAATCAGGACTCTTAAACATTCTTTAAGGCAGGTTGTTATTTTAGTTTTAAACATAAGAAGAGCTGTTTGTCAATTAATGATGTTGGTGAATTTTTATAAATTAGATTCGATAAATAAGGGATTACTATGGTCCAGAGATTCAACATTGTTATTGCTCTTTTTTTGTAATTTGCTCACTTATTGTATTATTCTAACTTAAGTAGGCTAAAACTAAGGAACAGTACAGAATGTGGGACGCTTTGTGATCTAGAACATGTTTAGCTTTCCCTAATACTGAAATGCTTAGTGACAGTTTTTTTTTAAATATGTCTAATGTGAGGTTTCATTATAGGCTGTCCAACCTTGATTTAAGGGATGAAAGTATTAGAAGTATTTAGAAGACTTCTCTTTGGGACCAATACGTGGCAAATCCCTTTTGCAGTTGTCCCTCGGATGCACAAGTGGGTCAAAAATGACACAGTGAACGTTCCTTTTTTGCAATATCTTTTTAACACCATGTTCTTATTATTTCATATTCTAGGAATTCCTTTATAAATGTGTTGTTGATATCATGGCATTTAAACTTACCTCTTGTACATTTACGAAATTAAAATCTTCCGACCACTGCCCCAAGCTTCCATAAGTGGACCAAAAATCACCTTTAAACATCCATTTTTATGTACGGCTTTTAGGAGAAAGAAACAGCACAAGCAAAACTGGGTTTGGTCTGTTCTTTATTCACAGAAGTGCATTTTCGTTATCATATTAGTATTGCACAACAGGAGATTTTAACATTGGGGTCTCTGCTCAAATGTCTGAAAACATAAGACCAGCGGGCGGTGCTCTAACTCTATGTTGAGAAAATAGTAGCAGCGATAACATTAAAGCAGCAGCAGCAGCATACAGAGTGGTCACATGGATGGTCATTTGTATCAGGATATCCCTGCTAGTCTAGCTTCTTATACTCTACTGTAGTGTTTACTGGCTCTTCTTACAGGAAAACCTGACCGGGGGAAACCTAGGCCCACAGGCAGGATGCGGGGCAGAGACAGTGGGTCTTAGCTGCCGGAGACCGGATCACCAGATCCTTAACGATCTCCACCGTACCAAACAGCGGGTACAGCCTCTCGGTGAAGGTCTCGTTGTAGGTGTAAATGTGCATGTGTTTGTCCACGTCGTAGAAGGACAGCTGGCCGTTGTCGTAGTCGAGGTAGATGCCCACCTTACGGGGGATCAGGCCGGGCGGCAAGGCGGTGAAGGGTACCGTCAGGGCCTTAAACTCGGTGCCCCTCTCCAGCCGCAGGGTCATGTACCCCGTGTCAGTGTTCAGGGACTTGAAGCCCTTCCTCAGCGCCGACTCTTTGGCCACGCCCAGCCGCCAGTCGCGCTCGCCGACCTCCGCCTCCCAGTAGTGGCGGCCGGAGGCCAGGCCGTCCATGCCGACGGCGCACCACCAGCCGTCGAAGCGCTGGTGGTAGTTGGGGACATCTTTTCGCTCGAAGCCGCACCGCATCTTCTTCTCGTCGGCAGAGATGAGCAGGTCGGGGTTGGCCGTGTCCAGATCCAGATTTATTTCCACTTTAGGAGAAAGGAGGAGGTTTAAATAACCGGGCAGCTGCTACAAATCGATCCAAATATTTCTGGGGAACATGTTAGAGTACCTGCAGCGTCTCCAATCCAGTCCCACACTACAAAAAGAACAAAAGTGAACTGAACATGATAAACATGCACAGAAATTCCTCAAGTGAGCTGCTTCAAAATATAACTTATCAGAGCCCTAGTGGACCAGAGAGGTCTTTTAAACAAACCAAAATGATCTCTTTAGACAGAGGTTGTCTGTGCTTTCACTGTTCTAAAGTCCTGGGAGGAAGTAAATGGCTTTAAAGGCTATTTCTTCTGCTGTGTGCTAATAAGTGTGCAGGGTCCTGTGTTTTACAGATCTGTTTACATGTAAGGAAGGTTTCTGCTGTTGCTGTAAGGATACATCATATATAGTTCCCCTGATTTTTGGAAGCAAATTTAGTATAAAAAAAACAGATTTTCATCTTTTATAAACTAAAATAGCTCTAAAGCTCCTGTGTTATAGGGAATTTGTTTGCATTAGTTAATTAGTTGTTTTTTTTTTATTACGTAAGTACTTTAAGCTGTTTAGATTTGTGAGTTCTAAAAGAGGTCAAACATTTGCCCGCCAAATTTGAATCTATACTTCCATTCACTGTGTTTCATTTACCTGGCTGAGGAATGTAGGATACGGCACCTGGAGGGAAATGAGGAAACTGATGAGGAAGTGAACAGCTGCAACAAAATGCATCAAAATGAACTCAGCAGAGATCCACAAACCAATCTTCTGAGTTCTCTGCTTCCACAAAAGCCACTGCTGCGGGATGGTGTCCTGCAAAAAAAAAAAGAAAGAAAAGAAAAACAGAAGGGGGCTCACTGTTGCTGAATACGCTCTGGGATTTATTGCACCAGCTGTTACCTTATCGGGTCGCTGTGACACTAAAGTCCACAGAACCAACTCCATAGCGGTCAGTAGATTGGGCACACGCCCCCAGCGCCAGGCTGACTGCAGGTCCTCCAGGATCTTGGCCACCGGTTCTCCGGGCCACACGCTTTGCTGCGTATATGTGTGGTTAGAAAGCACAGCTTTTATGTTGAAAGTCCAGTACAGCAGGGAGGTGGTTTTGCATATTTAGGCTTCCCACCTCAGGCTGAGCCCTCAGGTCCTTGATCCAGGTAAGGACGTCTGCTTTGGCCTGCTCCAGGTCCTGTTCGTTAATCAGATCAGGATGCTTTCCCTCGCCCATCTCTGGCCAGCCATCAGTCTGCATCAGTTTCCTCTGTGCAGAGAGATTCGCCTTAATGAACACACCTCAGCTGTCACACTCCCAGAGTCTTCTTCTAATCTTTGATAGGCTTCTCAGTTCCCAGCTTAGCACCTTGTTCTCCAGCATGGATGCCCACTGCAGGATGAAGGCCTGGCAGAGAGGGGACGGCCAAGTGTCCTCTTGGTTCCAGATGTGCTCCAGGACGTCTGATCTCTGCAGGAACAAAAAGGCAAAGAAAAAGAAAAAAAAAGTTATAATAACGGCTAGCATTGCATCCTCTTATTTTGGCATAAAAAAAATCATTTCATGTGGCAGTTTTGCTGCTGGGCTCGTAGTCAAACGGCTGCGGGAGAGGCCCACGTTCAAACTTTTTAAAAATAGAATTGTTCCTAAAATGTGCCTTTATTTTCAATCGTGCCCCTGATTAAGTGAGGTACGTCTTAGGCAGTGCTGAAAAGCAAAAAGAGAAACGCAGACAAAAAAAAAAAAAGAAACAGCCTAGATCAATGAAAAAGGTTCCAGGAAGTTCAGAAGAATTCTTTATTTTTTATTTTGAGAAGACAACCCCTTACAAAGGTCTTCCCTCTCCTTGAACCGTGCCAAAACCACAAATATGTTTCAATTGAATTTCATGTGATGGACCAGAACAAGGCTTCACATTATGAAGTGGAAAAGAAATGTCACATGGTTTTCAAATGTTCTTACAAAAAAATGGAAGCAAAGTTTGACATGTGCATGTATCCCCCCATCCCCTCCCCCACAGAAAGAAAACATGTATGAGGCTGCAAAAGACCAGAGTTGGCCAGAGGTTCACCTTTCCTGTTGGACAACCACCCAAAACATGCAGCCCGAGCTACAACGGGATTGGCTACCACATAAAATCCCAATAAAACATACTGAAGCTCTATGGTTATGACCAGACAACATTTAAAAAAAAAAGTTCAAATCAGCCTGAATGCCTCTAGCAGGTTATGGTGCTTGTTTTTCATGTGGAAGCCGTACCTGGCAGACTCGGCTGAGGTCTTTGGCCAGCCCAGCGACAAACAGCTGATCCTCATCCAGAGGCTCCTTCCTCTCTCTCTTTGCTCTCTTGTTCGACTCCTGTCAGGGAAAAAAAAAAAAACACAAACAAAAGGGTTTCTGTGAGAAAGCAATTAGAATGAGAGCGAGGCTTCAAGATAAAAAAGGACATATTGAGAACATCAGCGCTGGCCCAGAAGTGCTTTTAGACGGTAGTAAGGTCAATTCCTGGAGAGGAGGCCGTCACAAGGCAAGATCAAAATGAAAATCCTGGTTAATGGTGTCAGCAGAGACGGCCCACCGGCCTATTTCTTCAAAATAAAACGAAGGCGTTCCGTCTGGATGACCACCATCACGCTGTTTTCATACGAACGCTAAGTAACAGTAATAAAAAGGTTTGAACGTTAAAGACGTTGTAGAAAACGATGCTGACCTTGATCTTGGACGTCCAGGTTTTG
Source organism: Fundulus heteroclitus (assembly GCF_011125445.2). Taxonomy (NCBI): domain Eukaryota; kingdom Metazoa; phylum Chordata; class Actinopteri; order Cyprinodontiformes; family Fundulidae; genus Fundulus; species Fundulus heteroclitus. The sequence continues at coordinate 1,799,565 of NW_023396901.1, forward strand.
ACCGGCTCGACCATGAAGTGGAAACACTGCATCATCTTGGCTTGCTGTGTGTGCCCGTGTCCTGCAGTGACAGACGCAAAGCAGCTCCGCTTCATGAAAACATCACGGGTGGGTCTAACCAACAAGCATGGTCCCCTTTATTGATTGTTTGCCAGCCTGCTCGGTTGCCCCGACCCGACGCATAACCTATTTTTCAGGCACATTTCACATCCGCCCGCTGGGGCCAACCTGAGAGGATGGTAACTTGTTACCTTTTTAAGTGCAAGTTTCAAAAGAGTTAATGAGTACTTTTCTGAGGTGTGTTTCTCCTCATAGCAGCACTTTCCCTTCTTGGAAAGATCAAAACAGTATTTCTACTTTAAAGGAGGTGGACTTTGAGCAAGAAGCTAGCTAATATTTACTTCCAAAACACCAGCATGGAAAACATTACATGTGTTGGAAACGCCGCCTTTGGGAACAGAGAGCATACATTCCCTGGGGGATCATGACAGCAGTGCATTAGACTGGATCACCTCTGCAAGGTAAACAAACTTAAGGCAAACTTAAGGAAGTGGGAGTCTGTTAAGGAAGCACGTAATCAAGCCAGGAGTGATTATTAATCAGAGCAAAATCAGAAAATACAATCAGGTCCTGCATGCTTGGGGCTCATTGTCCTCGGCCGGAGCTGGTCCAAAGATGTAGGAAGTCCCTCCAGCAGAGCTTCATCCCAGCTGCAGTTAAAGCCGCTGCCCGCCTCAGAGAATCTGGCCTTGCTTTTATATCGTTCCCATACTGGATTATTTCTGCATTTTGCATTTGCACAAAATGACTGTAGATTGTTTGCTTTACAGTAAGATCAGTTACATCACATTATTTGCTGGAATATCCTAAAAAAGTTTTTTTTTTTTCAACAGTTAATTTCCTACTGTTTTTTATTATAAGAGGCATGGCTGCAATGTCATTGAATTGATGTAATTAGCTGAGCCTCTTTAAATAGCGAACTTTTGATGAACTGGCATAATAATAGATGACTTGTATAGCATTTAGGATCGAATGTGACTGTTTATCACTGAAGCTAATCTGTCTATATGTGTAAATTAGACTGACATATATTTCATATATATATATATATATATATATTCTTTATAACCGCAAATGAACTGGAAATGAATTGGATCAGTTTTTCTATGCAAAGTGTCTTGGGATGGTATTTGCTGTGAATCGGCACAATGTAAAATCATGTGAACTAATCTGAATTTAACCCTTTCTGTAGGTCAAGTTTGTTTGCTTAATCAAGCAGATTTTTATGTGACAATGGTAAGATCAATATGCTTGAAAAGAAACTTAAAAATAAAAACAACCAGTTGTGTACTGGCTGGATAATATTTAGTGAGCATTTCAGAAACACAACAAGGGGTCAGGCCATTAGAAATAAAAGAAAAAAAAACAAGAAGAAGAGGTATTTTAAAAAATTTAAAATGGGTGCTGAAATCATTTGGTTCAGATCTATCTGGAGCATTTTGCATTAATTTAATGATTAATAAGTGATCAGGGTGTGTCAGTGTTTACATAACCTGATTTGGTGTGCTAGTGGATGCTCCACATTTCTGCACATAAAATGCTCAAATCTGACATTGCAAAACACGATTCTGTCATGCAGTCCAGTCAGAGTCATTTTAGATGTAGCTGGGTGCAGCGTTGACAAGTTCGCTCTATCGTTTAAGCTGGGCCGGACCTGATTATTCTACAGTTTCACTCCATTTACTATAACTTTCAAGCTATGACATATTCTCACTATCTCTAACACTACTGCATGTGTCAACCTGTCTTGCGTGAATTCAAGTTCTCTTTGGGGGCCAAAGCAATGCAAAGTTTGCTTGTATGTTGGGCCTGTCCTGGCTGTGTCCTTGGTAAGGTCGTCTCTATGCGCTCCTTACACTTTTGTTTTTATGCAACACACACTTTCCCCCATTTATAATCTGCAGGACAGCACAGGCTGCAGCTCGGACTGCGCATCACAAAACCACCATCAAGGCTTACTCATCATAGTCCAGCCCCTTGCATAACTTACATGATACCGCGAATGCTACCTGTAAATAAAGACTCTCTATGCATTTTATAATATAAACGTTTCATTTTAGAAGTTTAGAAATAAAACACCTTTCTGTAGCAGAATATCTGCCGATCTTATGAATACCGTAAGAGAACATGACCATGCAGTTTTTGCACCGACCCAGTTTGAGGTCAGCTGATGACTGCGCAAGAAGTAAACACAGAGGCGCTTTGCAGCAGATCTGCGCCAAAGCTGCAGCGTCACTCTTCGTATACGTTGCAAACTTATATATATATATATATATATATATATATATATATATATATATATATATATATTTTTTTTTATTTATTTATTTATTTTTTTTTTTTTTTTTTTTTTTTTTTAAATTGCTCTCGAAAGACTTATCTAACGCTTAGTCTTCCAAGTAACGTCACGCAAATTTCGCCCCTGCAGTGCGTCATGTTGCCAGACGCTGCGGGTTCTAGCGCATCGTTGACGCACGGCTTACCTTCAATTTGAGAAGATTTTGTTCGGTTTTCTTCTCGCCAGAAACGCCAGCGGTCTGTTCGCGAAGGAGCCCGGTCTGTGCGTGCTGCAGTCTGACCTTGTTTACACGGCAGTCTGGCTCAGCTGCTCGGGGAAGTTCGGGTTCCTCCGGCGGTGACGCAAGCGGCTCTGAGTCATGCAGGAGAGGCAATAACGCTGACGTCCACACGGCAGCAGGAGCTGAAAGCCTCTCAGTCCGCACAATGACCGTGATGATTTTAAAAACATCGGTTTTATTTTTATTCCCAGCTAATTCATTCCAAAAAATCTTCAACTAACTTCAGCTGATTAAAATGACCATGAAGCTCATGTTGTTCTTGCAGTTGTCGAGGAAAACAATTATTCATCACAGAAAACCCATTAGTTATATTTCTTCTTATTGTTGTTATTATTTAAACATCGTAATAAACAGTTAAGTTTCTGCAAATCTTATTAATTAAATGAGGTTAAAACCCACAAACACCAATCGACAATAAACATGGCCTTACCAATATATTCCTACCCACCTAAACTGTTCTGCATTTTGGAATTTTAAAGACAAACATAAAAGTATTTTATTGGGGGTTTAATGTAACGTGCGTGCACAGCTGTCAAGTGGAAGGAATGATACATGGAATGAAAGACGCCTTTTAATTTTATTTTTTTTTAAATTAAAGTACGGTGTGCATTTGTATTAAGACTCTGCTGCGCACTGAGAGCAAATACTTTGTCGAATCACCTTTTGCCCCAATTAAAGCTGAAATTCTGCTGCGGTATGCCTCTACCAGCATGGCTGTTGAAATATGTGTCTGTTTTTCTTTATGCAGATTTAATACAGAACATCGGCCGACATAAATTTCTAAGTCTTGCCACAGATTCTCAGTTGTATTTCGGTCTGGACTTTGGCTAGGCCATTCTAACACATGAATGCACTTTAGTCTAAACCAGGGGTGTCAAACATACGGCCCGCGGGCCGGTTCTGGCCCGCCGAACAATTTAATACGGCCCGGTGGTTAAAAAAAATAAAATCTTTTTTTTTTTTTTTTTCCAGTGTCCTGTCTGGCAATGTGGCAATAAGAATTGTTGTCTTAATGCCAAAAAGAGGTCATCAGATTTGACTTTCACAAGTGGAGCAGTACTGCTTTTGCCATAGTGCTCTGATTGATCTATGAATGTGAATAGTTTTATTATGATTCATGCGGGGAATATCTCAAATGATATGGACACTACAATGGGAAAGTAGGTGAAAGAAAGAGGAGATAAAAGGAGGAGAATGATAAAACAATTATTGAAAAAAACATGTACTTTGTTTAATTGAAAATCTGCAGTTCCTCTATTGTCCACGAGGGGCGCTGTGTTTTAATCAGCAGATGGTAGCACTGAGCTTCAGATGTGGAAAATTGATTTTAAATAATTTCTTAATTTTTATCTGTTTGATGTATTTTGTCATGCAGGACGGTGTTTTTAGGTTCCAAAAAATGTAAATAAATGTTTTTCAACATTGTACAATCACTGTGATCAGTTCTTATGCATAATGCACTTAAGTAAATGTTTAACTGAGTAAAAGTATTGTTGAAATTGCACATACTTTTCTTAAAAACGCTGAGGTTATTCATAATATATTGTGTAAAAGTGAAATTCATTTAATATAAAAATTAACAACAAGTCTACTTTTATTAGTTCTATTTAATCTTGCAATGAGTTTACTCGTGTGGCCCTCTTGAGATCAGATTAAGCTGTATGCGGCCCCTAAACCAAAATGAGCTTGACACCCCTGGTCTAAACCATTCTAGTGTTCCTCTGGCTGCATGTGTATTTAGCTCTGTCCAGCGCCCCTTTCCATACTGAATAGTGATCCACAAAGCCTGATGCTGCTACCACCATATTTCACAATAGGCAGTAAGTCAGTTTCGGTCTACCTTGTCTGATGCGTCTCCTGTGGCTTGAGGCAAACTTCAAAAACATGACTTCTTATAGTAGGGATACAGATGTGACAAAATCTTTCTGTTCCCAGATAACGGACTCAACAGCACTCTGGAAGATGTCCATGTGTGACTATTGCTGCAGAACCTAACACGGCTTTAAACATGTCCAACACTTTATCCTTGAGCTTTCTCGCCTGTTCCTTGGTCCTCGTGGTTCTGTTTGTTCTCCGATGTTCTCTGCGAACATCTGAGCCCTCCACAGAACTGATGGAGGTTAATTTACACACACCTAAGCCCTGCTTATTTATCAGTCTAGCTCTGAATGCAGTCAGTTGCAAAAAGGTTTTATTTGGAGATATTTAAAGATTAGGAGTTTAATATAAGCGCATGCCACATGTATTAAAGTTAAAGTAAACTGTTTCCTCTGATTATACACTACTTTCTGTTAGTCACATAAATCCCAATAAAACAACAGGAAGGTTTTGGATGTGACATGGCACGATGCAAGACAGTCAAATAATATTAAAGGTGGAGCTGATAGCAAACGGTTTGGATGGATTGGATGTTCATTACAATAGTTTCAAGCTGCTTTTGAGGCCCACGATCTAATCTTTTCATTTGGAAATGAGTTAAAAGCGCATTAGGAGGAACATGGACCCTGGTCCATGCATTAATATTCCACAGAAGTGTAAGCAGAAGAGATGAAGGGGCCGTCTCAGTGAGACATCTGCTGACCGGTTTGTGTAATTGCTGTTGATGAGCTTGTGGAGAGCCATAAGGATCTACTGTTTACCTCTTTAACCTCATTTTGAGAACATTCAGAGAGAAAGTCAGCAAAACAAATTTGTTTTTAAAACACCATATATGCTCATTCCACAGCCAAACACAAAACATTACATTTTATGATCCATGCATTAGCATCACTTCAGAAGTCTTCATGATCAGAACAAAAAGATTGATGCTTTATCCTCACAATGGGGTTTAGTTTCTTTCTTTCTCATAGCGGAGAATAAGTAATTAACAGTTACAAATTACGTTTATATTTAAAATGTTCAGTTTCTTTAATTTTTAAGCCCCACACCTACAAATCAGGGCTTTACAGACAAACCTCTATACACCGTGGCTCTCAGTGAGCTTTTAAAGACACATGGTTCTATCTATTTTCGGGTAATCAGACGAAACCTCAATCATCAGAGTCCATCAACAAAATAGTAAAACAGTTTATTCCCTGCGTTTCTACAGAGTACGAACATGATGGCAATTATTGTTCTTCAATAAATACAGCACAGGACAAATGTAAGATTTAACTGAGCCATGGATGCACGGTGAGGTGAGGGAAAACGATAAAAAGAACCGGAATCAGGAAGGTTCATCTTTTTTAAAAGTGAAAATAAGTTAATACAGTTTTCTTCATGAAGAGAAACACTGTATGTTTAGCATTTTTTTTCTCCCACTCTCAGGTTGGTTGGCTAAAACAAGGAATGTCTGCGTTATAGCACATTTGAATGAAAAAAAAAAAAAAAAAAAAAACAACATATGGTGTTTTTACTTAATGACATCAATCAGAAACGACAAAAAACAAAAACATTTTTATAAGCTGAACATAACTAGCACCGCTGCCATCCACAAAGTGAATCAGCGTTTCTCACTTTTTTGGCAGGTTTTCAGTCTTCTTGTTGCATCCCTTCATTCTTAAAGATGTCCCAGCCACCTTAGCCAATGAATGGTCATTAGATGCTTATGTTTCTAGCTCCAGCTTGGTAAGAGTGCAGTAATCAGCAATCAGATGTGCCTCTCAGTAGATGGGATGCAGCTCCTCTTTGGGTCAGTTTTTGGCTCAGTTTGAGGTATCTGGGTCAGACAGTTCAGCAAGAAACTGATACGGGGCTTCCTGTCACATCCTTTGGCCGGTTTGAGGACTTGCTGGGCATCATACAGGCGGCAGAACAGAGCTGTCTGCGGTGTAACCTGGATTCATGTTGCCGTAAACTCCCCGAGGAGGCGGAGCGTCCAGGCCAGATGACAGGATGTCGTACGGCAGCTCCACAGACTGCCGGATGCTCTCTTCATACGAAGGAGGAGACTGCATGGATCACAAAGAACAGAGGAGGTCTTCAGGTAGAGTCATACCATCATTACACCTTGTCACAGACACACATGCATATATCTGATTAGGGCTCTGATGGGGCCCCCGATTGGGTCATGGTGGGTTCGGCAGTGTGTCCTGCTGGACTGGTCATGGTGTAATGTGTTGTGTTCCTGGCTGGCGCTTTATGGATCACAAAGATGTTCTGGGCCAGCAGTGGGCCATTTATATGTGAAGGTGTAACATTCCTAACTTTGATCCGTTGTTTTTTGCTCTAAACCGCATGTGTCAATCTGGCCCGTCAAGGCAATTTATCTGGCCCTCAAGAACCAAAAAAGGCATATCACGGCATAAAGTAGAGGCATATATCCTTTTATATTGTATAAAGTGGCTAAAACTGTGCTTCCTGTAGGGAATGTTGATTTTTTTTTTTTTAACTGTGTAGTAACAGCATCCTGCCACTAGATCTGAGCTTTCCTAAACACGTTAAAACAACCCAGAAATGTCCAAAAAAAAAGAGAAAAAGTGATGCAGAGTTTAAAGTTTAAAGTGTAACTCACCCCAATTTTTACTTTTTTTCCCCAGATAAACTGCGCAAACTAGGGCACTACCTTTATGTTGCTGTGCATTGTTTTATACTTTTATGTGAACTGAACTGAAATGAAATCAAAAGTATCATCTATACATGTGCAACCGGCCCTTTTATTGACTTTATGATGCCAAAGTGGCCAAATATAGAAATGAGTTTGACACCCCTGCTTTAAACTCAAATTAGTAGCTCACCCTGTCTGTTGATGTCTTTGCAGAGAGAAAAAGGGGAGTTCAGGTTTTCAGTGTTTGACTGACTGTCAGAGCCGATCAAAGGAAAACAGTTTGAGTTTGAGCTTTGGCTGACTGATGGATGCATAAACACTAACTAGCCTTTAAGGCTCTGTCCTAATGATAGTTAATACTCCTTTAGCTGTTAAAAACGAAGAAGTTGTTAAACTCATTCAACAAAAATAACACTCAGCTGCACAAAAATGTAGCTCCACATGTTATAAAATTTTCTCTCTCTCTTTTTTTTTGCTTTTTTCTCTCGATCCCCATCAAACAGGACCATGTTTAGATTCAAGTCCAGTTAAGGTTTTGTGATTTGAAAAAAAACAGCTGTGGGATTTCCAGCTGCTTCCATCCACTGTATTTTAAGTGTTTCGCACAAAACACTTAAAATACAAATAGGGGCCGACCGGAGATGCTTCATGTGTAATACACATCTGTAGTAAAGGTATGGCCTGTGTGGTCTTTGGGGTTGGTCTAGGGGTCAAATTGTGTACATATAGCATAGCTTTCTCTGTCACGACCATGGGGGGGTTTACCGGAATAAAGCCGTACTGAACATAAACATAAAATCAATGGATCAGAATCAGCTGCTGGGATCCTGTCGTGTCACAAAGTTCTGAGCGCCGTGTTTAAAATAAAGAGTTAGACAACACCCCGTGGGCCGCAGTCCATTTTTCAAGAATAATAGGAGCATGTTTGTATTTACATCACCAATTAATCTGCTCCCACTCCAGCCGCCTGGAACAATTTCTCTCTCTCTCATTGTCGGTCTGATAAAAATCGAGCAGATTCACGCTCCCCTAACTGACTTCTCTTATCTTTTAATTGCTCAGGGACCCTCGGGCGACACGAGCGAGCCCACACCCTGCGCTCTGTCTTACACCCACACCACACACACACACACACACCCAGATGTTTTAATGCTACCCTGCCCCAGGCTGCAGGACAGACGGGGGACAACGAGCGGGCACCACTTTGTGAATTCCCTCCCACAAAATAGGGGGGGGGGGGGGGGGGACACTTGCTATTTATCGACCATCGCTGTGATGGGCAAAAAGCAGCCGGTGTGAGCGTCGCTTTCATGTGTGCGTCATGTTTAAAGAGTGTTTGATTAGGAAAAAGGGAGGGAGGGGTTAGGAGAAGAGGACAGGAAGACACAAAGCTGCATTCTTGGCCACTGTTTGCACTCATGGATGCAGCCTCTAATTATGTTTGATGTGCCTTTTTTTCTCATTACCCTGTTTGCTCGAGCGTTGCGCGAACCCAAAGCTCAGCAAAAGATCAACAAGGCAAAACGCAGAGAGCGCCAAACGCGACGCACCAGGAGCTGATAGTGCAACCCGATCACGCCGATCCGACCGCAGTCCTAATCTCCTGCAACAGAGCTGTGGGCCGGTGAAGATAAAACCTACTTAAAACGACCTTTACTTACCGAGAAACCACAGACAATGGGCAGGTTTTGTTGGATGGAAGCAACAACTGAGCCAAAATCCCATCAAAAAAAAAAAAAAAAAAAAAAAGACTTGACAACAGCCTCTGAGGGGCTTCACTGTCACAGCGTTTGTGACCGTGTAAATTCCTCTGACAAGATCCTAAATTAATTTAGCCTACCTCGGTAACAATGGGTCCGCTCAGGCCAAAACGGTCAGCAATCATCATGTGGATCTGCCTCTGGCGGTCCTTCTTTCGCACGCTCTCGTAGGACGGGAGCCTCGGTAGGGGGGTCTCCAGGGTGGGCAGGCTGTAGCTGGAGGGCAGGCCAACGTAGAACAGCTCATTGGACAGCTAAGAGGCACAGAGGACACTGGGACTTTGGTACAAATCGACTTTATAACCAAACACACTGAGCTATGAGAAGCATTGACGTGTGGAAAGGGTCATCATCTTCATCGCCTGCTGCTGTGTGAATGGTAAAGAATTACATGCCAGGATTAGAATCCGCTTTAGGTTTGTGCAAACGAACCAGGAAGACATTTGAAGCACAAATATAATTTTTTTTAATATGCATACAAACATGTTTCTACCAGCCAGACGGGTGCATTGAAGTGAGGTTACCTGGGTGTTGCTGCCGTCAGGGATCTGAGTCTGCTCCAAACACGGAGATCCCACCAGGGTCTGCCTGCTGCTGTAGTACTGAGGAGGAGCATCCTGAAATAAGCAGCAGTGAAGTCAGAAGATGCTGTTTGCCCTGGTTATACGGCGCCTTGCACAACGGCACCGCACCCGGTGAACGCTTCCACAGGTTGTCACATCATAACAGCAAACTTTAATGTTGTTTATTGGGATTTAATGCGAAAGGCCAACCCAAAGCAGAGCATAATTGTAAAGTAGAGGACAAGTTTTACATGGTTGGTCGCTGGTTAAAACCTGAATAGTGGGGTAGGACGTTGAATTCTAACCTCTTAACTCGGATACCCCTAAATAAAATACCACTTGCCTCCAGGGGTCATAATGTTAAATGTTATGATTTGTTTTTCTTTTCTGTGACTGTGTAGCACTTTTCCCAGTTTCTACATGATTTATCTTTTTGATTTTGTCAGGTATGTGAGTTTTGTTCTCTCTGTGCTTCTGTTTTTTTCAGCACATTGAATTGCCCCTTGTATGAATGCCGCTGCCATTTTCTTGCCTTACCCGATCTAATTTCTAAACAAAGTCAACCTCTGCATAACCTGACAGACTGTACAGTGTAAGTTTAACTCAGTAAAGCAGCCAAGACGCCCATGAATCCTCTGGAGGAGCAGCAGAGAGCCACAGCTCGGGTGGGAGAATCTATCTGCGGGACCATTTCTCAACAGATTTGGCCTTTATGGAAAAGTGGACAGAAGAAAGCGATTGATCAATGAAAGCAAAAGGAACTTCTGTTTGTAGTTTGCCACAAGCCCTGACAATGTCAGGGTTCAGATGAACCATATTCAGTGGCCCAGTCCAGAATAAAATCCAACTGAGAATCTCTGACATGAATGCTCCCTTCTGGTTCAGCTCAGAATCAACATAAGTCAACATGTTGATCTACCCGAGTAACACTGTGCTGCTTCGTCTCGGTTTATCACACAAAATCTCAACCAAATGCGCTGAAATGTTCGGGTTGTGACGTGACGAAAACGGAAAAAAAACGTTTAAGCAGTCGAGCCTACGAGGCGTTGTGTTCTAACGGGCAACACAAGTTGTCGATTCCCCGTCTGCAATTAGCCAGGGATCCCCTTACTTCGGCCCAATTGGACAATTTTCATGCCTTGTTTCATCCCTGTGGGGCCGGGAGGGTTTAGCAGGACCATAAATTATTAGAACAATAAGGTAACAACACCCCCCCCCCCACCACCATCTCCGTACCTCCTCCTTTTCCTTCCCCTCCTATTAAACAACAAGACGCGTCACTGTCTCACTGTATGTGGCGCAGGGATGCAGAAAAAAAAAGGCTGACAGAAAACCCGAGTTAATTGCCTGCCGCCTAAACAAGTGTCCTTTGTGAGGAGAACAATGCGACGGTACTACTGTGTCACGAGGGTCCAGGAGGTCCTTTTCAGCGTCCTCCCTGTGGCTGCGGCAGGTACCTGTTAATAAGCACGCTCCGGTGCACGTTATGGCCCCGAATGTCATCATTACGACAATGTCAACGCAACGCCTGCATGAGGCCGGCTCCGAATATGAGGGGAGCGTTTGGCGTAAAGAATGGAGCGGATCGTTTTCAGGGGGCAGATTGAACTATCACATTTCTCACACTCAAAAAGTGACGCGCGGCGGTGACCTTTGCCACGACCTCTTGCAGGATTTCAGCAAAGGAATAAGGGACACTCGAAAAAAAGGTGAAGGCAGAGGTCTCGATCCCCCCCCCCCCTCCCCATCCAATCCAACCCCATCGGTTCGTACTTTAAAGAAGCGAAAGAACGTCCTCGGGAAAGAGAGAAAGAAAAGAAGGTTTGTCCTTTTGTAGCCTGCCATTGATTCAGCCAGTGTGAAAAAGCACAACCGTGTAAAATCGGTGTTGGAGTCTTGGGTGGGGGGGAGGATCCCAGCAGTGCTGCGTTTTCTTTTTTTCTTTTTTTTTTCCCCTATTGCTTCAAACTAAAGGAGATCCATTGTTTCTGTTGTCTCCCCAACACCCACAGGGAGCTCCGTTCCTCTATTCAAGGGGGCAAAGTGAAGCAGGGAAAGGTATGCGGCTATGAAGCTGAAGACGTGAAATATCCATCTGAAAACCCAATGAAGGGGAGTTTCTGTTTGTTCGCCAACCGTTTTCAACTTTTTCCTACTTACAAATCCAAGTGTTTCAGGGCGAAAAAAATAAATAATATATGAATTATCTTTTAACGACGCATGGGCTTGTAAACTCAGCCGGTCTCATCTTATTAGCAGCAGTCTGTATATGGAGTTGGAAGCTGGAGTCACCGATTTGGACAGGTGAAAAGGCCCTCTTGGCTCCTTAAACTAGGTGGCAGATCTATCTAATCCTAAATGCCGGCTAAGCACGACTTCCTGTCTGTTGAGGTTGTGTTCCTGCAGCCTAAAGATAACATGCAGACCTCACCCCAGGGACTAACGGAGATGAGAAGCAAGTCAGGAAAAGGGAAGAGAGGAGAAGGGACTACCAGAGAACGGTCACCATCTTTGAACTGTTTATGTTTCTGCCTCATCCTGCGCCAGGCTTCATAGATAAGCTGTTGTCGGCCTGCAAAACTGAACTCTTTAACACGTTTTCACATCAGAACCTCAGCCCTTAGCTTTGTTCGTTGGGATTTGTAGGACGTATGAGCCGTAGCTGTAACGGAAAAGGATACTTGTTAATTACCAAAACAAAACAGAGCTGAGCCCCTCTGACTCAATGCTGGAGGGACGACCTGTTGCTGCAAGTCTTTAGAGATATGTTTCCACCAGCTTTGCACTTCTACAGGCTGAACTTTTACCAATTTATTTATTTATATATATATTTTTTTTTGCAAAACACCTCTGTCTGAATCAGACTGGACGAAGAGTGAACATGGATGGCAGTTTTCAGTTTTTGCCACAGATTCTCAATTGGATTTAGGTTAGGACTTTGACTAGGCCGTTCTGACACATGAAGAGCTAGTTTTCCGTCACATATGGCGCTTTTTAGAAAAGCTTAGAGTTCAGTTTTGGTCTCATCTGACCAGAGTGCCTTCTTCCACATTATTGCTGTTTCCTCTACCTGGCTTGAGCCGAAATCGCAGCCATTTCTTATGGCATGTTTTCGCAACTGTGTCATAAGCTTTCAATGTTTTTTGTGAGGGATTTATTGGAGCTCTTTAATAGATTGAACGCTTGGGATTTTTGCTTCATCACCTGAACCCGCTTCAAAGGTCTTCCCAACTCCCTGGGCTGTCTTTTGCAACGCTGAAAATGCGATGCGAAATGTAAAATCTGTCAAAAACGTCACCGTCGATGTCACGTCTACGCACGGAGCCCTTTGAATATGTGAGAGATTAGCGTCTGTTGTTTCGAATGCAGTGCCAGCGTCGGAGCAAAAAAAAAACAGAAATAACGGGATTTGCTGGGATCCGGTGACACTGGTGCTGAAGTTGCATCAGTATGCATGGTAAGTGCTAATTCTGTCCAATTCCATTAGAATCACTGTGACTTGCTGAGATATTTCTGGAGGGCAGCTAATTGAAACTGAGGCGAATCCATTGCTGCACAACGATCATATCACGCTTATTCAGTCCCTTCGCCTCAGCAAGGCAAAAAAAACAACAACTATTTAATCTGACACTTGTTAGTGTTGCCGTACATGCACTTCTCTCCGTCAGCATGTCCTGCAGGACTGAACATACAGATCACCTTCAAAAGAAAGCTCAGCACAAAGGAAACTTTTAACCCTGTTGATTTTTGTCCCCCCTCTCCCAGAACAACTCACCATATCTGCATGTGGGTCCTGATAGGAGCCGTGTTTGCAGCACGGGGAATCTTTGCGATAGAAAATGGAAAGCACCACGATGAAAACAAAGAAGAACACCAGAGAAGAAACTGTTTCAAAAAAAAAAAAGGAAGGAAAGCGGTCAATGACAACACATTGTGGTTAAGCTTTTAAAGTAAAAAAAAAAAAAAAAAAACGAAGAATAAACTTTCTTTAATATTCCCTATTGGAACAATCTGAGATGGAGAATTGGACATTTTCCCCTCAGTCGCCTCTGATCAGACAGCAGCAGGTCAATTATGTTTAATAAATGCGTCACAAATATGACTGTAAATTATTATTATTATTTGCCATGTTTTACATTTATCCTAAACAAATTAAGCAACAGCATGTTGCTTGAGTCGTTTTTAGATGGAATAGAAATCAGATGTAGAACAGCATAATGCTGCAGTGCTTTTCCAGAAGTCAGACGTTACTTTCTGGTACTTACAAGGTATTTTTTTCTGGAACTTTCATCAAACCTATTGGCTACTTTTCTGGAACCTACCAGGTACTTTTGGTTAACTCGCTGGTGACTTTCTAGAACCTGTGTGGTACTTTTCCTGAAAGTTTCATGGAATCTACTTTATACATTTATGAAACCAATATTTTGGGAACTTAATGGATTCTTTTCTGGGACTTTCTGGTTACTTTCCCAAAACTTACGAGTTACTTTCCAAAAGTTTTCTAGATATTTAAAGACCTTAGGAAAATATCTCTAAGGAAGCAAAATCCAAATCAGGAAACTTGTTTTATTCCCTTTAAGAAAGATACGCTTTAGGGTTTCCCTCTAACTACCTTGGAAAGTAACATTTATTATTAAGGGGTACCAACGTGTGCTTTGAATAAATGGAAATGATATAGTAATGCCTTCGTTTTATGTCAGATTTAAAACTATCATCTTTATCACAGAACCTACAGAACATTTTTGTCCTTAGTAACTAAAATGGTACACTTCAAATAAATACAGAAATACGTGTAGGCAAAATCTTGAATGGTGCGTCTCTGTTCAGGTGTTCTGTAAAACAATTGTTTCCTGGTGACAACTAAAGACAACAACATGTGACAATGTGTCTTTAAATAAATAAAAAAAAATCTTTAAAATATACTTCCACACGTGCCTGACTCTGATGGTGCTTCATATAAAAGCAACACCAGGATGTTTTCCTGCTTCTGGAAGTGTTTTATGGAGTTACGGCAAAGAAAGTATTAACCAGGATAGACTATGAGGATTTTTAATCCTTTACTCACAGGATGCAGCGAGCACTGTGAGCTGATCCGAGGTCAGCTGTGAGGAAGGACTGGTCGGGCTCGCAAACGTAGACATTTCCTCTGCCTGAAAGGTTAAAGTCGCTTTCACAAATCGTCCCGGTCTCGCCAGCCACAGTGACAAGGCTGTCATCTTACGCCTGAGAAAAAGGAAAAAAGAGAAGTCCTGATCGGCAGCTCCTCTTCATGGTCGCGTCCTCCGCGCGGAGCCCATGCGCTCTGGAAGTCGCGATCCCAAACTGTCCTCGCCGCAGCGCATAAATAAGAGCGCGTAAAAGGCGCACTGGCCGACGCCCTCCACTAGGCTGCGTGGCAGAAAACCAGCCTGTTTTTTTTTTTTTTTTTTTTTTTTTTTTTTTTTTTTTTTTTTTTTTTTTTTTTACGCCAGACTTATAGATTAGCTTCAGTTGGTGTGGATACACGTGATATTTTGGGAGAAGGCTTGTAAAACATCTAGTTAACCGAGCTGCTCCCTCCACCGGTTTAATTCCTGGCATCCAGACTATCTGGTTAACGCACCGCGTGCCTGAGCCTGATTCCCGTTACCCCGGAGACGGTGGGGTCCCATCCTGAGGGCATTTCTATGTAGACAAAGAACAAAAATCTAGATTGGGATTTACCCAATCTGAGTGCGTCGTTTATGTGTCGTTTTAAAAAAATGTGAATTAAGGAGAGACGTGGGATCATACTGTGTTAAACTTATGAACAGCAGTAAATACGAGATCCATAGGCAAAAATTAGATGTGTGTCATGTAATCTATCAGTTAACTGTGAAAACGAGTACCTTGGATTTGGTCTGCTGACAGACCGACAACAAGAGCTATAGTCTGTGTTTACAGTGTTGTTTCTTTCTCTAAGAATAGCTAGACATATAGTAAAATGTATGTTATAGGTTCACTAGCCTCAATTTTGATCCCCATTTGAACCGTAAACTTTAATGTATTCTATTAAGATTTTACGTGACAGCCCAACACAAAGCAGTGGGTAGCTGTGAAATGGGTAATGGGCAGAATAATACATGGTTTTCAAACTGTTCACAAATTGTTTTAAAAGTGTGGGATTAATTTGTGTGAAGCCCCCTTTAATGTGAAACCTCTGAATGAAATCCAGAGCAAACAATTGCCTTCAGAGGTTACCTAACTAGAAGATTAGGTGACCTCTGAAAATCGACTTGTTTGTGTGTGACTAAATGTCAGAATAAATGCAGCTGCAAGGTTATGTCATCTGAAGCTGCAAACATCGCTAAAAAAAGAACAGTTAGGTCCGCTGTCCTAAAGGGGAGAGAGTTTCTCACATCTGCAAACCAACCGGGACATGTCCATCTACACTGACTGGTTGGTCCACAAGATCATTAATCAGAGAAGGGACTCTGGAGGAGCTGCAGAAGTCCACAGCTCCGATGGGAGAATGTTTTTTTTTTGACACTGTTAAATGTTCCAGATCATTGAATAAACTTTACCATCAGAGTAAATGCAAAAAGCAGGTTTTAAATGACGAGACCATTACTAAAGAGGAAAAACGTCTAACCAAACCAAAATGACGGCATATAAAAAAAAAACAAATTCCCCCCTAAACATCAAAACTGGTAACGCCAGCATTGATGACACACGACTGCCATCAAGCGCTTACAACAACAGGAACAGGTCCTCTGCTTTGCTGTGGAAGAACATTTGGCCCACCCTTCTTTGCAGAATTGTTTCAATGCAGCTAAATCAGAGGGTTTTCTAGTATGAAAAGCATGTTTGCGGTCTCACTTCAACATCTCAGTCAGACTTAAGTAAAAACCTTGACTAGGGCGTTCCACCTTTCGGGTTGTTTAGAGGTGGACCTGCTGGTGCACTTTGGATCATTGCTCTGATCCATGAGCCAAGTGCGTTTGAACTGATGAGCAGACATTCGTTCTTGTCTGAAATGCTGTGTATAACAGACATAATTGAATGCACACCACCCAAAAAGTTCCACTTTTGTCCTGTCAGTCCACAGATCGGATCAGAGCCAGCCCAAGGCATAATAAGTGAACTAAGCGCTGGCTTGGGGCCCCAATGCCACTAGGGGGCCCCCAAGAGCATTCAAAAAAAGTTATTTTTTATTTTTTCTATGTATAAATAGTGATAGCTATATGATCAAAGATATCGTGCAAAAACACAATTTCAACAGAGTGCTGCCTAGTTATTCTTACTGCCTCTGTAACTAAAGCTTTGTTGCACCGGTGCTTTCCTGCCAATTAAAAAAATAAAAAAAGACAAATAAATGTACGCCGGCTCCCGCCTCCAGACATGCGTACACACCGCACATCTAAAACACAGCTGGTAAGATGACACAATGTCGCAAAAAAGAACAAAGAAAAGAAAAAGGAAGAACGAGGAAGCGGAGTAAAAATGTCGAGATAAAGGTATGTTTCAATCTTGGCTTGCTTGGTAGGCTAATGTTCATAAAAGAGATTTGTGTAGCCAAGCTGTAAATGGCAAATTAGCTAGTTAAAAACCAGAGAAATGTATTTTTTTAAAGTAACAAACCATACTAACATGTTTGTATTTGTGTAGCTTTATCTTTGACTTAATTGCTTAATTGTTGGCCCCATATATTGACTGAAATAGTGGGCCTGAAAATCACATGAAGGCTTGGGCCGGCCCTGGATGGGATCATTGTAATGTTCTTTTTGATAAATATGAGACATGGTTTTGAGTTCTGTGGGTTTGGCATTGGATGGATGGATGGATGGATGGATGGTTTGGCATTGGAATTTATGGATTAGATTTATTCCCCTGTCTCTTTCTCTGTGTTGTCTTGTTGACTGACCTGAACTGACGCAAACGTGGCCTGCAGGGCTTTAGATGTTGTTCTGTCTACTTTTGTGACCTCCTGGATGAGTTGTACATGCACTCTTCCATATTTTCTTCATTCACGGATAATGGCTCTCAGTGAACCAGTGAAAGGCTGCATATAGTTAAATGATGTGAACCTTATCTGTTTCTTGTTTGTTCTTGAATTTTGTAACATCAGCGCAGCATATCTTTCTTTTTGAGATACGGGATTTTAGCTGATGTGTCAGACAGGTGCTATTTACACTCTCAAAAAGAAAATGCAGCTTCAACTTAAATCAATTGCTTCAACTCGTAACAAGTAATTCAATTATTGGTGGTTTAACTTGACAATTAATAGGCTGAATAAATTAAGTTGGATAAACTTAATTGAATCAGTTGTCACCAATTGAAGCAATGCATTTTAGTTGGAGTTGTATTCTCTTTTGAGAGTGATGAGGGATTTTTTTTGATTCTCCAGGTGTGGCAGTAATCAGGACTTCTGGCTTGTGAAATCAAAAAGAAAAAAAGAAAGATTGTTAAATCTTTGTGTTGCGCACAGTAGGTGTGGATAGCTTTTTCCTCTTAATAAGTTTTCTTTTGAAAACTAGTTTTCATATTTAGTTAGGTTATCTTTGTCTGACGTTTAAAAAATAGTTTTGTGGTCTGAAACATTTGAGACTTAAATAGGCAAACCCTACAAAAGATAAGGAAAAGGTAAATACTTTTTCAAAGCACTGTAATTGCTCATTACAAAGATAAAATGTTTTTGCTTTAACCATTTTCCTCACACCAATAAATACACATTGCCACCAGCTGACTCTCAGTATTTTATGATTTTAACTTTTCCCCAGTAGAAAAGGGAAAAATCACGGAGGAGTGATGTGTCGATTGAGACCGAGATGTCTCGATGTGCTGACTCCTTCAGACACGGGAGCCAGCTCTTTTCTCTGTGTATTTTTATACACTGTACATCAGCCACACTGGCTTGCTTTTGTTTACAAACAAAAGCTAGAAAAACATTTACGGGTAAGCAATTTTTCTGTCAGTTTTCTGTGCATTCAAGAAACCAATCAGGTGTACTAACAATCAAAGTTCACACCAAATGTCAGAATTATCTTGATCCAAGGGGGCAGTACTACTTTGGACAGTTCGACTTTTTAGGGGAACACTGAACCACACAATATTCACACATTTAGACACTCAGGGTTCATGTGAATACCCTTGTTGGGTAAGGACTGTTGCCAAAGCAGAAGTGCATCAGCAGTCGCCATGATAAGTTCAGTCAGTAAGGAAGGAGGCAGGAAATTGAAGGAATCCCACAATCCTTTGGGTGACATGGCGTATAAGCACTTTGAAGTTCAATTTCGAAAGGCTATAGGCCCGGATTTGTCTTATGTCATCTATGTGATGACTCTGATTCTAATTCATTCTGATTCTGATTCGTTCTGATTCTGATTCTGATGTACGTTTCCGGCACGTAATGACGTTGGAGTTAAACAGCAGTCTGAAGTGCCTTTACTCCCCACGATGGAGTTCTTACTGTTGACCCCATGAAATATCAAGTAACAGGGGCTAGGAGCTATTTGGATGGAGCCTCGGATATTAGAGTGAATAGAGTCACCGTTTAACCTAACCTAAAGGGTTGCCAACATTCAGTTTTCTAAACTGAGACTCCGACTTTTCCTCTATTTCTCACTCTCTCACTCATCTTTAGGTAGGAGGAAAATAGAGGTGTAAGTGATTTACAGAAACATATCCAAACCTGGCCTTATCATGCTGTATTCAAGCTGCACTACGAGTAAAAGAGCCAAAAGAACCGGTTCCTGCTGGTGAGCCGAGCCAAAACATCCGGATCCCGGAAAAGGACCGGAATTCCCACCATGCGAGAGCGACCCCACGCGGCGGACGACGCTCCGCTCGCTCAGAACGTGCCCCGTTGGAAAAATGGTGGCCAGCGTACGAGTCCAAAAGCTGCTTCGACGGTATAAACTAGTGATTTCCGCTGCTTTAACGATCCTCCTGATTCAGGGACTTGTGGTCTGGAGTCTGAGAAGCTTGGAAGACGGCCAGGCAGAGGTAAGAAACATTCCGGCGGGGATATTTTTTGTATATTTTGGTTTTTATTTTTTTTGTAGACAGGGCTGTGATTTCGGTTAGATTAGCCGTTAGCGTTTAGCTCATCTCGCCGTGTTTATTACACGGTAACCGGAGCAGACGTTAGCCGTTAGCAGCGACGTGCAACTGTCGCCGGACCAGCCGAGCGTCGTTTCGCACGAGCCCGAAGAGGAAGGAGGCGGAGAGCGGCGCGCCTCGCCTTTACGGACCGTAAACGCCACATCTCTGAATGAAAAAGGGAACTTGTTCGGGAAGCAGCGGTGGCTGCGTGTGTCGGCTGTTGTCGCGCTGTTCTGCTGAACTTTTTCTGGTGGAGAAAAAAACAAAAAACGAGAAGCGTAGAGAGGAAACAGGAAAGCGGGTCATCTAACGGAGTCAGTCCGTGTCAGACCTAAGAGGGATTTAAGATCAGCAGCAAATGATCCCTGCGGGGAGCTTTTATAGCCCCGTAGTTCCCACTTCCTGCCCTGGCTGGGGAAATTTCAGCTTTTGATCACAGTATTTCCCACTCCTGAAATGTTTTGGTAAAGGAAACAACTTTATTTTATTTATTTTTTTAGGATTAGACTTTATTCCCTAACCTTTTTATCTAAATGTTGCACCTATCCAGGTCCAAAAGTTTAGCGTGAAGAACTGGATCCTCACTGAAGCTGTTTACTAATCCTTAAGTCTTAGTTCCTTTTTTTTTTTTCCACCAGAACTGGTTGATGCCTCTCTTAACCCAAATCCCTCCTGGTCATGAAGCGCTCTTCTTCTCTCCTCCCTGAGCATTTGGGTCCTCCTGTGTTCACCTCCCACCCCTGGAGCGAGCTACACTGCAAAAACTAAACTAAAAAATAAGTCAAATTTTCTTGAAATTAGCGTATTTGTCCTTGATTTGAGCAGGTAAACAAGATGGATTGCCAATGAAATGAGATTTTTTGCACTTAAAATAGGAACAACTCATCTTTATCATCTTATTTCATGTGCAGTATGTCTAATTATCTTAGTTTAGGGGTCAAAATACTCACTCCATTAGCAGATAATCTTATTTAGCTGCTCAAATCAAGGATAAATGCACTGATTTCAAGAAAATTTGACTTGTTTTTAGCTCCGTTTTTGCAGTGTACCCGAGACTCCCGCCCGTCACCATCTCTTCCTTCAGACCTGCTGAAGGAGGGGGGGGTCCAACAGGTGTCGCCTCCCACACGGCCGCGAGCGCCAAGGAATGCGAGTTGAAACCTGAGGATGCGACCCGACGCGTGCTCCTCCCAGCATGGAGGCCTCTTTCTACCTTCGGGGTGGCTGCAGGAGGAACAGTGGCTCAAACTAGGCCAGGGTTGCGACGACCTCTGCCTCAGATGGAAAGACCTTCCGGGTGCTCCGAGGAGATTATGGTCACAGATCGCTTCCGTTTAAACCCCTAAGCTAATCAGTGAGCTCAAGGCTTATCTGCAGGTTACCCGGCTCCTTCTCCATTTGGCCGGTGTACGTTCTAGCATCTTAAATGAAGGTGTCCCTTGGTCTGTGTGGAAAAGGACCCACGATTGGTGGCTCGTTGTGAAAATCCAAGTGTGTCTGTTTTCTGTCTTCTCCTGTAAGGCTTGGCTCAAGGCGAAAGACAGCTCTCCTCCTCGGGGGGCCCAGGTCAGCCGGGTGCTGGGCTGTGATGGCAGACAGCTATGCGGATGTCAGCGCATGTCGCCGACGCAGAATGGCGTCTCGTTCCAGAGAACGCTCGATGACCGAGCTGTCCCTTCATGTCCGCCTGTCCCCGGCGTTATCCGTCATTGTCCCTCTGAGTGGTGGCTCTCTGGGCACGTGTGGACAGATGGGGACCGCCGGTACTAGGGCTGGACGACAATTCAATAACGATATATATCGATCGATAGACGTATATTGATGATAGAAAAAAAAGGCAGATAAAAAATAAAATGTAACAGCTTTCCTTTCATTTGCACCTACCGATGTAGGTTAATATTAGTCTTTACATCTTCCCAACCAATCACAAACCCCCAGGAGCTAAGCCCCGCCCCTTTTCAAAGAGTTCAGAGAGCACGCGTTCTTTTTTTTTTCCTTTTAAAAACTTACAGTTTTGATTTAAACCTGGTTGAATAAAGGGTTGAGTTTGAATTCAGTGTTCTGTATCTAAAAATAGGTTGCTAAGCAACAGCACAAAATGGCCAGGGCTGCTCTTAAAATATATGTTTTGAATTTGTTGATAATTATCGATGTCGATCAATATGATTTCTATTTTATCGATAATGTTCATCTCTATATCGTCCAGCCCTCGCCGGTACGGCTTCGCTCCAAGTGGGGCGTAAAGATGGCGTCGCCTCGCCCGCCTTTCAGTCCACGTGTTTTTGTTTGTTTTTTTGGTTGCCTGCGTCCTGCCTTCTTAAAGCGACTGAAAGCTCGCTGCCCACTCACTTCTCCTCCTTCTGTTTTCTTCTGATGTGCATATTTTTGATAACCGAACACAGCACGCCAACGCTGGGGCGCCGTTTGGCGAGAAGACCTAAAAAAAATGCCTTCATTCAGTTTCTTCCTCTTGTCCTTTCAGAGGATGGATGCCTGTTGGTGGACAAATCCTCGCAGTTTGTCTCTAAACGAAACGCTCGGCTCCTTCGCCGAAACTAATCCACGCGCGCCCAAGCTGTTTGCGCGTCGGCGCGCTGCTCACGCCTGACCCAGATTTCCGCGGGCGCGGCGTCGTGAATCACCGGCTTGTTTCTGAACGCGTCTGGCTCTCCGCTCCGTCAGATTAGCTCCACAAAGAAGGCGCTCAGAACAACCCAGATAAGAGAGCCGGGCAGAAAAAAAACACGGAACAGGAGCCGAGGGAACGCGGCCTCCCCTGCAGGGCTGACGCCTCGGGGGCCATCTTTGTTTACGTTCTGTCAGTCAGAGTACGGATCAACTCCCCCGCTCTTTAGTCTTAATCCAAGACGGGATTACTGCTAAGAGAACCGGATCACAAACGGGTCTTGTTTTAACTTTTTTTTTCCTGCTCTCATTCCTCAGGGAAAAGCGAGACAGTCTAAGATGCCCGACCCCAACAGCCCGGACTCCAAGAGAGACAAGGCGAGCTCTCTGTCCGGCCAGAACAGGGGCCGATGGGGCGCCCGCCTGGAGAGGCAGAGGGGAACGGCGGCCATTCCGCAGAGGAAAGGAAGCAGCAGCAGCAGCCGCCGCGCGCCCAAGCCCGCCGTCAAACAGAAGACCCCCCAGGGGCGCGGCGCGGCGGCGGTCGGCTCGGACGGCGCGCTCTCCCACGATCTGTCGAGCAGCCGCAACTTCAGCGTGGACGGGGCGGCCAAGCTGCAGGCGGCCGGGATGCCCGGGGAGCCGGGCAGCGTGGACGGCGCGCACCAAGCGCCCAACGCCGACTTCATGCCCAAGTGCGACATCTCGGGCAAGGACGCGCTGTCGGCCCTGCACCGCGCCGGGTCGCTGCAGTGCCGGCAGGAGATCGCCAGCATCGTGTGCCAGCATCAGGCGGGGCAGCTGATGCCCGAAGCGCTGCCTCAGTTCTGCCCCCGCCTCGGTGAGAACACCTCCAACTCGCAGAATACGCTAACACACCATGTTAGTTTCTGTTTGTCCTCCTGCCGCCTGATGATAATAGCTCATGGTCGCCCTGTCCACAGATGTTGCTCTAACAGAGACAAAAAATCCCAATATTCTGACTTAACGGAGCGGAACACTACAATCTATGGCTGACTGACTCTCTGCTCTCTGGCCAGGTGTCTCCCGGCCCGCCCAGGCAGACGGAGAGGCGCAGCTCCCCCTGTCCAAGGTGGAGAACCCCGTCCGGGTGGTGTTTGTGCTGATGGTCCACGGCCGAGCGGTGCGGCAGCTCAAGCGTCTCATCAAGGCCATATACCACCGGGACCACTACTACTACATCCACGTGGACAAGGTACGGCCCGCTGCAGCGTTCCCCAGCAGACGCTACGCCCCGCCCGCTGCCACGCCGAGGGCTGGCGGGCAGCTCTCCCAGCGCGGCGCCCAACAATAAGTCATGGGGACGGTCTGTTGATGTTTCCTCATCCACCGCTCTGTGAAAAAAAAAACCTTGTTTGAGCTAAATGGGTCACGCTGCTTTGATTCTGTCTCCTGCTCTGCGCTTTATCCTCCAGCCTCCATTAGTCTTGTCCACAGCTCAAGACTCGGGGATCAGGTTGTTCTTTTTTTTGCCTTTTCTTTCCCTTTGTCTCGTTTCTAAACTCCAGAAAAGCTGTAAAAGTTGTCGCCCGCTTTGGCTGACCTGGATTCATTCCTCGGGGCAGATTCGTTACACGCCAGTAGTTGTTCTCCTAACTAAATTGAACTGGATGTCCCCGGACAATCTATTTTAAGCCGTCCGTCGCCTTAAACGGCCCATTTATCACTTCAGAACCTCCTTTTTAATTAATCTAATTAATCTCCGAGGACAAAATGAGAGTTTTCTTTGTCTCCTGTTTGGAGCCCACAGTGTTGGCTTCTCGCACACATCCGGCATTTAAAGCACCAAAGCACTCTCACTGGTGTTTAATCTGTACTTTAGGGGGAAAACAACTATTTATATGCCTTATGCTGATGAGTCACAGAGGAAAGCAGCATGCAGCTACAGCGTTGTTCCTCTTTAAAGCCGAGCCAGCGTTGTCTGATCTGATCCGTCTCCCCCCAGCGGTCCGGCTACATGCATCGGGAGGTCCTGCGGATAGCCGAGCAGTACCCGAATGTGCGCGCCACACCCTGGCGGATGGTCACCATCTGGGGCGGAGCCAGCCTTCTGAAAGCCTACCTGCGAAGCATGCAGGACCTGCTCGCCCTGCAGGAATGGAAATGGGACTTTTTCATCAATCTCAGCGCCACAGACTTCCCCACCAGGTGAGCTACATGTACATAAACAGAGCAGTAAAGTTAAATAAGGGGGACAATGTTTCTAGACGGTGCCTGGTATGAGATATTGAGTTTTTACAGTATAGCATTGAAAATAAATGCTATGGTGTCTCTCTATCGTACTGTTTTAATACATTATGCCTTTTTTTACTTGAGTATAAACCGCTTTTATTTATTTTCCCTGAAGTTGTGATTTTTACTGTTACCGTAATATGACTAGTAACATGATTGTTAAAGGTGCATAGCCACGTTGTTTGACTTTTTTTTATATTTCTACCTCAGTAGATCAGTTTTTATGTAAGATTATCAGGTCCTGCTGGCGTATTGGTTGTTATTTTGGTGTTTAATGCTTTGTTTTTGCTCAATTTGTTAGTAAATAACACCTTTCGTGTTTATTTGTGATATTAACGGACGGACGTACTGCGCATGCGCAGCAGGGGTAAAAACAAGGAAGCGGCTAACAGCTATTAGCATCTCCCAGCGAAACAATGAAGAGTGGTCCACTGTGTAGTGGAAAAAAATGCAAAAGAAAACTATGATTCCTAGAGGAAAAAGATGGGAATGTCACTGGGAATACAGTATGAACGTTGTTGTTCACTAAAGCAGACGCTAAACCTGCTGATTGTTCAGATCTGACCGCTGAGTTGACTGACGTTAGTAAACTTTCGATATGAGGCTCTTAAAGTTGCTGTAGATCGGTATATTTAATTACAGTTGGTCTACGATCACGCTGAGCTACCGCTTTACTGCGATGCATTGCAAACCGTCAGGCTCAGTCCCCTATTAGTTACAAGTGATTTATTAATTAAGCAAACCAGTATTATGGTAGTTCTGCCAGACTGCCAGTAGATGGCGCCACATCTGATTATATCTGCTCATCGCGCCCAGCGCTGGTTTCTATTTAGCTTTAAAAATTACCATCAAAGCACTATCAGGATGGAGGCCTGGTGTATGTAACTTTATTTTATCATGATGACACAGTTTTTGGTCTTTTTTTTATGTGGCTTTATACTTTTAATTTGATACATAACTTAACCTAGAAAGTAAAGATGCTTTTCAGTAAATTCTGTTTCCATAGAAAAGTATTAATTCCAGTACACTCAGAGGGATGTATTTCAGGCTTTTCTATTAAAGTCAGATCACAGGTTGCAGCTAATGAAAACAGCAGCTTCAGTTTCTCTCTAAACAACAATAGCAGCTAAGTTTGGTCTGCTTACGTCCATGGAGCGTACGGGTTCTGCAAGCAGTACTTGGTTCTGGCTCCTGGATCTGTGCAGTGCAGCAGTGGAGGTGATCGGTCTGCGGCGCTGATAAGGACGCCCAAGACGCCTTCATTGCAGTCTTCCTCGTCTGTACTCTTGTTTTTTTGTGTCTCTCATCAAGTTCTTCAAACCCAGCTTATATTCTTTGTGAGGTTCAGGTCAGGCCTATCAGGCACAGTACCACCACGGTCGTTAAAGCAGCTTGTGGTACCTCTGGGCGACTTTTATACCGCCGGTCCTCGATACTTCGGTGTGTGTTGGCTCTTGAAGCACCGACTCCAGCTGCAGTCCACGCCTTGAGATTTTCCACCAAACTCTGGAGTTTGCTTTGCTTCACAGTCATCATGAGGCTCCCTGTTGCCTGTGCACTGTTTCCTTCCACTCAACTTTCCAGTACTATGCTGGGTTACAGCCCTCTGTGAACAGCCAGCCTCCATAGCAACGACTCTTTGTTGCATAAAAAGGGTTTTTATTAGTGTCTGCTGGACGAATGTCGACCCAGGAATCTTCCCTGTGATGCTGTCGTCCATAACCTACAACTCTGTGTTAAAAACTGTCTTTTAAATTGATTAAAAACTTGCATTACATTTTCTGAGAAGCTGAACTTTTGGTTTCCATTAGCTGTAACCCATCATCATTAGAATTAACAGAACTAAAGACCTATAATTCCTTATACTGTGTGATGACTCCACACATGGTTTCACCATCTTACATGGAATCTAAAATAAACAACCTTTTCTATAATATTTCACTTTATAGCTGTTATTTTAGCCATTTCCTCAGCGGTACGCAGCAACAGGTGGGAGAGGGGGAGTACTGCGTTACTCTGTGGTCCAAATAGCTGGAGAAAAACTGTTAAAGGTTTAGCTAATTTGAAACCATAGAACAAGATCAAAATACCGGGATAACTGGAAGCAGCCGGTTGTTTTGCTGACTGGATGTAAAATTGGTTCAAAGGAGGATTAGATTGCTGGTTTTTTAAGGGTCTGTTTATGTTTTGGTGTCTAATCGAGCCCAGCAGCTTTAGAAAGTGGCCGTTCTGGTCACTTAGTCACAGAGAAGACATCAAGCCGTCTCCAGCTGGCTTTCTGGGGCGGCTGCGAGTCCCAATCAAAAGCACTTGTCGCTCCACCTGAGCCGTCCCCAGAGGCCTTAACTTTCATTTCTCTGACGATAAGAGACACGCCTGCGTGCCATGAATCCTTTCTGAAGCAGCTGATAGCAGCAAAATCTCCTCTCTTCTCACCACGCCTTCATGCAGGACCAACGATGAACTGGTGATGTTTCTGTCCATGCACCGAGACAAGAACTTCCTCAAGTCCCACGGGAGAGAGAACGCGAGGTGAGCGCGCTCCGATTCAGGATAGACCGACAACCAGAGCGTGCATTTACACCTTTTCTGATCCCGAGCTGTGCTTCGTCTTCAAGGTTCATCAAGAAGCAGGGCCTTGACCGCCTCTTCCACGAGTGCGACAACCACATGTGGCGTCTGGGCGAGCGCAGCATCCCCGACGGCCTGGAGGTCTCCGGCGGCTCCGACTGGTTCGCCCTCACCCGCCGCTTCGTGGACTACGTGGTCGGCTCCCGGGACGAGCTGGTGTCGGGCCTGAAGCAGTTCTATTCCTACGCCCTGCTCCCCGCCGAGGTAAGGGAGCGCTCAGAGCCGAGGTCTTAAACGTGTGTTTGAGTCCCAGAGGAGGAAGTGCTGTCCAGCCGGGAACCTTTGCTCATTCAGACTCGGTGGCTGGGACAGGTTTGTCTCTGCCGTCCGCCTCCTTGCATTTACCGTTTAATCTCTCTCTCCTCAGTCCTTTTTCCACACGGTGCTTGGCAACAGTCACATGTGTGACACCCTGGTGGACAACAACCTGCGCGTCACCAACTGGAACCGTAAGCTGGGCTGTAAGTGCCAGTACAAACACATCGTGGACTGGTGCGGCTGCTCCCCCAACGATTTCAAGCCGCAGGACCTCATCCGGATTCAGGTGGGTGCACCACTAGGGGGCGGCGTCTCGTCTCTCTGGGTTTTTACAGCAAAAGTGGGAACTCTTTGGTTAGATACCCCAAAAACAAGCAGTTGCCTTCAGAACTCGCCCGGTTATTAAAGAGAGTTTGATCTAATCTATAATGTGGAGGAGGCGGAGCTGCAGAGATCTGCGGCTCATGTGTGAGAATCTGTTGACAAGACGACTAGCATTAATCCAATCTGGCCTTTATGGGAGAGTGGCAAGAAAAAAAAAGCAATGGATGGAGAAAGCTATGCCAAGTTCTGTTAGCAGCCATGTAGGAGACATGGTGGAGCACGTGGAAGAAGATGTTCTGGTCAGACGAGACCAGAATGGACGTCAAGCGCTACGTGTGAACGCCCACTATCGCCATAGTAAAACATGGCGACGGCAGCGTCATGCTGCGAGGAGGCCAGGGGCGGTTCTAGACAGGGGCCAACAGAGGCCCATGCCCCTGTAGAAATGGCCCTGGCCCCTGTTATGGCCCCTGTACTAAAAGCATGATGTTAAATAAACTTCTCATAATTATTTATTTGCAATGGCAAAGAAACCATAACTGATTGGTCACTTTGACCAATTTTATTTTTTACCTATACAGCTTTACTCTAAAAAGAATTTAAAACTTAAGATGTTTCACGTTTAGCTTTAGCCGTATTGAGCAGGGGGCAAAGTTTTCAACTGCTAGATCAGGACTCTGAAACCTGCAATTCCAGAGCCACAAGTGGCTCACTTAATATTATTACACAGTTAAATATTGCCATTTTATTGTTTTAAATTTTTTTTGTTCTGTGCCCCTGTGAAAAAACCCTGGTAAATTTGGTCTAGAACTGCCACTGGAGGAGGCGTTTCCTCAGCAGGGACAGGTGCTAAAAACATGGCAGTCCTGGAGAAAAAGCCAGTGTTGTATAAAGTACTGAAATCTCAGAGTCAAGTAAAAGTATAAGTACCTCTCTAAAATATGACTTTGGTAAAAGTCAAAGTCACTGACTGAAATGTTACTTGAGTAAAAGTCTTAAAGTATCTGAAATGTCTTGTACTTAAGTATGATAATTACTGTAAAAATAGATGTACTCAAGTAATATAATAAAAAGTGTAAGTAAAAAGTAAAACAAAGCAAATGCAGTTTGAATGACATTTTTTTAGATTTTGGTAAACTTAGAAAGTCAAATTCAATTAAAATAACATAAACAACCAAGTGCAGGAGAAATTTAGACCAAGTTTAAATATTAAATACAACCTTTTTGTAAGTTTTCAGTTTTCCTTCTTCAAGTAAGGTCAGTGCTATACACTTTAAAATTGTACGAAACCAAGTGCAGGCAAAATTTAGACCAGGGGGTGTATACTAAGAACATGGTTTAGTTACTCTTTTTGTGACGAGTAACTAAAGCAAACATTGAAAATGTATTGAAGTAAAAGTATGCAACTAAGTTCAGAAATATAGTGAAGTAAAAGTAAGTTATTCAAAAAATGTATACTCGAGAAAAGTATAAAGTACTCCAAAATATACTTAAGTACAGTAGTGAAGTATTTTTACTTCGTTACTATACAACACTGGAAAAAGCTGTTAGAGGCTGAAATACCTCGGACTGGAGCGAAGGCTCACCTTCCAGCAAGACAGTGGCGCTAACCGTACGAGCAGAACGACGGGGGTTTAGGCCAAAGTTTATTCACGCGCTGAAAGGTCCTATTCAACGTCAAGACTTAAAGCTGATTCTCAGGCTAATCTGACCTTTGGATATAAACAGGAAATGAGTCTGCGTCTCTAGAAGTGCTAAAATGGGCCGGATAGTTCTGCCTGACGTAACCCGACTCTGGGGTTTTATCACCCTTCTATGTTTCATGTGTTAAACTAATGCGTTCTCATCCACAGCAATTGACCCGTCCGACGTTTTTCGCCCGCAAGTTTGAGTCGACGGTGAACCAGGAGGCCATCGACATCCTGGACACTCACCTGTACGGCCAGTACGCTCCGGGAACGGTTGCCGTCAAGGCTTACTGGGAGAGCGTGTTCGAGCAGCTGGACGGCGCGGGCGCCCTGAACGACGTGGCCCTCACCGCGTACTCCTCGTTCTATCGCCTGGCCCTGAAGAGCCTGACCAGCTCTCAGAGCAAGACGGACGCCTGCAGGTAGACCTCCTTGTTCCTCCTTATGCAGGTACATCTTAAAGAATTAGAATATCGTCAAAAGGTTCAATATTCCGTATCGCTCATTTCTCAAAGGGAAACTCATTTTTTATAGAGATTCACTACGCATAGTTAGTTATTTTTTAAAGCTTTTATTTCAGGTGCATTTGAAGATAATGGCTTCCAGATGATGAAAACCCAGAATTCAGTGTCTCAGATAATAAGAATATTATATGTAATCAATAGAAAAGGATGTTTTAAACAGAAATGTCAGGCTTCTGAAAAGTGTTAATTTCTAGTCCACATCCACGAGTTTCCAGTAAGGCAAGGCAAGGCAAATTTATCTATATAGCACAATTCAGTACAAAGACAATGCAAAGTGCTTTACATGATTGAAATATAGCAAAATAAAACAGAATAAAAGCAAGTAGCAATAAAATGTAGATAGAAAAAAGAACAAAAAAGTGGTGATTTAGTTAACTAGATAGTATTTACCTTTTAAACAATATTCTAATATTCTGAGACACTGAATTGATGGATTTCATTGTCCGGAATCCATAATCATCAAAACTACAAGAAATAAAGGCTTGAAATATTTCCATAAATCTGAGCGATAAATTCTGTAGTGAGGGAAGAAAAGTATTGAACTTGTTTTTCCACAATCTTCTAATTTCTTGAGGTGTGATGATGGATCTAAAGCGATTCTTAACTTACAAGAGCCTTCTTCTCCTCGTCGGTTTGGTCTTTGAAGGTTCGAAGCGGTCGGCCTGCCCCTGTCTGTTCATCTGTACTTCTATGACGACCGTTTCCAAGGCTACCTGGTCCGTCAGGAAGTGCAGGCTGCGGAGTCCAAGCGCAGGGAGACGCTGGAGCTGTGGGCCATGCCTCAGGCTACGCTCGTCTTCGAGACCAACCTCAAAGAGTTTGAGAGGCTGAAGAATCTGGAAGTAAGCGTGCAAACATTTTAACCCATATGAGCTGTGACATTTACGCGTATTATTTTGTCTTCATGTAAAAGCACAGCATATTAGAAAAGTTTACCTTTGCTCCCCGTCACAGGTCGGCACCGACTGGGACCCCAAAGAAAGGATCTTCCGTAACTTCGGCGGCGTCGTCGGCCCGTTAGACGAGCCGCTGGCCGTCCAGAAGTGGGCCCGTGGGCCCAACCTCACGGCCACTATAGTCTGGATCGACCCAGCTCAGGTGGTCGCAGCGTCCTACGACATCACGGTGGAGATGGACGCAGAGTACACGCAGTACAAGCCCCCCCTGCAGCACCCCCTGCGGCCCGGCACCTGGACGGTGCGAGTGCTAAAGCAGTGGAAGCGCGTAGCGGAGCTCCGCTTCCTGGTCATGCCGCTGACCTTTAATAATAAAGAGCCGCTTCGCAGAGGTACGGTGTGGCCTTAGGGACACTTTTCCTGACTGTGAACAAGTTTATTACTGCGATTTAATCCAGCAAAGCAAAAAAAAACAACAGTTCTCTGTATTCTGATTTGGTCATGGATTACCGTATTTTTCGGACTATAAGGCGCACTTAAAATCCTTTTTTTTTTTCCTCTCAAAAATTGATGGTGCGCCTTATATATAATTACCGTACTTGTTGTGCTTACTTACCAATTTTATGTAGTGCAATTAGGGTTGGGAATTGATAAGATTTTCACGATTCCGATTCCCTTATCAATTCTGTGAAACGATTCGATTCCCTTATCGATTCTGTGAAATGATTCGATTCCTTATCGATTCTCTTATCGACTCCAATTCGGGGAATTTTTTTTTAACCTCTTAAACAAAAATAGACATTGTATTAAGCATTTACATTTAATGTAATACTAATTTACCATTTTAGAGACATAAAAAGACTACAAATAAGCATT
Source organism: Fundulus heteroclitus (assembly GCF_011125445.2). NCBI lineage: Eukaryota > Metazoa > Chordata > Actinopteri > Cyprinodontiformes > Fundulidae > Fundulus > Fundulus heteroclitus. Next base: position 1,831,189 of record NW_023396901.1, read on the forward strand.
AAAGTACGGTTTATAGGTTGGGTTCTGCAATGTTATAAGATGAGTATAAAACCCAATGGACCAGCTGTGACAAGACTTGAGATCTGATGTCAGCAGATCCTCTCCATCTAGTCTGACTGAGATGAGTAAAGCAGGTTAAGGTATATGACCCTGTAGAGCTGCAGCTCTACTCAGAGGGGTGAATATAACTGCAAGCCACACTCTTCAGATTTTAACTTGAAGTAAAAATGACAACCATGTCGTTTTATTTCCACTATATCTACCATATCGACTGAAATACTATACCCTGGGTTCGGTTATGTGAGTTCAAAAGGTATAATGCTGCATAAGCTGCATTTATCTGTTAAAGTAAATGAATTCATTTGTAAGGCCTCATGCAGAGAATAGCTATTAGAGGGATTTATTCAGATGTTTTGGTCTTTTTAGGACAGTAATTAGGACTAATTCTGAGAAGATGCGATAAATGTTTCATGTGGTGATTTTTCTCTTTTCCAGAGGAGGACAGCTGGCTCCATTCAGGCCCTCCTGGTAACTTGTACCTGGATCAGAGCTTCCAGCAGCTGAGCTCCGTGCTGAAGCTGCCTCCTCAGGAGCCCGCCATGCAGGCGGCCCAGCGCCACGCTCAGCTGGTGGGCCAGCCGCTCGACGCGTGGGTGGACAGCCTGGTGGGGGCCTTCTGGGTCACAGGTGACCTGTGCGCCACCAACACCTCCTCCTGCCCAGCCGTGGCGCCGTGCACAAAAACCACCTGGAGCGCTCTCTCTCCAGACCCGAAGTCCGAACTGGGCCCGGTCAAAAGTGACGGGCGGATCAGGTAGCCCGAGGAGAAGAGAGGCCGCTGACTTTTAACATGCACAGAAATCCTGCTGGAGAGCTGATAGGAGAGCCTGAGCGACCTCCGCGTGGGGTCAGCGACGAGCCGACGAGCGCGCAGACAACGATCCTCCCCCAGCGAGGACCCGCCGACGACAGAAACCAGGAGAAGACTGCAGAAAATTTGCACATGAACTGCAAGCGCAAAGAAACTTAACGTGTGGGTCCGTGGAGACCACGTTTAGTATGGCTTTAGATTTTCAGTCACGCGGCGCCCGCTCGTCCCCTAAAAGCCGCGCGCTCTCGATCTGAGGCGAGAGGAGAACCGCTGCGTCTTGTCGACGCTACGAGAGACGCATGAAGTGCACTTTACCGCAAGATGTTGTTGTTACAGTTCCCTCCGTTACACGTCTAATTTGCACCAACGCATCACTAAATACACGCACACGTCAGAGGTTAAACAGCTGTTTGGTTTTTCCTTTCAAAAGTATTCACACCCTTAATCTGGTTCCTGCTTTGCCTCGTTACAAACTTTGTTTTTTGGGATTCTGTGCAACAAGCCAACATGAACTGGAGCGATAAGCATTATTTTAGTGTTTTTATTTCTGTTTTAAGCCTTCAGCCTCTTTTACTCTGAGACCCCTGGATAAAACCAGTTGGTTGTGTTTTATGTTATTTAGGGGGATCAGAGAGGAGGGGGGTGGGGGGGCTCTTTCTGCGTATCCAGCACAGAAATCCTGATTAAAAATGTTAAGAACCTTAAAGAGTGTGAACACTTTTGGGAGGCACGTTGTCATTTTCGGGAGGAAAAAATAATGTTTAAGCGTTGTTTTTTTTATATCAGCTGGTTTGGTAGTTTTAAATAGGTTTTACATTGTTACGAGAGAAAAAAAAAGCCTCTAAGGTGTTTTTTGTTATTTGTTTTTTTTTTTTACCCCGGCAACGGTGCGTTCAAATCCGTCTGGAAAAACTAAACCCAGATCCACATGGTGACGAACACCACATGAGCTGGTGTCGTTTTTTTTTTTTTCTAAAACCTAAATCGAAACTTGAAAGTGAAATTTCTGGCATTACACGGAAAGTCAAGATTTGAAACGACATTTGTACGTTTTGTGGTGATGGACCAGGATTGACGTCAGTCAAACCAACGCGTCCATCAGGAGACTTCAAAGCTCCTCTTATGCTTAGTTTTTGCGAAAGTGAAAGCAACGCATTCTGATTTTGTTTCGGATAAAATTGATCCGAACGTGTTAATCAAGCTTTAAAAGTTGGGATTGTTTCCTTTTCAGACGCTCAGGCTTAACGTCACGCGTCTCCACGCTGAAAGTGGCGTGGCTCTTTTCCATTGAATGGAAGGAAACTCATGGTACCTCCTGTCTATCTGTGCAGATGCTGTATTCTCATGCCTGCTCATGGTTAACGCTCACATCTCGGGTCTCGTGCGTTTCTTATTTTACTATTTTTTACATCCTGAAGTGTAAACAGTCCCACTGTATGTTTTTATCTTTTAAGATTATTGTTTTAGTGTGATCAGGAGAATCTAAGCTGCCTTTTACGTGGAAAAGGTGGACGTTTACTACGTGCACATAGCTTGCAGAATTTTGCGGTTTTTAATTTTTACCTTTTGTGTTTTTGTTTTTAAATACAACACGTACGTTTTTAAGTGACCTTGTTTAGCTTGCACAGTACAGTTGCTTCAGTGAAGCCGTGGGTTTTATTGAGAGAATAAGGAGACTAGCGAGTCAAATGTTATTTTTCTATCCTGTTGGAGAGGAGCAGGCTCCCTGAGCTGTGGAAAGGGCTCCCTAAATGTGTTGCATTGGACAGTCCACCTGTTGGGAGTCACAGGAAGCAGCTCCTCTGGGTTTGGGGAGGCTGAGATTTCCATCCCTGCTGTTGTGACAGTCAGGAGCAGCGCGGATGGTGACTCACCGCTCCGATCTGTCACTGGGAACTGGAGGAGAAGATCAAATAAGTCACATTCTGCCTGAAAACTCAATAAATAGATGACAGTATTCAAGCTTTTGTTGTTTTACTTGTCTGGATTTATTCAACCGTTTGCATGTACCTATTGAACATGCAGTGTGTTTGACATGATAAAACACAAGGTACAATGTAGTTAAATTTTAGTTTTCCATTTAGTAGACATTTAAGTAGAAAATTAAGGCGCATTTGTCTTCAGTGCCTTAATTTGCTACTTTGCCAATCAGAGACGGACATTTTTACCCGATCCTTGTTTCAAAAAGTGAATCCAAACACTGACTTTTTACGCTTTTTAAAGAAAACTTCTTATTTTCCCTCCACTTCAAAGTTGTGCTGTTTGCGTTGTGTCACATAAAACCCGATGAAATACATGGACATTGTGGGACATATGACGAAATGTGACAGTAGTTCAAGGAGTAGGAGTAGATTTTTAAGGCATGGTTTATTTAAGGGATAGAAACAACCCCAGTGGTGCTGAAAGCAAACTTCCTTTATAAATACTGTAAGCAACCTTTTTCCTTTTAAACTCGTATTAATATTTGAAGTGTTTTCCTGCTCAGGTGCATCAGCTCAAGGCGGTTTTCCGCCGGATGTAAACCTGCACGGAAACGCAAGGAACCCTGCCGACAAAGGAGGGCCGTGTGTGGTGACAGTAGGTTATGAACTTTGTGTCAGACAGTTCAGGTTTTAGTTGGTGTTTTAGTTCACCTGCTTGTGAGCAGAGGTCTCCTGATCTGAGGGAGAAACTGACGGGTCATCTCTGCGAGGCGCTGAGTTGTGTCCGGATCATCTGTGACTGACATGGAGGACATGCGGACACTCCCATCCATCGCCTCTCCCAACAACGAAGAGCTCACGCAGAAGGCAAGTTTAGGATTTCATGCCATTTTGCTTTTAACTATCACATTTATAGAATATAAATAGTATTTTCAACGCCTTTGGCTGAGCAACAGATTAACCAGGAACCGATCGGGTCTGCATGTACACAGATGACTGATGTCAGCAGATAGTTTAGTCTGCCTTTAACGAGTCTTTTGTCTCAGTAAGAAGTGCGGACTCTCCAACGATTGCTCCGGCAGGTGAAGCTGGCTCCTATCAAACAAATGGAGGCTTTTATTGCTGCGGCTATTCTTATAGCCCCAGCTAACAGGATTAGTGGCTATCTGAGATGGTGATTACTGGATGTTGAAACAAGTATTACCTGGTGGTGAGCTGGGGTCGTGCTCCTGCCTCTCCGCTGATTCAATTTCAGCTTGTGTTTGTTGCTTTGCCCAGTCGGAGCCTGTAGGAATCAACAAAAGGCGCCGCGCTTGGATGGCTCCGGCTTTCTTTTTCTTGTTTTTTATTTTATTTTTTTATTTCTTGCTGCCAGCAAAGCCGGCTGGCTCTTAGCCGCTTAAAATGGAGCTTTAGTTGCTTTCTGACAATGTGAGGGAGGAATCAAACTCGACGAGAAAAAGTAAAATAATGAACACGTCAAACTTTTACTCTCACTGCAAAAACGGATCTAAAAATAAGAAAAATGTTCTTAAAGTTAGTGTATTTATCCTTGATTTGGGCAGGTAAATAAGATTATCTGCCAATGGAATGAGTATTTTGACCCCTAAAATAAGATAATTAGACATCCTTCACTTGAAAGAAGATGATGGAGATGAATTGTTCCTATTTTAAGTGCAAAAATCTTATTCCATTTTCAAATCATCTTATTTACCTGCTCAAATCAAGGACTAAGAACATTTTACTTATTTCTAGTTCAGTTTTTGCAGTGCTAGATTTCAGCCAAAGAAAAGCATGTAATCAGATCTGCCGTATATCTAGATAGAGAAATGTTGCTCATAATTAAATATGTACTGTTCCGTTTTAATCCTATTATAATGGCTCTGAATAGTTTTCACACCCCTGTTAAAATGCCACGTTTTATAAAATGTAAAAAAAACCCACAAACAAATCTAGCCTCGTGAGACCATCTTGATCTCGCGAGCTTTCAAGGTTTCACTCGCAGATCAGTCTGGATACTCTCCGTTGAAGAAAATTTGGAGCCGTTCACCAAACGAACGTCCAATCAGCGTTGGCTTTGAGGCGGGTTGAGGTGTGACGCAACGGGAAGCGCGACAGTTCAGTCTAAAGAACATGGCGGCTTCAGCCGATGAAACTAGCGTTAGCGTGGCTATCGAGCAAGTTTTATCGAAATTTCAGAGTATTTCTTTGCTGAGCTAACGAGCCTTTACCTGCAGCAGCCAGAGTAGCTTGGCTTGTGGTTGTGTTTTCGTCGTCGGTCGTAACAGAGCGACGACGAATCTGATTGGTTCATTTGGCTTGTCTATCACCAACATAGGCCAATCAGCTAACCAGTATTTTCGCCCCTTCCCAAAATTACTTCAATGGAAGGTTTCCAGATGGATATGCGGAGCAAATCTATCTGGCGGAGTCAGGTAAAAACAAATCACCTTTTAATGTGATCTAAATGCTGTCCGAACAAAGGAAGCTGCACACCTCTGAGAGAAACATAGAAGACAAAACGCTGCAATACACATGTGGAGACTCTTCAACTAACATTTGATTTCATTTCAACATCCATTCTTGCGTTCACTCAGGCCTCTGCTCAGCTGGAGCTGGCGCTGCACAGAGGTTACAAAGGAATATATCCTGTACGAAGGTATCAGTCAGGAGAAGAGTAGAACTAAATTCCCACTGCATTTCATACACGGCAAGAGGCCGACAGCCACCCAGAGTGAGCAGCAGGAACTGTGTGTGCTACATGTGACAAAGATCTCCTGTGTTCGGCCAGAAGGCAAAACATCCAGGCCTTAACTCAAATCCTTGTGGGAGAAGGTTTTACTCTGGTGTTAACGAACAAAACACGAATATTGGTTTGACGCAACAAATTACACCGTATTCATAGTGAAGCATGGCAGTGGCAGCATCATGCTGTGGGGTTCAGACGGAACTGAGGGGTTTTTTTGTCGCATAAATCAGGCACTTTAAAAGGGGATGTGCATCGACTGGAACTCTGTTTAACAGTAATTAGTGTATATTTCATAATATCAAATTAGTTCTGAATTTGCAGAGATTCAGGACAGACGGTGTTTCCCTGCAACTTGCTCTCTATAACGGGCTTCATTCATGTCAGTACCACGAGGTCGTCTTGCCCCACATACCGTCCGTCAGCCAGGGATATTTTTAGCCTCTGTTGCTTTGCTCCATCAAAATGTTAACATGTTGGGAAATCAAACTTTAATGCAGAAGCCATGAAAAAGTAATCTGCTGATTTTACACGGGCCTCTGGAAGCCAGCGCAGCACATCCCCTCACGGTGAGTCATCAGCGTCTCCTCCAGGTCCGCGTCGTTTGCGCTGCAGGTACGGGTCCTGCCTGCGCCTCCTCACGCTCCTCACGGTCATCAGCCGTCGGCCTCTGCAACAACTCCCCTCTGTGCTCCGTTTAGAAATACAAGTCCCACGTTCACTTCCACAACATGCCTACAACTTTGAAGATGTTTTTTTTTTTTTTTTTTTAGTTTTCAATCGTAAAGCAAACAACAAATAGGACAAAATACCAGAAAACTTTATTGTGCATAATAGTTCACCCCCAACTAAACTCAGTACTTTGTAGATCCACCTTTGCTGCAGTTCCAGCTAGTGTTGCACCGATGCCATTTTTTGGCCCCGATACCGATACCCGATACCTGGCTGTGCAGTATCGGCCGATACCGATACCATTACTGTGAAATTTATGTGTGTGTGTGTGTGTGTGTATGAAAAACAGCATTCTTCTTGGATGTAAAAAAAATTGCTATCATGGCTTTGTCAAGCTGCTACCTTATTAAAGCAGGAAAAAGACTAATAGAAAGTGAATCCAGTAGAACTAGTGAGTGTCGGGAGAGAGAAGGCTGCGTTCAAGTGACATACAAACATCAAAATGGTATCTGTGACCTATTTGTTGGTACTCGCCGATACCGATACCACCATTTTAGTGCGGTATCGGCGCCCCGGCCGATACTGGTATCGGTATCGGTGCAACACTAGCTGCAAGTAGCTTTGGATCAGTCTCTATGGTCTGTAATGTTTGTCCATTCCTCAAGTCTAAATTACTCCAGCTCTGTCATGTTGGAGGTTCTTCTCTTGTAAACAGCAATCTTCAAGTCTAACCACAGATTCTCAATTAGATCGAGGGCTGGACTTTGACTAGGCCATTCCAACATTCTTAATTTCCCCTTAAGCCGCTCGAGTGTTGCTTCAGCAGTACGCCTGGGGTCATTGTCCAGCTGCAAGGTGGACCTGCATCCGGGTCTCAAATCACCGACAGACTGAAAATTCTAAATTTATTTGAATATTAAATATTATTGTATATATTATTGTATTTAGCATCATCCTTCGACTCGGACTAGTTTTTCAGTCGCTGCTGCTGAAACACATCCCCGCAGCACGGTGCTGCCACCACCATGCATCACTGGGAGGATGGAGATCTAGGGGTAATGAGACGTGTGGAGGTTGCACCAGACCTTTTCTTTGGTGGCCTAGAAGTACAATAGTGTCATGGGACCAGAGCCCCATGCTCAGTAGTCGCCTGCGTGCCGTTTGGCGAACTCAAAACAAACCTTTTTATTTTCAGCACTAAGTAATAGCCTTTTTTCTGGCCACTCCTCCATAAATATTTGGCTTTTGAAGGTAATCTGTTGCACCAGAACTGTTAGGGGCTTCATGATGTGATGCTTGTCAAACACTGAAACCCCTCATCACTGCAAAAATGGATCTAAAAACAAGTAAAATGTTCTTAAATTTAGTTTATTCGTCCTTGATTTGAGCCAGTAAATAAGATTATCTGCCAATGGAATGAGTACGTTTGCCCCTAAAATAAGACAATTAGACATCCTGCACTTGAAATAAGATGATGGAGATGAATTGTTCCCATTTTAGGTGGAAAAATCTTATTCCATGGGCAAATCATCTTATTTATTACCTGATCAAATCAAAGACTAATGCACTCATTTCAAGAAGATCTGACTGATTTTTAGTTCTGTTTTTGCAGAAACCGGGGCTTTAGGTGAAGGATGATGACTTCCTGTCAGAAATCTGCTAGTTTTCACTCATATTATGCAGATCATATGTAAGCGTGTATAAGTTTAGAAATGATTTATTAAGTCTCCTCACACGGCGCGCAGACGTTTGAGGGCCACAGAGGTTAGCCACGGTCGCGCCTCAGCTTGTTGACATTTTGCATGATGGTTTCATATCTGATGATGTTAATTATCCAGTTATCCGGAGATTTTTATTTTTACACTGCAAAAACAGAACTAAAAATAAGTACAGTTTTCTTAAAATCAGTGTATTTGTCCTTGATTTGCGCAGGTAAATAAGATGATTTGCCAATGGAATAGGATTTTTCCACTTAAAATAGGAACAATTCCTCTCCATCATCTTATTTCAAGTGCAGGATGTCTAATTATCTTATTTTAGGAGCAAACATACTCATTCCATCGACAGATAATCTTATCTACTGGCTCAAATCAAGGACGAATAGACTAACTTTAAGAATATTTTACTTGTTTTTAGATCCGTTTTTTGCAGTGTATACTTATTCATAATGTAAATTTTATTTATTTATTTATTTTTTACTTTAAACTGCACGTGATTATAATCAGTCCCAGCTCTTTGCTGTGTTTTTATGGTTGACTTTTCTACATTTTGTTTGTTTATTTTAATGTAATCTCTTAATGTTCTGGTGAAAGCCCAGCCACCTCTTGACATTCCCCCAAATTGCTGAAACTCACGCCTTCACTGTTAATTGGATCTGGCCAGCTTTCTTTTTTTCTTTTTTTTTTCTATCCTTTATTCAATGAACTGCCTCTTGCTTCTTCACTCGAGCGCGAGTGAAGAAGCAAGCAGGACGATAACCCGGCGAACCGAGTAAACTCCGGTTTTCCATCCGCTCGGGCTGCCGCCGACTTGTCTGTTTAATGGAACGTCACGCATGTGAGCGATCAAAGCGAGCGACTTACAAGCGGCGGAGGCCTGCACTCTTTCTGCGACTGCTGCACATGGGCTCTTGTAGAGGTAGAGATAAGAAGGAGGGGAAGACCCAGGCCTGCTGGATGACGAGCGAATGAGAGTCAGACAGAGAGGCCTGTGGCTGCGAGGTGATAAATTTCCCCAATAGAAGTCAACATCTGCTGCCAAGTAGCTTTATTGGTACTCCCACTCTCCAGAGAGAGGCAATAACCAGCGATAAGGTCAGCCGATGCCCACATCCGCAGCAGTGGTTTCAACTCTGCAGACCGCTTAATGTGTAGCAGGCGGGCTTTTTAGAGGCGAGTGGTGGAAGAGGAACCGGCGTTCATTACTCGGTCGAATAAACAAGATCTTATTTATTCGCTGAACATTAGATGGGCTGTAATGTTTTTTTGGGCGAATTGTAAAGCAAACACTGATTACCGGCAGACTCGTCTTTATAAGTTGGGGTCACCTATCTGCCGTCACAAACGTGCAGTGGAGGGGAGGCAGAGGAAATGTAGCATCTAACACCAAACCCCCCCTCTGCCTCCATGGATCAATGCTTTGTGGAGCCACCTTTTGCTGAAAATAACGCTGCAAGTCTTTTCGGGTACGTCTCTGCCGGCTTTTCACAGCATCCGATTGATATCTTTACCAGTTCTTCTACTCAAAACAGCTCAAACTCAGTTAGATTTCGTAGACAGCGTCCGCAAAGTTCGGGTTTCAGGCTGTCAACTGGATTTATATTTGGCCTTTGACTATGCCGTTGTAATACGTGGCGATGCTTTTATCTAAATCATCCCACTGTAGCTCTGGCTGGATGCTTGGGACTTCTAACAGGCTTCCCTCCAGTATTGCCCCATGTCTTTAGCTCCTTACACCATCCAATCGACTCTGACCGGCATCTTCGTCCATGCCGAATGAGAGCGTCCCCTCAGCATGATGCCGCCACCACCATGCCGCGCCGTGGGAACGGGGAGTTCAGGGTGATGAGAGGTGCCACTTTTCCACAACACACAACGTTTTCAAACCAGCCAGTAAGTTGGATTTTGGTCTCATCTGTATGGAGCAACTTCTTGCAGATGTTCGCTGTGCTCCCTACAAGGACTGTGACAGACTTTGAACGGCACTTCTCATGGCTTTATTCCATTTCATCAATGCCCGGACGTGTGGCGACATGGCGTGCACAACAAATTCTCCCACATGAGCCGTGGATCTCTGCAGCTCCCCCAGAGTTTACCGTGAGCCTCCACCAAACATCCCAGGACTACGGCCGTCTTCTGTGAAGACCCAGTTGTGCCTAATTGGTCTTTTACAGGCAGCTGCCTGCAGTGGATTTCATTTGGTGTTTCCAGAGTAGCAGGGAGCTGAACACAGAAGCATGCCACACTTTCCAGATAGCTGTTTCTAAAACTTTGATCATTACTTTGTGCAGGTCTGTCACAGAAAATCCTGATTAGATACGTTACACCTTCTTGACGCCGTTTGTTGGAATAAAAAAAACACACCTATAAACACTTTAAAGCCCTGTTTATTATTTTTGCTTAGTTTTCAAGGATTCCTAAAGATACAGGCCCTTTTTCCCATTAGATTGTTTTGCCTTTCTGTTCATTTTCTAGTCATTGCTTCACCAAAATCATGAAAGAATGTTGTGCTTAAGAATGAGGAAACTGAGCGAGTTGATTTCAAGAGGAAAATTAATCTACCAGCAGTAGTAGAAACACTCATTCCCCTCTGTTTGGGAGCCTCTGAAGTTATTTGGCTTTACAGATCTCCGTCGCCGCTCCTGGAGACACGGAGCGGGCCTCCAGCTGCCGCTGAGCAGCAGCTGAAACCCTGCGTGCCCACGCAGTGGAGGGGGCCCGCGGGCCCCTGAGGCGGTGCGAGGCGCGCACAACCTGACGTCTCCTGTGTGTCTCTGTGACTCAATCTGCAGACGACCGTGGTGGGAGACAGCGGCGTGGGCAAAGACCTCTCTGCTGGTCCGGTTCGACCAGGGCAAGTTCATCCAGGGGCCGTTCACCTCCACCGTGGGCATCGGCTTCACTGTGAGTAAGTCCACACGCTCCCACGCCGTCCACGCTTCTCCTCCCTCCTGTTATGCTGTTGACAGCACCCCGGCCGACGAGGACATGTCACTCCCACGGTGCCGTTTGTACTTAAGTCGTGACATAACAGAACGGACGAACAGATCCTCTCTGAGGCCCTCAGCGTGGCGGCGTGAATCAGTCTCCTGAGTGGGAAGATGCTACTTTTTTTCCTTCTTCTTCTTCTTCACTGCATTCATTACGATCGCTAACAGTTTGTTAGAGAGGACTGATTATGGTCAACTAATCTCAGTGCTGAGATTAAATTACCGGCAAGAGAGCGCAGCTAATGAATGTCACAGAGGCGAGGCGCACTGCTGCGGGAGACGTGGGACGAGGTTGTGCCAGACGGGGCTGATGTTATGCTTTGTGACAGGCTTTAGGTGGGAGACGATGGGCGAGGGACACTGAGACGCGGTGAGGCAGCATAGGGATGGTGGGGGAGCGATTAATCTGCTGTGACAGTCAAAAATCTGTGACCGTCACAAGTGAAAGGGAAAAGAACCAGCAAGGGGCTGTGAAATTGGTTTGCCATTTTACATTAGCATATGTTTATGCATGTACAGTAAGGGCATGTGTGATTCAAGGTTTGTGAGGGGGGGGGGTACTGAGACACTTTGATGTGTTTAATCCAGTTGGATTTAAAGTGGGAGCCTGGAAAAGAGTGTTTGAACTTATTGTGGAGTCTTGAGGAGTCACTTCTGGTGATCAAAGCACGCCAAAAAAAAAAGCAAAGTCTACACGGCTGAACCCCCCCATGTTCCCTGCTTCAAAACATTTCTCATCTTTAACATTTTAGGACCTTCTTAGCCTCCAGCGTTGCTCTTATTTCCTCTCCTGTTTTCCTGGAACTGATTGCTCTGTACAGTGGTGGTTCTTGGATGAATGTTGCCTCCCCCCGATCATCACTGTGAATACCGCCCTGGGCAACTGCCCATACTGGGTGTAGAAAACATTTCTCTTTATTTTTGTCAAATTTGACCCGCCAGTACAAGCGGTCGTTCCAGATTGACACTTAGAAACTTTTTCAGTGGGAGGGTTTTCACGGATGCGTTGTCTATCAAACAAGATGGGAAACAAGTGAAAGTTCTTGACTTGTTAAGTTGCAGTCTTGGTTGCTCACGATTATTCAATTTGATTGAATAAAGCAAGAATTTTACAACCAACCAATTTCTCCTTCTTGAGAGTTGACTAAAATGACGAAAATGTCAACCCTGAAAACTTTAGGGCATAGTAAGCCTAATATGGCGAGCGTCTAAGAGCCTTTTTTATTTATGTATTTATTAATTTTGTATCAACCATTATTTACAGATCAATTTTATTTATGTATTGTTTTTTTTTTATCAAAAGGAGAAAGCCGTATTTTTTTCATTAAACTGTTCTCTGTTTTGGATATTTTAGGAAAAAAAATAAACTATGTTAAATAGATGGTATGTATTTCGGTTTTTAATAAATAAGGAAAAATCTGTGGGGCTCAAGCCTCTCACAATGCATCAGCTAGCAATCGCCATCGCAATCACAAAGTGCTACTTGGATGCAATGTTTGAAAGGATAAAATACTTTAAGTGTCAGGAGATCCTGCACCACTCATCCATCACATCTCTAACTGCTCTTAATTCCCACCTGAGCGCGGTGGAGACACTGTTTGATGGTAAAGGAAGACAAAATGTAGAAAACTGTAACACTGACGTCACAATTTCCAGAGATTTTCTCGCTATCACAAATCTTTCTGACATCTGTAGCCCTAATTGCTGGTATAAAGTAGTTTGTAGTTTGTTTTATCAATATTTAGTTGCTTTATGACTTTAGTTCAGTTCCCAGCATCTTTGTTGTTTACCATCTATTTTTAAAAAAAAATTGTTGAATTCATCTGCTTAGCAATAATGCTTCCTTTTGTTGCACAGATTTTTTTCAAAAGATGTTTTCGCAGCAGGTGTGAGATGCATTCAATAACTTTAACATCTCAGACAAATTGTGTGCTTGTTTTTGCTCTCCTCCGGGTCTCAGAGGACTTGTTCCTGTGCAGTAAGTGTGGGTTGTTCTGCATTTCTGGTTCTAGATTTCTGTCCTTCACCTTTATTATTTTTGGATATTTTAGTTGGGAAAAAAAAAAAGCTTCTTAAAGACACAGGGTTATATTCTCGGCACTATTTCGATTGGGCTTCATTTGCGTCTTAAATCATCTTTTAAGACTGTTTAGGGCTATCTCCTGTCACTCCTATTAGCTTTTAGCGTTTTACTAATTGCAAACCCCAGCGTGTTGCAAAGGTTTATCGATCTGCGCGTTCTGCCTGTAAAGTGTTCATCAGAAAGACAGCCTGGGGGAAGAAACTGTCTCTGTGGCGGCCGGTTATTGCAAAATGTGCCGATGTTAGCCGGCCTTTTCCAGAACCGGGTCCTGTACAGGTCCTGGATGGAGGGAAGGTCAGTCCTGACGATCCTCTCTGCAGAACTAAATGTCCGTTGCAGGCTGGACCCATTCAGCCGCCATCGTGTGGCACAAAGTCAGACTTTGGTCTCGGAGATTGTCTGATTGTATGAAGGTTATTTTTTTGAAGGGGCTGATTTTCCGCATGGTGATGCACTTTTATACATTTCGGCACTTCCATGGCCGTATACCACCACCAGGACCCAAGGTGGATTGATTGGGGCTCGTACTGAAACCAGAGCCTTTGGTTCTGTAGCCCATCTGCTCTGCAGCTATTTGGCCTCTCATCCATGTTCTGGCTTCATCAGGAGCACTGGTTTGTGTTTGGTTGTCGAGGCAGCAGAAGCAGGCTCTGGTTTTTGCTGACACGACAAGTGTTCGTCATTGTGCTCACCCCCCCAGAGATGCTGCAGGGAGTCAGGAGCTCATACGGGCCACGGGGGTGATTGCACGTCAGTTATGCAACTTTAATGATCTCTGTGTGCCATTAACACACGGGAGAAAGAGACTGCCTGGTTGTACCGCTAGGGGGAGACAAACACTGCAAGTAAGAAAAATCCTTATTGGGCTTTTTTTTTTTTTTTTTCCAATCAGGAAATTGAGTCCGTGAAACCATTTTAGATATGTATGAAGTGAGGAGGTGGGATAATTGGTGATGTGCCTGCTGTGATGTAAAAAGGTGTACGGCTGGAGGAGAGTCACTGGATGCCAGATATTGTGAGATCTCTCTCTCTCTCTCTCTCTCTCTTTCTCTCTCTCTCTTCTCGTTCTCTCTCCTTCCCTCTCCTCTATCCTCTCGTCTCTCTCCTCCTCTCTCTCTCTCTCTCATCATATCTTCTCTCTCTCTCTCGACTTCATCTCTCCTCCTTCCCTCTCTCTCCTCTCTCTCTCTCTCTCTCTCTCTCTCTCTCTCTCTCTCTCTCCATCCATCCTCGGACTCAGATGTGCGCCCAGAGGTGTAAAACTCTCTGCCCCTCCTCCTCCTGCCTCCTCCTCTCCGGTGGGTGTCAGACCCCTATGACCCCTTCACCTGTAGCAGATGAGTCAGTTTAGCCCCCCCCCCCCCCCCCCCCCCCCCAACACGCACCCGTTTCAGCAACCAAAGACGCGCGGCGATAAGCGAACCCGTCCACGTCCCCCGGCGCATCTGTGGCCAGCTCTAATTATCTGCCCACGCCAGGATGCGCCGCTCCGCTCCGCCGAGGCGGAGAGATGTTTCCGCCTGCTTGTCATTACCGCTCTCCTGACCGCTGCAAGCAGACGCGCCGCCGCTCATCAAGTTTCTCCGCCGCGCGCCTCCGTGTTTCTAACCGCGCGACCTGCCCCCCCCCCCCTCTCTTTTTTTTTCTCGCCACCCCTGCAGGAAGTGTCCGTACTTGTGCGTTACTATGCGATCAGAGGGGCCGGAGGTCGGCGCAGCCCGGGACTGATCGCTCACCGACGCCGCGCGCCTCTTCCTCTTCCTCGGACGCGTCTCGGGAGGCACAGCCGCCGCCGCTCCGGCTCTCTTTGGCCGTGCCATGTTGACGCGAAAGACGTCGTTGACGGACAAGCAGGCTAAAAACGGCACGTCAAAATATGTGTTGGAGAGATGCGCCTCTATTAACGAGTACTATGATATCGCCTTCAAGGTGCGTATTGCCGTCTTGGCTTGAGCGGTGGCAATTGGTGCGTGTGTGGGTGCGTGTTTTCATTAAAACTGGGTGTAGACGCTGAAGTGAACAGCGGGCTTTTGGAGAATTCGCTCTAGCGTTGAGCACCTTTAAGTACCAGCTGATTTGGTGTCTTTTGTTATTACCTTCATTCACACCGAGTCGTCCAGCAGATGGTTGGGAGATCTCACTGATGCAAATATTTACCAAGGGTGTACTTGTTGCTTCTATCCTGAATATCTGCTTGGAGACTCAATCACTTGAGTCTCCAAGTGATCTCTCTCTCTCTCTTTTTTTTCTTTTTCTTTTTTTTTTTTTTTTACATCTGCTAGCTGTTGATCTGACTCAAGCAGCGTTTCAGTCAAATGCGGCTGAGCAGTGCACAGTTGCTCATTCTGATGTTGCAATTCTGATTATTTTTGATTAGTTCTCAGAGAGAGATGCATGCTGTAAAAATGATTGCAGAGTTTGGCCGAGATCATCTCGACCCCTTGTTCTGAAATGAGTTATCAGAACGCTGACATTTATCTAAGAGAAGATGTGGGCATGGGTCGGTATGAGATTCTGACTATATGGCACAAAACAGCTTTATGAAAAAAAAAAAAAAAACTGAGAACAGTAAAAGAAACTTTATTCCTGCTGCTGCAAAAATAAATACAACATATTGGTTGTTTCATCTTTAATAAGTATACTGATGGCTTTATTGTTAAATGGATATTTACACTTAGACATCAGCAAGAGACATGTTAAAAGTACTTTTCAAGTGCTTATTGTACAGAATATGACCTTTTTTTCCTTTTTTTTGTTGCTGTTCAGCTGTTTATACAGTAACCAGAGCCGGCCCAAGGCACAAACAAACTGAACAGCTGGTTAGGGCCCTCCAAACCAACAGAGGGCCCCCTAGAGTACTAGAATTCTCACACAAGCCAGGTTTTATGAATGCATTTTTTACTTCAGGTTAATACATTTATGATAATTGTGTAAAATAAAATGTGTGATAATTGATGTTTATAATTTTACATATAAATGTAGTGAGACTCTACGGACTTCTCTCGGATTGCAATATCTTGTTGAGCAGCTCTTACAACCATGTGTGGGCCTGCCTAGATTTTAGTCTGGCTGGATGGGTAGACGCTGGATGAATTTCTTGTTTGGCTGCAGCTTTAATACAACCCATTTGTGCAAACCCAGTTGGAGACCATCTGATCACCTCAGCGGGGTTTCAAATTGGTAAAAACCCAGTACAACATGGGGGTGGCATCTGGCTGGCAATTACTTCCAATTTGGAAACTATAAAAATGATGTTAGACGTATAATGCATAGATGTCTGTACATGGATGACAGCATTAGCTGAGCTGTGGCCCTTCGATAAAATTGGTTTGGAACAGAAATTAACTGATTAACTAGTCAGGCTGCCTGCACATGCAGTCAGTCTGCAGCCGGCTGATGCGGCTAGTAGCTTCTCAACTTCAGTTAAAAAAAGATTGCACTTATGAAAGCATTTTTTCCTTCCACACCTCTGACACGCTTGTAACTTGTTCAAGTCCCACATTTATTTATTTATTTTTTTGAAATCAGATAGTAGGCACTTTTCTCAACTTCCAGTCACTCCCACACTTTCCCTTTCGTCTCAAAAGAAGATCAAAACTGTGGAGCATGTAACCTTTTAAATCAAGATTTGCACCAGTCAGGCTTTTCCTGGCCGATATCGATTTCCAGTTTTCACTTTTTGAGCATTTTCAGATTTATTTAAATGTTATTGTAAGAGCTATAATAAATGAAAGATGAAGGACATGTATGTCAGGTTATCATGGCTTCTAGACCCATAACTGAAAGTACTGATGTTTTGACTTGAATGAAATCTGGCCAGTTTGCTGAGATAATAGATCAACCACTAAAAATGTTTATAATAATAATAATAATAATAATAATAATACTACTACTACTACTACTACTACTACTACTACTACTACTACTAATAATAATAATAATAATAATAATAATAATAATAATAATAATAATAATAATAATAATAATAATAATAATAATAATAAACACACCAACAGTAAGACCTTTTGGAGGCCAAAAATGGTGGGAGTGTTGCAAAATTCCAAATAATGTTAAAGATAAAGATGCACCAATCAGGCTTTTGGTCGCCAAAACCTACTTCCTGTTTTCTTTTGGGTCTTACCTGCTGGTTTTCTAAGGTTATATGATTGTATGAAGAGTGCTGCAGGTTCTTAGAGACTGTAGCTGTGAACCCAGCAGAAAGCATAACAATCAAAACACATTTTTCTAAGCTGTATATCATTTTTTGTAATCAAACATAAGTGTGCCAAAGCACATCATATTGGCTGATGGTTTTCATAGAGAAAAGGGTGGGAAGTCTTTGTTGTGATGCGTTTCATTCTTAAGGACAAAGCAGATTTTACATTTTTTGACCTGCTGATGACCAGAAATTGTGGGATTTTTTAGTTCGATGCATTTAATCACTAGGGAAAAACTACTTTAGATTTTTTTTCCCCCACTATTTACCCTTAACCTTTCAGATCTGTGTAAGGAAAATCTGGCCGATGACCGCCGCATCTCCACTTAGACCGCCTGTATAGCTCGATGTCTGTAACCGACCCATGCCTACTCTCAATCATTATGAACCCAGTTTAAAAAAAATCATTCAATGCAGCAGATTCTGTTTTATGCATTTGAACCCGAATGTCATAAAATCCACGCCGCCGACCAGATATAACCTGTCTCCCTTCTTCTCGGATGGTTGGGTGTCTCCAGGTGATGCTGCTGGGAGATTCGGCGGTGGGGAAGACGTGCATCTTGGTGCGCTTTAAAGACGGCGCCTTTCTGGGAGGCAACTTTATAGCCACCGTTGGAATAGACTTTAGGGTGAGAAAGATGCTCCTGAAAAGATACACCTGACCTGTAAGATACACCTGTATGAACTGTGCAGTTATCTTTGGTGCTTTTACTCATTTTTCTCATGAGGTCATGTCTCCCCCCCCCCTTCTTTAATGACAACTATATAAACAACAAGCAATCCACTGGCAGGAGTGCCATCGGCCCAATTAGCGCCTGTTTCCACGAGGACCGCTTCATCCCTCCGCGATGATAGCACCAAATGTACAAATCCTCTCGCCAATCCGTCAGGTTCACAGACCACTTGTGCTGCTAGGAGCGTTGGACGGCTTTGTGAATGCCTTGGCAGATGCCTGCCCACGTCCCCGTCTCCTGGAAAGACTGGCCGTGGAGGAGTCACCCTGCTGTCGGAGGAGCTCCTACCTCGTCGCACAGAGAGACACACACACACACACATGCGTGCGCGCGTGTACAAGCGGAGGCAGCGGCCGCTGGAGGATTTCAAGCGAATGATTACCGTGCATCATCTTTGTCCGTGGCCAGGCCTGAAGTTGTGGCTCGCCTCCTGTCAAAAGAAAAAAAACACTTGCAGTAATGGCAAGCCGGGCGTAGTCGGAGAGGAAAGCGTTCTGCCAAAGTGATTATACCCTATCGACGGACAGAAAGGGACATTATTTATATCTAAAAAATCCAAAAAACTTTACATTTCACTTTTGCTCATGCAAAAGCAACAAGCTTTAGCTAAAACGCATCACAAAAAAAGGGAAGTGGCACTGGTTTACGTTCGGTGAAAGCCATAATTAATTGGTACCGTTCATTCAGAAAACGGGGCTAAGGGTTTAATTGCCTTTCTGTTCCCGTGCTTGCTCACGAGTCGGGGGTCCAAAGCTGCTTAGTAACGAAGCAATTTGGGATAAACAGTTCAGTTCAGTACGTTGAGGATGTCCTCTGTGCATGGTTAGGCAGGCTGTTGTGGCAGCTTTTACATGCTCGTCTATTTTGGGCATGCTTCCTTGTAGCAGTTACTCAGCATGCAGGCTGCTCTCACGTCATAATTGGTGGTGGTGGTGGTGGTGGTGGGGGGGGGGGGGGGGAAAAAAATGGAAACCCATGGCAACTAATGCAAGGGTTGAACCATGTTCCCTTCTGCCAAGGCAGAGGCTTCAGCAGGTGGCGGCTCTAGCTGTCGCCGATGGCTCGGAGCGGAAGACGGAGGCTTTATATTGTGGTGGAGGTAGTTTGCGTCTTTCTTTCCTCTTCGCCTGGATTTCTGTGCATTCACAAGAAAAGGCAGAGGCTGTTAGTTATGACCTGTCACTGATAAGGTGCTCCAGGAAGTGTTTTTTTTTTCTTTCTTGCTTCACTTCCTTCTGCTGTGTTTGTTTTTTTTTTCTCTCTATTGTGGTTTCTACTTTGCATACTTGGTGGTGACCAAGTTTTCAGCTGCAGCAGCAGGTCGTGATGACTGAATGAAAGTAGGCCTGCAGTGTTTTTTGCAGCCAAGCCGTGGTACGTTTAGCGCGTTTAGCGCTTTGCAAAGCATTCACACCCCTGAAGTATTTTCAGATTTATTTTTTTTTTTCTTACTTGAGATTTGTTTGTCATGCGTAAAAGAAAATTGATGCACACTTTTTTTTTTTTAATTGTTGCACACAGAAATCATAAAAGGTATGGCAGACGTTTCTGTCTGGCCCTTTTAACCTGCTGTGCTCAAAGAGAGCTTAGGTGGAGGGATCTGTTGACAGGACAACTTTTAGCCGTGCATTTTTTGCCCTTTATGGACACTCTTGAAGGAAAGCCCACCTGTTTGCCTACAGCACCGTCCCCACAGTGAGCCTGACTGATGGGAAGATTATCGGAGCTAAAAAAACAACACCACGCTGTCATGGCACTCTTGCGTTCCCGTTGTCTCCCCTGCAGCGTCTCCTCTCCGCTGTGCTCCGCTATGTTTCACACCGACCCGGTAAGGCTCGCTGGCTGGCGAGCTACTACCCGGGTGCTTTAAGCTCCACCTCCAGCCGGCAGTGTTTTGCGCCCTGCAGCTACTGAGCATCACTGTGTGGCATTAACACAACAAACCTGTGTGCAACAGTGGATTAGAAACGTGAAAGACTCCAGGCTGCTGCAGAAGTTCCCTCTTCCAGCTGGGCGAAAGCCAGAGATTCATTGGAATGTTGTTGCTCATAGCAGAGGCGGGTGGTAGAACGGCCTAGTCAAAGGCCACGCCTTTTTTTCTTTGGTATTTCACCAAGCATTTTAGAGCGCTGACGCAATTGAAGCCACGTGCGCCGCCTTGCATCGCGTCGATCTCACGGTTGGTGATCGTAAAACCGGAGAAAGCACAAAGGGGGTGTGAATACTTTTGCACGGCGCCGTATAGCGATAGAGATCAAACGTTTAAGAGAGTCCTTCCAACTCGTCTAAACTTTGTCAGCCTTGTCTTTTTTTGGGCTACAGGAAATCGGAGGGCACCCCTACAGGGCGGCAGGAAATTAACGGGGGAGTCCGTTGTTGTTACGCTGCCAGCCGTCTTTCTCACTCGGCGGTAATTAAGTCTAATCCCGGGACCTCGTTATTGTGTGGGTGTTGCAAATTACTTTCTCTGCCAGCACTCGAAGCCACTTTTAGCTGCCTCCTTTCTTCCGCACACACGCTGAGCCGCTGTGCTTTTCTGGCCCGCCGTCGCGTCCGTGCCGCTGTCAAACATATGCCGGATCGTCTCCCGCTCACGCTCCCTCTTGTCTCCGCAGAACAAAGTGGTGGACGTCGACAACCTGAAAGTCAAGATGCAGGTGAGAGCGTCGTTATCTTTTTTCGCACCTCTCGGCTCCTATCTGCTCATCTCGCCGGTAGACTTGTGAGCTAGACCGGACACTCAGCCAAACTCACCTGGTAGGACCTGCAGAGGCCAAATAAATAGATGTGACAAAATCAGACTCTCTTCAATAGCGTCTGTAAATCATGCGCCTTTCATATGACTTAACGCTCTGGCGAAAAATAGATACTGACAATAAATTTAGCCATGGGGGGTAAAAAAAAAAAAAAAAAAGGGGAAGTGAGACTCAGAGGTCTGTGTGATCGTTTCAGGCTGACTCTGTAGCAGAACGTAGGAGAGCATCCGCTGTCGTTCAAAGAGCCCTGAGGAGGACGGGGGGGAAAAAGCCTCAGCCCGTCTTCTTCGTCGCGGCTGCTTTAAACGTTTTGGTTAGAGCTCTGACTGATGAGGGGGGGGGGGGGGGGTTTCCCCACTGATGGATGATCGGCCTCGGTTAAATGGAAGGCTCTCTTATGTTTCCTGCTGTGAAGAGAACCTGAGAGGGTCAGGCTTCTGCGTCCCTTCGTGTTTAGGCCAGAGGCAAACAGGACGCCACAAAGTCACTAATCATTACTTCAGCGTAAAGGTGCATTTCTTTTAAATGCTTTAGATACATTGATTTTTAGAGGAATTGCTAGGGGTGTTAGTGACTGATTTTGTAAAAAAAAAAAAAAATGGAAAAAAAGATTTATTAACATGTTTTTTTTTTTGTTTCTATTTTTACCCCGCTGAGAATAAATGTAGTTGGATTAAAAACAGACTTTCTTTTTTGATATTTTCAGTGTGAGATGATGACAATGATATGAAGGCTGATTTTAAGTCAAGCTTTTTCTCGCTTCTGGTACCTTTTGGGTGCCAGTGAGTGGAAGGGGCACGGTGTATAAAAGTTATTTTTTTATTAAGAGTAGTTTTACAGAAATACGTTGGCAACAACAGCATAACGAAATCCCTTTTATCAAGTCGGTAAGGCAGGTTTTAAAAATGCATTCATAATTGTAACCACTATCAGTCACATTTTTATTTTCTAACTAGAGTTTTAGACGTAAAGTCTGCAGAGTTACATGTCTATCATCCTGCTGGTGGAACAGATATATCTACCACAGATCATATTGTGGGTTTGGCATCAACATTTCTACAGGATTGTTGTCAGGTGCAGGCGAGGTTGGTGAGGGCTTACCAGCTGTTCTCAGTCAGAAAAAGGAGAAGTCTAAATAAAGTAAAATAACAGTTTATCTGCTTCTGATTTGTCACAAGGTTTATAGCAAAATTAAAGATGTATCGACAAGACACGATAAAGTTTCGCTTTTTATTGATAAACCCTAATATAACCGATCTTTGATTACAAAAGCAGAATCTCAGAAATGATATTAGAAAAGGCCCAACCTTTAATTAGAGTACAACCATCCGCTGGGAGGGAAACCATGTGTTGCTGAGCAGCATTCACTTTTCTCCAGGGATTCCCCAAATCCACAATTCATTACAGATCTTTTTTTTTTTTTTTTTTTTTTTTTTTACATCTTTGCCCTATATTCCTAAAGCTCTCAGTTCAGGGAATAGGAAAAGATCAGATCTTGAAAAGGAAATAAATCTGCGAATAGACAAAACTTCAGTCAGTGTTTGAGTCCAGCTATTCTGAGCTTTTTTATAATTCTTCAGAATTTGCAACGTGCGCAATTTAATGACTTAAACAATTATTCTCTGTGACGCAAGTGTTTAAATAGCATAGTAAAATAAATGTAGGTGGTGTGCCAGTCTGTACGTACAGAATGTTTTTGTAGGAGAACCATGACGTCAGAAACACATCTACAGTACCTTGCAAAAGTAATCACACCTTGATGGGAAGATGGATGGCACTAAATACAGAGCAATCCTGGAAGAAGAAGAAGGAAAAAAAACCTGTTAGAGGCTGAAAAAGATTTGAGACTTCCAGCAGGAGAACAACCCTAAACGTACGGCGGTAGATGATACGGCTCAAAGCACAATCGCGTCAGAACGTCAAAGTTCAGACCTAAATTTAATGGAGAGTCCGTGGCAAACGTGGAGACGGCCATCTACAGAGCGTCTCCATCTGTCTCTAGATGCGCGAACCTGCCAGAGACAGACCCCAAAGAACCTGTAATCCTAGCAGAAGGTGAATTTTAACAAGCGTGGAGTCCTGTTTGCCGTTCACCACGAGCCATGCGGGGGACCAGAGCTACGGCGTAGAAGAAGGAGCTCGGTTTAGACCGCAGCAAAACTGAACCATTTGGCTTACATGCATAAAAAATAAAATAAAAGGCAAAACACTGCACATGGTGGCCCTGAACACCATCACCATGGTGAAACACGGTGGCGGCGGCATCATGCTGTGGGATGCTCTTCTTTAGCGGGGACGCAGCTGTGTTGATGGGAATACGGATATTGCTAAATATACCAATTTACTCTGACACCCCTAAATGAAGCCTAGCTTCCTGCATGCAGGAATGATTTTCCTTCTGTTTCAGTCATGGGCCGCTCTGTGTCGGTCCATCACATCAAATCCCAATAAAATATGTAGAAGCTTGTGATAGTGATGTGATGAAATATCTACTAATCTCTATATACTTTATTTTTGCTCTACAATATGCAGATCAAATTCTATTTAGCACTATATTTGAAAGCTCTTCCGCACTGTGCTGTGAGCTTCCTTTGTATCTGCATTGTGACGGTGCTTGTAGAGCGTTAATATTCCGCGGTGCCGCGCCGTGGCGGGCCGGGACCGGCCGGCAGGTGTCTGCGTGTGTCGGGCGCCGTGTGATTGTGCTGCTTGTTGTGCAGATCTGGGACACGGCTGGTCAGGAGAGATTCCGCAGCGTAACGCACGCCTACTACAGAGATGCTCAGGGTAAGCTTCGCTGCCTGTGTTTGACTTCTCCCCGCGTGTGTGGGTAATAAAGCAGCCAGAGATGGTGCATGAATGGAGGTGCTTCCTGTTAAAGCTGCTGTCCTCTCCTTCCCTTTGCAGCACTACTGCTAGTTTACGACATCACCAGCAAGCCATCGTTTGACAACATCAGGGTAAGGCTCCCTTTTCCACCTGCTCTCCTCCTGGTCCTCTCCTGTCTCCTACATCCAGAGCCCTCTCCCCGTCTCGTCCCGTGTGAAGCTCTGCAACTTTTCCTCTCTGAGGCCCAATTTAGAAAAGACACGACGCCGCCGCCGTCTGCTCGGCTACACGCTCCCCAGTTTCAGTAATGAAAAGCAATAAAAGCGCTCAAGGATAAGAATGACTCAGTGTCGGCGTGATTGATAAGAGCCGCGCTTACACTGCAGCGCGGCTCAGGAGGGAGAACAAGATAAAGGAGGAGAACGGGCGCTCTTCAAGTGGCGCTGTGTGTGTGTTTTGGTCATATCTCCTCTTCTTTTCTGTACTTTCTGAAGGCTTGGCTGACAGAAATACACGAGTTTGCCCAGAAGGATGTGGTCATCATGTTGCTCGGCAACAAGGTGAGCAAAAGCTTCCTTTTTCTGTGTGTGTGTGTGTGTGTGTGTGTGTGTGTGTGTGCTTTATGAACGGCGGGAAGGATATTGGTTTCTTTAGCGCAGTTTTAACACACTCTTATCACATTGGTGCAGACGTGAACGTTTGCCAAGGCAGAAAATTCTTCCAGTGTGACACGAATGCATGAAGGCAAAGTGTGCTTCGCTCGATGACGTGGAGAATCTGTCCTCGCTAAAAGATCATTTAAAGATTTCTTCGGTTTCTTTTTGCTTTTTTTTTTTTGTCACAATTCCATGTTGCAGAAATGCTGACATCAGACAAAGATAACCTGAGTCAACACAAAATGCTCTTTTCCAAGGACACTTTCATTGATTATTGGGGGGTGGGCTATCCATGCTTGCTTGGCCCTATGTGAAAATCTACCTGCTTCCCTCATTTTATCATTAACTGGGATTAACCAAATTCCTCGGGGTTAAATTTCGCTCGTACCAAGCAGAGCTGGTACGAGCATCTGGAGTAAATAAATCCCTCAATCAGAGCCTGCCTGGCAACACGAAGCAGGCTTAAAGATCTCAAAAAGCAACGCGTCATGCCGCCAGCTAAAGTAAACTCAAGAACGCATGAGAATAAAGGTACCGACATCTATCAGCCTAGAGGGGCGTTTAGGAAGCCATTTCCAAGGTTTTGGGACTCCGTGGTGAGCCTTCCCCTGCCAAAGTCATTTCAGGAGCTCATCAAGGAAATCACAAAAGAACCCGCGACGGCATCTAAAGCACCGCAGGCTTTAGTCGCCTCAGCAGACGTCAGACTTTATGGATCATCAGGACGATCCAAGACGTTTTGGAAAATATGCTGTGGACTGAGGAGAGAGGAGTGGGTGTTTTTTGGACGGTGTGCATCCCATAAAAACAGGCGTAGTACAACTACCCCAGTATGTCAGAATAAGGGAATCATACTGTTGCTGTCTAGCAGGAAACCCTGAAAGAGAATCTCGAACCAGCATTTTGTCAGCTTGAGCTTAAGGCCGTTTGGGTTGTGTTGCAGGACAACCATCCGAAGCGCTCCACCACTGAACGGCTCAAGAAACCAAAGTGGTAAACCACTCAAAGTGCTTTACGTGCACAAACCTCAACACCAATACTCAGATGAGTAGGGAACCCGGGGCAAGGGGAAGGAAACTCAAATCAAACCTGCAACCCCAGAAAGGGAAGGTTTCAGAGTGGCCTAGTCCAGATCTGGACTTGAGTCTGATTGAAATGATGACCTTAAACAGGCTATTTATGCTCCAAATCTCTCTAATATGGCTGCATTAAAACAATTCAGCAAACAAGAAGAGGCAAAAATTCCTCCACATGGATGTAAAAGACTCATTCCTAGTTATCCCCTACTTGTGAGGGGGGGTTTTGGCCCCAAGGACGGCACAACCAGAAGGTCAGAAGGTGTCAGTGTTGTAGTACTCGAGTCCGAGACTCGAACTGGAGTCCGAGTCATTAGCTAAATTTAGAGACTCGTGACTTGACTTGGACTTGAGCACTGATGACTCGAACTTGGACTCGGACTCCTACATTCAGATCATTCTGACTCGGAAATTGAGAAAAAGACTCGACTTTTTTTATATCATTAGGCTATAATTTTAATATGTCATTACAATATTATTTGGTGTATGATTTTAATATCTAAATTATTATTGCAATGTGGTGGAGTGTGGATTTTTTTTTTTAGTTTAAAAACATGTAGGCTATGCTTACTTTAGTGCGGAACTTGGACTCTACTTGATCAATAAGGACTCGACTCGGACTTGACTCAGACTCGACTCGGATTGTTTTTTTTAATGACTCGGACTTGAACACTGGAGACTCGAACCTGGACTCGGACTCGAGGCATAGTGACTTGACTACAACACTGGAAGGTGTAGGAACAGTTTTCACACAGGGCTGGGTTGGCTTGGAGAGCCTCGCTCTCTTAGTAAAGGAAGTCAGAATTAGAAAATTGCATTTTGTATCCAGTGATGTTATCTTTGTCTGATTTCTCACATTAAAGTGTGACAAAAAAAAAAAAAGAAGAAGCAAAACCATAGCTTCATAACAGCCTTCCTATCGGGCCCCCTCAGCTTCTCTCCTTTTTGCTTCAAACTGCTGAGCCAGATTCTGGGCAGAGCTGAAAGAGACTGAATCCTTTCCCTCCATTTCAACCAGCAGTCGCTGCTTATATTTATCTAAAACGCTCCCTCTGGTGGTTCAGAGAGAACTCATCAAAGGGTCGCGGGTGTCACGTAGCAGCAGCTCACATCCTTTGCTGTGAAAGCAGCAGGACCGGCGGCGTCGGTCTGAGCGCTGCTCCTCTGCCGGGGGGGAGATGCTGCCGTCCCATCGGTTCTGATGGAGGCCCGGCGGCCGGAGAAGGAGGCCAACAGGACTCAGAGTGACTCATTTTATGCTGAGTCCGTGACCCCCTGACATGTTTTTATTTGTCCCTCACAGTCAGACATGGCTGCAGAGAGGGTGGTGAAGACAGAGGACGGAGAGAAGCTGGCGAAGGTGATGAAAGACGTCTTTTAAGTGCTCGCATCCGCATGAATAAAACACGCCGTCAGTGCTTTCCACTAATGTTCTTATTTTGTTTCCGCTTCAGGAATATGGAGTGCCGTTTATGGAGACCAGTGCGAAGACGGGAGTTAACGTGGAGCTGGCTTTTCTCGCAATAGCAAAGTAAGTCTTAAGGCTGCTGTGATCCTCATTTAACCGTAGCCACGGATTAAACGTCGTTGGTTTGAAGTGGCAGTTCTGATGAAGAGCAGTCTCCTCAGATTAGCTCGTTTTGTGAGAATATCATTCAGCTTTTCCTTCGTGTTTTGTTCTGTTTTTGGATTGCATTGATTGTGTGTGTGTGTGTGGGGGGGGGGGGGGTGTGTGATTGTGTACCTCCTTTAATCAGTTTGCTGTGCTGCCATCAAGTGGTGAAAACAAACTTTCAGAAGTCGAGCCGTTTAAAATAGATTATGTTAAGAAACAAATGTAAGAGGGTTTATTCAGCCGCTGCCGTCACAAGTCAAAGAACGAGACGGGAAACGCCTTTTGTGGGCTTTTGATTGGCTGCTTTTAACGTTCTTTGAAAGTTAGCTGTTAAAGTTAGCCGATGAATAGTTTCAGACGAGATTTTGAATAATCACCTAAAAGTCAAAAGTCTTGTGCAGCTTGTTTAATCTGTTTTTTTTTTATTTTTTTATTTATGGACTGTGAATTACCCTTCAAATACATTATAGGATAGACCTGCACTGCAAAAACGGAACTAAAAATAAGTAAACCTTTCTTAAAATGAGTGTACCTGTCCTTGATTTCACCAGGTAAATAAGATGATTTGCCAATGGAATAAGATGTTTGCACTTAAAACAGGAACAATTCATCTCCATCATCTCATTTCAAGTGCAGGATGTCTAATCATCTTATTTTAGGGGACAAAATACTCATCCCATTGGCAGATAATATAATTTACCTGCTCAAATCAAGGACAAAAAAATTGAATTTTAAGAATATTTTACTTATTTTTAGGTCCGTGTTATTATAGCACGACAGTGTCCTAACAAATGTCACATTTATTTCTGTCACAACCACAAGATTTTTGGGAGGTATCAAAATAAAGTGGCATAAAACTGTAGAGGAAAAATTGGCAACTTTGTTTTTAACAAATCTGAAAAGTGCTGCACTCATTCCCCCTCCCGAGTCGAGACTATGTAAGACAACCTTTTGCAGCAATTACAGCTGCACGTCTCTTTGGGTACATCTCTACGAGGTTTACGCATCTGGAGACTAAAACATTCGCATGTGCTGCTTGGATGGAAAACATCCGTTAATATCACATTTTAAATCTCGCCAAAGTTTCTTTATTGGATTTGGGACTGGACTTTGACTGGGGCGCTCCAACAATGGGGGAAATACCTGAAACACGCAGGATGCCGCGTCTTGAGGACTGGAAATGGTCCCCCCTGATCTAAACCAGCCGTGTCGGCATGTTTAGCGTTGTTGTCCTGCTGGAAGGGGAACCTCCACCTCAGTCTCAAGTCTTTTGAATTGCCCTATATGGAGTTAGCAACATCTTTATCCCCGCTGAAGAAAAGCCTCCCTACGACTAATGATGGCGGTGGCAGCGTCATGATTTGCTTCAGGTTTTGTGCAGTGTTAGTTTCCCTCCACACACAGAGTCTTGCATACAGGCCAGAAGGTTTAAGCTTGGTCTCGTCTGAAAAGAGCTTCTTCTTCCACATGTTAACAGGGTCGCTGACATGGCTTGTGGCAAACTGTGAAAGTTCTTTTAACGATGACTTTTCTTCACTCTCCTTTCTACGAGTGGATCTCTGCAGCTCCTCCAGAGTTGGCGCTGGCTGTTAGGCGTCCTCGCTGATCAATGCTCTCCTTTAGCGGCCTGTGACTTTAGGTAGACAGCCGTGTCTGGATAGCTTAGCGGTTGTGCCACGCACCTTTCAGGTTCAAATGAACTGAGCAGCGCTCAGCGAGGTAGGGGTGGGCGATGTATCGAATATACTCGATGTATCTCGAGTTTTCATCGGCGCGATATTGAAAATGGCTTTATCTATCGCGACCATCGCGTGCAAATTTTCACGGCAAGATTGAGCCGTTGTATTTAATTCACTGTGAGTTTAGTTTCTCCCACATTCTGTGAACGCATCATTTGTTCCCCCTCCAAGCCAAAAAGCGCTCTGGCCAAACACACAAAAACGTACCCGTGCAATTACTTAAGTTGACGAGACGGCGAGAACTATGGCGACAGCGTTTCAGCCAGAGGTTTGGATTTCACATAAAGGATGTTGAACAAAACGCGGTAATTTGCAAAACATGCCGTAACACCATATATCCCATATGACAGAAAAAAAACGTTTGTTTAAAATTTCCCAGGACCTAAAGAGCAACGGAAACATTTTTGAGATGCTCTGAATATGTAGCTGCGACTGGTCAGTTGATTTTATACTTACACAATACAAGCTTTTGTTTTTGGGATTGTCACATTTTTATTATACAGATTTATATGTCTTAAGCACAAAAGAGCACCTTTTATTTCAGGTTTATTTTGTGTCAGACTTTTCCTTGGTGTTCCTTTTGGCCTTGGGGATGTTCTGTTTTTAAGGTCCAGTGGTGATCACGAAAGAGCTTTAATGTGACAATATTGTAATTTGTGAAAAGCTTCTATGTGCAGCTGTGGTTAAGAAATGGCTAAAATATAACATTCTAAATTAATTTTTATTTTGCAATACATTTTGGTCACACTTTATTTGAAGGGGTGTACATAAGACTGACATTACACTGTCATAAACATGACATAACCCCTGTTATGAACATAAATGACTTTTTATGAATGTTTAGGACTGCTGTCATTAATTGTCATTCGGTAAATTATGACACTATTAAAGCAAAGTTGACATTGTTTAAAATTTCTTTGTTATGACAACTTGACATTAACAGAGACAAGGTTAAGTTTAGGCCTTAATTTGGGATTAGGTTAAATTTAGGACTAGATTTGGGATTCGGTTAAATTAAGGGTTTGGTTTGGGATTAGGTTAAATTTAGGGCTTGATTTGGGATTAGGTTAAATTTAGAGCTTGATTTGGAATTAGGGTAAATTTAGGCCTTGATTTGAGATTAGGTTAAATTTAGGCCTTGATTTGGGATTAGGTTAAATTTAGGGCTTGATTTGGGATTAGGGTAAATTTAGGGCTTGATTTGAGATTAGGTTAAATTAAGGGTTTGGTTTGGGATTAGGTTAAATTAAGGGCTTGATTTGGGATTAGGTTAAATTAAAGGCTTGGTTTGGGATTAGGTTAAATTAGGGGTTGATTTGGGATTAGGTTAAATTAAGGGTTTGGTTTGGGATTAGGTTAAATTAAGGGCTTGATTTGGGATTTGGTTAAATTAAGGGCTTGATTTGGGGTTTTGTTAAGTTAAGGGCTTGTCATAACAAAGACATTTTAAACAATGTCAACTTTGCTTTAATAGTGTCATAATTTACCGAATGACAATTAATGACAACAGTCCTAAACATTCATAAAGAGTCATTTATGTTCATAACAGGTGTTATGTCATGTTTGTGACAGTGTAATGTCAGTCTTATGTACACCCCTTCAAATAAAGTGTTACCTACATTTTTTATTAATATGAGATATGCCAATGCAACTTGAGGCACTATTTGGCTAAAAACATTTGTTATTCAGGGTTATTTGAATATATTGTGATATATATTGTGTATCTCGATATAGCCCAAAGATATCGTGATATTAGATTTTCTTCATATCGCTCACCCCTACTGTGAGGTTTTCAAAGCTTGAGACATGGTTTTGTAGTTGTTTTGTCTCAGAACTGTCTGCTTTGACAGTGTTTGTTAGATAGCCTACATATCTAACCTAAGGTTAATGTTGCCGATTTTCTCTTGCAAACTTATGAGGATGCCTTCACCGAATCTCTATTAATGCTGAGATTAAATTACACGCAGGTGGGCTCCATTTAAAAATACGGTGTCGTCTGAAGAAAATATGTGCCGATGGATTTTATTTGGGAGTATCAGAGTAAAGGGGCTAAATACAAGTGCACTTCACATTCATTTTATTTGGGGGAAAAAAAACTTTGATAACTGTGCAGAATCTTCCCACCACTTCACAATTACACAGTGAATACTTTCCCAAGACGTTGTTTCTTCCTGCTGCATCAACCTTTTTTTAAGCAATTTGAGCTAGGTCGGCTCATCTGTCAGACCTGCTGACACAAACTTCTGCTTTCTTCCTCATCGGTCAACCTTGGTCGCCCAAACCTGCGTCGCTTGTCTATTGTTTTTTTTTTTTTGTTTAGTCCTGAAAGCTGAGGATTACGAAGGTCCATCCTGAGCAGCAGGAGAAAGATGCAGCATGATCCAGCCTCTATCCATCACTACTGGCCCTTGAAAAAGTCCTCCTCGCACCATCTCTTCACTAATTTTATCCAATACATCAGCTTGAGGGAGAGATGGCTAACCTACTGTTAAATATGATGTAAATGTATCCATTTTTCTATTTCAGTTTCCCCCCCTCTTAACTTTACAGGTTTTATAAAACCTGAGCATCCCCGTTGAGAAAGGTAATTCTGAAATCTTACTTTTTAAATATGGGATCAGATTATGGGTCCTCTTTAAACTACCCTGAAAAAAACATGCATGAAAAACATGAAATTTAGGCAGCTTTATATGAGCTAATTTAATTTCTTCCACTACTGTTATCACCAAATTAAATATTTCTCACTCCATTAGCGCTTACCGACAAAATAACTTGCGGTCATAAAGTCAATCTGCCCACAGATGTCAGTAATTCTTGCACATTTCCCTGCTTGTAATAGAAAAAGGAAAACTAAATTGATGGAGAATGTATTTTAGCACATGTCCGACGACCGTGTTTCAGATCAGGGGAGTTTGTGTTTGAATCTTCTTCCTACTTGCAATTGACCTTCTGTGAGTTAACCTTGCTTGTTCCTCTCAGGGCTGTTTATTGTACCATTTTGTGCGCGGCTGCTGTCTCGTCTTGTCTGACTCCAGCTTCTAATCCAGTGTAATGGTGTTTAGCTAATTTGGAGTCTGTTGCTGTTGTCTTCCTTTTTAATGGTATTGCGTGATTGAAACTCCCACCTGGTGTCAGACATTTACCATGCAATTTATTTTCCCTGTGTAGATGCCCGTCAAGCTGAATGGCAGGAAATACTTGTTATTGTTGTATTTTTTTTTTTTTTTTTTACCAGCTCAGGTTCCAGGCACTGCATAGTGACAGCTTGCTCAGCGTGGAGAGAAGTCATTCATACAGATAAAAGGCTTTAGATTGATGGTGAATTTCAGTCAGCGCTTTAGGTTTCTTGCTTCGTCAAACAACATAACAATCTAAAAAACAAAAACAATGGTGAGTCCTTATGTTTGCATAATTTTTTTTAAGTGCATACATTTAAAACAATGCATTTAAGTTTTATTTAGATTATTTCCATGAATACTGGATGCCAGATGATTCCCACCTAGGGTTCTTCAGATACACTAGTCCAAAGACGGCAAGCTGTTTTTGTCTGAATTCAAATGCAAATGAGGAAAAATGTTCAATTTTTGTCTTCAAGACATGCTGGTAGTTTAATTATCCAGCATTTGTTTATAGATAATTATGATTGAATATCCTCAGCACAACAATGGCCACGTGCTATATCTCATACTCTGAGAATTTTGAGAGAAGCTGTATAGAAAGTAAAGATAATAGACCAAACCACCAAGCCGTGCGCTACGCCATAACTAAGTATTTGCCCCCTTACAGTTCTTTTCTCTATTTCTTGTTTGTTACAGTTAAAGGAGCAATACGTAAGATATTTACTGTCAAAGGAACCCAAATCATTGTCACCTGGGATGGCGGTAACATTCCCTATAAACAACCGGTTCATCAACAATGTCTTAGTCACGTTTTCCTCCTTTCAAACCTAGAGTTACGGTCAGGAACTACTTTGGTTCAGTGCAGCCTGTGTTTACTTCCTGGTTCCTGAGCCAATCATATGAGAGTTCCCAGGGTTCCCAACACAGAGCGCAGCTTTTGGTATTTTATTTGGGCAAAAGAGGTGGATCTCAGTAAGATAATATAACAGAATACAACATCATATACATGTCCTGTGTAAGTAAAGATTTAGTGGAGTTTTACAGCAACAACGAACCCTTGAGTAAATGGCTGGTCTCCGTCAAAGTCACTGTGTATGTGTTGTTCCGATTTTAACCACTAGGTGTCATTATTATTACTTAATGTTCCTTTAAACATTTCAGATTCTTAAACAAATGTTAATATTGCACAAAGATAACCTGAATAGGTACAAATTATGATTTTATTCATCAAAGGAAAAAGTAATTGCTCCAAGACAAGGTCTTTGTTGGGCAGTACTATAAAGCTTGGAGCTCCACACTACTCAAGACATTTCGAATTGAGAAAGCTTTCTGGATTGGAAGTGAAACGTTTTCAAACTTCAGAGAAAAAAAAAGTCCAGTTGTTTTGTTTTTTTTAACTTTTTTGGAATGACCATGACCCAATAACTGGGCGTTCCACAACGACAATTAAGCGTTTGTCATAACTGTAATTAAGTCTTTTAAATAGCTGGGGAAGAATCTTGTTTCACTCTTCTTTGTAGGTTTTCTTTCTACAGGCGCATTGGTGGGTTTTCAAGAATCAACGACCTGTTTAAGGTCTGCATCGAACATTTAAGTCTGGACTTTGTCGGTGCTTTGACTAGGCCAGAAAGCAGAACTGACATTGTTCCATTAATTAAGGCAAATCATTGGGGTCCAGAAGCAGCACAGCAGGCCCAGACCGTTACACTTTTAATTTTCAACACATGTAATGAGATAAACACCTTCCACGCTTACATCGGTCCACTATCCTCTCCTAAAACTCTTTTTTTTTTACAGAATATTGTGTACTTGGCAGAATTTCAAGGTGAAAACTACTGCTGAGCAAACATAACACAAAGGTTGGAGGCAAACCTTTGTGCCAAAATGGCGCTCCCATGGAGGCTATTTTTTCTCTTATTGAGGTAACTGAGACCTGCGGTGCTTAGATGTTGTTTTGGTTTCTCCATTTCTCACAGTAGTTCATAGCCTCAGAAATCGCTCTGTAATCTTTTCCAGAATGATAGATGGCAGAAACTTTGTTCCTCACTTATGCTTCCATTTTTTTTTTGATTTCAGTATGATCTGTTGCTTTTTTAGACATTTTAGCCTTACTGCTGTTGTCACAAAGGTTCTGTTTAAAACATTTTTTAACAGAACGGTAAAATTGCACGCACTGTTCCAAAAAAACGTGGTTAATCGAAGGTAATTTCTGATTTGGTAAAGCAGGCTTGGCTTCCCCTTAATAAGTTAAATAATTATTTGAAAACTAATTTATAGTCACTCAAGTTACATTGTCTGATATCAAAAAGTTGTTTGATAATCTTTTACATCATAATATGACCAACAAAAAAGACAAAAAAAAAGAAGACGTCTGTAAGTAGCAGAACACTGTTACTCAGAGGTGTGGGTTTGATATATCTTAACAAGAACGAACTGGATGCTGTCAAACCTGATTTAAATTAGCCTATACCAGTCCTGTGGGTCCATGCCTCTGGAGGAAAATATTGTTTGTCAGCATAAAATACAGCAGTGAGATCTCACAAGGCAAGTATGAACACGTCTAAAAACTGATTCCAGGTCAGAAATTGTGCACCTGGTTTCTCAGACAGTCACACATAAAGTGTAATCAGCCGATTCCTTTCTTTGCTTAGTGCTGTGTCAGCTGCATGTTATGTCTGAATCTCTAAGGTCCAATACACAGGACAGCGTTGCAACTCACTTGCAAGAACAACCTACATAGAGACATATTTATATACACTGCACTGTATAAAATATACATTTTTTCCTCTGATTAAACATTTCCCATTTGTGGTCAATTAGGTTTACCAATATTATTATTTTTTCTAAATAGCAGATTTTTTTTTTCAGAGACAGAGGTTTACATACACAAAGATTACTGCGCATTTAATGAATTATGGACGGACCAAATAAATCTGATCAGTTCACAACATCCGAGGTACTTGGAGACATGTCGTTGTATGTGTTTTAAGGCGACGCCTCAAACACACAGCTTCCTTTCATGGCGTTATGGAAAAGCATAAAGGAACCCGGCAAGACATCAGGAAATATTGTGAAACCTCCTCGAGCCTGATTCATCCTTAGGTACAACTTCCAAGTGTCTGAAGGTGCCACGTTCATCTGTTCAAAACAATTATATTCAAGTATAAACATCAAGGTACTGTCCAGGTACTGTCCACACGCTGCTCAGGATAAAAAGATATTCAATGGATAAGGAATTGTAGGCTCACTTCTGACTTTGACAAAACTGATATAAACAATGATCTCTCATTATTCTGGCGTTTAGCAAACAGAAACACTTTTAATAATCCTAAGAGACCTAAAAAAAACAAAAACAGAAGGGTTGTGTCTTTGAAACAGCGTTTGCAGCAGGGTTGTAATTATATTTAACAGCCTTTAATCATGCAGGCAGAAACAATGATTTGGTATTGATCCGTGTCTTCACCACAGTCCCTAATGAGGAAGGTACACTTAAGAGAGAGCTGCAGTGGGAGTCAAAGCCCATAGTTTCAAAAAGGTCTTCCTGATGAAGAGATAGCAGCAGATTCTGCAAACAACCCCTGGTCTCCGTAGACACTAAGGAGGACTAATTTCACCAAGTCACAAGCTCTGCTTCCTGCAATACCTAGTCCCATGTCAGAAGGTCTGTGTTTTAAACTGAGTGGAGAGCGGAGATGTTTGGCGACAGCATTTCTGTTTTGGTGAAAGAGACGCCAAGAGCATCGTCCCCAGAGGGGGGGCTTCATCAGATTATCATTCAGCAGAGTTAACTATAAATAAAGATCCAGCGTTGGGCTTAAATGTAGGCGATTTGTTGTCTCCGTGTGATGTCAGTTTTAAGCGTAAGCTGCGATAAATGATATTCCACCGGAGGCATTTCTGATCAAATCTCAATGCTCCAGCTTTTTCCTGTCTCCCTCCTCCTTTTCTCATATTCTTGATTTGTTCGCGCTGTCTGTGCTCCATCCCACACGTGTCCGCCCCCCTCCGCCTCTAACTTCCTGTCTCTGCCTCCCTCCCCTCTTCTCTGTCAGGGAGCTGAAGCACAGAGCGACGCAGCAGCCCAACGAGCCCAAGTTCAAGATGCACGACTACATCGAGTCTCGGAAGCACAAGTCTGGGTGCTGCAGCCACGGCTAGCCGATCTCCAAGGCCGCACGAAGAGACGGGTGCAGGATGAAGGAAGACGGAGGGGAGGGATGGGTGGGATTTGAAGATGGGGTGGAGGTAAAAGAATAAAGAAAAATGTCTGATCTCTCTTATGAAAAGCCAATCCAAGCAACCATACGCCCCCCCCCCCCCCCCCCCCTGAGAGGCGGATGTTCTCGACCTCTGCCCAGAGCTTATGGCCGAGTGAAAGCGAATCTGGACTTACTGCCATCCTTTTGCTGAAATGTGAATTTAAATAGTTTGTGTAATGTGTAGAAACGTTTGTGATCTTTGTGGTGACAGTTGTGTCCGAGTGCAAATCAGGAGTTCCAATCTGAAACGCTTTAGGGACTCCCTCGACAAACGGCAGGTTTTCATGGATCATTCAAATGACTGTTGATGTGGATATAGCATTTTTTATTTTTTTATTTTGTTTTGCAACCAGGGTTTTCGTCATTCCAGTTTGATCAGGCTGTGAACTGAAGCCCCTCCTCCTGGCCTTATGGTCTTCATCTTCAATCGAGAGCTCACAGTGGGATTGTAGCTAAATGGCCCCGTCTGTTCACATCTGTAACGCTGTTAGATAGAATAAAGCCAATACTTTGAGGGCAATTACCAAACCTCGTGTCTGTCTGTACGTTCGTATCAAGAGACTATAGATGACTATAGATGACTATAGATGTACAGTTCCAGTTAGAAGTCTACATCATGCTCATCATTTGTGTAATGTCGCTTTTATTTAGGCTTTTAATACTATTTTAACTGTTCTTTTTTTATGTGGCCATGTTTTACAACATTAAACTTCATTGATTTTCCAAAAAAAAAAAAAAAACTGGATGCACAAGTTTGAATTTATTGTGCTTTTCTTCATTACAAAGGGGGTGAAATTAGTGCAGCTTAACGCTGATGAAGACAGACGGTGTCATCACTTTTGTCCACGATAAAGTTTGCACATCCGTATCTTTAATGCCTTTTGAAAGTCGAGGAACCGGTTCAGGTACTTCCTGGCAAATGCTCAGAGAATCCCTGATTTCAGTGGTTAAATGTCCCTAAACAAATTGCAGAGCAACCGCATATTTTTAGCAATCAGTCAAATCTGACTTAATAACGGACTTTTCACATCAGAACTAGTACATTTCATTTAAATCAGATGGTTCCCTGGGGCAAACCCAGCTAAGAGACATAAACTAAATTTTCAATAGGTTTAAAAAGGTACGTCAGGAAGATAGCTGGCCATATCCATCCAAAACCGGCTTCATTGGGAGCTTGGCATTGTTGTTCATGTCAGAACACCGAACTGGTACCAAGACTCAGCCGTCTAGCTGTCGACTTTGAAGTAAAGTTTTTTTTTGGAGGTGGTCCTGCAATTTGTGCAATAAACCAGTCCTTCAGCATGACTCCAACCACTATGCTTAGCATGCTTGTTATTCTTAGGCTTAAAAGCTTCCCCTTTGGCTCCTAGAAACTCACTTCTTGTCATTGTGGCCAAGGGGGACTTTCACATCGAGCTAGTCCAAGAGTCTGGGAGTCATTTTCACCACTTCATTTGGTCCGGTTCACTTTCACACTGAACTTTTTGACCAAAACAATTTAGTGAACTCTACCTGTTCCACCTCGGTTATGCCAGGCCCTTGTTGATGGCTGCAAAAAAAAAAGGGGGAGAGGTCCCTTTGTTAGAAGGGACTTTTTTTTTTGTTAGAAGTGGTGTATATGTATATATTTGAGCCTGTACGTTTAACTTGAAGAAAATGCACAATAAATTCAAACTTCCTGTTTTTAAATATCTTTGAAGCTGTACGTGGGAGAATTCAGGGAGAACAGTTCAAGGAAATCAGCAACAAGAGCAAGTTTACCGAGACAGTTATGTCCATGATGTTCGTGATGTGTGCAAACGTCTAGGTGGCGCTGTACCATGGCCACACACACACACACACACACACACACACACACACACACACACTTTTACTTACACACATTTTTACTCACACACAGACTTCCACAGCCATTGTTGTGTCTCTTCTAATGATGGATGTTGTCGTTGAGACTGTGCCAAGCTGTATTTGTTAACGCACCCCGCTGTGTATCACTTTGTACACTGTTCATTATGAATGTCTAGTTGTCTGTTTTTGTTTTTTTTCCCCCTCTCTTTTGAGGCGTCACGGTGATCACAAAGTGCCATTAAAGTGCTTTGTTATCGTACGAAAGATATAAAAAAGTATATTTTGTAATGTACGTGATGTTGCCTTATTGGGGTCTGTCTCGTCTGTGCCGCTGCATTGTGTGTTTGTCGGGGAAAACGGGAGTACACTGCAAAAAAGGGAACTAAAAAAAAAGTGAAAATTTCTTGAAATGTGTGTATTTGTCCTTGATTTGAGCGAGGAAATAAGATGATCTGCCAATGGAATGAGTATTTTGACTCCTAAAATAGGATAATTAGATAAGCTGCACTTGAAATAAGATGATGGATTTGAGTTGTTCCTATTTTAAGTGCAAAAATCTTATTCCATTGGCATAGTCTTATTTACCTGCTCAAATCAAGAACAAACAAACTGATTTTAAGAAAATCTTGCTTATTTTTAGTTCAGTTTTTGCAGTGTAGGAGTCCATCCTGAGAGATGAGGTGTGCTGAGGTCAGTGAGCCACAGTGTGGCAGCAGCTCCCTGTTTATTATCCTCTGGGTATAAATACAACCAGTACACCTTTATAACTGCAGGACAGGTAACAATAAAAGTATTGATCTTTTAATCAATAGTAATCAAACAGAAAATCATTAAAATTATAATAAATTATTTTATGGGGTTGATGTTTTGTTCTTTTTCTTTTGAATTACAGTGCGTGGATAACGCGTGCGATTCTCTGTATCCTGTGTTACACATGTAAGCGTCCCCTCTCACCCCCTCATCCATCTATAGGATGAGTCACACTGCAGATGCAGGGATGAGTTTGTGCATTTCTTTCTTTCTTTTGCTGTAAAAAAAAAATGAATCAGTTTCATTACTTTCTATGGCAAGCTGATAGGCAAAAAACAGCAGCAAACCGCTATCGGAAAGGAGAGTGAAGAACTCCCCACATAGCTCCAGAAATGACCAGTTTGTTCGCTCCAATGATGGATTACTTAAGGGGAGTGCTAAAGCAATTTAAGCAAAACCTATTCTGACTAAAAAAAAAAGCACCAAAAGTTCAATCCCAGGTTTTGAAAAAACTATTTGGTCTCATGGTGGCATGAAATCAAAACAGTATAAATAAATAATTCATATACAGCATGACTGATGATCCGGAAATGAAATGTAAATAATAATCAGCAAAGAGCCGAGGTGCACCATTCCTCAGGTGTTATGGTGCTCAATGCAAGGTTTTTAACTAAAAACTAATTTGATATCATCTTTCTGATGCTGACATACTGTTTAATATCCATAAAACAATGTTAGATTGCTTTGTGGGTAATTGTTTGGTAGATTTAATGGCAGGCTGGTATTAACAAAGTATATACATAGTTTGTTATAGTTTACAGAAAACTTTATTAGCTTAAGAAAAGAGAATCAAAATCAAAACAAACAAAAAAGCAGCAAA
This sequence comes from Fundulus heteroclitus, assembly GCF_011125445.2. Lineage (NCBI taxonomy): Eukaryota > Metazoa > Chordata > Actinopteri > Cyprinodontiformes > Fundulidae > Fundulus > Fundulus heteroclitus. The sequence continues at coordinate 1,870,668 of NW_023396901.1, forward strand.
ACTCTAAAGACAAAAGTTTGGTTGATTTGAGAAAGCCTGGCATAGACACTTTTAAAAGGCTGTTAAACGATCAAAATCTAAAGAAATTAAGGAAGACTCAAGACTATATAGCCTACATGACAGTAGATGGACCATAACATGTGTTGAAATAAATACCTTAGCTCAGGGGTTCCCAAAGTGGGAGTCAGGACCCCCTGCACTCAGCTCTTATATAAAGAACACGACTTTATTCTCGCAATTTTATGTCGTTACTCTCTTAACGTTATGACTTTAGTCTCACAAACCTTGTCTAAAGTGCAAATAAGTTTTTTTTTCTTTCATAAATGGGACGGGAAAAGGAAGGGCTCGCCCTGGGCGCCACTCATGCAAGAACCGCTACTGTTCTTCTCCCGGATCGCCCCCGGTCTGCGGTCACTCCTCTCCCGCTTTGCATAAAGCAACAGCTGGGCTGTTCCGTGAACGCACCTCCCTCTTCCTGAGCGGCTGCAGCAGCACTGCGACGCCTTCACGGCCGAGTGGGTTTAACCCGGGTAGATCTGATCGGCAGACCCGGGTCGGCACCCACCAGAGCCACACAGCCAGCGTTAAATCCCGCGGAGTGGCGGCGACAACTTGAGGGGAAAGTGGAGCAAAGTGAGGAGCGTGGGCCCCCACGGACTTACTTATCTCCCCTACAGGACGGGGGGCTGGGTGTTTTTGTTTTTAAGGGACACCGCTCGTTCTCCAACCAACACGCCCACCCGCCCCCGGGAGCATCCTGAGAAGTCTCCGCCACGTCCGCTGAGAGGGAGCAACAGGTTGCGCCGCGCCGAGAAGGAGTCAGAAGCTCACCATGCCGAGCAAAAGCCAGTACCTGCGGCCCCGGCTCTGCACGCTGCACAGGGGCGACAACGGCTACGGCTTCCACCTCCACGGGGAGAAGGGCAAGACGGGCCAGTTCATCCGCCTGGTGGAGCCCGACAGCCCGGCCGAGTCCTCGGGGCTGCGCGCCGGAGACCGGCTCGTGTTCGTGAACGGCGACGAGGTGGAGAGCGAGAGCCACCAGCAGGTCGTGTCCCGGATACGAGCCACCGTGGGCCCGCTGGAGCTCATCGTGGTGGACCCGGAGACGGAGCAGCTGCTCAAGAAGCACAACTTAAAGTGTCTGAAGGAGTACGTGTCCGAGGGGCTCCCCTTACCTTTGGAGGAGGAGGAGGAGGAGGCGGAGGAGGTGGAGGTGGAAGAGGAGAAAGAGGCAGAGGAGGAGGAGGTGGTGGTGATGATGAAGGAGGACACGGAGGTGGTGAAAGAGGACACGGAGGTGGAGGTGGTGGTGAAAGAGGACACGGAGGCAGACGCGACAGAAAACGGGGATGTGAAGGTGGAGGATGAAGAGGAGGTGGAGGTGGAGGTGGCGGAGCAGGACAAGGAGGAGACACCCAGGGAGCTCACCCCGGTCCCCGTGTTGCCGGACAGGACCGCAGAGGTCCGTGAACAGGTGGAGAAGAAGCTGAGCGTCAGCTCCGAGAAGGTGAGTGAGTCACGTGACAACCTCCACCTGCGGGCCGCTTTAATTAGGGCCCAACACCGCCCGGCTCTAAATGACCCGATAGTTATCAAAGTTTGGTGACAGCTGCCAGACGCGCGTGCGTTCGTTAAGAGCTCAGGTGTGGCGGAGAGGTGGGGGCAGGTGGAGGTCATCGGAGAAAGAAAGGGCACTCTGTGTCGGTAGGATGGAGCCAGAATGCGCCTTTCTCCTGAGAAACTTTATCACACCACCTCCTCTGAGACAGACCCGGCTGCAGAAACAAATTACAGGGGGGCATTCCATTTTTTAGGGGGGCACACATAAGCTAAAAAATTGTATATATATAGTAACTACTGTAACGAACAAACAAATAGCAATAGTGTAGTCAGTGTTGCCAAATTAGGCAGGTTTCCAACCAATTAAGTTTTTGAACAACATTGAGCTGGAAAAAAAATACCTTATGGGCAGATTGAAAAAAATTGACAAGCTTTTCACAAGATTTGTTGGGCTTTTAGAAAGATTTACCAACAAAATATATCAAAATAGTTGTCTATGTCTGAAAGAAAACTAAGACCATTTTAATATAATGCCATCTCCTTCAACTCATACTGGTCAATTTATTTTTTAAATAAGTCGTATCTGTCGATCTGACATCATCAATGAATAATAGTAATATAATATATCATATTATATATTATTATATATTATATATAATAATAGCTTTCAGTCGTTGATTTGATTGGTTAAATTGTATGATTGACACATCAAAGATAGTACTAATAGGACGATGGCCACTCCGAGGTTAAAAATAAATAAAAGACAGCTTACAGTCCAGGGCGGGCACGGCCCCCCAATGCCCGCCCATGCCGCCGGTCTGCTCTGAGACACTGGCGGCTGTTGCTTTAATGGCGCCATGGGCAACCATGTGCATCTGTGCCCCCCCCCCCCCACGACCCCACCCTGCAAGCAACCACCCCCTGACAAAGTTAAATTCAAAGGTTGGGATACACCTTTGTCATAAAATGGCCCTTCATTATATTTCTTTCTTTCTACGTTGCAGCTACGTAGTGAAGACATGAAAACAATTTAGCTAAAATATGTATGTTATATAGCAAATTATGAATTGTGAAACATCAAAACTTAATTTATGATTTATTCTGTTTCAGATAGCCGCTCCTTTGTTTTGATTACTGCCTTGGTCACTCTTGGTATTCTCTCTATCAGCTTCATTAAGTCGTCACCTGAAATGGTTTTCTCACAGTCTTGAAGGAGTTTCCATAGGTGGTAATAAAAGCAAAGATTGAATGGGAAGGTGTGTCCAATTTCTTTGACTAGTAGTGTATATATAAACTGGTATAACCAATCTGAAAACCGTTTCTCGAGTGTATCTCAATCTAATGTTGTCCAAAACGGTATATTTGTTGTGATTTTGTAAAGAAAATAAGGGTTTCATGAAAAGTAGATTGTGCTTTAAAAAAATCTTTGTTCAGATTAGAAGAGTTCAGTTCAGATCTGAGGTGGTCCATGTGTTTAAAGTGTAGCTCACCCCTGTACCAGAGCCTTACTCCGCCCAATTTCTTACTTGTAAAATGTGCCGAGAGGAGGCAGACCAGGAAACATGCGGGGTTGAGGGCTGGGTGTGTCTAGTGTGTCAGCACTAGAAAGTCTAAATAAATGCTAAATCAACTAACTGAATGATAAGCTAATAAATCGCCACCCTGAAAATAGATAGGTCCACAAATCTCACCGTTCCAACTCCTAATTTGCTACAGGTGTACGAGCCGGAGCTGCTTTTACACCCCGCAGCGGCAAAACTGCCGACACATCAGCTTCTCCTGGTGACGTCACTAAAACGTTTGAACCTATAGCGACACTGACTCAAGAATCAATCAATCAATTTTAACAAATATGCATTAAATGACCAAAAATATCACACGGATATATGTAGACAGCACTATACGACAACCATGTTAGTAGTTTACTAGCAAAAAAAGTTGATTTGGGGTTTAGTTACCCTTAAATATTTTGAATATGAGATTATGAAATAAAAAGAAAACACGTAAATGATAAAAAATAACTGATTCAAATCATATATCAACTGTATCACATTTAGCTAACCATATTGGACCTAGAAATAAGCATTAATAAAACTTGATTTGTGTGCATTTGAGCATTTTTTAAAATGACGCTCATGGTGACTCCCCCCCAGAATGTGCCACCCTGGGTGGTCAGCCTTAATGCTCATACGCAAAACTGCTCTCAGATAATGGATTTCTCCCCGTCCATCTCAGAGAGCTGAAAACTAAAGAACATTCTGGATTCTGACACTTCTAAGTTAATTATTAAGTCGGGTGAAAACATGCTCCAGGATGAAGCAAAAAGTAAACAAATTTAAAAAACAAGTGGAGGAAAGTCGAGGAGAATAAAAAGTTTGCTCCAGCGTTAGATGAACTTCCATTTCTGAACCGCCCACAACAAACAATCCCTCCATGTGATTTTGTTTCACCCTTTCATCTTTGCCTGCCAAACATGGGGAAAATCTGTCCACTTGTTGCTGTCTGCTTTTATTTTCTCTTGCCACGCTCTTCTATCTGTGTTTGTCAGTTTGTCTCTATGTGTGTGTGTGTGTGTGTGTGTGTGTGTGTGTGTGTGTGTGTGTGTGTGTGTGAGGCTGTTGTCTCACTCCAAGCACTTGAGAAGAGGCTGCAGTCGGGGACAGCTGTGCCCCCTCGCTGAGCCTTCCTGGATGTTTACCCCCGAGGCTGTTTTTGTCTGCGTCCTCGGCTCGCGATGGGAAGGAAGGGCAGAAAAATGCAAAAAATAAAACCTTTTATAGCTTCTTTTATTGCGTATTGTACAAACTGAACCATAAACATTTTCTGCTGGGCCGTAAGAGACGGAAAGAGACGGAAAGAGAAGAGTTAAGACATTTATGAATCAATCTGTTTACGTAAACTCCACAATCGGACCGATAAGGGTTTTCTCAAAGGCCGATCCCGAGGCCAACTTCTTAAAAAGTAGGGCAGCAGAGAGCCGATTAGCTGGTTACTTTTTTTGCCTGATGACTTTCGCAGCATTTTATATTTGTAAACATTACAATCTGCTGGATTTTTATAGAAAGAGCTAAGAAAAAAAAAGACTCACTCAGTCATTTACAGTCTCTTACCTGCTTGTTTTCAAGAAAAACCACGTGGGAAGATCTGCTGTTCATTTGTATCATTTCTCTCAGTGACAATAAGAGCTGCATTGATTTCCTGGTGGGAAATTAACTTATCCGTCCCCCTCCCCGACATTGTAGGGTAAAACATAAATCTGTGAGCTAACCTGTGCCGTCGTGTGCACGCTGCTGAGGTCACAGCAGTGAGAAATATGTAAAGACAATTAGAATGATCTGATGTGCTCATTATTTTTCTTTCTTACACAAATGGTTCAAAAAGAAAATCCCTAGAAATCCGCCGACTGATGAATGAATCGGTGGACATCTAACCAGCAAAACTGCAGCTTTTATCTCACTTTTAACTGCAGAATGTGCAATGTTCACATGCTTTGTCTCCTGCCATCCTTCTGAGATAAAAAACAAAAACAAATGCGAGGCACAGAAACCCTTAACTTGTACGTTTAAAGCATTTATGCTGATTGAATGACTCCTGGAAGCAAAAAGGGCCACTGCTGCTCTACATCCATCTTCGTTCATAACAGCAATGTAATGACAGCTTAGGCTTTTCCAGTGCAGGCAGTTTCATTCGGCTTCATGTTTCTGGTATTTAAGAGATTTTTTTTTCTCTCCTTCTCACATGAAAATAGCAACTGCCCACACTTGAGCACTGCTCGGTTATGTTGTTTGTCCTAGGAATACACAGCGATTGTTCTTGTGTTTACTCCCTATGCTCTCCACAGATGGCCTAATGGAGCTGCGGCAGTTCTCCTGCGTCTGGCACGCAACCCAAAAAAAAAGGGGAAGCAGCGTCGGGGGCCAACAATGGTGCTCCCCGACAAAAGTCGTTCTCAAGTGTCGGGCTTTTAATTCGGTGACTTCCCATTGCTTTGACGTAGCCGGAAAAAAAAAAGAGAAGATCGGCTTCCTCAGCTCGATTTCCCAAGTTGAGAGGGGTAACTTGGAGACATCAGAGCTCATCGGGGGTGAAAATTAGACTCTGGAGACTCTTTCGAGCCGTGTCTCTGGTTTGCCACGGCACCTCGGGGCGTATGTTGCATTAACTCCACTGTTTCTGGAATTTTCTTCCTGCATCCTGTCTGGCATTCCTGTGTCCAATCCCTGTCGCTCAGCCAGTGACACACACACACACACACACACACACCTACACACACAGGGAGAGAGCTAGCACAGCCCAGGCACCCTCAGCTCTGGTTCATAAGTCGAACTCTACTTGTCTGGTCTCACCTCTGCACCCGAACTTCGAATGTGCTCTCGGGAAGCTGAGGTGGCTATGCTTGTGGTTGCTAGGACAACGCTGATGGTGTGTGTGTGTGTGTGTGTGTGTGTGTGTGTGTGTGTGTGTGACTGTGTGCGTTCTCGCAGGCCTTGTGAAGTGCGTGCGGATGGAGGTAGGTGGAAGTGTGATCGTGTAAGAGAAGGGAGGTGTGAAAAATGGATGAGCAGTGATTAAGGGTCAGAAGCGTTCAGTTCGCCCCTGGAGAACAGAATCCGCTATCACTTCAGAGCGGGGGAAAAACAGACCAAAACACATCAGCCGTTCCAAAGGTCATTGCTCTGTTTACCAGGCTGTAAAATTTTTACTCTATCATCGCGCAGGAAAGTGCCTGGAGGATGTAGCCTCCGCTGTAAGCCCATTAATAAAAATATTGGGACTAGGAGTGAAATGCATTCAAATTAGAATGCAATAGTTTTAATCACAGAGTCAATTAAACCTAATACTTAACAAATTATACAACAATGATTTAAATGAATGGTGAGAATTCAAAGGTCCTTTATGAAAATTTATGCTGAATGTATTTACATCAACGTGTTTCTAGGCAACAACAACAAAAAAAAGAAGAAGCAACAAATCAGTAAATTATTGGATATGAAAAAGATAACGCAGGGTGTAATTACAGTATCAATTGATTTAGCTATGGGAAGAATACATTAGTCAATGTTTACATGTTAAAAAGATTTAGATAGTCTAGATTTCTCAAAGTGAGAGCATACTCGGTTTTTTTTAAGAGGGGTTCAGCGGAGTATTTATCAGCAGTCACTGTCTGACCTGACTGACCTGCATTAAATAGTTCTCAGGCTCATCTCATTTTGGAGGAACATAAGCAATAGTGCATTAGATTGGAAGTCAGGGCTTGGATATGTGCATTATATAACAACTAAGTTGAATATCTTCTAGTTAAAAGTTGACCAGAAGGATTTGCTAATTGTTAATTACCCAAATGGTTAACAGTCTATGTGTTTCCACTTTATGTGTCATGTACCAAATAAACCTGCTTATAAAAAGAGGTTATACAGTATTATTGTTGCCTCAGGTGTAATACTTATAGTAGATGCAGATTATATTATTGGCAGTAAATGTCTGAGACTTTACTTTAGATGCTGCCATATTGGATATTAAGCCCAGGGTTGCTGTGGTTCTGACACTGGGAACTCAGAAAATCTTTTTTTTTTTTTTCCGCACCAATAATAATTGAACTTTATTGACCTTACAATGGAGAAATTCACTTCTGCATCTTAACCCATCCCCTTGGGGAGCAGTGGGCTGCCACTGTGCTGCGCCCAGGGAGCAATTGGGGGTTAAGGGTCTTGCTCAGGGACCCAGAATGGCAGCTTGTGGGAGTTGAACTCAAAACCTCTGGGACCAAAGCTCTGTGCTCTAACCACTAGGCCACCACTCCCCATATAATATAATACTGCATGAGTTCAGACCAGAGAGTCAAGCTGAGGGCCAAGTTTTGGATTAGTTTTCTAGAGAAACAGCTCTAATCTCTAAAACCTCATATCACGTGAACAGTGATATGAAACCTAGTTTAGAGACCTTCGCAATGCTATCAGGTTTAAATCAAACAGATTTTTTTAATGAAATATTTAGTTATTCTTACAGAATACCAGCATGTCAACAAGATTATTATGAATTACCCTTATAGATTGAAATAACCAGAGATCTGTATGAAAATAATGATTAAAATTTTATGTGTTATGTACACCATGTACAGGTCGTTAAGGCCGTTAAAAGAAGGTAATCAAGCATAGGTAAAATACTGAATGCTGATACAAGGAAACCCCATTTAAAACAAAACAACTAGCTTATCTCTTTAAGAACAGTAGAAACGGGCACTATTTGCTTCTCCAAAAGAGCAAAATTAGGAATCCATTAATATTAAAGGTGCATAGCCTCGTTCTAAAACAAGGAAGCGGCTAATGGCCATTAGCATCTCCCAGCGAAACAATGAAGAAAGATTCAATATCCTGTAAAAAAAGCACAAAAAATATGATTCCAGGAGGGAAAATACTAGAATGTTGCTGGGAATACAGTATGAACGTTGGTGTTCACTGAAGCGGACAGTAAACCTGCTGAGGCTCAGATGTGACTGCACAGTTGATTGACATAAGTAAATGTTCTGAAATGAGGCTCTTAAAGCTACAGTCAGCTGTTTTTTCCTGAAGACTGTCTTACCTTGCACTTCCGCTCTTCAGGTTTGTTTTGCGACTCTCAGCCATGTTCAAAGTATACAGTTAGAGTAGCAGAGATACAATGAACGGCCAACCGCTAAGTTAACCGCTAACCTAGCCGCTAAGCTAACCAGATACATAAGCACTAGAGATACACAACCAGCAAGCGGAAACTACGAAGGAAAGAACAAGGACACCGCCGTTTTGTGAGCGCGTCAGAATGATAAGGCGATTTGCCCGGAACTTGAGGGAATACATAACATATTGACTACTTTCAGGCTGGATGGATGGTTTTACCCTGTATAACAAAAAGTGTTTCTGAACAGACCCGAGAGGGGATTATTTTTTCGGCTCAAAAAGGACTATCAAAACTCTATCAAGATGGAGGCTTGGTGTATATAACCTTATTTTATCATGATAAAATGTTTTTTGGTCTTTCTTTTAAAAAGCATATTATGTGGCTATATACCTTTAGGAATTTTACCTTAAAATGAAACTACATATTTAGACAAAATCAAAATTTTCATTAATGCAGGGACTTGGTTAACTTCAACATCTTTTAATGCCTTTTTAATACTTAGACTCTGGAGCAACATGCAGCTCAATTGTCTTTTTTTTTTATCATCGTGACTATAAAGTTAAACATTATTAAGCTAAACTGGCCTTTCTCTAGTGAAGATCTAGACTTGGTCTCTGTAAGACCCTACATATTAAAAAGAAAAATATGAAAAAACTTACAACTGCCGTGAACTTGACCCACATCAACTTTTTTTTATAGCTTTGTTGGTATTAAGTTAAAAATAAACATTTATTAATAAACTTGGAATTATTTCCAAATTATTGTGTGAAGTACAATGTATTTTTAGTTTTTTGAAGAGGAAAAAAAACAGCTGCAAAAAACCTGTAGGAGTAAATTTAGGTGGTTATATAACCTAAAGCTGACAAGTCAGCTGTTGTTTTAAAATGTTACTAACACTTTCCAGGATTAGAGAAATTATTAACTATGTCATTTTAGCCGAACAGCTAAAATCATAGATTGCTGATCCATGTTAAAACATGCTCTTACGTAAGCAAATGCGTTTTCTATAAATGATTAGTCAAAGTCTTTTCAGATAATTCATCATCCAATGGAGTGAAATTGTATTTAAATTCTATCTTTCCACCAAACTGTCCTCCTGTTTCCAATAAAAGCGGTGTCTGTGATTTAGATGGCAGTAAGAGGGTGTAATGTGTGCTTTTTTTGCGAGCTCCGTTCTTCACCGCTGCTTTCATAAGCTTGTCTTTAAACAGTAATTACAGAAGAGGAAGAGCCCTGGTGTCAGATGAAATTGGCTGTGTCTAGATGAGATCTCAAACGCAGGGAGGCGTTTCTGAGTTTCTATCTGTGTGTGTGTGTGTGTGTGTGTGTGTGTGTGTGTGTGTGTGTGTGTGTGTGTGTGTGTGTCCGCAGTCAGAGATACCACACACATTGCGGAGAGCTTTGGCAAAACACTACGTAGACTTTGTGTCGAAGTGCCCTGTGTTTGCCATTTCTTCTCTCTAATCGTATTCCTATAAAAGCTGCTTATTAAAGAGCTTGGAACCAATGTGTCCCCGGTCCCGACTGGGACAATTTTACTCTCCCTTCACCAGGAAAACCCGCGCAGAACGGCAGGATTTTACAACAGACACATCCTTACACGTCTGCGAGGAAAGATTTAGATCGTATTGGTACGCTCAGCATTGCATGCTCCTTGGATTACATTCATTTGAGAGTTTTTTTTTGTTTGTTTTTTTGTTTTTTTCTTGGACAGCAGTGACTCATGTTGAGAATATTTTAACAGACAAAACATCCAAACACTTGTTTCCCATTTGTTAAAGTTCTCATATCATTTTTCAAAATAAAGGACCTTCATCAAAGTGCTTTGCAAAAGTATTCATACCCCATACCCAATACAACACAAACCTATTGGGATTTTATGTGATAGACCAACATAACGTAATGCTTATATGTAAAGTTAAAAGAAAGGCTTACAGAAGTTTCAATGTCTTTACAAATAACCCCCCCCCCAAAAAAAACCCCAAAAAAATCATGCATTTGTATTCATCCTTACTGAGACAATACCTGTCACTATTGCATTTCCCGTGTCCTTCCTGTGGATTCGTGCAGCTCCTCCAGAGTTACCATGGGTCTCTTTAGTGCTTCCTGATTAATGCTATCCTTGCTCAGCCTGTCAATTTAGGTGGACAACCATGCGTTGGTTAAGTTTGCAGTTGTGTCACACTCACATTTTCAGGTGATGGACTGAACAAAGCTCTGTGAGATGTTAAAAGGATATTGTCTTATAACCTAACCCTGCTTTAACCTCCTCCGCAACAGCAAACAGGCTTAAATCGGAGGCAACGGACTTTCATTCAGTTCACCGATTTAAGCCTGTTTGCTGTTGTGATGACCCGGATAACTGAGAGTTTGCACAGGCTCCTTCACAGCGTTATTATCCCTGGCTTGTCTCCATTGTTCCTTGATCTTTGCGATGTTCACTATGGTTTTCTAACACACCTCTAGGGCTTTGATGTAAGTAAGTAAATTTAATTTGTGTAGCACATTTCACAACCACAAAGTGCTTTACAATAAAAACACAGAAGATAGAGACATAAAAGTGATGCTCTTATAACATCATACAGCATACAACCAGTTAATAGTCAGTCTTAATAAATTAGTCTTACACTGTTTCTGAAAACAATCAACAGAATCAGAGACATAGACTGGCGCTTGACCCCACAGGGTTCTAAAAGTAAACACATTAAGTTGTTAATGAATTCTAAATCAGGTACTAATTAACTAACTAACTAATTAGAGATGAAGACTGGGGAAATGCTGTCTTTCTTGTGTTGGTTAAAAGACTGGCAGCAGCATTTTGAACTGACTGGAGATGATCCAGATTTTTCCAACTTAAACACATAAAAAGGCCGTTAGAATAATAAAGATGAAATTAAATAAAACCTTGAATTAATATGTATCCTTAATTTGGCCAGAGTTCGAGGCTTAGAAAGGTTTCTTACCCGGAAAAAACACCAATGGCATGGCAGAATGAAAAATAATAATTTCCTGAAGTTTGGTTTCACTCACACACACCAGGTCACTGCTTTATTTCTGACATTATGTTCTCAAGGTCAATCATTAAGGTTTCGGTCTTATCCTTAACAAGGAGGTCATCTTTGAATATTTACTCTGCTTAAAAGAAGAGTAGAGCTGGATATCGTCAGTAGAGAAGTGATAAGACACACCTGAAACTTCGGCCTGATCACTTGGCATAAGGGGGAAATATACAAAAGAACAAAAAGTCCCATGACTGAGCCCCTGTGGTACCCCACATGGCAGGCACTTAGAATCTGACACTATCTGGTTTGCAAAAACATGTTCTGCAAGAAAGACAGCCGTTAAATCACTCTAGAGCCACGCCTGACATATTGACTACATGTCAGAGCCTGTTAATCAAAATAATGGGATCTGCAGTGTCAAAAAAAAAAAAAAAAAAACGTAAGATCTAGAAGAACCAGTGGTGGTTCTAGACCAAATTTAGCAGGGGGCCAGGTGGGGCCAGTGTTTTTTCACAGGGGCACAGAACAAAAGATTGGGGGAAAAAAGCCTAAACAGGTCAACATTTCATCATTTAATATATTAAGTAAGCCAAAGAGCCAATTGTGGCTCTGGAACTGCAGATTGCAGACCCCTGATCTTTTCTCAATACGGCGGGAGCTTAATGTGAAACAGCTAAATTTTTTAATTGTTGTTATTTTTTTATATTTATTTTTTAATTATTTCGTTATTTTATGATTGGGTAAAACCATAAACGTAAAAAATACAACTGATCCAAATGACCAGTCAGTCACGGTATCTTTGTCAGCATTTATCATCCTAAGAAATTTAATATCATGTCTTTAGTACAGGGGCCCTGGCCCCTGTTGGCCCCTGTCTAGAACCGCCCCTGCGTGGATGCTCGAGTCCAGAGTAAGCTGACATCAAAATGTCGCTAGACACTTTGAGTAATGCAAGCTTCTGTGGCGTGGAGCTTACGAAAGCCAGACTGATATTTCTTAAAGATGTCATTTTTTCCCCCAGAAAAGACATTAGCTGTTCTGCCACCACTTTTTCAAGACGCTTTGACATAAGAGCGATCTTGCAAGCAGGCCTGTAATTGTTAGGCTGTGTAGGATCCAGGTAGAGCCATTAAAACAATGGCTCAACAACAGCATGCTTGAGAGAACGTGTGTCATAGTTTTCAGTATATTTATTCTTGATTAAATGTCAAGTGGACATGTTTACGAATTAGGGGATTTTTGAAGGAAAGTGTTTGGAAAAGAATTTCATTCTGAGGCATTGTCTTGTGAGGCACGTGACAATAAGGTCTGTTTGCCGCCATACCTTGAGCAATTACTCAAGTTACTGGCATTGAAAGGCACGCTTTAAGGATTAGCCGGTTGATAAGGCGGATAATAGAACGCACGTCAGCTTGGAGAAATTATTTGCATTAGAGGCAGAAATGGGGCACACCTACAGTAACTATTTGAGTCAGGATGGTCAGTGGGAGGTTCAGACCTCAGGACGTTAGTGCTGGTTTCCTGCCATTGTTGTCGGTGGAGGATTCTCCCGCTTCCTTCAGCTTGATCCCTTTCTGACCCGTCTCTCAAGGACAAACAGCCCTTCATCTGAAAAAGCAAAAGCATTCCACGTTAAATTGTAATGGCTGTTTGGTTACCGGTTGTGTTGTTTCAGCAACTGCTTTGTCGGTTACGGTTGAAAGTAAACAGTTTGCCCAGCTGATGGTTTGCTGCGTCTGTGGGTCTGGTTACTACCAACGCTACAGTGACAAACCAGCCTATTATTCCCTGTTTGAGTGATGAAGTGCCGTCTGACAGGATCAGATGTACTGCATGATTCATTCTGACCACCTGCGGACTCTCACTTGGACATGCGTCGCGTTTATATTTACACTGCGCGGGCGTTTCACAGTGAGTTGCGCGCACATATTGATTTTGTGCGCGCAAGTGCATTTGGGAGCAATTTATGTTTTGCACTGTTATCAAAGACGTGTGCTTTATGGGAGCTGGAAAATTGATATAATCTTGCAATGTTGTTCTTAGATGGCCATCACAATATTTGTTTGTGGGGTAAAATGGAGACAAAGCCATGTCGCATAATCTAGTCGGTGAAAGAGGATCAGAAGGTGTTAACTTTTTTAAATACGTTGAGATATTATATATGTATATATATACACATCAAAAAGAGTGACAGGAAATAGGCGGTGAAAGAAACAGGGGTAGGGCAACAGAAATCCTCAGCTGGGCGGCTTTATATGAGATTATTCTGTATCATTTCGTGTTCCCATGTGATTTTACTTAATTGTCAAACAATACTGAACAAAAGCTCCCTCTGGTTAATGTCCGGGCCCGGTTGAATAGGTGAAGAACTTTGCATCATTTTAATAATAAGGATCACTGCAAACAATAAACCTTGGAGAGGGCTTCGTAACATGCCGTCATTGCTACTCACAGCACTCTCTCCTGCTGAAACCTTTTAGTGACATCAGCCCAAACAACAACAGAGCCACTGTCTCCAGGTCAGGAGTGGAACCTGAACCCTTCGTATGCGGGGCCTGGCGCTGACTGGGTCTCGTGGGATACTGGACAGAGACTCCACAATGGCACATTCCAAGTCCCCACTTCATTATGCTTAAGGTTCACCACCCTGGTCAGACAATGAGCTGGAGGCTCGCCCCGCCCTGTGGGGGGCTGGGGGGGGGGGGGGGGGGGGGGGGGTTGCAGGAAATGACTCGACCCTCACCCTGTCATACTCTCAGACCCTTTCTATTTAAATCTAGCGACAAATTCCTTTCAAATGCACTGTTTGCATTGTGAATGTTGAAGGCTGTAGAATGTCTTTAGAATTTGATCAAAAGTTAAGTTGAAAGCGTTTGCTTCATCGTGGTCACTCCAGAAAAAACTTTAGAGTTTGGGGCAGAATTACCACGTTTTAGCTGTCGGACCTCATCAGCTAGTCGTTCAACATCCATATCTGTCCATTCATTGCTCCTAATTACAATAAAACTTTGCTTAATTAATCAGGACGCTAGGAAAATGTTTGTGGTTAATTATGTTTATCTGCAACACACCAGAATAGTGGAGGTTACACTGTTGGATTAGTAGTTTTGGTATTTTTAACTCAACCTTGAGTCATGTGCTTGAGGCTTTAGAAAAGAGACTGAAAGGAGCCTCACCAATTTCTTCACAGACTGCCATTTTTTTTTTACTATACAGCGACCTGATCCGCCCTTCAGTGAACCTCTTCCACACGTTGGGGAAGATTATCCGTCATCCAGGTCATGAGCAATCCAGAAAAAAGGTTAAAAAATAAAACAACTGGGCTTCTATTCTGAAACTGAAGATGTTTCGCTTCCCATCCAGGAAGCTTTCTCAACCTCACCCACAAGAGAAAACAAAAACTAGGGAAATGTTGAATTAATATTTATAAGATTGGTAATTGCATAAGCATCGGCACACTCCTTTCAAGCCTTTGTTTAACATCATGCTAAAGGGCCGTTCAAACTGTGTGAAGACTGCTAAGACTAAAGAAAGGGGGACAATAACATCATCACAGTTTAAATAAACATAACAGTAGTTTAAAAAGGTCGTTGGTGTCCACCATTTAGCTTTATTATGGTCTAAATGTTGGTAAGATGATCCGAATAGCTACTACATCCAGCAATAAAAACCTCCATAACAAGCTTTTCTGCCAAGACTGGTCTTTAAATAATTTTGAGTCAAGCTGTGACCATGTGTGTCCATGACAGATTGAGAGGATTTGCTAAAAGCAGGTGACATTTGGGAGCATTTTATAAGCTGTTCTTAATTATTTTTATAAGCAATTATGAAAAGTTGGCAATGCCCAGTAAGATTTCTTTGAAGTAGAAATATATATATATATATATATATATATATATATATATATATATATATATATATATATATATATATATATATATATACATATATATACATATATATATATATATATATTAATTGTTCACTGACATGTAATAACCAGACAAAGTATTTTGGGTTCAGCACAGTAGATGCAACATAACTGCTTTTATTATTAGACCAAATCTGGGCTTTCAAACCTATCTGGAGTTGTATTTTTGTCCCAGCTAAGTCACAGGGTATGACTCATTGTCCCGTTGCAAAACATAACGGTGACATCTACATTCTAACAATTTACTAGGACGAGATTGCCAACTAAAACAAGAAACGGGGGAAAAAAAAGAAAATATCCTTCCATGTTACATTCCCAGGCTTAAGAGCAGCCCTGTGGCAGTCAAATACATGTCTGCCCCACGTAAAAAACAGCCAAATCTGTACCAGTGACTACAGTGTAGACACAAAAGTGATTCAGTACCAGAGCCCAGCCAAGTGAGGCATGAATGTCGTTGCTTCCAGGGTCTGCGGTTTGAAAACTGACAGTAAGGCCACAGGAACAGAGCCTGCCCAGTTCATGTCGTCGGCCCTGTTTGTTTTCAACAAAGCCTGACTGCTCAGCTTTTTTTCTATGCCACGACCTCTACTTTTCATGTTAGCCAGATCAAAGACCTTTAACTATTGGTGTCTTGCAAAAAATATTCACACCCATGAACTTTATTTTCAAATTTTGCCACACTACAACCACAAACATCAAAGTATTTTCTTGGGATTTTAGACCAACACGACGCATCATTCAGAAGTAGAAAGAAAATGTTATGTGGTTTTTAGTTTATTTATTTATTTATTTTTGGTGAATAAGAATCTGGGAAGGTGTTTGTTTGTATTCAGTCTTCTTGAGTCAGAACTTTGCTGAGCCGTTTTGCCCCTCTAGAAACGGACATTTTTACCTTTTCTTACCAAAGCAGCCCAAGCTCAGTAAGATTGGAAGGAGAGCCTCTTGTTAGCAGGAATTTTCTAGTCTTGCCACAAATTGTTAATTGGATTTTGTTCGGCACACTTTGACCGGGCCAGTTTGGCACTAGAGTATCCTTTGATGTAAACCAGTGCTTTGTAGCCCTGGCTGCATGTTTAGGGTCATTGTCCCACTGGGAGGTGGACCTCTGCTGCTGTGGGTTCCTCCCATATACCTCCGACCTGGTCCAGTGGCCCAGCTTGAAATCCAACACCTGGCTCAAAAATGGCCCGCTCCAAACACCCCAGAAGCCCGGAAATTAGCGCTGTACCTCAGAATGACCAAAGTTTACCAAAGTGTTGAGTTGGCTGTTAATCTTCGTCAGAAGCGGCTCATGACGATCCCAAGGGAGCAAAAGGCTCACGGTGTCCCGTGTCACTGAGCAACAATGGTGCCAGGCTGCATGTCACGTTAGAGCTTATTGTTTATGCTGATCAAAGAGGCCAAACCCGTGAGAGAGCTGTCTCAGTTCATTAGATGACAGGGGGAAGAGGGGGGGGGGGGTTAAGTCTGCACAGTAGAGCTGACAGAGAAATGGCAGACAGCCATTAGTGGGACATGTTGTCACTGATCATCTACCCAAAGTGTGATTTCACAGCATGTCGGCTGATCTGGATGCAGATGCACTGCTGATAGGCATCACTGGTTTGATTGGGAAATTTGGAATGACAGCTTGAATTAAATTTGCTACGTGTGTGTGTGTTTTTTTTTTTTTTTCTAAATTGAAGCTTTTTCCTGCCTGTAGTTATTCATCAAATTGGCTGAGCATTAGGGAAAAAAATGTGAATTAAGTGGCTGGCGGAGTGTCAGGCTGCGGCAGCTGAAATCTCACAGTTGGACTGCTCCCTCCATGCCAGAAAGCGATTGGTTTACGGCTCCAGCTCTCCTCCGTTGAACAGTATCAGCGCGACAAGCTGGGTAATGCAAAATGACTGCTGGCTCAGTCGGAGGGTGACAAGCATGATGGGTATTTATTGCAACATTTGCGACTCCATGACAATTCCTATCAGTCAAGCTTGCTAGGAACCCAGAATTGAAGATCCTCGTTTTCTTGTTGATATGCAACATATTTTGCAATTGTTAATTGCAATTGTTGCCTACATGCGTGTGGATGGCAGGATCAGCTTGATTTTTGGTCATTAGTTTTAGTTCAGACTGAAACATTTAACAGATAAACAGATTTCTAAAACATCATCTGAAGTCAAATGATTTAACAAATAATTAAAGGGTACATCAAATATGATAAACTGTAATGAATTGCTCATTTAAATTTGCTTGTTGAAGCTTTGTCAGCATTTGTTCAGCAGTTTTGTTTAGGACACAACAAAAGAAATCAAAACTCAACTATACACTTAAAAAGGGGATCTTTATGCATTACACAGGAATTGGTTTGCATGATAATTGTGGCTGATATTACTTTCTCAGGACATGTAAGATCTATGTGTTGACCAATATGTATGTATTTGTTTTTTAAGCCTTGAAATATAATTTAGAAATATAAAAATACACTGATCGCACATTAGGCTATATACACATTTTGCTCATTCAATGGTGCCACAATTATAATACCCATCGCATCGCCTGAGAACTAAATATAATTAAAATATATCTTGATTTCTACTTCTTTAAATCGATCAGTGGGTCTATGAAATATTAATTTGTTTTTATTTGTGACTTCCTGTCACTCCAGATGATAAACATGATGACCCTTCTCACTTAGCAGCCCTTCATAATCAGAAATACAAGAGAACATGGCGCTTACCTATAAAGTCAGACATACCGAATCATAAAAGCAGTGAGGTTTTTCTATCTAGGACTTACCGATAAGGAGGAAATGTATTCAATAAGCTTTGAAGCTGACTTTGTGTAAAAAAAGGGGGAGCTACGTAGGGCATACCAATATCGAAGATGGCCATTTTGGATTCTGAGGTTGCAGATGGGGAAGTCCCTCTGATTTTACAGATCCAGGTCGTAGAGTTGGTGTGATTTATCGACACAATATTGATTTATAGATTTTGTCGTATTCTGTGTGTGTTGTTTTTCCGTTCTTTTGTTTTACATTTACCAGTTAATGCTACAATGCTGTCTCGTCACATCTACTATTGCTTTAACTGTCCCTGGTGAATATTTCTTCTACTGGGTAGGATATTGTTTTTCTTTCTCTCATATTTAGTGTTGCGCTGCTCGTTTTTGACAGTAAAGCTCTGTGGATTCATCTCTACTGCGTGAAAATCTGAATAAAATGTTTTTTGACCAAAGTCAGATTGGGTGCAAAGTAGAGCCCCATGTTTGTTCCCAACATGCTCATTGATGTGTGATAATAGTGGAAATAAGCTCAAAAAGCCTTTTCTGTGTTTAAATGATTGGAGAAATGGGAAAGAAGCCCTTTGTAGAACCTTTAAAAGGGTAAAAACTGTCAGATATTATATTTTTAAATGTTGTTTTTTTTGTCTTTTTTGTAAAAGAGCAGAAGTACAACCTAGTCCGCCCATTCAGTTTTATCTCAAGCCGAACTTTTGCCTTACTGGGATGCTGCCTGGTTATCAGCGCTTCCTGAGGAAACCCAGAACCGGTCTTAATCAAGCTCATGTCAGGCTGTGGGGAGAACTGTGAACTGCATCTCGAAAACAAAGTGTGAGCCGAAGCTTAAGATTCATTCATATTCTTTATTTGTGAGGAAGATTAAAAAGAGTTTAGCTTTTATCTGGTTTAGCATTTAAGGCCTCACATACGAGGGGACTGGAGAGAGATTACAGCTGCATGACAACCTGCAGCAGGCATTAATAAAAATTAACTTTTGACTCAGTGGAAACAAATATTACATAATTCGACTCTTTACTGGACCGCCCAGTGTTATTTGACTTTCAGCCAATGCCATTTAGGTTCAGTAATGCCAACCACAAGTTTGCCATTTATTTAGTTGTTCTGGGAGAGCAGCTGAAACGGTTATCAGAATGATATCATTGTCTCAGTACTTCACGTTGTGATATGTGAGTGAAGTTGTACAATGGATTTTCAGCTCCATCCCCGCGTTCGATGACCTCAAACAAACAAAAACATTACGTTCAGATCTGTTGCTCTCCAGTTTTGCTTTTTTTTTTTATGGCGCTTGGGTTTTCTGCCCATATCTTATCTTTCCACCCTGCTGAGCTAATAGATAAAAGTCAGACATGTGTCCCGAGGTCAGAGGTTTTTTTGGGACGATTTTCAATCAGCAGTTTTTGTAAAGCTTTGACCTGAAAATGATGATTTTGAGTCGATTAACTCCGATTTCTATTAAAGACTTATAACAAAATCTATAAGAAGAGTGTTAAAACAAACAGGCCGATAAAGGGGTTCACGTTTAGGCTGTCTAGTGTGATTAGCACAGTTAGCCTGGTTAGAGTGACTTAAACTACTAAAATAGCAATTCCCATTGTATTTTCTAAACGATCTAGATATTTTCCTTAGCTCTGAACTGTCCAAAACATTTCCAAATCATGCAAGTTCTGTAACCAATACAGGCTGAAAACTCTAAAAGATATAATAAAAGCAACTTTGATACGTCCAGCCTTCCTGCTATCTTAAAGTCTCACTCTTCTGTTGCCATTGGGATGTTGCATTTACTGATCAAAAGAAATCTGAGTTTCTTTTGTTTCATACTGGCTATTCACAGATTAGCACCGACTGAGCTGAAAATCATCCAACTAATTTCTCTGTCTATTTTCTATGAAAAACTTCCCACTGGGAAATGGCTCTCTGCATTTTTTTTGGCAAGTGTGCTTCCACCCATCATAATAATCATCTTATTTATGAGGCTTTAGATATATTGGTGTAAATGAAGGCAGGTGCTTAGTTTGATTTTTAAAGCGTGTTCCAGCTATGGCACTGGACTCCTTGGCACTTAGTGGGCGCCCCCGGCTGATGTCAGGCATCTCCTGGACTGCTGAGGACAGGATGCAACGCTCCCTGGCAAGAACAACAGAGGACGGGCCGTGTCACAGACCAGGGGAGGGCGAGGAATCTCCAAGCAGGTCGGCAATCTGTGGAATCTGCTGAGCGCACATGAAGCCGGGACGGGAATCCGAGACACTGGCAAATGTGATTGTGCTTCAGCTGTTCAGAGCTTTAACGGGACACGCACGCCACGTACAACATGACTCAGTATTTCAGACGCAACATGTTAACCGGGACTCGGTTTGCTCCATCTGTCCATCAGAGGCGACTGGTCCAGCAGCCCGTCGCATACCGCAGCGCCTTATCTATGCAAAGAGAGACAATCAGTGCTCCGTAGTGAACACTGAGCCGAGCATTTGCTTCTGACAGTACCGAGTCTGCTCAGTTCAGTGGCGTTCGTACCATCCTTGAAGTTTGTCTTAGCTTTCTTCCCAGACCCTAAATCATGTGAAAGCATACTATACGTGAAAGGAAAACAGATTGCTTGACTTACATTGCTTACTCAGGGTTTGTTTGGTTATGCAGAGCCTACAGAGTGGTTGTGAAAATCCCTAATTTCCCTTTTGTAGCGTGACACGCGAAAATACGGTATAATCTCACCCGTGTGAAGCTCTTCATCCCTGAGGGGGATATAGCAAAAAAAAAAAAAAATCCCTAACATCTTGTCTCGTTTATCAGCGTTTGCTGCAGTTTTTATGAAAAGATCAAAGTCAAATGCTGTCTTTTTTAGATTTTTTTGAAATGTTGCTCCTGGAATTTTTTCGTTTTTTTATTGAACACACTTGCAGAGGCTCAGACTTTCCCTTCGACAAGAGAGGAAGTGAAGCACAGGAACTGTTGACACATCTTTCCCCAGTACGCTTCCGTCTTTTGGCTCAACTTCCTAACGTGAAAGAGAAATCAGCACAAAAAAAAACAATCACATGCACTGAAATCCATACGGGACGTATGGGTTTCAGAATAAAGCGAGAATGGAGGGTTTGGTTGATTGGCACATACAGGATCAGATGTCGGTAAACACTGAATCAAAGGAGGTTTTAATGTTGCACAAGAGGTGGTGCTTCGCCGAGTTAAACATAGTTTAAAATGGTGCAAAGGGCTCTTGTAGCGCTGAGGGAAATGATCCACTAATTTAGACCCACTGACGCAAAATGCGGCGTAAAAAGTAGACTCCACCTTTTGCTCCCTCTGTAATTTTACTCGCTCGCATCTTTGCAATTTGAAGCACTATTAAGGCAAGACAAGTTTTTATATACAGCACTATTCAAGGCATCCAAAGGCCTCTTCACAAAATCAAAGAAAAAACGTTAAATTGAAAAATAAAACTTTTAAGAGTGTTGAAATGCTTTTTTTTTTTTTTCCAGCCCTGATTTAAAGGAGCCGGCAGTTTCTGCACGTCTGAGTTTCTTTCAGAGCTGAGTGAAGGCACTCATAAATGTATTTTGGCCCAGGACCATTTAGTGTCTTATAGACCGATAGCAGAATATTTAAATCTCTCAATGTACACACGTGGAGCCTGGTTAATGATTCAACATGCTGTTGATTACGGTGAAAGATTAATTTCATTTTTAGCCCATTTTTCTTCCTGTTAGACCTTCAAACTACAGGAAAAAGCTGTTCATTTTAAACACTTGGGTTTTCATGGATTACAATTCAGCCTGATTTGCTTCGTATCAGAAACTCCAGAACTCCAGAAGAATGTGGATGAAACAAAGGAGATGGTTGTTGATTACAGCAACCATCACTATTACCATGCTGGGAGAAGAGGTGGAGGTAGTGGAGGAGTATAAAGACCTCTAGGTGGACAACAGACTGGACGGGAGATGTAACTGTGACGCAGGGACAGAGCAGACTGGACTTCCTGAGGAAGCTTAGGTCCTTCAGGGTTTGCAGTAAGATGCTGCAGTTCTTCTATCAGTCTGTTGTGGAGAGCGTGATCTCCTCTGCCGTCATCTGTAGGGGCAGCAGCATCAGAGAAACTGACTTAAAGATGCTCAGCGAGCTGATAAAGAAGGCCGGCTCTGTTCTGGGGACCCCTCTAGAACCTCTGGAGATGTCTGTGCAAAGAAGGATTCATCATAAAATTAAGAACATTATGGACAAGCCTGAGCATCCTCTTCATCAGACTGTCATACAACAACAGAGTGTCTTCACTCTGATCGGCTGTAAGGCAGATGACTACAGGAGATCCTTCCTGCCAGCAGCCAGCAGCATCTACAACTTGTTGAAAAAACCCACATAACATGAGCTATAACAGCAAATCCTTTCCCTATAGGATTAATAAAGTATGTCTGAATTAAATTAAAAGCAGAAAAACGCAGCAGTGTTGCAGCACAACATTTGGAATGGTACATTAAATCTGCTTCGCTGATTCTCCTGCTTTCAGTGTTACTGCTAATTTATCCATCAGGCTGATTTATGGCTGAATTAAGATTGGCTGCTTCAGTTATTAGATTGCTGGAGAAATATCAAAATCTACAGTACATACTAAAATGGCTTGTTTTTACTCTAAATCATCAGCATTTGTAAACAGCCTTGATGTAAATTCATTTGATAGCCATTGTATAATCTCGCACTCACCAAAAACTCTTGACAAAGGGAACCTTAATTTGGAAGGTCACTATTCAGTGTTTTTTATATAAAAAAAAACACATTTTTGGTCCAGATTCAGAATTTGTTGCTTTTTATTATTTAATTATTTGTTTATTTTTTGACGTGGGGTAAAAATATTAGTTTATTATCAGTAATGGTAATAAAAAGATGTGAAATCAAAAAAAAGTAAAAAAAAAAAAAAAAAAAAATACTGTCTGATCATTTTAAGGCTAACAGCCATTAAGCTGGAAGCCTAATTTTGATAATACTTTTTTTTTTTTCAAAACAATGGATTGCAATGCCATATTTGCAGATATCAAACATCTAAATTTTAGCGTGTCTCTACTGACTATTTTCAAATGGCTGTCACTGTTTCCTAGAGAGTCTAGATCCTTGTCCTAATTTTTAATTTCTTAATGTGTTGCAACCTGAGCTCTCTTAGCTTACTTCAGGTGGTCAGACAGGTCCCGTTTTACAGTGTATTAATTCTGGATGTGTGGCTCAGGCGTAGCTGGTGAAACTGGGCCAAGAACGTGGCTAATTACAGGTGATTCATGACGAGGTTGGTTGGACAGCTTTTTATCTTTTAATAAATCAAATCATCATTTAAAAATTGCATTTTCGTCTTAACTCGTTTTACCTTGGTCTGATATTAAATTTTTTTGGATATTAAAAATTTTCTGTGACATCAGAGCAAAAATAAACAAAACGGAGAACAGGACAGGGAAAGTCCTTTTTTTTTTTTTTTACTGCACTCCATTTACTGCAGCTTCCAAATACTGCATCTGAACAGTCATTTGTGTCTGCAGTGATGCATTGCAATCATCACTGCAGACACTGATTGCAGTGTCATGGAAAACGACAATTAATTCTGTCCAGGTTCCCTTTTTGGGTGACTTTAAGGTGACCTTTGTCTCATATTAAGTCAATTTAACCTTTCCAGTTTCTGTCAGCTGTTTGGGTTTTGTTCCGGCTGCTGGATTCCTTTAAAGAGTCACAGACGTCGGTATTTATTAAACACAAGTGCGGTGTGGCCAGTTTTGCCTGTAACGCTACCTGGTTTCCGAGAAATGAAGCTCTCAGTTCTCCTCCATGTTTAGTGTGGCATTTATCGGTTTCCCTTTCTGTATTTGAACTGTTCCAGGTTACTCTTGCAGTTTCACCAGCCTCAAACATAGATTTTCAAATAAACGCTTTGACTTCTGCTAAACCTGGCAGGGAGTTTCTCACTGGCTTGTTCTACATAAAAAAAAAGAGGGGGCGGGGGAGTTAGCTTCAGAACAGCTGACTTTACACAACAGTGACAATCACTCAATGGTTTCTACATTAGGAGTCAGGCTGCCTCTATTGGTGAATGTGTACAGTTCATGTTTTTAAGGGCTTTTAATCAGGCATTGATTCGTCTTGAAAGCGTTTAGTTGACTTAGGGAGGGAGTGAGCTATTGCTCTGATGCTCGAGGGCGTGTCGGGTCAACCGTGACCATGGTGGCAAAGATCAGCCTCGCTCTCGTTCGCTCATTACTTTGCATTGTCCCCTTTGATGACAAAACCATTTAACCGACCCCGCCGAAAGCTAAAATTAGAACCTGTTTCATCCCAACAGCGGAAGGGAGGTTCTGGGATCAGGCTGGAGTTTTTTCCTGGATGACAATACCGCTCCGACTCTTTCTGCCAATCCGAGCGCAGGATTGGCCCGGCCGGGGACGGGAGAGGCGGTCAGAGGTCAACGCCCAGCTCCCATTGTCCTCCTTGGAGCCGCGCCGGAACCGGCCCCCGGCCCCTTTTTTTCCCTTAGAGCCCCCTTCACAAATACTCCAGAAACCTTCCCCATAGACCTCCAATCACAGACCCCCTTTCCTTCCTGGTGAGCGCTCACAATGACGTGGGCTAAAAAGGGCTGCTAAAGTTTGCCACGGCTCGCTGAGATTCAGCGCACAACCCATCAGCATGCGGCAGCGGACACCTGCATGTTCGCCCTCGGCTGTATATTCATGGCAAACGACTCACAGGAGCTCTCGGTCATCTTTGTGCCCCTTGTCCTCTCTGAACTGACACCCATGGTGGAGGTATCTTTTGTTAGATTTGTCTCTCCCCCACCCCGACAGGCCGACTTGTTGCCGCTCCCCTGTCGGTCAGATCGCTAACGTGTGTCCTTTCTCCTGCAGGACTCGCGCACCGAGCTGCGGCCACGTCTCTGTGTGATCCGGCGAGGGCCCAACGGATATGGCTTCAACCTGCACAGCGAGCGCTCGCGGCCGGGCCAGTACATCAGAGCGGTGGACGAAGACTCTCCAGCTGAGAGGGCCGGCCTGCTGCCCCAGGACAGGATAGTACAGGTAACTTTAACCATAAATGACCACAGGCTGGTCTCAAACAGACATTTTTAAGCATCATAAAGACTAAGTAGATGTCTGATTGGATCGATCCTGTAAATATATGTAAATGTTTACATATTCGTGTAGAAGTAAACTCCAAGGCTGACCAGACAACATTCCCACAGGCACGTCCTGATTAGTCTTGCAGACTTCCGCTCTCGTCAGCCGTGGGTTTCTTCGACAAAAATAGAGAAGAATGGTGTGTTGTGTAATCCGGCCTCACCTACAGTGTGGTTTGGGATCGAAAGCCTTTTATGTTTCCCATTCTGGGCTTTTCTGTGATCGTCCAGCTTCATGTTTCACGTAAGGGAATCAAATTATACTGTTTGTGTGAACCAGTTTCCATTGTTCTGGACTGAAGCAAAGGCCAGGGGCATTTGAAAAAAATTTTTTTTTGAAATTCGATCGTGGCCAAGATTGAGTAGCATCTCTAATGTAAAGCAGTGAACAGATCTTGGCTGGGGCTTATGTTGCATTCCATTTGCCTCGGAAAACGAAAGTAGGAACTTGGAAAGGGTTAAAGCCGAGTAAAAAGCGTTCAAGTTAACACAGTCTGAGAAAGCGGGATTCCAAAAGCAACAAACAAAACTAAATTATAATATGGCGACAGCCAGGAAAGCTGTTGTGTTTTTTGTAGTACCTGTTATAAACGTCTTTAAATCTGTACTTTCCACATGCAAACACCACTTTTAATTTGTTTGGTTCAGAGTTGCAGCCGCCACATTTTTTTGATTTTTAGATGCACTCTTACAACTGCGTCCTGTAAAATAAACAGATTGTATCACAGCTTACTGTTGCTGATGCAAGGAGCTGCCATGCTGGATCGAACAACCGGCCTTCAAAACTTTCTCCTACTTTCCGAGGGGAAAGTCCCAATTTACCATCCGTTACAGTTGGTTTTTCCGATTGGAAGCTGGGATTTCCGATTTTATGACTACAAATGGAACGCAACATCAGAACCTGCTGAACAAGCAATAAGGAAATCTAATAGTGCAAAACAAAAGGAAAGAGAGTGATGATCTCAATAACTGGTATCACTGGCTGGGTTGGAAAAAGACATTTCCAGTGATGTCCCCTTATCATTCCTAAAGAAGTATTTAGCTTTTCAATTTTGAGCACCTTTTCTCAGTACGAAATATCAAAATTCTTCATTCCAATATTCTTGGATTACTTCCTATAACTGCCTTATCTGTTTTTCTTCATTTTTAAACAGTAAGAAAATATAAGAAAGGTTATTAAATTAATTATAATAATAATATCATATTTACAGAACCCTCCAAATTTGTTGACACCACTGATAAAGATAAAATAAACCCATCTTCCTCACTGTATAAGCATAACTCACAGAGAGTATATCCCCTTTTTTCACAAGGTCAAACTGCCTAACGATTCCATTTTAAATGATGTAACTAAAGTTTTTAAATTAAACATAACTTTTTAAGGTTATAAGATTATCAAATGGATTTTTAACTAGCAATCCATAAAATCCTTAACCCCTGGGGTGAAAATCCAACATGAGACAAAAACTCATTTCCCTCAGTCACGGTTCAAAATGGAAAGAATAGGAGAACATATCTTTAAAAAAAGGTTAAACTAGATGTTTACAAACGTATCAAGACGCGTCCTTTTTTCTAACTGTCTAATATTAAATTAAATTAGGTCAACATAAGCTGAATTATTATAAAATAATTGCAGATTTTATTAGACTACAAATCTTCCTTCAAATTTGTAAGTTTACATACGCTGAGTTTAATACGAATTTACCCAATTTGGGTGATGGTGTGACTGTTTGGTTATA
This sequence comes from Fundulus heteroclitus, assembly GCF_011125445.2. Lineage (NCBI taxonomy): Eukaryota > Metazoa > Chordata > Actinopteri > Cyprinodontiformes > Fundulidae > Fundulus > Fundulus heteroclitus. The sequence goes on from NW_023396901.1 coordinate 1,897,476, forward strand.
TATCTGAGGTAACGGGGAGACACACCGCCAACAGCCTGCTTCCTTGTGGGACATTATGGGAAAATCCCAAGAAATCAGAAAAGATATGAGGAAGAGAACTGTGGAACTGTGAACCTTAGTGAGTCTGGTCCATCTATGGGTACAATGCACAAATACCTAAAGGTGCCGCATTCATCTGTTCTGTGTCGTATAGAGAAACCTGTTTAGGTGTGAAATATGTGCGTCGACACCAGACAAACAGCAGAAGATCTTGTGAAGATGCTGACTGACGTTGGTAGGAGAGTGGATTATCCACAGTGAAATGAGTCCTGCATCGGCGTGGGCTGAAAGGACCATCGGAGAGGAAGAAGCCATTTCGGAGACGTAGTCTGTGTTCTGATGAAACACAAATTTTAGTGTTTCACCATCATGGTAATTGCTACATAAGTGTAAACCAGGCAGATCTAACCTCTGCCAAACAAAGACGTTGTAATTGTGGTGAAGATCGCAGCGGTAACAGAGCCATTTTTGCCTCATCTATCAACATTAAGACACAGAGAACAGGGGGAAAAAATGTTAAAATAAGTTGTTCATCAAGCCAGTGAAGGTAATTCAAGGTGACCACGGACAAAACTTTTACCACAGATGAACCTTTGATTTAACAACTAAGCATATATGTAATTATGAACAGAAATTTAGTTCCCGTCGATCGCTGTTGTGTTCAGCTGCTCAGGTCCGCCACACATACATTAACATTTTTATAGATTCCTTTCAGGTTTTGGGAAAAGAATCGACTGTATTCCAACCTTTACAGGTTTGTGTGTGAATTGTACTTCCCCCACTGACAACATTACTCTTTTTACTGTTTTTTAACCCCATCTGATCGCAATGCGTTCATAATGTGAAATCCTTCACATTATGATACTTCACAGTATTGTCTGGAGTTAAGGGTTCTACAGCCCCCGCAGCTAATGGGTATTTCTCTTTGGGGCAAATTGCAATCGCTGATTGGTCAATTACTAACGAGCCTCCAAAATTGATTGACAGGCGGCATTAAGTCAATTAGATGAGTAGTCTCTGGTGGCCAAGTAAATAACTCACTCCTAGCAATGGCCTCTAACGACCCTGGACGGCGACATGAGGATCGCTGGTTTGCATCTGACTAGTGATGCGCCTTGGAGGATGGACCTCCATGTGTTTAAAAACAGCAGCGAGGCAACTGCAGGTTGCTCAAGGGCGGGCCGCCAGAATTGACAAAGGCTCCTGGATAAATGTCGAAACGTCTTTAGAACAACTGAGCGAAAGCCCGGTTGCCTCTGATTTAGGCCTGTTTGTGGATGTTACGGGGTGTTCTGCTGCAGGAGGAACTGGTCCACTTCTCAAAACAGATTGCATGATGGGAAATGACGTTATGTGGAAATATGGAAGTAACATAAAAGATAAGATCAGCCTGTGAAAACAGGCAAAAATGGGTGTTCCAAACATACTATATTAGTTATAAAGTGGTTTTAGGATAAGTAAGGCAATATTTTGGGGCAGCCATCACACAAACCCTAACCTCAGTCGCACTGAAATGAATGGACCAAGCTGAAAAGGTGTGTGAGCCAGGCATCCTAAAATCCTTTCAGTTCCTCCAGTTCTGTCAGTAAGAACGGGACAAAATTTCCTGCTCTCTAGTTTGAGAAATTTGTGGAAGGCTATCCAAAATGTTCGTCATGCAAGACCAATGCCACCAAACACCAAGGGGAACTGTATAAGTAATATATAAAATATCTCTAAGTAGTTATAATATCATATGAGTGTTTAGCAAATAAACTATTCAGGTAATCTTAACTGACAAAGCTGTGGGAAGGTTTAGCCTAATTTAATCAGTCAACATGTCTGCATGAAAATACCTCTGCCTAAAATCACTCAGGTCTACTGTCAGAGTAATAATTTAAAAGTTTTAGGCAAACGGGGCTGCTGCAGACAAGGTTGGAGGAGGACAATAAGGGAGGCACGTTCTTCAATGTGAGATTAAGGTCCTGTAAGAGTTTTTTTTTTTTTTTTTTACACAAGGATTGCTCTTAAATGTGGCTTTGCAGATAGGCTGGTTTGCAATAGTTAAGTCTGTAAATGTACAGGACTGCTCTAGTCCTATGATACGATAAACAACTGAAGTTCCACACTTTCCAAGTCTGTAAAAAAAAACAAGACTTTATATAAAGTGAAAATATAATTTTAATTTGCATCTGCTGATATTATGGCTCTATACAGTTTTCCAGAACTAAATAGATATACCACTCGCCATGTAAGTTAAATGAAACTCTGCTAAATATATGGTGATGTTAAGTACAGTACTCCAAGAACCCTCATCTGTCCTCAAATCTGTCCCATTGATACGGTTAAGTCAGAGCTTCCTTGCAAGTAGAACAACACACAAAAAATAAGAAACAGTGCAGCGAAGATAATGAAAGGAAGAACGGCGGGATTAAACGGACTGCAGGGTGTGTTAGTGGTCTCGAGTTAGGTTTCCCCTCTGTGAGAGGGCCCCAGACAGCCACGCCGCCCACTGAGGACGGAGGGCCTTTGTGAGGCGTGGACAGCCATTGTTACCGCTGTTACTGGCCAGGCAGCCATTGTCCAGCTTCCTCTGTAGGACTGGGCTTAGTCTTGGAGGTCCACCCAGTGACCTAAACACACTGGAGCGCACACGTGGTTGGAGACATTTCTCACATGCTTTCCCAAGGAGATTTATTCCGAAAAATAATAATCTGATCTTGAGGCCGAAACGTGATCCTTTTGGAACGATAGTCGCTGAAAACAGCGTAAATAGATAAAAGAATGTGTGTGCGCGGTCTTGGTGCCTGGACACAGGATTTCCTGCCTGACGATGTTGAGAAAGGAAGTCCTGACAGTGATCAACTGTGTGGGAACAAACGTGCAGAAAACAAAAGCAGTAATAGAAAGAAAAAAAGTTATTCTTTACTTTTTTTAAACATCTTTCTTCAGGTGAACAGCCTTTCCGTGGAGGGGAAGACGCATTCAGAGGTGGTCGCCGCCATCAAAGCCGGCGGAGACGTGACCCGGCTGCTGGTGGTGGACCCCGACACCAGCGCCTTCTTCAAGAGATGCAGGGTGACCCCCACCTCCGAGCATTTAACCGGTGAGGAGACTGCTTCACCCAGCAGCAACCGTGAGGCAGTCACTGATTGAATGACGGCAATTATCTCGTAATGTCTCTCTCCAGGTTCATTGTCAGTCACCAGCTGTATTTATAGCCACTTTACTGCCTCCCCTCTTGTTCCTTGGCTCGCTTCTCCTATATTTTTTTCTCCCTTTTCTTTTCTCCACAACTCTCTCTCTCTCTCTCTCCTTTCTGTCGAGGATCACAGACACTAAGCCACTTCCTGCCCCCCCACCTAATGTTGTCACCCTTGCAGGGAAAGTTAATCTTTTTGACATAAATAAATCGGATCAGCCGGATCAGAGTGAGACAGCTCTGATTAACCGAGTTGTTTGTATTTGAAGGCAAAGAGATTTCGCCCACCACCCCTTTTCTGGATTTAAGCTTATCAGTAAAACTGGATATCAGAAACATTCTTTTTTTATAAAAGTCTATTTCAATATTCTGGCAGTGTTTTCTCAAATGTGATTATTCTTAATCTGAGTGGATACCTTAGCCTGCAGGCGAAGGTCACAAACTACTTCTTTTGTGTACTAAATAACCTTTAAATCATTGCACGCAAGACAAAATGCTTTTTTTTTTAATTCCCTTTTGATCTCAAGAAAAAGAGGCCATAATTCAAGCTACTGTTTACCTAACGAAGCCACTAGAGGGAGCCTTAGGAGAGGCTTTCCCACACAACACAAAGAGCGCCCCTCTGTCAACATGTCCGTGGCCCTTAGCACCACTTTGTCTCAAGACATCCGTCACATAAACCTGCTCATCACCACACGGCAGCAAAATCAAGAGGCCTCAGCACGCAAGCAGAGATGTTTGAATATAAAAAGGACATTTATCTGTAGCATTGTAGAAATACCTCTTTTCACAACCCAGGGTTTTGATTTTGTGTCCAAAAAAGGGTCTCGTTTTAGTCTCCTTATGTTGAGCATATGAGGTCCAGTGATTCCTTAGTAAATGATTGGTAAGGTAAAGCAAGTCTGCAGTATAACTGCATAGCTGGCACATTTTGGGCCTCAGCTAAGCCTGTTCACTGCAAAAACTAAACTAAAAATAAGTCAAATTTTCTTAAACTGAGTGTATTTGTCCTTGATTTGAGCACGCAAATAAGATGATTTGCCAATGGAATAAGATTTCTGCACTTAAAATAGGAACAATTCATCTCCATCATCTTATTTCAAGTGCAGTATATCTAATTATCTTATTTTAGGGGTCAAAATACTCATTCCATTGGCAGCTCATCTTATTTACCTGCTCAAATCAAGGACAAAGACACTAAATTCAAGAAAATTTGACTTAATTTTAGTTCTGTTTTTGCAGTGTTGGGACTCGGGGTATTATGCTTGAAGCAGACAGGTTCCCTTTCATCTGCTCTGTGTTTGTGGGTCCGCTTTTAAAGGCACAAAAACGAGAACTTGCACAAATCATGCAAGGTTTTCCCACAAGGGCACATTATTTTACTGTTTTAGGCGCGTGCCAGAGTTTCTATTATGCTCACGAGGTAACCTCCAAATTATCCCTCGAGGATGGGTGTCCTACATGTTTTATATGCCGCCCTGTAGATGGTTTATCAGGCTCCTGCAGAGCTAGGTGACATCCTGAAGAGGTAACTCAGCTGTGTTGAAGCAAGAACACATGTAAAGCGGATAGCCCGACTAATTAACTATCTATCATCTTGTTAGTGCAGAACAGTAAAAAGGTGTAATATTCCGTTCAAAAAGCTACCAAACTATCTTTCTTTAAAACATTTTACTGTATTTTTAGTCAATGTTATCATGCTGTGAGAAGCTTTTACAGACCCGTGCCTACTTTCTATATTTCTGTGGTAAAATATATCCTCTACTCTGTCCAGAATCAGAAATTAAAAACCCTGTTTTCAGGGGAAAGATTCCAGCGAGGTGTTTCCCAGGTAACTGCCAGCTCTCCACACGCTGCCCACTCTCACTCGGCACACCGACACACACGGCTGCACGTCTCCAAGCAGCCTCGCCGCGCAGCACTTTGTTTGGTTTCCACAGTGCCTGCTCCAAAGTGGTGACTCAGGCCAGAGTTGGCCCTGTTAGGACATGTAGAGGCTACGTGGTCACAAAAAAAACAAAAAAAAAACGTAGGCTGAAAAGATGATAAACTTTAAATTCATTTCAAAAAACAGATTTTCGGTCTAATAAGAATTCCTAATGGGGTTCAAAGACTTTTCAGGAAATTAGGGGGTCAATGGGATGGAAGGTAAGGCTGAAGACGAATGATGTCTTCAACTTTTCAACAGGTGGTTTGTAAGGAAAGAACTGGTGCGTGTTTTTTTGTTTTTTGTTGTTTTTTAACAAAAATTGTGTGAATTAACGTTCCACCTGAGACAGATTAAAACGTTTTTATTTGGCTGATTAACTGTGAGGATCTTCTTTTTTTTGCAGGTCCACTTCCAGAGCCTGCTCTGAACGGTGAAACAGGAGAAAAGGTAAGACTATCCAGCAGCAGACTCTCCACAGGGAGGGACCTTAGTTTTCAGAGAAGGTATGTTGAAGTCAGTTGGCTTTAAAACAAAAACCAAGTGGGAGGTTTGAACATTGAAGTTTGCAAAAACAGCTAGTCTCCTACAGAAGTTACCTCCCGTTTTTTCTGATCCATCTTCTTCTTCCCGACTGAAAGAGGATGAGAAGAGTCCACATGTAGCACAATGCAGCTCAACAATCCAAGGACGTTTAAAAGCAAGATATAGCTCTCTATTTTATTTTAGTTTTTGCTAAAGTGGCGTGCCACATCAGAGAATTGAAATGCTGATGAAGTGAGTTATTAATCAGCAAAGTTTACAGAACAGCCTTTCCTGTTATTATCTGACTGTTTAGGCCTTCATTGTGTTGGGATCTGTTATAGGACTCCACCCTACTAGCTCTCCATTAACGTTCGGAGGATTCTTGTGCTTGAGAAACTGTATGTGAAGTATTAAAATAATAATGATAATAACACCAACAATACTAATAATATACTACTACTACTACTACTACTACTACTACTACTAATAATAATAATAATAATAATTTATTATTATTATTATTATAGTGTGAGATGGAGAAAATGTTGCAGAAATAGTATAACAAGAGGAATAGATAACTATATTTCTTAAATAATAGGTTTGAACAAGATAAACGGAAAGTCCAAACTTTACTTATCTTTTATTTAGAACAGCTTGTTGTTTTTCCAAAATTTTCAGACAACATTTAACGCAAAACTGAGCTTAACTAAATTAAGCTTAACTAAACTTAGAGAAGCTTATCTTAGTTCAATTTAGTAGAACTAAGCTAAGCTAGAATGTCCCAAGCAAAGCTAAGCTAAACTTGGCTATACTAAGCTAAACCAAGGTTTGCCAAAGTAAAGTGGGATAAACTAAGATGTGCTGTGCTAAGCTAAACTAAGGGGTGTGTTTTAACTAAACTATGAGCTCAAACAAATTAACCTAACTTAAGATAAACCTGCATGAAATTAAATAAACTAGTAAAAAACAGGTTAATTTAAGCTATGCTAAGGTAAACTAAGAAGCTAAGCAATGATAAGCTAACCAGCTATTTGTGTTTTTAGAATTGCTCTTGCAGCTTCTTTTTATTAAATGAAATCCATCCAGTTTGTTTTAGTGGCAACCAAATCCTGATCATGTGCATTCTTAATACTTCTATGATGTTATCAAGTTTTGGATTAAATAATATAAAAAAAAGTACAAAATGTGTTAATATTTTCACTCTCTACATAGTTTTAGGCCTATTTAAAACTAGCAAATTAGAAACGTCACTGGAGAAAACTGACATTATCACTTTAATCTGACATACCTGTGAAATCCATTGAATTAATAATGAACCACTGTGACAATTACATTGTAATCTCACTTTTTAATTTTAAATCTAACGATCAAGGTGGCCGGAGCTCAGTACGACACATTTGACGAATGGCGTTTTTTAGCACCGGAAGTATCACTGAAAAAACTGTTACTACTGCTCAAAATGAAAACTTGAATCAGAAAGTTCAGTGTAGCTGGAAAAAATCCCAGATCTCAAAAACAATAGTAGTCATTTTCAGTTAATTTGTAGGGAAGAATATTAAAGCTCCAGCCAGATGCTTTGAAAACAAACAGTATTTTTATTTTTTTTTGGAATCAGAAAAGCTTAAAAAAATAGACTTCAGTATTGACAAAAGCATTTTGATTCGTTTATTTTCAAATACATTTTATGAAGAGCACCTGTGACATCAAAATAAAGAGTACGTGACCTGGGTTGCAGACATCATTACAAACACCATTTACTTTTCCACTTACTTCCCCTAGTTGTCAAAGTTTATCTTCAAACTCAAGTGTTGCATATGCAAACAAAACCCCATAACCCTGCATTTATTTGTTTCTATTACAACACTGGATAATCATTCAGCACCAGATACCTGGAGTGTCTCGTTTCCGCTTGAATACACTAAATTTACAGATAAGTGGTGCTGTTTTGGATGAATACACCATGGTGAAGAATTAAAGGAAACTCATTTGTTTATGCTGACCATTTTGACTCTGGCTTTGGGCCAGTTATGCAGAGTGAAACCTGACCGGCACTTCCTGTTACTCAGGAACGTTATGTGCAACAGCCGAGATACTTCTTCTGTGCATTATTGCGTAACAAGCAGTGCAGAGCTGCCACGGAGGAGGCCAGGTGAAAAAGACTTTTTAATGGATAAGTATTTTGAACGCGTAACAGTTTAACAGGCTCCTGAACAATGAGCTGCAGATGTATAAGCTGATACAGCAGCAAATTAAAGTTTATTTGAGGGTGAAACAGATGTTTTTTTTTAATCATTTTCAAAGTTTTTATTTTATCAGAAAAAAGGTTTCCACACTTAATAAATATTAATGCATATTTAATACTTTTTAAGATATTTAGTTAATGATTAATGAATTTGAGCCAGTCCGCTTTTTATGTATTTATGTTTCCTTTACCGGTATTTTTAATCAATTGTTTTTATGTGTTGCACTTTATTTTTGATCCAATGAGTCTGAGCTGAAAGGAGTCTCTTTACTAAAATATCTCAAATCCAGCTCTGCCCCCATGTGGTTAAATCAGATACTACATGAAGGGTGGAACAACTCCTGTACTGTCAAATATTCTTGTATAAACTGTTTAGGCTGTTTGATGTAAATTTGATTAAGGGATGCTGATGAATACGTGTCTGTTTAGGTGAACGGCAGAGTGGCCAAAGAGACAGAGAGGAACTCGAAGCTCTCTGTCAGTCCTTCACCGTCCAACGCGTCGTCCAACACCTCACTCACAACCCCGACTGCAAACACCCCACCTGAGGTACGCCACAGAAAAAAGCTCAACCTCCTCATATGAATTAGTTGTTTTTTTTTAAAGTAAAGCATCTTTTTAATAGGGGAGTTTTTCACTTTTATTGAAATGTCTTCCTCAGGGTCTGGTCACAAATGCCATCCCAGCTCTAAACCTCACCCTGCAGCAGGTCAAAGAGCTCACCCACCAGAAACGCTCCAACAAGAGAGCCCCGCCCATGGACTGGACCAAGAAGAACGAGCTCTTCAGCAACCTATAGGACACCTCCCTTTTTACCTAAAAACACACATTTTTATTCCAGGAAATTGTTCCGAGAGATATCAGAGAGAAGTATTTTATTATGATGATGTTAAAAGAGAGATACACCATAGCAAGTTAATGCTGTTCTGTAAAATGTAGTATTCTTCTAGGTATTATTCCTCACGTTATTATAACCCAAATATAATACTGTATATTTTTATGTGCTTCTAACCATACTATATATATATATATATATATATATATATATATATATATATATATATATATATATATATATATATATATATATATATATATATATATATATGCCAATGAAACCGAGATCTATATTCTGTTTAGAAGAGGGTAGATAGATTTCTTTTTTCTTTCTTGGTTCACTGTTGTGTGTATGAGCAGGCATGTCTGTTTGGTATGTGAGGAGATGTGAAGGAGTTACAGATTTTGTTGGCTTGCTCCTCAAAATCACTGAAAACACTGAAGTTCTGTCAAAACAACCACGCAACTTGCAACCTGACGATGAGTGAATTAATTTAAGCTTATTATAAGTCCCTTCTGCACATGTGATCTGTGAGTTGGTAGATGAAAACCTTGAAAAACCATTGAAAGGTTATTTTTTTTCTTTCTTTGTCTTTCTTTTTTCTTCTTAAATCCATTTTCTATGTGTGACCGGTTTGGTTGAGCTTCGAACCTGTTTTTAGTATCATTATCATTGTCGTTTTTATTTAGTCTGCTCCGAAAAGAAAGCCAAAATGATTAATATTTCAGGTATTCCTCAATACTTTTAGGTGAAACAGATTTTCTATTAGTGTTTTTTTACATCAATAATTAGTCAGTAGATGCTTCCTCTACCCAGTCTAAATGATTGATCTTTTAGATTTGCAAATATACTTTTAACACCAGATGCATACAATATAATGTCTTTTTTCTACTTGCTAAAAAGTCATAAGTTCAATAGAAAATGTAACGTTGGGTCAGGAAAAATGTTTTTAAAAATCCATTTTTTCCCCACAATTTGCCTTTATTGGATTCCCTACTTTTGTCCTTTTCACCTCCTTTGAAACATATATGTATTCTTTTATGCTAAAACCCTATTTAATATTTTTAGAAATATGTCTCTTCACAAGTCTTGCTCTGTGTTTATCTTCTTGCTTCGTCCATCATCTCTGAACAGCTTCCATGTTCCTGCTGAAGAAAAGCCTCCCCTCCAATAGCATGACACTGCCACCGCCGTGTTTCACATCAGGAGTGCTGCGTTCATTTGAAGCTGCTTGTAGTGTTTTGCGTTTACTTCAAAACCTTGGAAAAACACTCACAACATGCAATAATTTTTTAAATTTTTCCTTTACCTGCTAAGAGTCAAAAGAAAACATAACTTTTTATTTGGGAATTTAAAAAAATGCAATTCATTTTCACTATGCCTTTCAGGGCTTTCATAGTTTATCCTCCTGGTCATCTTTAAAAACATTTATGTATACTTTTTAAACTAAAAATATGTTTGATATCTTTAAATTTCTATGTAAGATAAACATTGCTGCTTTGTTTTTATTGTGATCCAGCTTTTTGGGGGAACAGCTTAAAACTGGAAATAGCTATATTTTAAACTGCATTCTTGTTTAATTATATATGTATGTATATATTTTATCACGTATGTCTTTAAGCATACGTGTTTAAGTCACTGATTTTATCCAGCGATGATCAATGTGTGCTTTAGAGTCCAAGCCAGGTTGTCTAGCAGGAAACGCTGACCGCCCCTTAATGGCCGTCGCTGTGACTGCTTATGCCTACACAGGCGGTAACAGCTAGAGAATGTGAGATATGTCTTTAAAAACTGAAATTCTGTATCATTCAGATCATCAAATGGGATTTCCATCTTTCAGCAGATTCCATAAGTAAAAGCACCCGGAGTTGGAAAGCTGAACTTATGGAAAGCTTTTTGTACTTTTTTTTGTGCGGGGCAATAAGGATTTTCCAGCCTGTTGGTGTGTCTCGCGTGGCGTTACTGTGTGATCTGAGAATAAATGACGGTGTTCTCGGATCTATGCTATGAGGTGCTCCGCTAGATATATCCTCAACCCTGTGGAGATCCTTGTAAAAGTCTTCTATATCCCTTGGACCTTCTCACGCTGTCACAGCCCAAACCTTTTAAGTGTATTTGAATGGGATTGTGAGACCAACACTACAAAGTACAACATATTTGTGTGTTCAAAGTCATTTCCAAATAAATAGATATAAAAAGAAACATTGTGGCTGGCATTTGTTGGAATGATCAATGAATAAACTTTGTCAATTTGTGCATAACACACAACATAAGTGTTTCAATTCAATTTATTTATATAGCACCAATTTATGAAACATGTCATCTCAAGGCACTTTCCAAAGTCAAATTTAATCAGATTATACAAATTTGTCAAAACATTCCTATATAAGGGAACCCAGTACATTGCATTAAGTCTTGACAAGCAGCATTCACTCCTCATGAAAGAGCGTAGAGCCACAGGGAGAGTCGTCTGCATTTTCCATGGCTTTGCAGCAATCCCTCATACTGAGCATGCATGAAGCGACAGTGGAAAGAAAAACTCCCCATTAACAGGAAGGAAAACCTCCAGCAGAACCAGGCTCAGTGTGAACGGTCATCTGCCTCGACCGACTGGGGGTTAGAGAAGAAAACATCTGCCTCTTAATAGTCGGTGTGTAGTAAAACCAGTAAATGGCTAACAAAGTTGACCCGCCCTGTCCATGAAGTCCCTAAATAATTTCCATTGTTTAGAATTGCCGTCAAAACGAGTAAAGCAACTTAAAATACTTTGCTGCAATTACCCCTGTGAGGCTTTTTAGTCGTTAGAGGTTTTTTTAATTCGAGCTAAATCTGGATTTTGACTGGGATATTTTAATCATCCGTCACAATTCTGGGTTTTATGTTGACGGGTGTTGTTCTGCTGGCAGGTGAACCATCATCGCAGTTTGAGGTTTTCCAGCCTCTTAACAGGTTTTCTTCCTGGATTTTCCTAAATTCAGCCCCATCCATCTTCCTGTCAACTCTGACCAGCTGGGGATGCCAAAGAAAAGCCCACACCATGATGCGGCCACCTCTATGTTTCACAGTGGGGATGGCGTCTTCAGGGTGGGGGTGTTATGGTTTAGCTTCTCATGTTTTGCCGGGTCAACACTGGACCCCCTGGGATTTGGAAAAAGTACAAACGGGACTTCATATTGCTTTCTATCTACAGTAGCGTTCTTCCTACTGCCCTTCTGAAATGCCAAGTGCACTTGAAGTATCTCTGCTGTTAATTGTTAAACTGAGGACATCTCGGCTGGTTTCTGTTGTCCCGTACTGTTTCCATTTTCAGGTGATGGACTGAGCAGTGCTCCTCTCATTAAACTGTCAGCTGTGCTCTTCAAGAGGCTAATTTTCGATGACGTTCTGTTGCACACCATGTAAGGAACCCACAGATCAGACAAACAGATGGACTCAGAGTATCTTCTGAATACCAGTGGCTGCTCTGGACTTTATTCGGGGCTACCTCAGTAAAGGGGGCTCACTTAATCTGCACACCACATATTTCCGATATATTTGTTAAAAAACACCAACATACATGATGTTCTTTCCTCTTCACTATTACGCTCTGCTTTGTGTTCATGTATGACATAAAATCCATAGAAAATTCATGAAGGTTTAGGTTTGTAGTGAGGAAATAAGTGAAAAGGTTCAGAAAGATAAAATTACGTTTGCACAGGCATTGCATTTTTTTTTTTAAAACAGCACATTTCTTACTCCCCAACATGCCTTTTCCCGATGGTTTTATGATGATGTGCTAAGCTCCTTGACATTAAGGTGGCTCGTGCACCTTAATGTTTAGGTCCACGTTGATGTAAACATGCATTTAAATGATCCGTTTTTCGTTACCCAGTGACTAAACATCACATTTAGCTGGCACAGATTTAAGGCTGGCCTTAATCAATGCCACTCCACCACTTATAGTTATCATTTTATTCTCCGCTTCTCGCTATGTTCCCCTCAGACTGCCTAGATATATCCACTTATCCTCCAACATGTCTGCCTGCCTCCCTCTAATGATGGCCGTGACATTTCTGCTCCTCCGCTCTCCTCCCAGTTCTGCCATCGTTATCGCAGCTCTCTGTCACTCTGTGAGCTGCTCACCATCCCTCTCAGGGGGGGGTGATGAACTTAATTGGACTTCATGACAATGTGGGACATCAGGGCACAATCAGGTAAACTGATAATGTAAGACGGTCCAACAATGTGGATTACAGTGAGTGTTCTGATAGATTGTTATAAAAATGCTGAAGAATCAAAACTAGCTGTAGTTAATATTACTTAAAAAAGGTACTTCAGGAAATATACTTTTCAAGTGAATATTTATTAACATTTTTATGAATATCTGTGAAAAGATCTTTGGTTTGCCTGAGAGCTGTATGCAGTAAATGCAATGAGATCATCAGCTCTGTCACAACTACAGAGTCAATGAAAGGGTTTCTTGTGTTCCCCATGGGTGTCTAAATGGAAAATTAATTTGGAACCTTGAAGGATGCATTTAATAGTTCTTTTCTCAGACTGGAATGATGAAAAAACTCGTTCAAAACTGAACCTGCAATTTTGATTCTAGTTGATCGTTCTTTCTTTCAGAGATGGTCCAGTTAATTAAAAAAGGCTGGCTTCCTGGAATAGAGTTGGGTTTCCTGTATAGTTCATACATTTACAACGTTGTCCTGCTGGAACCAGGGGCGGAGCAAGAAGCACCTTGACCAGCGTAACTTGTTGTGTTTCATATAACGTGTGCTGCTTACGAAATTTTCATTTTACACCGTGATTGGCTAAAACCAACCTTTGGTAGGCGGGCGCTAGCTGTCGCTTCACCCAATCAGCTCGGAGAGTTCTGCCGGATGTCCCTCTTTTCCTCAAACGGATTCGACAGAAGCAGCCCCAGGTTGATCAGTCTGGCTTGTCATGTTATTAATTTTACACTTTAAAAAAACAAAACAAAAGCATGACAGGAAATTGTGACCACTGTGGGGAGGATGAAACAAACACGTTTTATACATACGGCAAGTTGTGTTTTAGATTTTGTCTTATTTTTTATTACACTGTTAGTAAACAGAGCCAATGGTTGTTTACGCATCTCTGGAAAAAAAAAAAAAAAAGCAGTTCTAATGCCCCATAGGCTTAAAAAAATTATTATGACTCGTTCCTTTGATTGATGCACATAAACCTTTACTAAGCACAGTGGAAAAGATAAAGTGAAATTAAATGAAACCGCTTCCCAAACTCTTTTAACCTCTGGATCTCCACACCGGACCCGTACTGAAAGTATTTCCCAGTCTTCTTAGAGTTGTCCATCCATCCAATATACTTTATACCCGCTCATTCATGCAGGGCAGCAGGGTGGCCGGTGCCTATCTCCAGAGAGGCGGGGTGCCCAACTTATACCCAGTTACATTTAAGAAACACAAAAATGAAACGCTCACTTCTTCCTGTTTCTGAAATTGATTTCTGAAGCGATGGAGGAGGGTTCATGAGGCTCGGCCACTTCATTAATTCAAGTCACACCAGTCAAATTTTGTTGTGAGCACTTGTTGAGTTCCTTTTTTCTCAGCGGGTTAAATCTACCCAGAAGATATTTTTATATACTAGAGTGCTGTAAACTCATTCACCACAACTGATTAAGCTTTAGTGGCTCGCAAATGTATCTAGAACCCTTAAACCTGGAAAGTGCATTTGTATTCTGTCCATTTCTGTCTGATACCCATAAATAAAATCCAGTAATTGACTTGACGAGCTACTTGAGAAGTAATTTATAGTAGTTTTGGAGTTGGAGACGTAACCTTACGGCACCTGGCCATCACTCCGCTGACCGTCAAAACCAACCCAGCTCAGACTGTCACCCCCCCACAGTGGTCAGTTTCTCCAGGAGGTTCACAGTTTGTGCTGAATGACGCCCCACGAGACAACAAGACGACGATGACGACACGAGCCGTCCGGTACATGGTGGCGGTGATAATTAAGACGATGAAGGACAGGTGGGGGTCGCGCGTGGGACCTTCACGGCTTAGGGGGGGGTAAACACCAGCGGTCGCTAAGCGATGGCCTCCACACCGAGGGGGTTCCTTGTAAGGCTTGCAGGACAAGGAGTCGACAGAGTTTTACCTTCAAGCCCCGCGGTAGGTTAAAATTAGACCTGCACTGTGTGTGTGTGTGTGTGTGTGTGTGTGTGTCTAATTTTCTACAGTGGAAAAGATTACAGACAAACCCAAAGCTACATGGAATGTGTGACATTAAGTGTATGAAGGGGGAGGACAAGGCTTGATATAAGCCGGCGGTTCTGACGCATGAGCCGAGCAGTGTCTGAGGTTGCTGCTGTAATAGGATCTTCTTCCTGTCTTCTCTGAGAAATCCTCATCCTCTTCTGCTTTACACACACACACACACACACACAGACACACACACGCACGCACACCTTTTACAAAAATACCCAAGGACAATCCTCCCTATTAATAGAAGTGTTGTCAACTGGCTCAGGAGAAACGGGACCTTCTGTTCAGCTAACTATTTTTGCAGCCCTTTCTACTTGTGACCCCTCACACTGTCAATTACAGCTCACTGGAACAATAAAACCAGCACACCCAGCTACTTTCACTGAGCTTTCGCCAATCACGGTGCCAAGCTGTCACGGCAAGCTGTTCCCACGCAATAATAATAATAAAAAAATAATAAATTCCCGTTCCCTTGGCCTGTTACGCGAGGATGCCGTGGCCGTTGTTCTCTGCCCACCGTCAGCAGCCCAGGAGTCAGTTTCAGGTTGGCTGACTTGGCCGATCTTTCCACACCGGGCCCTGCTGGTTCCAGCGCCAGTGTGGTAATCAAACGCCGCGCATACTGCAGGTGATTTATGTGCCTTCAGGTTGCCATTCATGCGTCCTGGCCTCAAGCTCTCTCCCCCCCTGGAGTCTCAATGCAGAAATAAACTTCAAGTCATCGCCGGCATCCCGCTTTTAATGAGAACCGTTTTGGATGCGTCGACCTGAGTGCGCCAAGCTGCTCAGGAATCCCCTCAGGAGGTCTGCACCTCGCCGTCACAAGCAGAGGTTAGGGAGAATACATGTAAAAACAAAAGATAAAATGGCTTTTTTTTTTTAAGGACAGAGTTAAAAACAGTACAGGGCTGCTGTGGAAGAGGGCAGATGTAAAATAAGCAGCGGGAAACCAATTCTCCAGCCGTTGTTCCTGTTTACCTACAGATGCGTAAACTGTTCATCGGGGTTTTAAGCGCTTACCAAGAACTCGCCACACGTTCCCCCCGTTGTCTTTAGTGATTTAGCCGGGCCTGATTTCATATATAGATCGGTGCAACTGGCAGGTGTGTTCCTCTATTAGAGCTTGAAATGTTGATATTACCCTAATGTCATTCAAAATTAATGCAGAGCAGACCAATAAAAAATCCAGGGGGAAATCAGTTTATTATAGCAATAGAGAAGTATTTAAAAAGCTAAATGGTCTCATCGTGATGAGAGTTCTGTGTCTTAACATGCTTGACGTCGCCATGATTTGTTGACTTTGGTTTGAGTTTTACCAAACCTTTGGGTTCTTGTGTTTCACTTCAGAGTGATGTGTATTTAATCCTGTCCCTGTACCCGTCCTATCCAGGTATATTCCTCGGGTTTCTTTGTTTCTTCCTGTGCTCTGCAAGCCTTCTGTTGTTTCCCAAACATGTTTCCAGTTTCCTCTTATCCTTGTGGTTTCACTTACTTGTTTTTGCGCCTCACTTTTGTAGGTTTTAAATTTTTTTTTTCTGTTCCTTCATTGAACTTCACCTTCCACTCGCTCCTGCCTGCTAACTTGTTGTTCTAAAGTCTTATCTGACTTCATTTCCTGCTGATGGTACACACAATTTGGAGAAAATGATTAAAATCTCTAATAAAAGAAGTAGATAAACTGTTATGTAGACAAAAACATTTTTTTCCACATAGCAAGTAACGGCTGTGACCAGCCGAGACGCCAAAGTTACCTACCGGAGCAGAGACATGCGGTCTAAAACAGAAAGCATGTTTGGTTAGATTGTACCTAGTGCCTCGCAAATAGTGAAAATTTTTCTCACTTCGTCACATTACAGCCACAAACGTCTTGATATTTCTAGTCCAATTGAATGTGCGATCGACCAACACAAAGTGGTGCCTAAATGTGAAAAAGGAAACGTGTAAAATCTGAAAAGCGAGATCTGTATTTGTATTAAATTTTTCACATTAAATCTGAAAGTCCACTGGGGGCCCGTCTGTAAAAGCTTTGCACATCTATAGACAGGAATTTTTTTCACACGTTCTTCTTTGCACGCCCGGTCAGATTGCACGAAGAGCGTCAGCAAGCAGCTGTTTTCAGGTTTTTCCAGATGTTCTCAGTTGTATTTGAGTCTAGGCCATTATTCTAGTTTTCTTCCAACCAACTCCTCAATTTTCCATAGAGGCCTGATTGGTGGAGCGTACCACTGAACGTCGTCCTGTCAACATATTCTCACACCTGAGCTGAGGATCTCTGCAGCTCCTCCACAGCTACCAGGGGTACTTTTAGGCCGATGGCTTTCTCTTGGTGGATTTGTCTGTCTGCCGACAGATGGACCAGTGATCAATGAGAGGTGCAAAGCTTGGGAAATCGTTTTACTTATCCCTGACCTTTCATGAACTCTATTTTCTATTCA
This sequence comes from Fundulus heteroclitus, assembly GCF_011125445.2. Lineage (NCBI taxonomy): Eukaryota > Metazoa > Chordata > Actinopteri > Cyprinodontiformes > Fundulidae > Fundulus > Fundulus heteroclitus. The sequence continues at coordinate 1,914,896 of NW_023396901.1, forward strand.
GGTGACGTCTGGAGGCGGTGACTTCAGTTGTTGCTTTAAGAGTAAACACAAATGTATAACCCACTCAATCTTCAAAACACGCATTAACGTCTGTGGCTGTCAAGAGGTTAAAAGCTTCAAGGATGTATGGGTAACTTTGAAAGGCCCTGCATGTCGTCGACCCAACCGTTTTGCTCATGGCTGCGTGTTTCCAGCATTTAAAGCCATCAAACGCTCTACATCAGGAGCACGCCACAGCAGGAGCGCGGCACGCACCTGCAGGACGCCACGGTCCTGGTGGAGGAACCTCGGCGGCCTCGATGGTCCCAGCGAACGGTCGGGATCTTAAACATGGCGACGCCTGTGTGTGCGAGCATCTGTGTACACCAGGAATAGGGCTCGGGTTGGGAAAACACTTACAGCTTAACGCCATTCCTGCAAAGCACCTGTCACCGGCTCACACACACACACACACACACACACACACACACGCACACACACACGCACCGGGCCGATGCATGCCACGCACTGTCTGACTGCTTCTCTGTTTGTCTCACTCTCTCTCGAACACACCGTGACATGCTCAGAAATGTTTACACTTGTGTCTGCAAGGTCACATTGATGGATTCTCTCACATGGCTGCTGTTGCCGTCTTCTGATTACAGCCTGCATCCATTCTGACAACTGCTCCTGTCAAACTTTGCTCTAAGCTACTTTAGAGGCTGTTATTTTTTTTCTTTCTTTCTTTAAAGCGTCTCAGAAAGAATGTCTGTCTTCTGTGATTTTCTGGACAACTCTCGCTGAGAAAACGGACTCAGGTCCGCCAAGCCGGGTCAATGAAAACGATGACTTCACCTTGCCTACTTTCGGCCGCTTTCCTCCATCTTGCTAAAAAAAAACAAAAAAAAAAACAATCCATCGCCTTGTCATTGCTTCTGTTTCTCCAGCCTCCGCTGCACACAGCTCCTGCTCAGCTCCGTATATGGAGGGGCCATCCAGCAGGGGAGCCACAGGGTTAAATATACTCGGAGAATGCCAAACGACTCCGGCTAACCCACCAAAGGGTGTTGCACCAGGAGGGCCACACAACGAGCACATTTGTTCCCCATCTCATTAACATAAGCATTTTTTTACCCCCCGGATTGTTGGTACATGAACTGAAACGACGTCTGTCAGCTCTCTTTAATCAATGGTTTTATCACCACATTTTTAAGACAGATACTTTGTGAAATACTAGTGTACACGTCAGCGGAGATGAGATGCTTTTCCACATATTCATCGTTTTTTTTTTTAATGCCAAACCCATGGAGAGTGTTTCTCACCAAAAAGCTCCACCAGTTCTGGTTAAAGTCCCCATAGATCCGGGTTTTCAAACTCCGGTCCTCAAGGATCGTTGCCTTGCAGTGTATTTCCCGACACCGCTCACAAACAACAGGTTGCCATTTTTCTAAAGGATGTTATGGATACTCTTCCCAATATGTCACTCTTTGCTGCGGTTAACAGTGATCTTTGGAGATATTTTTATCTGAGTCCCTTTTTTCCAGATGTTCCAAACCAGTGAAATATTTACCTGACAGGACTAGCTTAGCCACAGGGATGTAGTCTTATAGCCCTTTCCTGACAGGGCATGTCCCCTCATCTTTTACATTTTGAAACGGGCCACATTTAAAGCAGGAGTCATGAATTACTGATAGAAAGTTTCTGCACACTGATCCATTTTTACAAAAGTAGATAGGAACTACCACGCCCACGATCCTGCAAGGAAAGGCGAGTATAGATAATGCATGGATGGGTTGTGCTGCATGTTGGTAGCAAGAAGGTCCAGGGTTCACATTTTGGTCTGGAGTCCTTCTGCATGCAGTTTGCACGTTCTCCCTGTGCATGCATGGGTTCTCTCTGGGTACTCCGCTCTCCCACTGTCCAAAAGCATGACTGTTAGGTTAATTGATCTCTCCAAGTTGCCCTTAGGTGTGAGTTCTTGTCTACGTGGTTGCCTGCCCTGTGTGGTAATAACAAGGGATGGAAGGATGGATTATCCTGCTGCAACTAAAGGTATTTTATGTATTAATTGCAGTCTGAGTGCTCCTTTTCACATTCGGTCAAACCATATTAAAGATGTTATGGTTTAGTAACGACATGCTTGCCTGTCTTGAGTCTTGTTGGATCCGGTTCAGTGCAAAAACTCCAGCGGGTTCTTCGGTAATTTATGATAGCTCCTTGGACCGGAGAGGTAGGATGATGAAGAGCTCTCCAAGATCTGGTGACATAACAAGGCAACACGAGAGCCTGGAGTGTGTTCTTGGTTTATGTTGTCAGAGACACACTTACTTCCTGGTTCCATTCCAAGGGCAGATTTTTAGGGCACCTTGTGGGAAAAGCTATGAAGAGGCTGCACAGCACGGCAGGCATTGAAGTCAGATGAAACCGGTGATAATTAGATTTAGATTTTAAGGCCGACACCAGACGGCTTCAGCGCAGAGAAAACGGATCCGGGTGTCAGTTCTGTGGCTTTGGATTTGTAGATCGGAACTAAAAGCTGCCAAAAGGTTTGTGTTTACAGCACATCTGAGGGAAGGGGGCAGACAAAGGTGTTTATGGTCAACTAAGTGCACCACCGAGAGACCGTGAAAATATGTCGGTGTTTATGACATGGCTGGGAGCAGAAAACCTGTGATCACCAACAAGAACACCGCCGGCTGTCTGAGGTTTTATTAAAGAGCGGGTGGAAAAGCACACTGAAAATGATTTACCAGTCAGGAAAATAAACTTTGTAAAACTGCATTTAGCAATGTATTCACGAGTGTATCATGAATTGTACTTAGTCATGTCCACAAAGGCTACAAAAATGCTGCATAAATGAGTGTTTAGATGAAAAGGAATAAAGCCAAAAATCTTTTCAGAATTAAAATGCTCATCTACCTTTTCTTTATCCCCATGCAACACGGGGGTGATAGCGTCACTGCTTGGGCCTGTGCGGCAGCAGCATGATTTAATCACCTGTGGAGTACCACAGGGTTCAGTCCTTGGACCAATTCTCTTTACTATATATATGCTTCCGATTGGCAAAATTATCAGACAGCATGGATTAATTTCCACTGTTATGCTGATGACACTCAGCTATATTTGTCCATAAATCCTGACGAATCCAATCAGTTACTTCGACTGCAGTCATGTCTTGATGACGTCAAAAGCTGGATGACTTCAAATTTCCTGCATCTAAATTCTGACAAGACCGAAGTTGTAATCTTTGGGCCAGAGTCCTCAAAAAATAAACTTCTTAACCAATCACTTAATCTGGGTGGCATTAACCTGGCCTCTGGTAATAAAGTAAAAAATCTTGGTGTTATTTTTGACCAAGACATGTCATTTAAATACCATATTAAACAGATTTCCAGAGTTTCCTTTTTTCACCTCAGGAATATCGCCAAAATTAGAAACATTCTGTCCAGGAGTGATGCTGAAAAACTAATCCATGCATTTGTTACTTCAAGGCTGGACTATTGTAATTCTTTACTATCAGGAAGTCCACAAAATGCAGTTCAAAGTCTTCAGCTGATCCAAAATGCTGCAGCAAGAGTTCTGATGAAAATCAACAAGAGGGATCATATTTCTCCAATTTTAGCTTCCCTTCATTGGCTTCATGTTAAATCAAGAATAGAATTTAAAATTCTCCTTCTAACGTATAAAGCCCTTAATAATCAAGCTCCATCATATATCAGAGCTCTGATTACCCCGTATGTTCCTAACAGAGCACTTCGCTCTCAGACTTCAGGTCTGCTGGTGGTTCCTAGAGTCTCTAAAAGTAGAATGGGAGGCAGATCCTTTAGCTATCAGGCTCCTCTCCTGTGGAACCAACTCCCAGTTTTGGTCCGTGAGGCAGACACCCTGTCTATTTTTAAGACTAATGTTAAAACTTTCCTTTTTGGCAAAACTTATAACTAGAGTGACTCATGTTACTCTGAGCTACCTCTATAGTTATGCTGCTATATGCTTAGGCTGCTGGAGGACATCAGGATCTAATTTTCTCACTCTATAGAATTCTACTGTTCTTCAATTATGCATTATGTGTTGTCATTTCTGCTTTAACTTTCTGCTCTCTCTCTTTTTCTTCATAGTAGGTACACCTGGTCTGGCGTTCTGTTAACTGTGACATCAGAGAAGACGGCTCACCCGCTATCACCATCTAATGTAGAACAGATTACTAGATCAATGTGTGCTTCTGTGCTTTTTTGTTTCTCTTGTTGTGTCTCTGTTCTGTCTTCTGTAACCCCAGTCGGTCGAGGCAGATGACCGTTCATACTGAGCCCGGTTCTGCTGGAGGTTTTCCTTCCCGTTAATGGGGAGTTTTTCTTCCCACTGTCGTTTCATGCTTGCTTAGTATGAGGGATTGCTGCAGATCCATGGACAATGCAGACGACTCTCCCTGTGGCTCTACGGTTCTCCAGGAGTGAATGCTGCTTGTCGGGACTTTGATGCAATCAACTGGTTCCCTTATATAGGAAATTTTTTACCAATCTGTATAATCTGACCCAATCTGTATAATATGATTGAACTTGACTTTGTAAAGTGCCTTGAGATGACATGTTTCATGAATTGGCGCTATATAAATAAAATTGAATTGAATTGAATTGAATTGAATCTTTGCAAAATGTAGATGAAGTCAAAAGAACTGAGCAGCATCCTTCGTTTGTTGACCTGAGCGGCGTTTCCTGGTCCTTTTGAAAGGAGACAGAACCACCCAGGAGGACAGTCAACAAATGCTTTTCTTATTCGTGTAAAGATTAGAGACGATAGCCGGGGGGATTAGTGGAGACTACGACAGCACGAGCGTATCGACACCTTGACGTAACCTTGAAGCGTCAGAGCGACGTCTGCAACGTTCCTCCCCCGAAGGGCGCCACATTCCCAAAGCTTCCCGAAAGAACACCGAAGTTGTGCCGTTGGGTCATAGCTGTCCGGCTATTTATACCAGCGGAGCACAACTGCTGCTATAGGTACAGTTACAGTGAGGCACTTCACGCTGCAGCTGCCCTGCCTCGGCTAATTATACAGTACAATGCACACACCATATGCCCACACACAAAACGCACTGAGAGCGCCGCTGCCGTCGGCTCTCACCACTTTCCCTCCGACTGCTTCCTGCGTCGACCCCCCCGATGATGGCTCCCTCCCACCACAGCGACCTGCCTGCCAACGAGCCCTCGCCTTTATTGGTCACATCAAGAAGGAACCAGTCCACTTCCTGCAAGAAATCGTTATGCAACTAACAGTTTCATGGCAGAGAGGAACGTGGAAAGCGGCGACGGTGTGATTAAAACGAGAGGATGAGTCAAAAGAGGAGGGTGAATAAGGATGAGAAAAATCACGGTAAATGCTAAAAGATGTTCAGCGGCGGAGAAAAGAGAAGTGAATTAGCCCCCTGTGGGAACAACAAAGCATATTTCTGTTCTGTTCTCAAGACGTTCTGCTCACTGAGTTCACAATCCTCAATGCAGCTCTGCCCAGTTTCCCAGTAAAATAGAACTTCGGTGCCGAGGGAAGCCACGACTTCCACCGAATGCATTCAGTGAGTAATGCAACTGCAAAATCCGAGAAGAAAACCCTGAAGTGGCTGGAAAACATGGTCAGGGCTAGAATGTGAAAATGAAACTACATCTGCTGCTCCCAGGGTTTCACACCCTGAAGGTAGACGAAGAGGCAGAGGTCAGGATGTTTGGACACGGCAGCAATAACAATGTCTCTGTCCTACATGGAATTAAATAAAATACAGCTTTCATTTAATGATACATATATATTTTTTGCTGCATTATTATAGATTTCGATTATTTCAACCCACGTCTCCATCTGTAACTTAAGCATTTACCTTTGGCTAAACGCTTTGGGCAACAAGGTATGCGTTCCACCATGACCAATTTAAATTGTGCATAATGTAATGTTATATTATATACAATATTAAACCAATAAATACTGGTGGTTCGGACTGCAGCAAATAAATCCAATATCCTCTTAAAAAGGGACTGAACGTTCTTTTAATTTTTATGGGACCTTGATCAAATAACTGGTTTTCTACTAAGCAGATTTTGATGTTATGTGTGCAACTCAAAGGTAAACTGAGTATCTACTGGGTGTTGGCTGTTGTCACACTCTGTCTGCGAGAACGCACAATTTATTTTTAAAGAAAATACTTAGATGATCCTGTTAGAAAATTATAACACAATGGAATATTGTATTGAAATCTGAAATCTGAAATCCGCCGTAAGCAACAATCATTTTAGGGTTGCTGTAATACTAATAGCACATTCCTCTATAATGTGTGGTAAAGATGCTTAAAAAGCTGAAGATAATATTCATTTGGATTGCAATACTTTAAATTGATCATGTTTAGTCAAAGATTTCATTTTGAATGCATTTATCCCTAAAATATGTAAGCTCCACCTACCCAAAGAAGTCCTGGAAAATAAATAAAACTGAACCTTTTATGTCAATTTTTTATTTTTATTTTTCCCCTTACATTGACCAGAAGAGGTCTGGACACTTTTTATTAGTTTTCTCTGACATCCTATTCCACTGTGATGTACAGATATACTTCTTGGCTCCTCTTTAAAATGGAAAAGGCAAGGGAACCGGACATTAAATTAAAAGTGAGCAAACAGCGACAAGAAAATAGTCGCTCACCTAAACTTACTGATTAGGCTGACGAGTGTACCTAGGAACTTTTTTTTTGACCATCTATGACTTCCTGTTTCCCTGGGGTATAAACATGACATGAGACAGACCCTAGTTCTTCCTAGTCAGTCTTCAAAATGGGAAAGACGAGCGATCATAGCGTTCAGGAAAGGGAAATGTGGGTTGATTTTCCTCATTCAGTAAATGGCAGAAAATTGTTACACACCTTAAGGTGCCCACGGCTACAGTTAAAGCAATAATTGAAATATTTAAAACTGGAACTGTGGCAAACAAGACTGGATGATGACCCATTTATTCTTACCACCAAGCACAGGGCAGTTTGGCAAGGAAGTAAAAAGACGGGTTAGTCTCCATAACAACCCTTATACAATATCTACAAAAACAGCATTTTTTTGGGAAGGAATGTTTGGGAAAAGCCATTTCTGTTCCACCATGACCGTCATAAACCTGTTTAGTTTGCTAAACTCTACAAGGGCTTTAAATGAAATTGTGTTCTTGGGTCGTACGAGCTGACGTTTAGCTTATTAGCAACACGTACTCCTCCAGGGTCTGGGTGTAAAATGAAAGCAGAAATATTTGGGGGAAGTATCTCATGCCCCCTTGTAACTCTGGTGGAGGGACTTTGATGCTGCGGGCCACTTCTCCACCCAAAGCCATGGGAATCCTGTCAGAGTTCACGGTTTCGTGGATTCTATGAAGCATCCGGACACGTTGAATCAAACTTTGCCAGAGAGGAACCGCTGGATCTTTCAGCACAATAATGGTCTGCAACATATGGCCAAACCCTCACAGAAATGATCGGAATATAACAATGTTCTCATGTGTGTTTCCTTTTTCTCCAAATGAACAAATGCACTTTAAAAAGATTGATTGTTTTACAGAGATTTTGATGTTTATATTCCTACCACTTAAGGAAAAAGTGTCCTGGTTACCGATTAACATCACACCTGTACTTTGTGAGAAACCAACATGTATTTTTCACAATACTTTGGCATTTTGTAGATAAAATAATTAGCTGATTAAGTATAAACATGATATAAGAAGGGATATAGATCAACATCCATTAGCAACATTAATATTTGACCTTTGGATTGATGACAGTGGTTTTGGGGTCAAACATTAGACGCAGAGGACTAAAAGTTAAATACGGGAACCTAAATGATATTCAAGCTCTTGGAAGTCAATATAACCATGAAACAGAGAACGTCAAAGTGCACAAACTCTCAACTCAACACTAAAAGCAAAGCCTGCACAAAGGGGCTGGTGCCATAGGTGCAGTGAAATGTACTGCTGTAAAATGTAAAGATGAAACTCTATCATTACTGTACACACTGTACCAAATATCTGAATGACTTGGATGAGATGGCATGGTCAAATGTATTTAATGATCATATTAATAGTCAAATGAATTATTACAATACTCTTCTCAGTCCCATATCCCATATATAAAGGTTTGTAATGCACCAAGAATGATGTGTAAGTGGGAATGCATACGCATAGTTTTCCTCATTAAAATGACTTTTGAGAACCAGGATGAAGATTGTTTAACTTTGAGTTGGTTTTGTGTTCATAGATGTCTGTGGTCATTAAGTAAATGAAACAGAAACACATTTTTAAGATTATGAACCTCTAATTTAAAAAGATTTACACATACAAGAAATACTTTAAACAATGAACTTTCTCAGAAATAAAGATTTTTTGTGGTGTCCCTTAAAGATAAACTTTTTTTTCCTTCTTCCCCCAACTCATAACTAACCATAGTTCAACACCGCAGCGACACTGCCTGGACTTATTTAGTCCAGATGAAAGAAGATTTTTTAATCAACTGAAATTAGAAAAACGTACACTTATGAATCGGTGACCCTGTCTGACCCTCCCTCCTCCTCCTCTCAGCATCCAGCTCTGTTCTCTGTTGTTTTATCTGATAACACCACAATAAACCAATCCAATGTCAATTAAATTGTGTTCTGCCATGTTTTTCTGACATGGACAGCTAATAAAGAAGCTACACACACTCACACACAGCAGATTACGTTCAGAGTGGGAGAGAAGCAGCACACACCTTACCTGAATTAAAGCTGATATATGCCTTTGGGATTCAGATCATCATGAAGGCTCGCCAGAGACTCAGTCGAAATGTTTTAGCACGCTCTTTCAAGTCATCCTTTATTCAGCATATGAACAAATTAACATGAACGCAGTTATTTTACAAGTAGAAAAAAAAACATAGACTGGTACGGTAACTTAACACTTAACTATTCAGTTCTAATTTTAGGACTTTCTTAAAAGGCTGAAGCTTAAAAGAGCTAAGAGATAAAGGCATACTGTAAATCAGAAGAATACTCATCCAGATCCAAAGTGTGTGATGGAAATATACCGATTTCATTGGTCATTAAGTTTGTGGCTTTTACTGCTTTTTTTATTAATTTTTTTTGCTCTTTATCAGCTTGCTCTGCTCTCTCCTTTCTCTCCTCTCAGCTTTGGCCGCAGCCCGTTTCAAAAAAATTATTGCTTAGAAGATTTAAATATTTAAAAAAAAACATTTGTTATCATCAGGCCACCTGAGAGCTTTGTCGGGGCCAGGGACATCACTGTCTTTTTTTTTGGGGGGGGGGGGGGGGGGGGGAGGCTCACCACCACACACACAAACACAATGTCTGTGTCCACAGTTGCTTTCATGCTGTGGAAATCTCTCCCTGAGCTTTCTGTATCTTATGTTGGATATGTTCTATGTAATTTAGTAAACTAGTTTACATTTTCTCAGGTTCCTAAGAGAAGAGCCAGCATGTTAGGTCAAATAAGGCAGTTTTTTTGACCATCCAGTCCCTATCCTTTTTATCCAGTCCATTGTGGGAGGTAGGATAAGCTACCTTGTGATTTTTTACCTACCCTAGGTCAGGCAGCCAAATCATGGAAAGACCTAAAGTGAAAACAAAGTCTCACCTTTTAACCCAATCACTGTTTAATAAAGGGACTTATTGGCTCATTTATTCTACGTAAAGGTTACCCCCCCCCCTCCCATTCTTTCTAAGTAATCATTCCAAACTGTGTTTCAGGAACTGCTATCTGCTCGCCTGCTGGTTCCAGCGGGTGCATGTGTGCCTGTGAGTGAGGGGGGGGGGGGGGGGGGGGGGGGGGTGTATTATCACTGCTTTGCTTTATTAGCGTTGGAGCACAGCGCTCAGAATGAGCTGCAGCAACCCGATCCCTGCAGTGGATTGAGTGAAATGTCAGTGAGCCACCTTCATGTGTGCCGTGCCATGACCGGGGCCGCGGCAGAACAATGGCTCAGAAAGGGAAGCAGCTTTAATGTGATCATTACACGTCCGCTCATCTCCAATAGTCTGCTTTTATCGCTTTAGTAGGTAATTGCTCATAACAGATGAATAGCCTCTGAAGGTTTTATTGGCCGTTTTCTTAATTCTCTGCCTACTTGGTATGGCTCCCCAATAATCAGAAGCTGAACTAACATTAAATTCATTGATCACTGTTTTAGCTGTCCATTCTGGTCCTCTAGTGTGTTTCTGTAATCATAAAGCCTCCTCTCTTATCTTGCATCTGCCGTACCAGCTAATAACTTACCCACAAAAATTGTTTCCCCAGAGCTGCTGGTTTGATTCATGCCAGGAGTTTTTTTTTTTTTCTTCCTCAGTGTCTGCAGGAGCCTCTCATTGACCAGCCCCTTTAAATTAGGCTTGTTAGAGCAGGGAGACATGATGTACACAGAATCCAGCACCATCTGCCCTAAATACCATGATTTTGAGGTACAACCACAGATTTCAATGAATGTTTTTAGGATTTTATGTGAAAGAGCAGCACAAAGGTGGTGCACATTTAAAAGTAAAGGGAAAGGGATACAGAGTTTGCTGCAGAAACAGTTACATGCCTCCTGGACTGAGGTGTCAAAAGTATTCACATCTATTACTCAAGTAGAAGTATATTTACTAGGGTTTAAAAATACTTCTGTAGATAGATATAACACTACGTAAGGTATCAAATTACTATAAGTGTATAGTACGATGTTAATGTTGAAAAATAAAATGGGATTGGCTGTTTCAACCACACATATGTCCACTGAAAATGAACCATTTACTATAATGTAAATATATCAAAGGCCCACATAGGTGCCATACTGGGCATCAACATGGGTTTCATGGAGCAGAAAATCTGATGTCTGGTTGCCTATAAGTATTGGTGCAAAAAGTCAAACTTCAGAGACGTATTATCAATAACCTTTTACTTATTATTGGAATGTAAATGAACATCCAAGCGTAGCCACAGGAATTGATGAGGGCAACAGATGTAGGATAACAAAACTGGACATGAGCGCATTACCTCTTATAACAATTACCCTTGTATGGTTAGACAGTAGACAGTGTTGTCAAAATAAATTATTAATCCTAGTAGTTAATCAAAACATGAAAAAAAAAGGAAAATAACAAATAATCCTATAAATGCTATGTTCTTCTTCTATGTTTCGTTCTTCTTCTTAAGTTTTTGTTTGGCCGTTTTGCAAACAACTTGCCAAACGCCCTCCTGCCTCCAACCACAATCAAAATCCCTCTGTTCGGGAAGCGCTATTTATCGTGATATTTCCTATGTTTTGTTTTGGTTTTTTATTGACAAGCCAGAATGAAAAGAAGCTGAAATAAAATTTGAGTGATGACGCTATTTTCAAAATGTAAGGAGTAGAGAGTACAGATAATTGCATGAAATGGTAAGGAGTAGAAGTAAAAAGTAAGCGAAAGAATTATATCTCCACTAAATTATAAATAACCAAACTTTCTACTTAAGTAAGGTGATATTAATAGTAAGTATTTGTACGTAGTTACTTGACACTTCTGCTCCTGGGGTAAGTTTTTACCATTTTACTCTGCAGAATAACTCAAGTTCAGTCAGAACGGATCGAGACCCTCACTGAACCTCATAGTTATATTCCATCTCGATGACCAACGAGGAGTAGACTTTGACTAGGCCATTCAGAAGAACACACTCTGATCCAAGCCGTTTCGTTGTATCTACGCCTGCATGCTGAGGGTTTTCATTGTCCTGCTGGAAGAAGATCTTTAGTCCCAGACTCATATCTATCGCAGCCTTTAACAGGTCTTCTTTCACCCTATTCTCTAGTCCCCGCGGAAGAAAAGTGCCCCGCAGCATGACCCTGCACCAACTATGTTTCACAGAGGAGATGAAGCGCTTGAGGTGCTAATTCAAAACGTTTCCTGCATGGCTTGTAGCAAATAGCCAACAAGACTTATTACAGCTTTCTTTAAGCAAGCATCTAGACTTTTGCGGCGCACAACGTATAAAAATCTTGTCAACATATCCTTCCAACTGAGCTGTGGATATCTGCAGCTCCTCCAAACATGGAGGCTAATTTAAAACCAACATTCACTCGTGTTCTCTAACAAACCTCAAAGGTCTTCACAAAGGAACTGTATTTCCAATGAAAGGAAATCGCACACAGACGGCTTCACTGGCTGAATACAAATGCATGTCAGACTACAGATTTTTATTGGTAAAATATCCATCATTTTTATAGCACTTTATAATTATGCACTGCTTTGTGTTGGTCTGTGGCACGAAATCCGAATAAGATACACTGAAGATTGTGTTTGCAATGCGAGAAAGTAGGGGGGAAATAAAACACCAGGGTGCTCTTGAAAGGCAGCATGAAGATACCGCAGACCCTCTTTTTAAGTGTCCATTCATTCGTTCCCCGGGTGTCCGTGTGTCTGCAGCCACACGTGAGCCCACATGTGCCCACCGGTGTCCCTTCCTCTCTTCTTTGTTCTAACCGTGCAACCTCTCTTCATCACATCTTATTTCCAGCTCGCCCGGGTCACGGACCCCTCTGCAGTTGTTGCCCTCGCCCACCCCGCTCATCTCCCTCTGCCTATTCTCTGCCGCGGGGCAATCCCTGCCCATCTATTTGGGACGTTCCCATCCAATGAGGAGCGAGAGCGTGTGGAGCGAAGCACCAATGAGGCCAGTTTTTCATCCGTATAAAACTTTTCAGGAAAGTTTGCCGGGTTGCACTTTCTGTCAGTCCGGGGCTCTAAGAGGAGAGGAACAGCCCAGAGAGAGAGAGAGAGAGAGAGAGAGAGAGAGAGCAGCACAGGGGGGGTCTCCAGTTTTTAGTCCCAATCCCACACTCAAGAAAGTGGTGGGTGAACCAAGTTTTTCCTTTTTTTTTTTATCTCAATTAAGCCTCTTAGGTTGATGTGAGTGTTGATGTGTTTCTTTATCCCTTTCTCCTGAAGCCTCTCTGTTTCTGCCGAGGATGGAGAACGCGCACACTAAAGAGTCGGACGAAGTTCTGGCCTACTTTGGAGTCACAGAGGAAACGGGCCTGCCGCCTGAGCAGGTGAAGAAGAACCTGGAAAAGTACGGCTACAACGGTGAGGGAGAGAAAAGAGACGGTCGCCTGGGACAAAGGCACCATGAATGATGAGATTTTTTATTATTCCCCCCCCCCCCCCCCCCCCACACACTGGATTTGTCTTGGATGAGCTTCGAGAGAGCAGAGATGGAGGGATTATAAACAGAGGAAGATGGGGAGGTGTCTGAGGACCGACAGATTAACCACCTGTGCGTGACAAACGCAGTCGCAGTGCGGCGTTACGTTTCTGATCGTCGCTGCTGGCTGAAACGTTTCGAAATTGGGTCAATTCACATCCGTCACTGCAGGGTCAGGCTGTAAAAGGCGATGCAAAGCGCCAACAAACCCGTTCTGAATTCAAAACTAGGTGTAGTGAAACCAAATGTTTGCTTCAAAGGACATTTTAGCTGCAAAGCATGCAAAAAAAAAAAAAAAAAAAAACACCTTGTGCATGCATGATTCATGAGGTTAATTATAGAAATGTGCATCTTCCATGGCCGTCTGAAAGTGAAATATCTTATTGTTGCAGTTGATCACCCTGAACTCAAACAGGCTGTAAATGTGTGGTTTTCATTCATGTTCTCTGTTCCCATCTACAGAGCTGCCAGCAGAGGAGGGTGAGTTCACCCAGACACCTGCTTTCCTCTCATCTGTTTATGCATCGCATGTTCCGTCCATCAAAGCGCAGTTCTCACTGCGGAGCCACCTGGACACACCTGCCCCCCCCCCCCCCCCCCCCCAACACTTCCTGTGATGACAGTCGTCGCGGCCATTTGCTTAACACCTATGGTTTGGCCTCTAGCTGTGTTTCAGTGTGCCGCCGGTGTGGGGTGACCCCTCAGAGCTAATAATATGCCATTACCACACGCTGTTGCAGAAGATGTCCCCCACTGGGTGCATGGGCCACATATTTGTTACATTTAACATAAATACTGACACGTCATTATGGGTTCTAAAACAGAGCCATATTCAAGTGGTTGACATTAATACATCAAACACTAATGTTATTTTCTTTCTTAATCAGTTTTGCATGTACAAACACCCAATCGGTCAAGTACGACGCTACAAACACATACTGCGCCAATGCATGTATTCAATTTGGTGTGTTCTCTGTTCGTCAGGAAAGAGTATCTGGGAGTTGGTGGCGGAGCAGTTTGAGGACCTGTTGGTCAGAATCCTTCTTCTGGCTGCGTGCATCTCCTTTGTGAGTTTTTATGCATTTTTAATTTGTATTCCATGATCTACATGGTTAATTGAACATCATTTGTTAGATTATAAGAGCAGAGGGATAACGCTCAGCATTGTGTTGAACCACAGGGTTTTATAGCAAAGAAGGCTTGAGATCAAATCCAGAACAGACCAAAGATCTCCAGGATGGGCTATACAGAGAAAACTGATTTTAAAACGTTTTGCCAAAAAATATTAAACTTAGTTCACTTGTTTACTGATTTGTGTTAGTTCACTTTATTTTAGCAAAATGCCTGCAGAAAATAAATTCTCAAACACATTTCTTAGGGACCAATAGCCATGATGATTAACGACACCTCTCTACATAGGTACTGGTACCCCTGGTGTGCATAGGACTACCCTGAATAATTGTTTTTTACAAAAATCCCTGGTGCCACACTCATTTGTTTCCCTAACAATCACTATAAATACATTAAATTTCCTTTGCTAATTACAGTGGATCTCAATTAGTTATTCATGGCTTCCTGTTTCCCTGTGGTAGAAATAGGATGGGTCACAGAGGCCCCATTCTCTTAGCCATTCCTCAAAATGGGAAAGACAATAGAATATGTCATTCAAACAAATTAGATGTGGTTTGATTGTATTAACGTATTAATTTCATTTAAATCGACAGGGACAGGGAAATCGGAGATTACGTCATCTCCTAGTTATTGCGTTCCAGTTTTCTGCATGTCTGAAATTAGCAATAAAAACATGGACGTTTGCACCAAAGTCATTAATAATGGTTCAAAAATAGCCAACTTGAGTCTGAGAATGCATTTTAAAGTCTCATTTTATTGCATAATCTTCTTATTTTTTTAAGCAGTGCTGAACTGTTTGACATAACATGAAACAAGGGGTGACGATTCTTCATTGCTTGTTAAACCAGTACTATTAAAACAATAACAATAACGATCACACTGTTCTAGGCGATATTTTGTGAATTCAAACAGCATTAAAACATCCTGTCTTATAACACTTAAAAGTAGTACATGGATGGATGGCTGACTAAATGTTACATAAATAGTAGAGAACTGCTAAAAACAATAAAAGTATGACATTTTACTCAATGTTACTGTGAATAGCAGCCATTTTGAATGTGGAATAAACATATAATTCCAACTTTTGGGGATGTTTCAGTTTAAATTTCTTACTCTGTGGTTGAAAATTCCGACTTCTGCGTACAAATGCAAATGTAAGTCAGGAAATAGCAACAAGAAAATAGCTAAACCTGTTCATATCTACTGTCGGGGCGATAAATAAAATTGTCAAGACCATTAGAAATGGGACATATGAAGCTGGATGGGGAGGCGTGTGCTTACAAAACTCTGAATTTGGTTTAACATAAGAAAATAAATAAAGCAGAACATTAAAATTTGCTGAAAAAAACATACTTGTTTTTGTTTCATACTTGTTACATGCTTATACATGTAGGAGACTGACATTAGAAGTAATGGTATAAAATATAGAGTTTGCACTTAAGATGTCCTGATAACGAGTTTTTGCCATCACTGAATATTCAGCTTTTGTCAATACCGAGTCTGTAGCCTCATCTATTCGTTTTTATTTCCAGCAACACACATTTTATCCCAACTAAAGTCTCTGCAGAACAGCCTTGTGTTCTAATCCATTTACCTCGGAAATTGAATATAGGAGCTAGGAATGGGGTAAACCCGAGTAAAAAGTGTTCCAGTTAGCACAGTGGGAGAAGTCGGGATTCCAAAATAAAAACAAAAAAACAAAAAGTTAGGATTCCAATATGGTGATGGGCAGAAAAGCTGTTGTTTTGTTCGAAGTACCTCTTATAAACGTCCTTCATAGCTGTACCTTCCACATGCAAACACCACTTTTAATTTGTTCGGTTCAGAGTTTCAGCTGCTACATCCGACCATATTGGATCCGACAACTGGTCTTAGAAAATGCATCCAACTTTCCGAGCAGCCGTTAACGTTGATTTTTCCGATCGGAAGCCGGGATTTCCAAAGTTCCAACTGCAAATTGCAACATCATACTCTAACACATGTTAGCTAAGCTAAGAAAGCTAACATCATTATATCATCATTATTATTGAGTAATTCCCTCTTCCTCTCTTAAAGTATTTCTGATTCTGATAAGGGGTGAAAAACAGACTGTTAGGAAAAAAGCAAATTTCCTAAATCAACATAAAAATGCAGGCAGTGCTGTATTTAAGAAGATACTGGCCCCTGGGTGATGGGGAGACAGATTTGGTACCCTAACCCACTCAAGATTTTTATGTTAAATTAAGATTTGGGTAACTTGGGTATGCATCAGCTTCAAGGTTTTTAAGGCGTATCCACATGAAAACATTTTTATATAAACATAGCATCATTTATAGAAATGTCTTCATTCACACATAAAAAAATAAGCTAAAATTTGACAGCTAATATTCCACACTTGTATGTGGAGCAACAGTTGGTATGGCCACAAAAATAGGACATGGTTGTTAGAAAATTAGCTGTGCAACTAGATGAGAGTGCAGCTCACAGGACCATTGACAGGACATCAATAACAGCCCAATTAGCTCAATAAGGGCCTCTAATGCCAATTATTTAAAAATGCCTTAATCAGAACTCCTTTTGAGTTCTGATTAAGGCATTTTGACAGGTTTGGATGAGGACAACCCTACTTGGCAACCTTTGCATCAATAAGACAACCAGTCCTGAGGAGGAAGTATAGTACATGGGATTATTTCTTTTTGCTAAATGCCAGAATAATGAGAGATAGACTATTGAAGATTATAATCAGTATTTGGTTGAATTTCCTTTTAAACTGTATGACTCGGACCAAGCTTCTCACAATAGTTTGCCAGAACTTTGACCCAAACATCCTGGACAGCACTGGGTCAGGTTTGTAGAGCACTTTCCTTTTGAGCTCTACCCACAAGTTTTCTATGAGACTGAGATCAGGGCTTTTTCATGGCCAACTAAAAACATTGACATAATTGTCCTGAAACCACGTTTTAACTAAACTTACTGTATGCTTTGAACGACCCATTGTTGAACGAGCGTTAGCTTCCTGCCTGACGACTCCAGATGCTGCTTATATCTACATAATGCTCTTTCTTCACGATGCAATCTATTTTATAAAGTTCACCAGCACCTCTTGTAGCAGAATATCCCCACAATGAAATGCTGCCACCCCTGTACTTCATAGCTGGAATGGGGTTCTCAGGCTGTTGCTACTCTCACTGCCCTGGTTTTTATCAAGGACAGTGAGTCGCATATATAACAAAAGGTCATTATAACCAAACACCTAAATTTTAGTCTCATCAGACATGTCTCCAAAACATAAAGGCCCATGTGCATTTATTTGAAGACTGTAATTTGGCTTTTGTGTTGCTCTTCGAGTAATTGCCTCTTCCTCTCTGAGTGACTTGTCAGCCCAAGCTTGTGCAGGACTAATTATACCGTGGATAGTGAAGCTCAGTTACCAACTTCAGCCATCGCTCTCAGAAGGTATTTTGCTAATGTTCTCGGGATTGATGTACCGTACACATTTCACAAGAGAAAACATTCATCCCCCTGACGTCGAACCTGTCTCCCTCTTTAATAGGGTGATGGTTACTTGAATATAAGCTGGCAGCCTGAGGTTTTGCCTTTAAACAGATCTACAGGTGTGCCTCCAGAAACTCCCACTTTGCAGATTAAACTTTCAGCAGCCTACAAAGCCATGAGGCAATAATCTAACCTTTTTCAAAAATGTTGAAGGCTTTGTAATCTTAGTGTATTTAAATTTCTTGCTATAAAGAAATTTATGTAAAAAAAAAACTGTAAGTGTTCTGGTATTTAGCAACAAGAAATAGTTTTGCTGATCCTAAGTAAATGTCAGACAGTGACAAAAATTATATTGTTATTTTACACAGTATATTTGAATATCAGATTTTCAGGTTTAGGCTCCTTTTTGTATTTAAGCTTCCTCTGTTGTCACAGCGTCAACAGGTGCACTGATCTGGAGAAGGTACAGGAACAAACCTTTGACCCCGAGATGGACAGTAAAATGTACAATAATGATAATAAAAAACTTTACGAAACAGGTTCCCCAATTTAATGAAAACCAGTTTTAAAATGGAGCAGCAGTTCTGAGGACTCAGCTCCCCCACCCCGTTATCTTTGTGGTAAAGACAAACACACGCTCAGGCTGCCAAATACAGCATGTACATCACCGAGATATCAAATTACCTTTGGATATACTCTCATTTACACAAGGAATCCCGCTCTCCCTCTCTGCTGCTGCTCTCTGTGCCATGGTTTTATTAAGGACAGCGCGTTGCACACATTGTCTTAATCCTCAGTCTCTGCCCTCCGCCCTCCCTTACAGCTGTCGCTGTGGCCCTAGAAGGCCTGACGGCTGTGTGTGGAACAAAAAAAAAAAAAAACAGGCAGAGAGAGAGAGGAAGACAGAAAGTGAGTAGCACTGTGTGCCAGTACATATGCATGGCACAAGCTTTATTTTAAGAAAGTCTCAAGCCGGGGAGAGAAACTGTATCCTTGGACAAAGGTCAAGGATGGTCGGAACGAGGGATGGCTTGCAGCAGCGGGAGTGATAAAAAACACAGAGAGGAGAGGAGGGTGCGCAAGGAAGGGTGGCTGGGGATTGGGTTGCACAATGGCATTGTTGGGTACGATGACAAATGAGAGCAATTGATTGAGAGTCGTGTACGGTTTCTAAATAAGAGAACACTAAATACTGCAGATACATGCTCATCCTATTCATACACGCAGGAATGTTATGTCACTGCGACGTGCTGACAGGCTCTGACGCTCGCCCTCGAGGTCCATTGTGCGGTTTAAAGAGAAGCACTGTGAAGACAGACATGGCGGGAGGGAGCGTTTTCAAAAAAACAAACAAAGGAAAGGTGAGGAGAAGATGCAAGAAGGAGAGGAGGCAAGTGGAAATGAGGCAGATTAGGACGCAGCGGGAAATCCTGAGCATTCCCAAGGTTGGGTGGGAAAACTCGACTGTTTCCTTCCCGGCTCGGCCCGTGCTCCGCTGGCCTGCGACTAATCTGTGTCAATGTCAACACGGAGCCTTTCCGAAACAGGCCTGCCTTTGTAAGGTGGGACTCCCGCTCACAAAAGGGAGGCACGTGTTAAGCTATAGATTAGAAGATGAGTCACGTGTTACTGTTGGAGAGACATTTCACACATAGGGTGACATAAGAGACAACTGCTATTTGATCCACCGAAGGATCATCCCTGAGATAAATTGCTGTCTGTGTTAACAAAGCTATGGGTACTGCTTCACAATAAGGCTCCTCTGTAAATAGTTAAAGAATCAATGATAAGGACCACCTTAAACATTTACAAACCATTACTCAAAAGGTGTGGCACATAAGTTAACAGCGAAATGGTTTCTTGCCAAATACCAGGTTGTCTTTAAATTATAGTTATGTTTGACCTTTATTTTGCACAGTTTACAGTTTCTGTGTTGAGTATTTTCTCAGTAATGTTTGGTCTGCGACGGTCAAACAATGTTTGGCCTTTTGCATCATGTGTAACTATGACGCAAAAAGATTTACAGCACTTTTAAAGAGTCAGTGACTTTAACACTACTCCTAACACTAACAGTTTGTTCCATCATCACAATAAGAAAGATTAAATGAACAGGCCTCGCATATTGTAAGATTTCAGTTAAATATCGTCCGCGTATAATAATTGGCTATGTAATGAGATTTTATGTCATGAAATCCTGCAAAACTAAAATGTCATCGTATTTTCAATCAAAGTAAGGTTTCTCTCTGAAGGCACTTCCCAATTGTTCTCGTTGGGCTGGCCAACAGAACAACTGAAGGACTGAAGAACTTTTCCATAACTTTAATTAGTTTTTGTTCCAACATTTTGGTGGGGAAATGAAATAGTGCCATCAGGTCACATGTAGCAAACTCAAGGCCCGTCAAGGCAATTTATCTGGCCCTCACGAGCCAAGAAAGGCATATCATGTCGTAAAGTAGAGGCATATATCCTTTTAAAGTGTATAAAATGAGTGAAAATGTGCCTCCTGTAGCAAATGTTGATTTTTTTTTAACTGTGTAGTAACAGCAACCTGCCACTAGGTCTTACCACATCACATTAAAACAACCCAGAAAAGTCCAAAAAGAGAAAATGTAACGCAGAATGATGAGTTTAAATCTTAAGTCACCCAAATATACAATTTTTTGCAGATACACTTTTCAAATGGGCCTAAGGGTGCTAATCTTATGTTATTGTGAAATTATTTACATTTTGATGTGAACTGGGATGAAATTATGAAATCAAAAGTGTCGTCTATACAGGTGCAACCGGCCCTTTTAATGACCTCATGATGCCAAAGTGGCCAAATATAGAAATGAGTTTAATACCCCTGCTCTGGGTGGCTAACTGTGAGCCGCTAACAGGCTAACTGTGAGCCGCTAACAGCGCTAGGGTTAGCACATACTCAAAACATGTTTTGAATATTCAACACTGGTTAGAGATTAATTTAAAATAAACAGCTAGAGAGTGATAGACAAGAAGTGTTTGTGTATTGAGAGAATACCGAGATTGGCTAATCGCTAGCAGCTAACCTCGTCACAGTTAGCATTTACTCCGGGACTCACTATTGGTGCTAAACTAGGGTGCTGTTTCACTGTTTTTAATGAGACTAACCTTTACTTGGTCATCTGTAGTTTAAGATCTGAAATAACATTTGTGACGGCACAGAACAGAGTATTTTCCCTGTTTTTGTTGTTGTTGTTTGTCTGTTCATTGTTATGTATAAATTACAATAAACAGACAATAAATGAAGCAACTTAAAATATAGGTTTGACTGCGTAACTCTCTTGTCTTTCCTATTTTGAAGCGTGTTTAAAAGGAGTTGGCCCTTGTGTCTTCTTGTATTTTGACCCCCAGGGAACAGGAAGTCATGGGTTACTAAATATTTTATTAAATAAGTGACTAATCAATAAAATAAACTGAAATAGTATAATGATAAAATTAAAATTATAAATCATTAAGGATTGTTGGGAACATAAATAATTGTTAAAAAAGGAATAATGTTTAATGTGGGATGTTTTTTTTATACTGAACAATTTATACAATTTTGAAGCTGTGATCATTGAAGGTTTTTTGCGTGAGCTTATGCTGCTGCAATAAGAATATTTTTTAGATTATTTTTTTTACACATTTTGTCAAGAATGCAATTAAGCTGCATGGGTTTTTAACTTTTTTTTAACTGTAGGAGAGAAAAAAATTGACTAAGTTTGTTCAATCGGGAAATTTCATTGGAGTAATCTGTATAGTGCTGGAATGTAAATATGTTTTTCATCCAAACAAATATCAACAACAAATTGGGAGAGATCTAACTCAAAGTGTGTAAATCTAGGATCAGTCATTCAGTTCCATCTTCTTTTTTTTTTGATACCAAATAAGCATTATTATTATTTTTTGTCAGAAGTAATGGATTGAATCTGTCAATAAATCATAGCTATCCCTTAGGTATGTGACAGACTTCTGCTATTACCATTTAAAATGACACGGGACCAACGTTTTGTAATGCATGCTAACTCTGCGTCTGCCTGACACAGGTGCTGGCGTGGTTTGAGGAAGGCGAGGAGACGGTCACCGCCTTCGTCGAGCCCTTCGTCATCCTCCTCATCCTCATTGCCAATGCCATCGTAGGGGTGTGGCAGGTCAGTTGGCGTGCACACACAGGAGAGATAATTACAGTCTGAAGGACACCTGGCTGCCCCTGTGCAATGTGTTTTACACTCACCTAAATAGACCCTCAAACTTAGCAACAGTCACGCTCAATAAATCACACGCATTGTCAGCCTGTCTCGGCCCCGTGTCCGTTACGGACGGCGCGCTCCCCTAGCAGAAAGTTCAAGGGAAGCCAGAACAGGAGGTGCGACGTCAGAAGAAGGTCAAGATGTTGAAGGTCAGAACAACAAAGTGGTGAGCTGCAGCCCAAGCTGCCTGGAAGGTATAAGCAGCTGTTTTTTTTTCTTTTTTATTCTTGACAGTCCCTACTGCGCAGTCCACAGTAACAATACAGGCCGTGAAGTGGGCATTTGGTTTAGTGGGGGGGGGGTGCATATCAACCCCTGCAACGGTCATTTGGAAACTATGCACAAGGATTCACACATGGAGGGTATGGAGAGGGAGGGCAGCTGGCATAAGTTGAGCTTTACACTTTGAGGCGGTTGGGGGATAGCCTTGGAAGAAAAACCACCAACTGAGCTGAACTTCACTCCGTCTGTCCTCTGGGTTAATCAGGCTGACGCAGCTTTCACTGCCCTGCTCTGTCTGACGTCCCACCGGCCGCAGCGTGTGGGACGTCAGACAGACGCTTTTCAGATTTCCCTAGCTTTAATTTCATGAACGTCGAACTCGTTCTCAGCCGGTTCATGGTTAAAAGAGATGCGAGCGTACCCTGATCCAACAACATTCAATCTGATTCTGTCAATTCTGGACAAACAACCAGATTCTTTTTTCTTTTTTTACTCGTAAAAAATCCTTGGTTTTCAAAACATCTTCTCAAAACAGTAGACGGAAACAAGTCCTTACTCCTCAATCTGTCTACATTTAGATAAATCTAATGATCAACAAAGTTACCCAGCAAAAGTATTCACACTGTTTGAATGGACTGAATTTCTGTTGCACACCAACATAAAAAGTCTTAAACTAGTGCAACATTCACCCTGGACAAGGAGAGTATCAATCTATTTCACCCTATATATGTTGAAAGCTGACAGAGACATACCCCAAAAGACTTGCAGCTGTATTTGTAGTGAAACGGGGTTCTACAATTCATTGACTCAGGGGGGCTGATTTCACATTTCACTGTCCTCTCACTTCCGCACAATGAGGCACAACGTTTTTTTGGCCTGTCACATAAAATCTAGATAAAATACGCATCCCAATGAAGCGTATACTGCATATGCCCATATTTTTTCTTCAAAGGGTTGCACTTAGATTTGGATTATTGGGATTATTGTGAGATCAAGAGACCAATGGCCGTCGTTGAGTGAATGTGAATTTTTTTGCTCCAGGAGCGGAATGCAGAAAGCGCCATAGAGGCCCTGAAGGAGTACGAGCCTGAGATGGGAAAGGTTTACCGGGCCGACAGGAAGAGCGTGCAGAGGATCAAGGCCAGGGAGATCGTCCCTGGTGATGTGGTGGAAGTTTCTGGTAAGACTTATATGAAAATAACACCCATCTTTGCAGTATTGATGGCCCTGTCTATTCTGATGGAGAAAATTAAACGTATTTCCTGAGCAACTGCGACTCTGATGCTGCATTTTTTCCCCAGAATTCTTTGTAAACTCCTATTTGTTTCGAATCTTGAGGTTCAAACAATGACGTTTGAGACTCACTCTGTTGCCAGTAGATGCTACATTTGTGCAGAAAAGGTTAATAACCAAGAAGAAATTGTATACCTTATCAATAGGGAAAAAAGCCCATTGATCCGATTTTTTTGTACTGTAAGAATAATGATGTCCTTCATTTGTAGTTTTATGTTGAAATATTGTGTCTATGGGCAAACCTTTTTTATTTATATATAGGGAAAAAAACCTGGACAGTACCTTTGGCACTTCTGTTGGTCTGTAATGTGACAGTATCTGGCCCAGCGATGCCAGACAACCACTTTTAGACTTATTATTATTTCAATAGTTTTTTTGTGTGGATATCTAAAGAAAGAAATAGAAGAAAAGGTCCCTGACTCTTGTGGCTTTCTTGCAGTTTGGATTCCTGTTTAAATAGATTTGCTGGGTTTTCAAGTTCCAGTAGAGCTGACACAGATCAGGTTTTATTTAAAAAAGGTTGACATGGACTCTTTTCTTGTTTTAATAAGATTGTCAAAAGAAAACAATTAACCTTCTTAAAAAGAAGTTAGACATTTTGTTTATTTTTTTTTTATCTAGAGGTTACATCTGTAAGAGACAAAAAAGATGGCCCCTTCCTTTTAAGGTAAGCACAGAGGAAAAAGGGGTGGAGAAGCTCGACTTTAGAAGCACTTGATATCGACCCAGTCCTCTGTCTCTCCCTGTCCACCTGTTCTTTTCCCCTCATGATCTCCCCAAGGTCTTGCTCTCCCTCTGACTCTCACAGTGGTGTCGGTTTTCAACAACAACACCGTCCATCCGAAGTGCTAAAACCAGTCAATCACCCCTGCCCCCTTCATCCTGAATGCTGCCGTCAGATTGTTACCGAGCTCTGTGCTGCGAAGCTCCAAAGCAAATCGATCGCGTTAAAAGGAGTCCCGACTTACCTGAACAAGCCTGTATGTTTCCACGTTAATAAAGCCTTTTTTTCTCTTTATCTGTGGTTGGTTGTCTTTACCGACAGTCGGCGACAAAGTTCCAGCTGACATCAGGATCATCTCCATCAAGTCCACAACTCTGCGTGTGGACCAGTCCATTCTGACCGGTACGCCTGTCGTCAAAAGTAGAATAAATGTCATTTGATGTCTTTGCTGGTCGCTCTGACTTGTCATTGGGCTTCAGGGGAGTCTGTCAGCGTGATAAAGCACACTGAGGCCGTCCCAGACCTCCGAGCTGTGAACCAGGACAAGAAGAACATGCTGTTCTCGGTAAGTCTCGAGAGACGCGTACAGCATCCTCCGCACATGTGTAGCAAATACATCGCTTCACCCCGACATATCGATTAAATGCATCCAATTACATCGATGCAAAATGACAGGACAGGCCCAGTTCTTTGATCAGCTTCGCTTGGCACAGTTCCTGTTGTTTTGAGCATTTTTAGTTACTGCTCTGGCTGTAGATAAGGGCAAGTTTAAGTGAGTAGTTACTTGGAGCCTGTTCCTGTCTTACTTGAATGATATGATCTCTGCTTTTTTTCCCATTTTGTCATTCATATGTGGCCCCCAAGGGGACAGGAAGTCACTGAGTAAAAAGTTCAAACTCAAGGTTTAAAAAAGCAAAGCATAAAATGACAAAAAAAAATGCTTCTCTTTCATTTACTTTATAGTAACTAGTTGATTGCCAATGATTTTATTAATTAAATGTATGCAGATGAAAGGCTTTTATTGGATTCTTCTAAATCGTTCAACTCTGGGGGGTTGCTTCTGGAATAAAACAGGAACTTTTATTTTAAGGCTTTTTAATCATAATTTACCATAGGTGCCAACAAATACGGTATTTCTGTATTCCTTTAAAAATCTAGCCATTCCTCTCTCAATTTTTGTTTTTTATTTACACCATTGTGTTAGACTGCTTTATTCAACTTATACCCATTGCAGAAGGTGGCAATAGTTTGGAAACCACAGCAGTCAATGTTAATAAATTTCAAATAGTATAGTAATAAACTTGATTAATTCTGACTGTAGATTAATCCTTCTCTGTAATTTGGCAAATTTGACCATTTTTTTCTTTTTTAGTCCTTCCTGAAGACATTTTCCTGGCATTAAGTTTCTTATCTATGTGACAATATTTTATTTGCTTCTTTCAAAGAACACTGGGTACGGTTAGGACTTACATGAACGTCTAAATGAACTGAAACGATCTGGCCGTTGTTAGGATATTGCCGTTTCTCTAAACCTTTCTGAAACCCCGGCCCAGGGCACCAACATCGCTGCCGGTAAAGCGGTCGGCATCGCCGTCGCCACCGGCGTCTCCACAGAGATCGGTAAGATTCGTGACCAGATGGCAGCCACCGAGCAGGAGAAGACGCCTCTGCAACAGAAACTGGATGAGTTCGGAGAGCAGCTGTCCAAGGTGGGTAAGGCATGAAGCGGCGTGAATGTGTCGTCAAAAAAAAAGGTGCTTTGCTCCATCCTGTCCTGGTTGATTGTTTGGTAAGCCTGAAACTCAGCGCTGAGTAAAACACAACACTTTGCTTGCTTCTCCCTTCAGGTCATCTCCCTCATCTGTGTGGCCGTGTGGATAATCAACATCGGCCACTTCAATGACCCCGTCCACGGGGGGTCCTGGTTCCGTGGTGCCATCTACTATTTCAAGATTGCTGTGGCTTTGGCTGTGGCTGCCATTCCTGAAGGTAAAGCCCACAGACTGGCTTCAGTCTCACCGACCCAGAGGGTTATCTAACTACTGGTGGTTATAGCGGGCCACCATACTGCCTTCCATGAAAGAGGGCTAAGTGGCCATGTTGCACTGGGATGATTTTTTTCTTTGTTTGTTTTTTTATTTAGGTGAGTTAGAAAATTTGCCTAATCTGTTTTTTATTTTTATTTTTTTTTTCTATATCTTCAATGTGCAAAAGTTTTTTTTTTACTTTTTTATTTTAATCAGTGAGACCACTGGCCCCTCATAAGTCACCTTGTGAATACGCAGAGCGTACCTGAGTGTAATTTATTCTCAGTATAAATAATGCTGTTCTAAAACTGCACATAACCCAGAATACACCTCATTATTGGGGTAACATGGTGGTGGCTGAATTATGCAGTGGCGATGTTAGTCTTTAGCCGGGACTGGAGCTGAGTAATTCCTGCAAGAAATCCCGTCAAGGATGGAGGGAAAACCCGGAGACTTACAGAAAACAGGAAAACAACCCTAAACATACAGCCACACTGCGAAAACTGAATTGAAAATAAGTAAAAATTTCTTTAAATTAGCATATTTGTTCTTAATTTGAGCAGATAAATAAGATGATATGCCAATTGAATGAGTATTTTTTACACGTAAAATAAGATAAATAGATAAACTGCACTTAAAATAAGATGATTTAGATGAGTTGCTCCTATTATAAGTGCAAAAATCTTAATCCATTGGCAGATCATTTAAATTTGCTGCTTTCCTTCAACTTCTAAATTTGCTCAGATAACAAAATGACACTACAGTCAGGTTGGGCTTTTAAACTGAATAGAGATTTCATTTTGTCTCTTGGGTCTTTGTCTTAATGCCTCCCTGTATCAATAACCCCTTCTCCAGGCCTGCCTGCCGTCATCACCACCTGTCTGGCGCTGGGAACCCGTCGCATGGCCAAGAAGAACGCCATCGTCAGAAGCCTTCCGTCTGTGGAGACTCTGGGCTGCACCTCGGTCATCTGCTCCGACAAGACGGGCACGCTCACCACCAACCAGATGTGTGTAACCAAGGTCGGTTCGTCTTCACGTCCACCCATACAGCCGCATGGAGTTTTGTCCGAATGTTAGAATCTGGAAACTATGGCGCCTTTTTTTTTTTTTTTTCATTGCAGATGTTCATCATCGATAAAGTTGAAGGCGACAACGTCACCCTTAGTCAGTTTGACATTTCAGGCTCAAAGTACACCCCTGAAGGAGAAGTGTAAGTGAAAATCTGAGATTGGCCATTTCTTTGAGGCATGGTTTTGTTGGAAAACCTTTTTTTTTTTTTTCTTTCTCTCCAGCACAAAGAACGGCGCACTTATGAAGTGTGGACAGTACGATGGGCTGGTTGAGCTGGCGACCATCTGTGCCCTGTGCAATGACTCGTCTCTGGACTACAACGAGGTCAGCAGAGCGTACACCGATGTTTACACGTCGCAAAAGAGTAAAAAAAATAAAAATTAAAAAACGCTTTGATTCTGATGCTTTCCCTCTCCATGGTGCAGACCAAGGGCATTTATGAGAAAGTGGGCGAGGCCACAGAGACGGCCCTGTGCTGCTTGGTGGAGAAGATGAACGTGTTCAACACTGACGTGCGCGGCCTGTCAAAGATCGAGCGGGCGAACGCCTGCTGTTCTGTAAGTCCATGACAAATCTCCTGCAGCGAGTCACGACATTATCTGTATTTCTCAGGGAGAAGAGCAAAATCTTATGAATATGCAAAAAGGAGTCATTCATAGTAGCACTACAGAATCATATTCAACAAATTAGAATAGTATTGAAAAGATCATTTATTTCAGTAACTCAGTTCACTAAGGGAAACACGTCATGTAGTTTAACACAGACTGATGATGTTTTAAAGCTTTTTTTTCTGTGTTAATTAGGATTTTTTTTCCCCACCCCTAGCTTTTAAAAACAAAGCATTTAAGATTAGAATATTACATCAGACCAATGAAAAAGTAACATTTTTCATGCAGAAGTAAGAGCCTAATGAAAGGTTTAATACCGGCTTAACTGTACTTTTAATCTGCCTAACAAGCCTGTTAGAAATGCATATTCAAATTTGATAAACATGACCATATGCATCATTAAGCATCAGTTTCTGGGTTATTTTAAAGAGATTTTTTAATTATATGCATTGTGCTAGCGTTTGATTTCTTTAGAGTTGCTAGAAATAGTCTTTCTCTAGCATAAATCAATCAGCAGAAATCCTCGCATTTACCTGAAAAAGCTCATAAACTTTAAGCAACCAAGGGCCAAACAGACAAATATAGATGCTGACCTACAGCAGATTTTTTTTTTTCATGCTTACCCAATTAAAACCGTCTTGGTCTGAGGTCTTTGAGACACCCGGCTTCTGCTGCTTATCTTCATCTGTCTCTCCTCTTCCATGCAGGTCATCAAGCAGCTGATGAAGAAGGAATTCACTCTGGAGTTCTCCAGAGACAGAAAGTCCATGTCAGCGTACTGCTCGCCTGCTAAATCTGCCAAGGCGCCCGTAGGGAACAAGATGTTTGTCAAAGTGAGTGATAACACCTCTTAGACACTAAGCAGAACAGAAGCATTTCATGATTACTGACACCTAAAACAAGAGCTTGGATCTTTGCAAATCGGAAGAATATGTAAGAAAAAAATCTCAAAGAAAACTGTTTATCATGTAAATTGACAGTTGCAGCATCTTTGCACATAGCTGAGTAAAGGTTCAAATGAAAGAAAGTAAAATGAGGCAATATTTCAACAGATATTTTAAGAATTAGCCGTCTTTATTGGGGGGGGGGGAGTTCAAAATGACAGATGCACATCTTTAAGAAAAGATGTGCATCTGTCATTTTGTACATTTGGAGGAGGAAATGCAATCGGTTCTAGCTTGTGTTCAGTTTCAGTCATCTCTGGACATATCTGTAAAAAGATTTTTTTTAAAAACACAACACCCTCCAGATTTATTCTTGAAATAATAAATGAATTGCACCCTGAAAAATCTTCTATGTTTAAAAATGAGTATTACTAATAATAATCAGTTTTCTGTTGGTTTGCTTTTATTGTGTGCCAGTTAAATGGTGCCTTACTTGTTGGCTTGTAAAACGTTAAAATTAGACAGCACCTTTTTACTGTGCTTTACTAGAACATTCCCCCAAGCTGAAGCCTACAGAAATGAACTTTTTGTCTTGTGGACAACTTTGTGTTGACTTGCTCATATGTTCTGGGCTATTGTCCTGCTGAAAAGTTTTCTAGTAGAGTTGAGCAGACTTTTTTTCTGAATCTAAAACACCTCCACGGGATCACATGTCCTCCGCCACACCAGCATGTCCTCGTTCAGCCTCACAGTTCCAGTTGTGTGTATTGTTTAATTGATGCCCTGACTGTAGATATAGGCAGGTTCAAGGGAGCAGCTGTTTTTTTGTAGCTTTCTCTTGACTTAATGTGAGCGCATTTGTCATACCTTGAGTAGCATGTTCTCCTGTCTTTCCTGTTTGTAAGAGTGACTAAAAGAGAAATCTGTGACACATCGTATTTACATCTTATGGAAACGAATGACTAAATTAGGGATGACTGATTGAATGTTTTGAGACACTCCGACTAGAAAAAGCATACCTTTTAGAAAATCACTTGGGAAAGGTGCCAAAAATGTTGCCACCGATGTGTTTAAGTGAGATATTATGCTTCTTTGTCATAATAATTTATTTCATTGAAGGCTTTTTTGCACATTTTTAACAGTGGTGCAAGTAAGTGTGAAAGGTAAATTTATGCTAGACCTGAGTTTAAAGCCTAAAGTTACATTCAGAGCCATTCTTTCTACAGACGTGAAAAATAGACTGAGATGGAGAACACAGGCATTATAAGCTAAGTTTACAGGTTTAACGCAAACCTGCAAACCCTTCGTGTCTTCACCAGGGTGCTCCCGAAGGCGTGATCGATCGCTGCACCTATGTCCGCGTCGGCACAAACCGCTTGCCGCTGACCGGCCCGGTCAAAGACCACATCATGTCCATCATCAAGGAGTGGGGCACCGGGCGCGACACCCTCCGCTGTTTGGCCCTCGCCACCCGCGACACTCCTCCGAGGAAGGAAGAGATGAACCTGGAGGACTCCACGCGGTTTGCAGACTACGAGGTGGGTTACCTCAGCGAGGAAGCAACTGCAGAAATGTATCCCTCCGGGCAGAACGCAGCGGATCATGTTTTTTTTTTTCTGTTTCCTTCTCTAGACTGACTTGACGTTCGTTGGCTGCGTCGGCATGCTCGACCCGCCTCGCAAGGAGGTCATGAGCTCCATCGAGCTGTGCAGGGCGGCTGGCATCCGCGTCATCATGATCACCGGTCCGTCTAGGCGACCGTTTGCGAACATTGGTCGGAGAGGACATAGCTCTCATTCCTGCTGTTCTCTCTCTTTCAGGTGACAATAAGGGTACAGCTGTGGCAATCTGCAGACGCATCGGCATCTTCACCGAGGATGAGGACGTCACTGGTAAGGCCTTCACCGGCCGTGAGTTCGACGACCTCGCTCTGTACGACCAGAAGAAAGCGGTCCGAAAGGCCGGCTGCTTTGCCAGGGTGGAGCCCTCCCACAAGTCCAAGATTGTTGAGTTCCTGCAGGGCTTTGATGAGATTACTGCCATGGTGAGGGCAAAAATCAGCTCCCCCCCCCTACTGGTGAGGCAAAATGGGATTTCATTGGGTGAACCTGGCGAGACTAACTCTTCCTCTTTTCTTCTCCTCACCAAAGACCGGCGATGGAGTGAACGATGCCCCGGCTTTGAAGAAGGCGGAGATCGGCATCGCCATGGGCTCTGGCACTGCCGTTGCCAAGTCTGCCTCTGAGATGGTCCTGGCTGACGACAACTTCTCTTCCATTGTGTCCGCTGTTGAGGAGGGCAGAGCCATTTACAACAACATGAAACAGTTCATCCGCTACCTCATCTCCTCCAACGTAGGCGAGGTCGTCTGGTGAGCCCATTGTGTTTTTTTGTTTGTTTGTTTTTTTACAACAATGATAATTGTAGCAGCTAAAATCCTCTATTTTAGGCTGCTGGTTGTTCTTTCTGTAAGGCGTTGGTCTTACGTGCGCTCGATTAAGATTTGCCAGGGCGATCTTCAGTTTGACTTATTAGAAAGTCATTTATTATCAGAACAATGTCCATTTTCTTATTGTTTCCATTTAGATCCACAAACATTCACTTCAATCCAAACCAAGCACATTAGAAAACGGTTGCCTCTTCCCAATTAACAACACCTGAACACAATCATGGTTGACCTTAAATAACCCCATCCCCCATCAGACACTCAGAACTCAAAATGAAATACGCCTCCTGGTGGCGATAAACACAGGAAAGGAAAAATGGCTCCTACAATAATATTAACTATGTATCAAGGATGACGACTCAAGATAGATGCAATTAAGTTACACAAAGCCTCTAAATTTGACTTAGACTCACTGTAAAACTCTGGACTTGACTTAGACTCTCATTCAAAAAGACTCTATAATTGACTTAAATTCATATTTTAAGTCACTAGTTTAGACTAAATTATCTAAAATCTCCAGGACCTGACATTAATTAAAGTTCTAAGGTAAGTAAGTAAAAGTTTTTTTACATAGCACCTCTCAAGCTAGAAACCACAAAGTGTTTTACAACAGAAGGTAAAAATACACAAGACAAAATTAAACAATGGCTGATTTAAAAAATATGCTTTTTTTAGTTTGCCTTTAAAAGAAACTGCTGAGTTTGAGAAAGTAGAGTTCCAGAGTCTTGGAGCCACAGAAGAGAAAGCTCTCTGTCTTTTAGTTTTAAATTTTGTATGAGGGACAATCAGTAGGTCTTGATCACTAATAGGGGTGTAGCGCATTGCAATATTTTCAGGCGTAATAAAACAAAACCATGAATTAACCAGAGATTTGACATGATTTTCAACTGTATATCCTGAACAGAAGATTTAGCCAAAGGGGCAAAAGAGCCAATGAGCTGTTTATCCATACATTTTTTTCTGGTACCAATATGATTACTTCAGTTTTTTCTTCCCAGTCATCCAGCTTTTAACTGCATAAAGACCTGTTGGTCAATTGAGCAGTTTCAAAACTGCTTCATTTGCTAATCCACCTGTTATTAGCAAATATCCTATCATTGCTATGCAAAGTTTCATTTGCATAGCAATGATAGGATATATCTTTAAAAGAAGGCAATATGAGACCAAACAGGAGCAGATGAATCAAAAACAACAATGGCCCCAGAACAAAGCCCTGTGGAACACCACATTGAACAGGAAATGGATTGCTGAGGAGATGCAGCTTAGAAGGTTGAGCTATCGGACAAATATGAGGAAAACCTTTTTAAAGAAGAGCCTGAAACAGCAGCCCAGCCAAGACCTTAGATTTGCCTCTAATTTAACCTACCTCCACCATCTTATTCTCTTGTTGATAAACTAACATCATTAAAAAGACACCCCCAGCTTTACAAATTAAAAGCACTTTTGTTTTACATTACACTGCAAAAACAGAACTAAAAATAAGTAAAATGTTCTTAAAATGTGTGCATTTTTCATTGATTTGAGCAGGTAAATAAGATGATCTGCCAATAGAAGAAGATTTCTGCAATAAAATAGGAACAATTTACCTCCATCATCTTATTTCAAGTGCAGGATGTCTAATTATCTTATTTTGGGGGTCAAAAAACTCATTCCATTGGCAGATAATCTTATTTACCTGCTCAAATCTAGGACAAAAACACTAATTTTAAGAACATTTCTACTTATTCTTACATCCGTTTTTGCAGTGTACTGAGGCCATGTGCAGCACAATAGTAGAGTGGGTCCTGTATGGAGGATATTGATCCTTAACGAAGGCATTCAGGGCCTAATTCCCAAAGATGTACTGTTAATGAGAAGAGAACTAAGACAGCCTTTTCTCCCTCCCTCAGTATTTTCCTGACTGCTGCCTTGGGTCTGCCAGAGGCGCTGATCCCCGTCCAGCTTCTGTGGGTCAACCTGGTGACTGATGGTCTACCAGCCACTGCGCTGGGCTTCAATCCCCCTGACCTGGACATCATGGGAAAAGCCCCCCGCTCCCCCAAGGAGCCCCTTATCTCAGGCTGGCTCTTCTTCAGATATCTGACCATCGGAGGTAGATTCTTGAAGAGACACCGGCTTAAAATCAATCAATCAATGTCTTTAGTTAAACTACTGTAGTAAATACCCCTCATCCTGAATTTAGTAACAAAATCGCTGCTTTGTTTACTGATCTCAATTCTAATGCCTGTTCTTCCAGGTTATGTTGGTGCTGCAACAGTGGCAGCAGCAGCATGGTGGTTCCTGTACTGTGACGAGGGCCCAATGGTCACCTTCTACCAGCTGGTAAGTTTTAAAGTGTCACAAAAAATATATATTTTACTGACCAAAATACAGAGCACTTCCTTGTAGGGGTGTGCAAAATAATCGGCATGACGATGCATCGCGATTCTAATCTTCGCGATCTACTGCATCGATTCTTGACGCCAAGTATCGATTATTAATTTTAAAAAAATTATAAATAAAATTGCATCAATAGTTGGCGAACATCAGCCAAAAACAAGTGGAATACAACTTAATTAGTTTAAAGGACCACTGAGGGCCATGTAACTGGCACTGATTATCCTCATTTAGTTATTTTAAGTTTTATAAATCCTAAGCACTTTTTGTCAGTGTGTCCACTCCAGTAATAGTAATATTTGTGTCCAGTAACAGTCATATTTGTTTTCATGGCAATACCTCCAAAAGTTGTTTCAATAAATACAGCTATGTATGAATTCAGGTGCTTTCAGTTATGTATCAATTGAAGACACTATCCAGATCATACACAGCCAGTAACTGGTAATGCCTGTATTTTTTTCTAACAGTGTTCAGTGAAAATATCACAATGCATTGCAATAATTAAAGTATCGTGATGCACAGTGATAGAATCGGATTGTGGCATGTGAATCGTGATTCGAATCGAATTGTGACTTCTTTGGCAATACCCACCCCTACTTCCCTGTGAGCACGTTACAACTTTGTTAACCCGAAATTTGAACCTTCCCCCGTCAGTCGCACTTCATGCAGTGCACCGAGGAGAACGAGGACTTTGACGGCATCCACTGTGACGTATTCGAGTCCTCTCCCCCGATGACGATGGCTCTGTCTGTGCTGGTCACCATCGAGATGTGCAACGCTCTGAACAGGTGGGAACTCACGCCGCACCGTGGTTTTCTAGGAGCTTAGCAACAAGATATACAGATGCATATATTAGGCTGTACAGACTAGCTGGAGTTTGCTGAAAAGCAAACCAAACAAAGGGCGTTTTTTTGCTCAGGTCAACTCACAGTACAAGTAGTTTATTAAAAATCAACACAAAAGGCTGTTTCTAATGACTCCTTCATGACAAAGATCTTATGAGGAGCTGCACACGTGGCTCACACCCAGACGGCAGCTTCTGGCACCATTGCTAAAGACCCTTAGCCGACTCCTTATGAGAAAGGAGGGGCCTCCAGTTCTTCAGTCTTTTTGGCTTTGCATGCTGAGACCACTTCTCCTAATCCCACTGGAAATTGTCTAGTCATTGAAAGAAGGACTTTGACACAAATCCCCTAAATGTTAGCTTTATTCGCCTTTTTTAAACTGTTCAGTTCATTTTCACCATAAACCCAACACGCAGCAGCGATTGCCAAATTTACATCGTAACTCTAAGTCCAGTTTAGAGTGGCGTGCCAAAGCGCTCACCCTCTTTGAATACAAAGCCGTGCACAGCTGTGGAGTGGATAGAAAAAGGATACCCGCAGAAAACTTCACATTACTGCGACTGTACGTCCAGAACACCACGACCCATGCCGAGAAAAGGTTTAATCTCAAAGCTTTCTTGACTTCTTTCTGTATTTTAAAGGAAGCAAAACAACATTGATGGTAATTTGCGCAGGAAGAAGGTTCTGGAGGATTTAAAACATAAAGGAATTGACGTCAGTCTCAGCTAAGGTCACCACCCTATCAGAGGAATCAGAAAGCTTACTTTGCAGGTCCCAATCTTGTGTCAGTGAACCCGACTTGCTCTTCCGAGCTTCTGTTTCTCAGCTCAGAGACGGAGAATCTCTGCCCAGCAGCGATTTTCCAGCCTGAAGCTCCTCATGTCGCGAAGAAGGTGGCTGAACGCTCATTTGGCCCAGGCTGTTAGAATTAGATGGTTTCCTACTGTGGATCACACCAGAGCAAAGTCCAATGCCTACTATGCACAAAAGCATCCTAACTGAATTGAACTGAATGACTGGGTTGATCAGGCCATTGCTTTTTTTTTTTTTTTATCTGTCCGAGTTTCCCTTCTTCTTTGGATTATTCTAAGTCAGTCTTATAAATCTCTACTCTGAGAGCCCGCAGCCTCCAGAGGAGAAAACCCTCATCAGGGCAGCTCAGCCAACCTGAGAAGTCATTAGGAAGGCATAAAAGGATAGATATACATTCGTTTAACACACTAATCCGTTTAACTCTAAATTTAAACAAGAATGATTATGAATTTTGTTCCGTCTGAATCCGGAATGAGATCATTTTCTTTAAATTCTGCTGTGACATGTAAAAACAGGTAATAAAGTCCAAACTGGACTTCTTGTGGCGTCTTTCAGTAATGGCTCCTCTGTTTCTAAAGCCTCTTTCTGGATTTCCGCAGCACCTCCAGAGTTACTGGGCCTCTTGGCTGCTTCTCTGATTAATGTCCCCCCCCCCTACTGATATTAAAACTGCAGATTGTCAGGTGGATGGTTTTTTTACCAAGTAGGTGAATTTTAAAGGCAATCGCTTGCACTGGGTTGTATTTAGGGCATCGGGTTGAAGGACGCTGGATATAAATAAGCTTCATAATCACATATTATATTCCTTTTTTTTGGGGTCTGAATCATGTTAATTTGTGTTGGTCTATTACATGAACCACATCGATATTAATCCATTTAACAATCCCCCCCTCCTGAAACCCTCCAGCTTGTCTGAGAACCAGTCCCTGGTGCGGATGCCTCCCTGGAGCAACGGCTGGCTGATGGCCGCCATGAGCCTCTCCATGTCCCTCCACTTCATGATCATCTACGTCGACCCCCTGCCTGTAAGTCTCCGCCATCGGCCGCGGCCAAACGAGCCCAGCTCAGATAAGAGACGCTTCTGCTGCGTGGCGTCGTCTTGAACCGGTATCTGTGCACTCTGCCCCTAATCCACAGATGATCTTCAAGCTCACTCATCTGAATGTGGAGCAGTGGCTGATGGTGCTGAAACTCTCCTTCCCGGTCATCCTTCTCGATGAGCTTCTGAAATTCGTGGCTCGCACATATCTGGAAGGTGAGCTCAAAGAGCGACTGTCATAAGATTGTGTTATTATTAATGTTAAGCACCTTAATGATTTATACACGGCAAAAACCAAACTAAAAATAAGTAATTTTTTCTTAAAATTAGTGTATTTGTGCTTGATTTGAGCAGGTAAATAAGATGATCTACCAGTGGAATAAGATTTGTTTTTACTTAAAATAGGAACAACTCATCTCCATCATCTTGTCTAATTCTCTTATTTTAGGGGTAAAAAAAAATACTCATTCCACTAGCAGATGATCTTATTTAGCTGCTCAAATCTTGGACAAAAACACTAATCTTTAAGAACATTTTACTTATTTTTATATGTGTTTCTGCAATGTATTACATATGAGCAAAAAATAATAAATCAATAAATCAAAGCTGATTATCATGCAGCGTCGGTGAACAGGGTGACCTGTTAACATCTTCCCTTTATTTCAGTCTTAATTACCTCCCACCTTCTTTCCTCTGATCTCTGTTCTCTCTGATGATGTTGGATCGAATTGTCCTTTTCCCTTCCTGGCTGCTCCAGTTCCTCATTTCCTTTTCTGACAATGCAGCCTAAAACCAGCCTCCTCCACACCCCTGTAACAAAACAAGGTTTTCTGCTCCTGACTCAAAGCTGAGCGGTTTCTCTGCACCGCGCACCGATCCGAGTGTTGCTTCCAAGTCTCTACTAATTTTTCTATCATGTTAATCTACACAGCTGCCGTGTATTCCTGGGAGTGACAGTATGTGGTCCTAAGAAAACTTTATCCTAAATACTACTGACATGCGTGTCTAGCATGATCTACGACCCATTTAATTAAACGAATGTTAGTTGTTGCTGCTACAAGTATTGTTTTAATGTTTCTATGGTGTGCAAACTTTGCCGTTTCTTTTTTTAATGCTTTTCTAACACGAACACTGAATCTTCAGTTTTATTGATTTTCTGCTATGAAAAGGCAGAGTTTAGGCCCCTGATGGCAAACCAACAGGCTTCTTTTTCACAGGGTGAAATCTGTGAACTTCTTTCTTTAAGGGACGTTTTGGAAACATATATAAAATAACTCTTTGATTAAGATTTAGGCAAGCAGGAAGACGAGTGTGGATCTGACCGAAACAGTAGCTTTTTTTCAGGGTCTCTACGCATCTTTCAAGGCGACGGTCCATTCTTTTCCACAAGTTTCCAGATTCCTCAGTACTTTATTGGCTAATTGTTCAAGAAATAAATACAATAAGCTGACTATAAATATGTGATACTATGTTCTTCCTTTCCTCGCATTATTGGTAAGCCGGAAGTCCATCACCTTGTTTAGCAGCTCCGCAGCAAATAATGTAACACATAACAGAAAAACTGAACCGCTTAAACAATCTTACCCACAAAGAATATAAAGACATCTATGCAGTACCTGAAGAGACTATATTCAGATCTTCTGTACTCCTAGAGGAGTGGATTTTATGGATTG
The DNA here is from genome assembly GCF_011125445.2 of Fundulus heteroclitus. Lineage (NCBI taxonomy): Eukaryota > Metazoa > Chordata > Actinopteri > Cyprinodontiformes > Fundulidae > Fundulus > Fundulus heteroclitus. Next base: position 1,952,959 of record NW_023396901.1, read on the forward strand.
TAGGGCTAAAACAGTGGATTTTGAATGATATGTCCACTTCAAGTATGCGGAAAAGCTCCAGGGAGGAAGGGATGCATGACTGGATGGATGGAGGAAGGGATGGACTGTGGCACTGATGGATGAAATGGATGGATAGCCAAGTGGACAGATAATAGGAAGGTTGGGCAGAAACATTTGTGGGTTAATGGCTACAACTCTTGTATAATGGGATAGATGATAAAATATGGGAAAAAATATTATTTTTCTGTCCTCTATTTTCTTTTCCTATAATTACCCAGACCTGGAAAATAACATCAAATTAAAATAAAACCCAATTCCTAACCTTTCTAGGCCGTTTGTGGGACTATTTCTTGGCTCTGTGGAAACACTTGGTCACATACTGTTGAGTCCAAAGGAGAAAACACAACTCCTCAGATCAAGCAGCACATTGTGCATTTGGTGCAGTCTAGGGCTGGGTATCATCTAGGATGAGCCGATTCAATATTATACATAGCTCACGATACGATACGATTCTCCATACAGCTCAGCTTGATTTGACTCCAATATTGATGTTTATTACTTTCAAATTAATGCTCAAAGTCATTCAATCAACAAAACCAGCCAAATATTATATTTATGTTCAATTTATTGAACACAGATATATTAACAAGAAAATAAAAGTGCATTTGGTTCAATGCATTTAACGTATCACAGAAACCAAAAATGTACCCAAACGTCTGATTTTAGGGACGAAGGTGCTTCTTAAATCCTGTCGGCCATTCCGCAAATTCGTCTCACTTGCACTTCCTCTCTGTGAACAGTAATGGCGCGCTGTAATAACGCCCCCTAGGGGTTGGGAGGTATATCGATATTGAAAGCCAGAATATCGATAATAAATCGTTTTCAAAAACATTGATATTAATCTTGGTATGGATTTTTTTTTTACACGCAGCCCTAGTGCAGTCCATCTAATTTTTCTCCGTGCAATGTGGTTCTCCTGTATAGAGCAAATAACTAGAGTCTGCTATTGAGTCCTTCACTCGGGCATTGCTTTGTATGTTCAATGATTAGTTTTTCTTTGTCTTGTCCATCCAGGAAAGGTTTAGAGGAAAGCGTGAAGGAGGGAGCATCGGAAGCAGAGGGAGCACGACGACACGGAGGATGGAGAGATGAAACAGCAGATTGCTGCAGATGAATGAAAGCTCGCCAAGTCACTTGATCTAAACATCAAGTGGTGTGAAATCAACAGGAGACACATAGGGCATCAGAAAATACACCAAAAAGCTGCAAACAGTATTGTTTTTTTTTTGTTGTTGTTTTTTTTCTGTGTATGTTCAGAAAATAATATATAGTTACAGTATTTTAAAGCTATTCTGTTTATTCTATTCTTAAAGAATAAAGATGTGTACTGAAGCGAACGTGAATTTAACTCTTAAATTTCCTTTTCCAGAACGCCGTCTGCATGTTCAGTCAAACTGCAAAGAGCTCTGAGGCGGAGAACTTTGTCAATGCCTGTTTGATTGTGACCTTAATGCTTGAGGGAAAAAAAATAATAATAATAATAATGTGACAACTTGTTTTTTTTTTCAGTCTTCAGTGTGTAATTAAAACAAAAACAAAAAGAAGACGTCACACTTTGACATCTCTCTACTAATATAAACGCACAGTCACGCATTTCCGATGCAAAGGCCGCTACGGGTCGTGGAGACGTGGATGCCAGGTCTACGCCTAATAAATGACAATAATAGATTCATAATTATAAACAAAATACATTTAAAAACCTTCTATTTTGCATTGCTGCATAGATCCTTATTGCATTGTGCTTGAGTGTTGTGGAGAGGTCCTTCACCTAGAAATGTGGCTTATATATGCATAATAGCTACTGCAGAGCCCCAGATGGTTTTTTTTGCTGGAGTCAAGTCCGTTTTATGAACACATTAAGTTCGGGTGTGGATTAGTGCTGTACAGGAAGGAATGTGTTACTAATAGTGATTTATTTTTAAAAACGGCTCTTCTTTCTCAAAGAAGCCGTTTTGTTTACGGAGACTGAACTGTAGCCGGTGATGGCATGACAGCAACGTCTGTGAGAAGCTCCGGGGGGGCAGGGGTGAGCCCTCTGGGGGTGTCAGCTCGGTGTGTGGACGCTGTCGGTCCAGGCGACGACGTGTCTGACGTTGGTCTTTGGTTTACGCGCCTTCTCCGCTAAAGCTCACGAGGCGTCGGCGGGCTGAGAGCCGGCCTCACCAACGCTCTCCCCCAGGACCTCCTTCACCTGGTCCAGCGTCTCCGCCTGTCGGATCAACTCCAGCTTCACCTGAGAGGGGAAAGAGGGGAGATGTCAACGCCCACAGAGTCGTGGTGTGGCGGATCTGATAGCTTACGGCTGTCCCTGAACGTCGGTTCTTAACTGTACCTGGAGAGACTGGGAGAGCTCGACAAAGTCCCTCTGCACCGCCTGGCTGGTGTCCACCTGAGAGCGAAGGCTGATCACTTGGCTTCGAAGTTCCAAACACTGCTGGTGAAGAACGGCCTGAAAGAGACGGGGACGTTAAACCCGTGTGTCCTTTAAGGGCGCGGTGGGAAGCACAGTTTTACATTACACTGTTCACTGCTCTTTTTTTTCTCTCCGATACGCCCTGAACGAAGTCCGTTATAGTCAGCCGCGTTCAGAAGTCACCTAGTTAGTAAAATAAACAGCGAGGTGGAGACCAGAGAACGCAGCAGACCGGTCGGTGATGAAGTTCTGGAGAAGTCTGAAGCAGGGTAAGGTTGTCCCACAGAGGACTCCTCAATCCATCATTTGTGTGAGGCACAACTGCAAACCTGCCAAGACCTGACCGCCCAACTAAGCTACTTAATCATTCCTCAGAGACGCAACCAAGAGGCCCAGGTCAACTCTGGAGGAGCTGGAGTGATCCACAGCTCAGGTGGGACAGTCTGTTCATCGGATAACAATAAGTCATCACGCTACAAATGGAACGAAATTAGGGAAGCCATAAACGGTCCCATTTGAAGTTTGCCACAAACCATGTAAGGCTACGTTCACACTGCAGCCTGAAGTGACCCAATTCTGATTTTTTTGCCCATATGCGACCTGGATATGATTCTTTTCATGACAGTCTGAACAACACATCGGATATTTTCAAATGCGACCCAGGCCGCTTGGATATGTGGTCCTGAATCCGATACGTATCTGATCTTTTCAAATGCGACCTGTGTCTGTATGGCCAGGTCGCATTTATCCGACCTACACGGCACTGATACTTGACAAACGTCACTAACGGTGGACCTTGTCTATGCCAAAGAGTTTGTTTATTGTGCGGTAACAAACACCTGTTGCAAGTCAATACAGCCCCACTGCAACGCGTTTACTCGCTGCTATGGCCGCTGAAGATGTGTGTTTTTTTTTTTTTTTTTTTTTTTTTTTTTTTTTTTTTTTCTTTTTTGTGTGTTTTTACGTGAGAGCGCTAAATAGATCCGTTCAGACGCACATAAAGGTTGCCTTTGTCATCAGAAAATTATGAATGAAGTCCGTATCAGTAAAGCCGCTCACGTCGCTAAAATTTGGCTCTCTTCCTTTTCGATCTTCTTAAAAAGATTGCGTTGGTAATGTGCTGCTCCGGTTGGAGAATAATGTAAAGAACGCAAGATACGCTGCAGCATTACGATCCCTGTTTACTTCCGCAAACAATGAGCACGCTTGCTACATATGACGTCATTGCATCCTCTACTGCGCATGCGGGACACTCAGGTGTATGAATGCAGTTCACACAGGAGATCACATACAAGTCGCATATATTTGGAAATGTGAACGGACACGCAAAAAAATCCGATTTCACAAAAAAAAAAAATCGGAATTGAGCATCAAGGCCTGCAGTGTGAACGTAGCCTTAGAGAGACAGCCAACGCGTAGAAGAAGGGACGGCTCTGGTCAGATGAGACCGAAACAGAAAAGAAAACCAACACTGCCTGTCATCCCCACTATGAAACACGGTGGAGGCTGCATCACGCTGTGGGGATGCTGTAAAGCTGCTCAGACGTGGATCAGAAGATGCCCTGAGCTAAAAACGAAACTATCCTGAGCACGGAACGGCTAAAGGCAACCAAAGACTGGAGAAGGTGACACGTTCTTAGTCTCCAGACGTGAAAAGTTGCACTATTTGATTTGTGCTTGGAAAAAAAAAATCTGAAAAGCACAAATCGTTTTTCTACTACGTCACAAACATGATCAGTTTTGCATCAGTCTGTTAGACGTTTGGTTGGAACGAGACAAAGCGCGTAAAAGTTGAAAGGGCTTAAACATTTTATCAACAGATTCGGCTCCATCGCACAGAACATTAGTGGGTCTCCACTTTCCTGTTATATGTAATTAGATATTCTACGTGATTAGGGGTTAATACAACACTCAGAATTTGAACAATACAAAATGAGTATGATGGCCGTTTCTGTTCTCCAATCTAATACGATAAGCATTGGTTAATGAAATATCTCTACAGCTTTACATCATAGCTCATCTCATACCGGGGCCACCCACACAAACAGCCCCCCAGACTTCACTGATGTCACTAAATAGAAATACACATTGGTTTAAAAAGCTATTTTGATTTACTTTATCGTGGCTGAGGGCTTTGTTAGTGCTCTGCAAATGAGTGAGCGCCACCCGCAGGGCTTCAAGTTCATTGCGGCAGGTAAGCAGCTCCGCCTGCAGCTGGTCCTTCAGACTCTGGATCTTCTCCGTCTCTGTCCTCAGAGTGGAAAGCTGCACTGCGGAGACGATCACAAGCGCACAGAGCCATAAATGTACAGCTATGACACAGATAACAGCACAGGGAGGACATCCCAAGCATTTAAGATGAAACGCTGACTGCCAGCTCTAACACAACAACTATAAGTGCTCGTCTGGCTACAGATAAAGCATGATACTCACCCTCTAAAACGTCTGATGACAGCAGAGGCAAGCGGCAGCAGCAGCAGCAGCGAGGCACGGAGAGAAACAAAGAAGTGCTTTCAGCATCGTGAACGTTAGCGGAATAATCACAGAATAAAAAGCCGTCCACAGACCGTTCTCCTCCGCCCGACTGTCCAGCTGCTCCCTCAGGTTGACGATCTCGATGCGAAGCCGCTCCTCACAGTGCGCCCCCTGCAGGAATAGGATGAACAATGAGTTTGCAGAGGTCCTGCGGAAAAATGCACGGGCCGTGTGGGGGAAAAAAGTTTAGGCAATATTCTAAAGCAGGAGGAAAACGACGAATGATTTTCAACTTTCTTTTTGTATAAATACGAAAATCACAAAAGTGTGGCTCTAAGTGACATCCTCCTCCTCTGAGCGCCGCAGAAATGCCTTTTGCAGCCGTTGGCGCTGCAGGGCTGTCCGGGTATGTCTTCCTCTGGCCACTTTGCCATGAAGGCCTGAATTACAGTATGTAAGTCATCACTAATAATGATGCTAGCCACAGAACCTTCCACCTGAGCTGTGGATCTCTGCGGCTCCTCCAGAGCCACCAGGGCCTCTAGGTCGTCTTAACCGGTCCGTCTTCCTCGTCTTTCTGTTGAGTTTCCTGGTCTGCGGACAAACCTCTGTGGCCTTTTCAGACTGTCTGCTGAGATTAAACTAATAACACGTAGATTCTCTTTACTGAGTGACTTCTGAACACAGCTGGGTCTCAGGAGTTTCCTAAAAGTCACCAACGTAAAGTGGTACTGCATAGCAAGGGCCAATCCATTTTATGGGTTTTTGCAAAACCATGTGTCGTTTTCCTTCTGCTTGCCATTGATGCGCTCCTTGCTGACCTGATCAAGTAAAATCCACACATCTAACTGAACACGGGGTTGTATGTTATACATCCTAAGATTTGATTTAGTTAGAAACACGGTGCCCGCAGGCAGCAGGTAGCCCCGCAAGGATCACATGTGGTGCCCTGAAGGCCGTTCTAAAACAAGCGCCTCCCTCCAGCGAGCTGCATCTACAATGTTATTTTAGTCTGTTGCTCTACTTTTGTAATCACACTTGCATTTATATAACTGTAAGGAAAAAATTACATTATCTAAAAAAATAAAATCATTGGAAATATGTTTATTGGTGAATGCTGACTCTTCAGCAATGGTAGCCCTTCAAGTAATGCAACACCGATGAAGTAGCTCCAGGTTTCAAAAAGGTTGGTGACCCCTGATGTATTACATCATTATATGAGGTCCTTAATCGCAAACTTTGCTTTAAGCAGAAAAACACCTTTCTGTTCTTGAGATTATCTAAGATTTATTTAGCATTTAACTTCCTCTAGTGAAACATCCACAAGCGGTGCTACTGTCCTTATAAATGAAATAGACTTTTTAAACCGATCGGGCAGCCTTTCTGACCGAGGCGTTGTGCATGTCAGCATCTAAGCATCTGGTAGATTTACATGCTGTGTGCCGAAGAAGGATGATCTGGGATCCAGTAAACTCTCATCAACGTCTTCTCCTTTCAGCCTGGACAGCTCACTGACCATCTTCCGCTGAGACAGCGACAACTCTGCCTGGAACCAAAAAAGAAAGAAAAAAATTAGTAAAAGTAGACGGACCTTTTCAAACACATTTTTGTTTTAATTCTACACTGCCATGGAAGAAAAGGAAATAGACGCTTTTGTGGTGTCCATGAAGAAGAAGAAGATGCTTAAACTAAGGATTTTAAAAACGTCCCGCAGCTGGAACCTTTGACAATATTCATTTTCAGAGTCTCAGAAGAGCATCAGCATCTGAAGATTGAGCATAATCCATACAATTACCCAGTGTGCTTCAGTTTATTAGGCCTGAGCAGTGAAAGAAGTGAAACCGTTCAAAGGGTTTCTCAAATGAATTAGCTCCACGGCGCCCCCCTGAGGTATTAAAAAAAAAAACACCCTTCTCCTTTACCTTACTTTATCCTCGAGGTACAAAATTTGGTACACTTGTAGAATGTCCATAGACCTTCCAAAAACTCTTTTACACCCAAGCACCACAAAAACAACAACAACAAAAAAAAAAAAACAGGAAGTCATCCATCTTGGATTGAATTTCCAATCTTGACCTGATCTTTGGCCGCTTCTACCTTTCACATTTGATTAAACTTCTTCTAGAGGTTTTGAAATATGATGCTGTAAAAGTGTAAAATCAAAATCCGGACTTTTTGTGCGTGTCTAAGGCTACGTTCACACTGCAGGCCTTGATGCTCAATTCTGATTTTTTTTGTGAAATTGGATTTTTTTGCGTGTCCGTTCACATTTCCAAATATATGCGACTTGTATGTGATCTCCTGTGTGAACTGCATTCAAACACCTAAGTGTCCCGCATGCGCAGTAGAGGACGCGATGACGTCATACGTAGCAAGCGTGCTCATTGTTTGCGGAAGTAAACATGGATCGTAATGCTGCAGCGTATCTTGAGTTCTTTACGTTATTCTCCAACCGGAGCCAGCACATTATCAACGCAATCTTTTTAAGAAGATCGAAAAGGAAGAGAGCCAAATTTTAGCGACGTGAGCGGCTTTACTGATACGGACTTCATTCATAATTTTTAAATGACAAAGGCAACCTTTATGTGCGTCTGAATGGATCTCTTTAGCGCTCTCATGTAAAAACACACATCTTCAGTGGTCATAGCAACGAGTAAACGCGTTGCCGTGGGGCTGTATTGACTTGCAACAGATGCTTGTTACCGCACAATAGTCAACCTCTTTGGTATAGCCAGGTCCACCGTTAGTGACGTTTGTCAAGTATCAATGACGTGTAGGTTGGATGAATGCAACCTGGCCATACAGACACAGGTCGCATTTGAAAAGATCCGATCTGTGTTGTTCAGACTGTCATGAAAAGATCAGATACAGGTCGCATATGGGCAAGAAAAAAAATCGGAATTGGGTCACTTCAGGCTGCAGTGTGAACGTAGCCTAAGAGGCAGGGCCAGACCTCAAAGTTTGACTTCTGGCCATAGAAATCAAAATAGCTATTGGTCCAACAAAGAAAGTCTCAAAAACACATAAACTGATTTTAAACCTTTGGTTATTAACAAAACGCTACGCTAGGCCCCGCCCCCTGAGAACAGGAAGTCTAATGTTTCCCTTGGGAAGGTCTACTATATTAGACCCCATTGACCTAATCAAATGGAGACCTCCCAGATGCATCATCAGAGCCACATCAGATTTTGTGTGCTTCATCGTGGACCACTGTTCAACACATGGATACGGTAAACTGATGACATCACTTTAGCCACGCCCATTCAGAACAATGGCCGTCTATAGGAGTTTCAAAGGCTCCATGACGTCTTAAACGCACAATGAAAAGTGCCGAGTTGAACAAAGATTCTTTAAAACACAATTTAAGGTTTATGAAACCCTTATTTGTGAGACAAAAAAAACAGTATTAAAAAAAAAAATCAAAACCATGAAATCAGCGTCAAGCATATGATATATTTAGGTCCTAATGCCTGCTTATGATACGTCACATTATTATTGCCAGGGAAACGGGTTGGGTTGTGTGTGGTCCAGGAAGTGGAGGGCCCCATTCATTCGTGAACCACCACTGCAGCAAAGTGCTGCACACCGACGGAAATACCCGGCCAAGAGTAATAAACGGTCAACCGACAGTCAAACCTGCTACGTCGCTGCAATCAACAGCTTAGTTTGCCAGTTTTGTAGCGATTAGTGTCACGTCACTCACCAGCCGGCTCTGGACCGTATTCTGCGACTGGCTGAAAGATTTCTGCAGATCCTGTAGGAGGCTTTCTGACGTCTGGACTTGAGACTGCAGCGACGACACCTGAACACCAACAAACACATCAACATGTCTTCAAATCTGCACATTTCTCTGGTGGATGAAGCAGATAAAGACTGGAGACGCAGAGACCGCGCAAGAGTTGCCTTCAATATATTGTAAAAAAAAAAACAACAACATCTAAAAGGTAAAAATGTGCAGCAAGGCTGTTCGTTGAAGTCATATTTTAAAATCTAACAGAAAATTAAGTTGTTTTTATATTTTTATATCATGCCTTATTCATTCCAAAACCAAATTGCCCAAAAAAACCTTTCATGTGACTCATTAAACTGAAAGATCACGTTGGAGTTTTTATGATTTTAACGAACAGGAGGAACATTTGAATCAGTTTTTGAGCTCGGATTAGGGCTGGACGATAATTCTACAATAATATACATCGATCCATAGACGTATATCGATGAGATGAAAAAAGGGTCAATAAAAAGTTCAATAGAATAACAGTTTTCCTTCCTTTTGCATTCTAGCCATGTAGGTTAATAATACAGCACCACCCCAACCAATCACAAACGCAGACGCAGGAACCAAGCTCCGCCCCCTTCATAGAGTTCAGAGCGCACGCGTTCTTTTTTCTTTTTTAAAAACTTGCAGTTTTGTTGAGAAGTTGGTTGAATAAAGGGTTGAGTTTGAATACTACGAAGGAGGAATAGGGCCACTCAAAAAATAAAAGTATATTCAATTCTGACTTTTTTCTCAGAATACTGATGTAACCCTCAGGTTATATATACATATATATATAACTCTTTTCTCCCATGCTTCTTAAACATTTTCTTAGATACAATGCATTGTAGACATTTTCCCTTTAAACAATAATAGTCACATTTTACTTAACTTAGTCAATGTTCTACACTCACATATTGGAGGTTTTACACACCGTAAAAGTCCATAACAGTATAGTGCATATATGTATTTTCTGCTGGTTTAAAACATGCAGTAAATGTAGCGTTTGCTAATATTTGTTATTTACTACCGTCAGTAAATGCATCAACTTTACTTGTCTTCACCCTACTGGTCAGTCAAGGGCAAAATCAAGTTTAAGCAATTTGATTGGTTGTGATGGGCCGGGGGTGGGAACTGGATGACTGTTTACGTGTTCGCTGCTGCGTACTGGCACTCGGCCGGCGGCTGTTCATGGACTAGGTTGGCTCTTTGCCGTTTTGGACTGTTTTTATTTTTAGCTAACCAGTTGGAGCTACGAATTTTTTTTCTGGGAGTTTTTGCTGGATTTTGGAGCCGCATAGCCGGACCTCGCTCAACGTTTTGCTGGATTTTGGAGCTGCAGATCCGAACCACGCTCGTGGGCTGGAATGGACGGTTGGACCGGAGTCGGAGCCTTTTGTTACCGTTTGTTTGAAACTGGTAATCCATGGTGGGGTGAGTAACCCATGCCTCGTGTTTGTTCTGGGAGCCGCCATCATTGGAACTGCTATTCTGAGGATGAATGCTAACCGAGTCCCTTCAGGCCTGCAACGTTAATAAAACTAATGGACGGTTTTACTCATTCCGGGAACTGAATGGTGTGGTTGATACCACCAGTTTGATTCATTCAGCCTTGGTTTTTGTTTTTATGTATAAGACTGGTTTAAAGGGTGGTTTTGAACAGTTCGGAGACCAAACAGTACACTAAGTGTGGTAATTAAAGTTAACTGTACTTTGCCCTTGGTTCATTACTGACCAGTATGATTTATTAAACTGGTACGTTTTCCACTTTACCATTTTGCTTTCTTATTTTATTATAAGGTCCAAGTCGCACTACATTTAGGTCTTAGTTATAGTTATTTTAGCCTTGCTTTTGTGCTCAGTTACGCACTCTATTAACAACACACACTGTTGCCATTTAATACACTATTTACTCATTGTAAAGTATTTGATAGAGTGTAGGTCAGAGAATCTAGGCGCTGTTCATAGGGGAAAACTAGAACAGTGGTTACATAAAATGGAGGCACCGCTGCGATTTTAGACCGAGTAACTGTCCTACAATCAAGACTAGAAGAATTATAATCTCCCCAAAATGGCCAACTCATCCCTTTCACTACCACCATTAGAGCTTCAGACCTGGTGCAGCGAATCAAATGTAAATCCAGCTCATGCAGTTGTTGTGAGTGGAGTTCCCATGAACACCAGTGTTGCTGATGTTGAAGAGTTAATGGAGACAGTTAAAGCTTTCGGCAGAGTACGTGTCCGAGCCCAAAAATCTGTCCCTAAACTGAATACTGACATACTGCTGTGTGAGTGTCGCAACCCAGTCGACCCTAGCAAAGCACCTCCAGAAATATTTCCCCACACAGGTGAATTACCATGGAAGCTAACTTTGCTTACTGAACCTGCTGAAAAAACAGACGAGTTTACCATAAAACTAAAAAGACTACTTGAAAGTGAAGGAAAAACATTAGCAGACATTGAGCCTTTGCTTTCCCAAGAGTCAAACCTGAAACAGGAACACCCTTCATCTATTATCCGGGCTGTTGGAGAACTGTTGGAAAAAGTGAGACCCCCACAGGAGAACAATGCGTTTCGCCGACTACGGGTTTTCTCTGGAGTTACTCCCACCCCTGCTGGGGAAGAGACACTCGAGAACTGGTTGGAGCAGGCACAATTAATGCTCGATGAATGTGATTGTTCTGTCAAGGAGAAGCGGAAGAGGATTGTTGAGAGTGTAAAGGGGCCAGCACTTGAAATAATACAAGCTTTACGCTGCAATGATCCAGATACACCCCCTCAAAGATTCTTGGAGGCAATTGAAAATGTATTTGGCACAACAGAGTCAGGTGAAGACCTATATTTTGCCTTCAGATCTATGCAGCAAAACCCAAATGAAAGACTTTCAGATTTTGTTAGAAGGCTGGAGAAAGCTCTCACCAAAGCTGTTCAAAAGGGTGGGGTTCCCCCTGCCCTAAGAGACCGTGCACGAGCTGAGCAGCTGTTACGGGGTGCTGTTGAGTCTGACATTATGCTGTTGCAGCTGCGGCTAAAAGAACGACTTCACAATCCCCCATCCTTCATGGCACTGCTAAGTGAGATACGTGCAGATGAGGATCAGAAAATACTAAGGCGGCATACTACCAGTGTGCGGCAAGTCGGTGCAGCAGACATAAAGACACCAAAGCTCTCTGAAATGGATGCCCTCAAGGATCAGATAAAGGAGCTTCGAAGCCAAGTGCAGCAGCTAACAGTAAAAGGACAAGATAGCCCTCACATAATTGGAGGAGTGCCACAAGCTGCTGCCGCCCGTTCTAATCCTGAGATGAATGTGTTAAAAGAACAAGTTCTTAGTCTCCAACACCAGCTCAGTCAACAAGCTACACCACCCATGGCTCCCGTACCTCAGGGGAGGAGCCAAAGGAATTCTTGGCGAAAAGGTAGAGAACCCACAAAGTTTGCCAGAGAGGGTTCGAATGTATTTTGCTACCGTTGTGGCGAAGATGGCCACATCGCCACCAATTGCACTTGTCCTGAAAACTCTTCCAAGGTCATCCGAAAACTAATTCAGTCAATGCAAAAATTGCAACAAAATCAAAAGGGAACCAGCTCACGGTTTTCAGAGCCAGAAAGAAAAGGTGGCCAAGTCACTGTGAGCCACGTTGGTCCTCCCACACCCAACCAAATTCCTACAGGTCTCATTGGAGCACCAACAGTAGGCCGAATTATCATTGAAGGCCAGCCTTGTGATGCATTAATGGACAGTGGTTCTACTGTTTCTATTGTATTTGAGGGTTGGTATACCCAACACCTATCTCACTTACCATTACACCCCATTTCGAGCCTAGACCTTTGGGGTCTTGGCCAGAACAGTTACCCCTACAAAGGGTTTATCGCTGCTCAAGTACAGTTTCCAGAGGATATTGTAAAAGGTGGGTCCCGGACAGTCTTAGCCTTAGTCTGCCCGGAACCGAATGGTCCCGAACAGCAGCCTGTGATTATTGGCACAAATGCACGGACTTTCATTCATGAGCCACAGTCCCAAATGGGATCAAAGAGCAACAATCTGGCACAAACTATGCGGGTACGCACACAGCCCATCCAAATGTCACCTGTGACCCCAAACAAAGCAGCAGCTTTTGTGAAATGGGTTGGACCTGGGCCTCTTACTATACCCCCTGGTTCTGGACGTACAGCTATGTGTAAGGTATCCTGCTCAGAATCTCTGGAGGACAGCATACTGGTGATAGAGACACCTGTTACCAGATCCCTTCCGGCAGGGGTACTAATGCCCTCAAGTGTGCTTTTGTCCATAGACATGGACGCAGAACACTTCCCACTGTTCCTGAAAAATGAAACTGCCAAACCCAAGTCCCTTCCTAAAGGCACGGTCGTAGCTCATGTCCATAAAGCTGACATAGTCACCCAGATACAGCCAAGCCAAGTACCTCACCAACGACTTGACCCGGCAGTCTTCAATTTTGGTGACTCCCCCATTCCTGAAAACTGGAAAGTCAGACTATCACATAAGTTGGCTGAGCGACCAGAAGTATTCTCTCTGACTGAATGGGATGTTGGACTTGCAAAAGGGGTTGAACACCACATCCGATTAAAAGATTCTAGACCATTTCGAGAACGGGTAAGGCGCCTGGCTCCCGCAGACATTGATGATGTCCGCCGACATTTACAAGAGCTTCTTGCTGCTGGCATTATTAAAGAATCTCGTTCACCATATGCCTCACCAATAGTAATCGCAAGAAAGAAAACTGGCAAAATTCGAATGTGCATTGATTACCGCACACTTAATTCCAGAACCATACCAGACCAATACACACTTCCGAGAATAGACGATGCTTTGGCCTGCCTCACTGGGAGTCGCTGGTTCTCTGTGCTCGACCTTCGCAGTGGCTATTATCAAATTGAAATGGCAGAAGAAGACAAAGAAAAAACTGCGTTCATTTGCCCCTTGGGTTTCTACCAGTTCGAACGCATGCCTCAAGGGATCACAGGTGCCCCTGCGACATTCCAGCGATTAATGGAGAAGGCAGTAGGCGATATGAATCTCCTCCAGTGTCTCGTCTACCTCGATGATCTTATTGTGTTTGGTCGTACTCTAGAAGAGCATGAAGAGCGCCTTCTGAAAGTGCTCGACCGCCTGAGAGAACAAGGTTTAAAGCTGTCCATTGATAAGTGCCAATTTTGCCAACCCCAAGTCAAATACGTTGGTCACATTGTGTCCGCCGCTGGCGTCGCAACAGACCCTGACAAGATAAATGCAGTGGCAAAGTGGGAACCTCCAGTGAACCTAAAATCACTGCAGTCCTTTTTAGGGTTCTGCGGTTATTACCGCAAGTTCATCGCCAACTACTCTGCCATAGTCAGGCCCCTCACAGACCTTACAAAGGGGTACCCACCAACACAAAGGAAACAAAAGAAAAATGAGGGCTTTGTCACACCATACTATCACCCCTCTCAGCCATTTGGCGAGCGATGGACGCCTGAATGCACTGAGGCATTTAAAAAAATTATTCAGTGCCTCACTCATGCCCCAGTCTTGGCCTTTGCGGACCCAACAAAGCCGTACATCCTTCATGTTGATGCCAGTCTTGACGGGCTTGGAGCGGTCCTTAACCAGGAGCACTCTGATGGCGTACGCCCTGTTGCATTTGCTAGTCGCAAATTGAGCCAGTCAGAGAGAAACTACCCTGTTCACCAACTAGAATTCTTGGCGTTGAAGTGGGCAGTCGTGGATAAGTTCCATGATTATCTTTATGGGGCCCGCTTCACTGTGAGGACAGATAATAATCCCCTCACTTACGTACTCAAAACCGCCAAGTTGAATGCAACAGGTCATAGGTGGCTAGCCGCCCTCACCACTTACAACTTCGACATCCAATACAAACCCGGCCGAGACAACGTGGATGCTGATTGGTTGTCCAGAAATGCCATAGATGGTGAACGCGGCTGGAGAATAATACCCCCCTCGGGAGTTAAAGCTCTTTTCCACCCTGTGGACAGAACTCAGTCCTCAGAGCATCCAGAACGGTTTATTGACCAACTGGGGGCCAAGCCAAGTGCTGTTCCTGACGCATATGCTTGTTTTACTCACCTGCAGTTCAGTCCTATGGAGAGACTAAGCAAAGTGGAGCTGGCCCAAGCACAAGACCTAGACCCTGTAATAGGTCCAGCCAAGAAAGCAGTTCAGGTTGGGGTCTGGCCCACAAACAAACATCCTGAGTTATTGCTTCTGCAAAAGGAAAGTTCAAAACTCCTGATGAAAGATGGCCTGTTACACCGAAAAGTTTCCAGACCTTCAGGCCTCCAGAACTTACAACTTGTTCTCCCAACTCAGTTCAGACCACAAGTACTCAGAGCTCTTCACGATGAGTCAGGGCACCTTGGAGTTGATCGCACAGTTGAGTTACTGAGAGACAGATTTTTCTGGCCCAAGATGGTCTCTGATGTTACAGACTACATCAAGAATTGTGGCAGGTGTGTTGCCCGCAAGACCCTACCTCAACGGGCTGCACCACTAAACCAAATTACAAGCAGTGGCCCTCTCGACCTAGTTTGCATAGATTTTTTATCTATTGAGCCTGATTCGAAGGGAGTGTCCAATGTTCTCGTGGTCACAGACCATTTCACCCGATATGCCCAGGCCTACATCAGCAAAGATCAAAAAGCCTCAACCGTTGCCAAGATTTTGGTTGAGAAGTTCTTTGTTCACTACGGGCTGCCTGCGAGGATTCACTCGGATCAAGGGCGTGATTTTGAGAGCAGGTTAATCAAAGACCTTCTACAGATGTTGGGCATAAAGAAGTCTAGGACCACTCCTTATCACCCCCAGGGTGACCCACAACCGGAGCGTTTTAACCGCACACTCCTATCTATGCTGGGCACGCTCAATCCCTCTCAAAAGCAAAAGTGGAGTCAACATATCAGTTTGCTGGTTCACGCTTACAATTGTACGCGAAACGACGCTACCAGTTACTCACCATACTACCTCATGTTTGGTCGTGAGGCTCGTCTGCCCATTGACTTATGCTTTGGAACGTCTCCAGATGATAAAGACCACCAAAGTTACCTTCAATATGTTGAAAAGCTAAAAGCAGAGTTGCAAAAGGCTTACAAACTGGCGCAAGAAGTTGCAGACAAGAACCATCAGCGCAACAAAAGATACTATGACACAAGAGTAAGAAATCAAGTTCTGGAACCAGGAGACAGAGTACTTATTCGAGCTACCGGCGTGCCTGGCAAGAATAAACTTGGAGACAAGTGGAACTCAAGCCCCTATACAGTGGTTGAAAAATTGCCAAGCCTGCCGGTTTACAAGGTAAAGTCAGAAAAAGGCAGAGTTGTTGTCAAAACTTTACATCGTGACCATCTGCTACCTATTGGACAGCTGGTTCGGTTCCCTGTTAATCATGAAGAGAAACCAGAGTACCACCGACCAGAAACAAGGTCCTCAGCAGAGACCAAGACCAACACGCATGATGACAGTGCAATGCAAAGTACTGACAAGGAAATTATGTCTGAGGCAGAGGAAGACGATCTGTGGTACCTATCCACTGCTCAAAGAGAGTCTGTTTCCCAAGCACTCGATCTCCTTGCAGATCACTTCAACCGACAAGAGTCTGCCGTCATTACAGACCCAACAGCTTCAAACAGTGCTTGTCCGACAGAGCCTATGAGTGCTGTTACCTTCTCAGAGGCTGAGGAGGAACCAGAGGTTAGGCAACTGCCTGATGACCCTGTGGCGGACACAGGTCTAGCTGGGGAAGCGCGTCCTTTAGCTAGTCAGTCTGAAAGCAATGCAGAGCCCCTCGGTGATCATCAGTCACGTCGAGAAATTAAACCAGTCATTCGGCTCAGTTATGACAAGCCTGGACATTCCATTGACAAGCCGTTTGTGATAGTACATCGTGGAGTGAGAATCACCATGGGAAGGAGGAGCCATGTCCCTCTGGTCCATTGTGTGCGTCCTGTAGTTTAGCTGGGGTTTTCTGACAAGTAATTTAGCCACCTACGGGTAAATTGATTTGTTATGCACAGATAGTCCGATGAGGGCATCTGGACTTTTAGAAGGGGGAGGATGTAACCCTCAGGTTATATATACATATATATATAACTCTTTTCTCCCATGCTTCTTAAACATTTTCTTAGATACAATGCATTGTAGACATTTTCCCTTTAAACAATAATAGTCACATTTTACTTAACTTAGTCAATGTTCTACACTCACATATTGGAGGTTTTACACACCGTAAAAGTCCATAACAGTATAGTGCATATATGTATTTTCTGCTGGTTTAAAACATGCAGTAAATGTAGCGTTTGCTAATATTTGTTATTTACTACCGTCAGTAAATGCATCAACTTTACTTGTCTTCACCCTACTGGTCAGTCAAGGGCAAAATCAAGTTTAAGCAATTTGATTGGTTGTGATGGGCCGGGGGTGGGAACTGGATGACTGTTTACGTGTTCGCTGCTGCGTACTGGCACTCGGCCGGCGGCTGTTCATGGACTAGGTTGGCTCTTTGCCGTTTTGGACTGTTTTTATTTTTAGCTAACCAGTTGGAGCTACGAATTTTTTTTCTGGGAGTTTTTTGCTGGATTTTGGAGCCGCATAGCCGGACCTCGCTCAACGTTTTGCTGGATTTTGGAGCTGCAGATCCGAACCACGCTCGTGGGCTGGAATGGACGGTTGGACCGGAGTCGGAGCCTTTTGTTACCGTTTGTTTGAAACTGGTAATCCATGGTGGGGTGAGTAACCCATGCCTCGTGTTTGTTCTGGGAGCCGCCATCATTGGAACTGCTATTCTGAGGATGAATGCTAACCGAGTCCCTTCAGGCCTGCAACGTTAATAAAACTAATGGACGGTTTTACTCATTCCGGGAACTGAATGGTGTGGTTGATACCACCAGTTTGATTCATTCAGCCTTGGTTTTTGTTTTTATGTATAAGACTGGTTTAAAGGGTGGTTTTGAACAGTTCGGAGACCAAACAGTACACTAAGTGTGGTAATTAAAGTTAACTGTACTTTGCCCTTGGTTCATTACTGACCAGTATGATTTATTAAACTGGTACGTTTTCCACTTTACCATTTTGCTTTCTTATTTTATTATAAGGTCCAAGTCGCACTACATTTAGGTCTTAGTTATAGTTATTTTAGCCTTGCTTTTGTGCTCAGTTACGCACTCTATTAACAACACACACTGTTGCCATTTAATACACTATTTACTCATTGTAAAGTATTTGATAGAGTGTAGGTCAGAGAATCTAGGCGCTGTTCATAGGGGAAAACTAGAACAGTGGTTACACTGAGAAAAAAGTCAGAATACAGAATTCTGACTTTAATCCCTGAATTCTGACTTTAATCCCTGAATTCTGACTTTAATCCCTGAATTCTGACTTTAATCTCTGAATTCTGACTTTAATCCCTGAATTCTGACTTTAATCTCTGAATTCTGACTTTAATCCCTGAATTCTGACTTTAATCTCAGAATTATGAGAAAAAAGTCAGAATTGAATAGATTTTTTTTAATGGCCCTAATCCTCTTCCGTAGAATTCATTGTTTGTGTGTTCTGTATCTAACAATAGGTTGCTAAGCAACAGCATAAAATGGCCAGGGCTGCACTCAACATGTACGTTGTTAATTTGTTGATTGTTATCGATATGGATCAATATTATTTCTATTTTCTCGATGACCTTGTTTTCTATATCGTCCAGCCTTATGTCAAGAGAAAATTGATTGATTGGCTGAAGCATTAGTTAGGACGGCCAATCAGAGGAGTGTGCCCCACCTGTTTGTGGGTCTGCTGGGTCTGGGCATCCAGCTCTCTCTCCAGCTCCTCCTTCTCCACCTGCAGCCGGCTCACTTCCCCCCGCAGCTCCGACAGCTGCCGAACACACCACATTTACTACAACCCTCCCAACCCGCCACCACCCTAAAGCTGAGTCAGGAAGCAGCCGCGGTCTCGGGCACCTGCGCGTTGAGGGCGTCCCAGTCGCTGTGCGTTACTAGCCGGTGTCCAGCCGGCGGCAGGTAGATGGCCTCAGGAACCAGCGTGCCCGTGGAAACCAGCGACTCGGTGTCTTCCTGAGCGAGGAGCTTCCTGGGCAGAGACGGCGTGTCTAAGGAGAAGGAGGACAGCGAGGCCGAGTCACAGTTCTGCAAAGAGAAGTAGCTCTCCGCCGAAAGGGGCGACCCCTCCTCTGGCGCCGCCTCCAGCTCCGCCGGTCGGCTCGGCGTTTGGTCCCCTGATGAGGCCGCTCCCTCCTCCCTGGAGCTGTTCACGACCGAGGCAGGAGACTCATCAGGGGAGACGTCCGCTTCGCCACGGGCCTTCCTGTTGCTGGTCTAACGGGCACAGAGCAGCAAACGATCAGCAACTCAGCATAAAAATTTACTTTTTTAGTTTAAAAAGGGATGCAAACTGACCGCGTTGTGTCCGCTGGTTCTCCTCCAGTCTACGGGCTGGGACTGCAGCACGGCTATCCTGGCTTCATACTGGGCTGCAGTCTCTGAAAACAGGGCGTTCAGGATTAAACGAGGATGTTTCTACACAGTCAGCGCTCTGATGAACGTTTAGTTTCAGTTGCTGTCAACAGAAAAAGTTTTTTTTTTTGTGATTTTAATGATTTACTTGTAAATGAAAACAGAAAACAACCAAAAGTTGAACTCAGTTGTGGCCGAATCAGCTACAGCTTGATCATCTGTTGCTGTATGAAGTTATGTTACTTAGACACAAATTGGATTTTAAAATTATAAAATTACCAGAAGAGGAAATCCCGAACAAAGAAAGCAAAATTATGTCTACTTCTCAGGTGTGAACCAAAGATTTTCATGCTTAAACCAAAGAGTGTAAGAAGAATCAACAAAAGCTGATCACTAAGACCAAAAGTTGTCTTTTTCATTAATCGAACTAAGATCTGCTCACTATTCACTGTAAACTGGAATAAACTAATGTGTTATAAAAGCAAAAATACAAAACCAGTTCTACTCTAGGAACAAATTTAAAAAAAGCTTAGTTTAAACAAAGGAATAAACCTTCAAAATATTAACTGAAATGTCTAAAATCTAAGCTTAATTAAAAGTTAATTAGTCTCTCGGGACCCTAAGAAAGTGGATTTGTGGCCTAATTTTCATGTCGAACTTTGAGAGGGAAAAGAAAAAGGATATTCATCAAAACCACCAGCTTTCAGCACCAGAACCGCTCAATAGAGCGTGTTACTGGGTCGTACGCGGCTCTTCTGTCCCTCACACAACAAGCTCGTGTAACATTTATCACATCTGGATCGTCTGAAACGCTCATCGTCCCTCTCTAAGTTGACGATCCTCAGGTTTGGTCTGAGGCTGAGCTCCGCAACCAGAGTTTCCGGGAGCGAAACGTCACGAGAGACGGACTATCTGATCAGAAACAGGTTATTCAGATTTGCTTTTCTTAAAAAAAAAAAAAAAAAAAAACTCTCTCTGGACTCCAGTGTCAACAAGTCATTGCATCGACTGTGACTGGGATCTCGGGCTGCGTAAGCGTGACTATTTCTCTAAAGCATCTCTCATCATTGCAGCATTTGTACTCTGGAGTCAAGCGGCAGCCCGAGCCGAACGCAGCCAGCTCCTGACCTCTGAGAGCCTCCTGCAGAGACTGGATCTCCTCATCGCATTGTTTCTGCAGCTCGGCCAGTTCCTCCTGTTTGCTCAGCTCGCAGATCGTCGCCACGCCCTGCCAGTGCTCCACCTGAGCTCGGCACTCGGCTAGCTGGGCTTGCAGGCTCTCCGCTGCAAACGACACACAGGGGTTCATCATTTCTGACACTCGTTGACAGCCCTGAAAACGATCAGGAAGCATATTAATCTGTTACTGCAGCGGCATGATGTGCCACTGGAAATGTTATTCTATTCTCATTTTCATATGTTATTTAATTTATTGTCATACTTTTATCTTTTTATTTCATTAGTTGTTGATTTGGGGGTAGGGATGACATTTATTAAAATACTGACATCTTTTTAATACGGGCCTTTTCCCCCACTACATGTACTCAAATGACTAACGGGACTTTTCTTATTTTTCAACAGGTTATGCCACTACACTAAAACATCAATTTACTTTCAGACTTTTCATACATCTTTACTCGGAAAATGGAAAAGCAGTCGTCTTTTATTACTGACACTTTCCGCTTGCACTTTAATTTCCTGGTAAAAAGCGGGCCGCAAACACCCAGCGGCCTTTGGTCGAAAGCATGGGCGGCACCGCAGTGGTCAAACCTGGCTATATAAGGCAAGCTTTCTTTGCTGAGAGACCCATGCCTTGTTCTCGCAGCTGACAAAAAAAACAGATCTACGTAAAGAACATAGAAAACAATCGATCTAAAAACAAACAAAGTATGTGTTGCTTTCAAAAAGGCAAGAGGCTTAAGTATCCTAGTCATGTTCCCGATCTCCACAGCTTACGACATCTGAAGGACATCGTCTTATTCCTTATTTGCTGCGGGGCCAAAAAATTGCTGACCTCTGCAATTTGGAAATGTGTTTTTTTTGTTTTTTTTTTATTGCGATTATATTGCAAATGTGATTAATTGTTACAGTGTTAAAAATGAGCCATTGGTGCCGTAAAAACCCAGAAAAAGAGTGAAACAAAAATATTTGATGTTTGGTTTATTACTGAGCAGGTAAAAATGTAAACATTTCAAAATAAAGTAATTGTCATGTTTGAATTTTTTTTTTGGGAAACTTTTATACTTGTAGCCCCAGGAACATCCCAGTTTGATTTTAGCTTCTTTTTCAACGTTGGCAGAATGTTTGCTTTCATTTTCACTGAGATCTAAATGTTAGATTAAGGCAAACCAACAACACAGGATGCTAATAAAGCATAATGTGCCCATCATTTCTGCTTTCAAGTCTCCTCGAATAAAAACACAAAGATAACAAGAACATTAAGATCACACTGCGTAGCCGGCGAAAGGAAAGAGGAAGAGTATTTTTGAGTTTTAGAACTGAAACAAAGCTGCAGGTGTTAACACGCTGTTACACTTTGACGGATTTTCTCAATAATTTAGATCTAATTAAATGATCCTAAACTTTTTCAGCTCATGATATAGAAAGCAGTATTCCATTAAGATCTAAAAAACGTCTCTTTGTTAACGTTTGCACTTTAAAAACTAAATATTGAAGTTAATCTGATGACCACAGCACTTTTTTTTTAAACCAAATACCACAGTTTACGTCAGAGCCCCATAGTGTCAGCATTTTAATAAATCTTATTTAGAAAAACTGAAACCTTATTTCAGTGTAAAGTTTCCATTTTCAGACCCAACAGTAAGGTTACAGTTTAAGAGAAAATGCACTCAGTGAAAGGTTTCTTTAAGTTGAGCCGCTAACATGCGGATGAAGCAAGTACTGGTAGGTCCGGTGCAGGATTCCAGATCTAATTGGTAAACATTGGCACCATGACTGCCATTAGGTTTCATGATGAAATCCTTAGACCCATTGTTAGACCGTTCGCTGGTGCAGTGGGTCCTGAGTTCCTCCTGGTGCATGGGAATGCCAGGGCTTGTTACTAAATTGAAGAATGAAGTCCTCCTTGCCCCAGGTGAGACACTTCAGATATTGTTTCTGGTTTAGGATTGCCTTAACACGAGGGATCTGACCACTGTAGCTGCGCGGCCTGGATACATCCGTGGCTCAGTTTATGCCTTTTGAATCTCCCCCAAAAAAGTCCCGAGTGGGCTTCAGCATCCTCTCAAGGCTCCTTTTGGCCACACGTTTTCCTTCCACAAAATTTTCCACTATTATGCTCGAATACAGCACTCTGCCAACAACCAGCTGGAACAGCTGTCAAGTCAAGCACTCTGATAGGGGGGATTACAAAACAAATTCCCAATAAACTATATGTCGGGGTTTTATTAGCTTTAACCCACAAAATTTGAAGAAATGGGCCTTTTTAAAAGGGGTTCATTGGGATCGACTCATAACATCCGACTAACTGCAAAATGGCTTTTATCTGAAAGCGTGTTTGCAGCATTTATGGAGACCTGAGGTATTTTACTTTACTCAATGTTATCTGCAACATTCTTCCAGGACCTGAATCACTGCATTCATCTGACCTGCTAAATAAGTTGCACTGCCCCATACAGAAATAAATAAATTAATTAATGAATAAAAAAGTTACCAAACCGTACAGAGAAACGTTTTACAGTCCTGAAACCTCACCGGTAAACAGTTTTTTTTTTTTTTTTTTTTTTTTCTTAAATCATCCTTCAGAAACATGTCTTTATGGTCACTTCCGCTTCTGATTAGTTTCTGAATCGCTTCTCTTTTTTTCTTTCTTTTTTTTTTAGCTTCGCTTAAATAGTTTAAAACGAATATTTAAAGAAACTTTACAGCAGAAAATAAGTATTTTTATTTTACTATTTTTTTTAAAAGCAATCTATTTTGTATAAAGAGAAAAACAGTATGGGGGAAAAACCCGATCGTTAAAACTTGGTCTGATTGGAGTCAGTGTGTTAGCTTGTTGCGTTAGCCGCAGCTAGCCGCCGCAGTTCATTTCCAATGATCGATCATGCTAACAGGCCGGTTACCTGTCGACCTCCAACACCAACAGCCTCAGGTAGACACTAGAAACAGGCTAGCAGCAGCAACTAATAAAAGCCAACGCCATTCATCTGACAGCACCGCGGGGCAGCCTCTCTCAGGGCAGATTAAAGTCAAACCTGTTGCGTTTACTACCTGCGTCTTCCTTCTCCGAGCTCATCTTCTCCTCAGACCGCTCCGGGACATCGGCGAGGAAAAAAAATTATAACAATAATAATAATAAAACAGCACGTCTATTAGGAGCTCCCGGAGTGGTTTTCAGACATTTTGTAGGAGGGCGAGGGTTTGGTGAGGACAGCGTCAACACAACAGTGGGAAGTTCAGGAAACAACTTTCCCCGGTCCGAGCGTGCGGAAAACACGTCAACGTCCTTCCTGTTCACAGGGGCCTGACCCTGGATGCCAGGAGAGCCATCAAGGGACAAGGCAGGACAATGTGCTGGCCTTGGGGACATTTTAGAAACTGAAATTACTTCTGTTGTATTCAGGGTAATCTGACAATGTATTTAATCCTGGGTTTCTACTTTTTATTTGTTTATTTTTTTTAATTAAAACATTTTTAAGAGTCCAGCCCTCGTTTCAAGGCAAGGCAAGGCAAGGCAAATTTATTTATATAGCACAATTCAGTACAAGACAATACAAAGTGCTTTACATGATTAAGATATACCAAAATAATAAAATGTAGATAGAAAATAGAATAAAAGCAAGTAGGGATAGAATGTAGTAACAAAAAAGAACAATAAAAACAGTAAAACTGTTTAACTAGAACAGTCAAAGGCAATTTTAAACAGATGTGTTTTTAATCTTGATTTAAAAGAACTCAGGCTTTCCGCACTTTTACAGTTTTCTGGACGTTTGTTCCAGATAAACGGAGCATAGGAACTAAATGCTGCTTCTCCATGTTTAGTTCTGGTTCTAGGTATGTGGAGTAGACTGGAGCCAGAAGACCTTAGTGGTCTGGAGGGTTGATACACTGATAACAAGTCTGTGATGTATTTAGGTGCTAAGCCAGTTAGTTCAAATCATGAACTAACTGATTAGCCGTTCCAAAAAAAGTTTAAAAAACAAAAACAACTGGACTTTTTTCTGAAGTTTTAAGACGCTTCGTTTCCTAATCCAGAAAGCTTTCTCTATTCAAAGTGTCTGGAGTAGTGTGGAGCTCTAAGCTTATTGGTACTGCCCAAAAAAAGGCATTGTAATGGTTTAGATAACATGCAAATTGAACTGAGACAGGTCTACCCTCATAGTAATATGGAGTCGTTCATTTTGAATTGAGAAAGCTTTCTGGATTAGGATGCGAAACGTCTTCAAATTTCAGGGGAAAATCCAGTTGTTTCTGTTTTTTTAACTTTTTTGGAATGACCATGACCTGGATGACTGAGAACCTTCACCAGCATGACTGATTAGCCACATTTTTGGGGTTTATTTTCCACCTGCCACACCAAGGGCCCGATTACTCCCAGATATGTAGAATCAAGAGAGCACTAAGACAGAGCCTACCTGACAACATGAAGCAGGCTAAAATAACTCACAAAGACCATTTCTAAGGCTCCAATCAACCACAGTGAGAACCATTATCTTCACATGGGAGAACACACGGAACAGTGATGATGAACCATCCCAGGGCAACTCAGACAGCACAAATCACCACACACACACACACACACTCATACCCAAGGGAAATTTACAGGAACAATTAATCTACAGTCGTGTTTTTGGACCGTGGGGGTAAGCTGAAGTCAGGTTACTTGACCTTAGTTTACCTGCAGAGAGCTCTGCGGAACAAAATCCATCTGGTGAGAGTCAGGTTAAAGCTAAAATACCTGTGCAGAGAGAGCTAAGGCTGGGATCCAAACTATCTGTACATTGCAAGGCTGCACTGGAAAAAGTGAACTGAAAGGAAGTAAAAAAAAAAAAAAAAATGTTTTGAACTTAATGTATTTGTCCTTGATTTGAGCAGGTAAATAAGATTATCTGCCAATGCAATAAGATTTTTGCACTTGAAATTGGAACAATAATTCTCCATCATCTTCTTTCAAGTGCAGGATATCTAATTATTTTATTTTAGGGGTAAGATACTCGTTCCATCGGCAAATAGCCTTATCAACCTGCTCAAATCAGGGCAAAATACACTAATTTCAAGACAATTTTAATTGCTTTTAGTTCCCTTTTTGCAGTGTGCCAAATCCCTTTTCTCTGCTAAATAGGCTTTTTCTCAGGCACTATGACCCTTTCATTATTGATGTCCAGCAACAATTTCCTCTCGTGGTTATAGTTGATATCCTTCGCCAAGTTCGTCAGTTTCACAGCACCTGGCTGCTACTTTCCTGTTTGAATCCAATGGAAGCAACACTTGTTAAACCTTTTCCCATGTGAGATTAGACCGGAAGCATGTTTTTAAAATTTGAACATCTCATTTTGGTGGTCTGGCTCCTCTCCTAAAAGAAGCTTTTGAATCCTTCAAACTTTTTAGTCCTAGATACTTTATTAAAAGCTAATCAATCCCATGTATTTAATCCCACATGATAATATTAAAGTGAAAAGTGATCAGTAAGGTGATTAGATTCAAGTGACCTAACATTGTTTTAAATAATAATCATGACATTTTCTCTGAACATACCCTGTTCCATTTTGAGGGCCATATTCAGGGGATATAACCAATAGATCAGTTTAAATGACAATTCTCAATTCAAAAACGTAGCAAATTCAATGCAGACCTTGCAGAATGTTGAATATGTTTGTAATTTAGTTACTTTACATAACAGGGGCGAATAAAATGTTTCTACAACTGCAACAATAGTGGAACTGACCTAAGTCTAAAATTATTTTTTTAACACAACCTCTCCTTTTGATCTTCAACTCAGACACCAAAACAAATAATTTGATTATTACAATAGAGTAATCCTTACATATCAGCATTTATCTATATTAAATCTGTGACGGTAACTTTAATGTGCTCCAATATGGTTTGATCACACAAAAGAGGGACGCCCTCTGCTGGATGAATACTGGAACTACCTAAGGTTTTACATATTTTCAGACATATTTTGAGCTCTGTTCACTAATCTTCTACAGGACTGGGGTCAGGACTTCATTATGGCCACACAAAAACATTAAGTTTGTTGGCATTAAACTACTTTGGAACTAATTTGCCGGTATGCTTACGGTTATTGTCCAGTTGGACGACCCGTCTCCCCCAATCTTTGACTTCCTGGGTGATGTCTTGACCTGTCGATTAAATATTAACCCTCAATGGGGGTTCTTTGGGAATTTGTGTGGCGCACCAGGCCCTCCTGCAGCAAAAACACGTCACACGTCACCAGAAACTAAAAAAGCCAGTGCATAATCTGGATGAAAAGAAATTTCCAGACTAATCTTGGCGTTTGAAAAAAAACGTCTGACTTTGAAGTAGGTTAAAAAAAAAGTTGCTGCATTTAGCAAATTTTGCCAAATGCATTAGTGATCTAAAGGAAAAGTTTGGCTTGAATGGACGTGTCATTTTATTCAGTAGACGCAAATATTTCTTTCCAACTGTACTGTTGGAGCTATTTATTCTTGATTTCTTTATTCATTTGAATTTTTGTTAGATAATTCTTAAATGTATATTTTTTGTATTATTTACAGTATTTATTTGCAGGTTAATAATTGTTGATTTTGTTTAATTTTTTGTTTTATTATTTTTTTCTTATTCATTCTTTGAGTTAGACAGGAAGTCATGTGGGTTAGTCCACTTTTCTATAAGTATAGGGGCCTGGTAAAGGACCAGCAAGGCATTTGGGTTTGGAGCCTATGGTTTTTAACAGAGCAAGAGAGCAGAGTGTGATTGACAGAGTGAGAACAAAGGAAAGTTTGAAGTCTGTAATTGTGTCTGAAAGGAAACACAAATAAACCTTTCTGAACAATCAACAAAGTTGGACATCACAGCTTCTTTTGCCTGCGTATGGAATCTGGACCCCATTGCCTCTTAGTGGTTGGAGGAACTTTTATTGAAAGTTCGGTTTGACAAACAATCGCTACTACATGTACATTTACAAACTAGTCGCACCTCCTGACACTTAAGATTGCTGTTTAAAAGTGTTACATTTTGTTATGTATTGGTGTCATGTTCCGTATTTCTTTGAGTTTTCTGGGCCTCAAGACCTCTACTAAAGTAAGGTATGCAGTAGAGGTTTCCAGAATCCCGCTGCCCCTATTGTAACACTCTGCAAAAACCCAGGTCAGCAGTTAAAGAAAATAAGTCTCATGTCTCTTTTATCGTCTGTGCAGACTAGAGAAGTGTCACTACCCAACACATTAAAGTCAGTATTTGCCAGTTCGGGTATAATACTGACCATAGTCAGTCAACACTTTACAGTTCTCGTCCATCTTGAAGGCATTACTTTATGTTCCTCCCATCTGCTTAGTAATCAGATCACTCTGCATGCACAAGCGTTCTCGTGGCCTTATCTGTTGCAGCAGATCTGAGAGTCCGGGAAGAAAACTGGAGCACTGGCCCACTGGGATATCACGTGGGTGTGAAACAGAGCAACCTGAGAAATACCTCCAGGATGTTTCACTCCAACAATGACTTAAAACTGATATTTGTGTATTTTCAGAAGGAGATACCTCATCTCCTTCTGATGGGAGGGGTTTTGACCCAAGTATTAGCTTAAATTTGAGATTTATTAGGTCATATAAAGCACTCGGCGCATATCGATGCTCCATGCAGGCTGTCCTTCTCAAAAACTCGCTATAGGGCTACGTTCACACTGCAGGGAAATGAAACCCATATCTGTCTTTTTCATGGCAGTAAGAACAGCCCAATTCTGAACGTTATCCAAATTGTGCTACTAATTCAGATACATATCGGATATTTTTCAAAGCATCCGCAGTCTGAATGCCGGTCATGTCACATTTTATCCGTGTCTCACTACACATCCACAGTTAGCGCTCCACTAAAGACCATCTTTAAGAGCTGCGCTGCTTTACCTTACTTCACCTGCCATCATGTGGTCTAGCTTTCTAGTATTAAGGAGAGACGCTGGCTGGTATCCACGTTTTATTTTTTCAAGTTTTTTTGTTTCGAACAAATCTTTATTTGAAGACTTCTAGAAACGATTACATTCACAATTACTTCCATAAATAGTGCACTGCTCTGTGACCTCTCCTGTCATCTGCTTTTCAGTCTTGCACCGTTTAGACAGCACTATAATGGCAGTCGCATTTAATAGTATGAACGGCCACCCCCAGAAAAAAAAAATCCAATTTCCACAAAAAGTCTGAATTGAGCATCAGGACCTGTAGTGTTAACGTAGCCTTAGTAACTTGAGAGGGTCAGATCCGTAGCTGAATGGGTCATGTGACCTTGTCTTTACATCTTCTCAGTCTGCTGGTCCACAATCGTCTGCTATCAGATTCCAAAACACAGAGGGGGACTGTTTAATTTCACGACAGTGTAGTGCTGCAAGTGGCCTTCAGAGGCGCTAAACCTGGAATTTACAGGTCTAGTGCCCCTAGTGGCTAAAAGACAGTGCTGCTTTAAAGACAAAAAAATTAGGTCAAATAAATATTGTTTAAGAACTTTTTTCTCACAACACAACTTTCATTGTAGAACCGTTTTATTCAGTTAATTAAACATGATCACAAGGTTGAGGAAAAAAAAAAGTTTCAATTACATGACTTTTTAAATTTGATATTTACTAAATCAGACATTTGGAGGAATAACAAATATACGACTTTTTGATGAGCAGTATGAAAAAATACTGTATAAAATTCTGGGCAACACCCTCAAAGTTCAAAATGTTTACAAAGAGACTCAGATCAGTGCTGTCTGTTGCTAGAAATAGTCTGGACATCTTTGTTAGAGTAATTCACAGATAAATTACTGGAATTGGGACAGAGGCACGGGACACGAGAGCTCAGAAGGAAGAAGAGATCAGCAGCAAGCTCGTCTCATTGGCAGGTAGTGTAGCAGTAACAGGCTGTACAGAAGTCACAGCACCAGATCATGGAGGGGTTTTCTGAATGCCACATATATTTGGAATAAAAATAAAAGACACATCTTTGAGCTGGTATGGACTCTTGGCATATTGGTCCCAAGTCAACGTGAAGAACTGTTTTCTACAAGTCCATGTCATGATCGCTGACGCTCTGGCGCAGATATTCTTCGTAGAGACTTTTCTACAGGGCGAAAACAGAGCGTTAAAACCCAAAAGAGATCATTTAACATCACGACCAGGTCCGACAGACAAGGACGCGATACCTTTTTGGGCTTGACCACCTCCTGAATGTACTCGAACTTCTCCTGAAGCTGCCGTTTCTGTTTGCCTGAAAGAGTCGGCCGGGTTCTGCAGAGAGTGGAGGGAAAAGTCCCCCCCCGATAGTTTAGTTCCACTTCCGCTTTAAAATGACGCACTGCTTTGTGTTGCTTTATCACAGGAAACCCTTACAAAATATGTTAAACGTTGATTGTAGTGTCACAAAATGTGAACGAGCTCAAGGGGTGTGAATACTTTTATGTGGTACCGTAAATTGGCTTTAAGGAAAATCAAGTGAACATTTACATCATTTAGACTGATAAACCAGAATGTCTGATAACTACAACCTCAACACAGTTATTCATGTTTGACTGGATGTATGTTTTCCCCAATTGGCTCTTATTTTAATTATTCTTTTAAAGTAACATAAAAAAGGTCATATAGGGGGGAAAAAATACATATTACTCCATCCTTGGTTATTTTTTTGGGGGATATAATCAGCTAGGATGTAGTAAAAGAACTAAAGCAGATAGTGACCTATTTATATTGAAACTGAAGGGACAGATGGCTGTGGGGCCTCCTACCTGAAGGAGAAGCGTGCAATGATCAGCAGGAGGAAAGAGAGGAAGACCAGGCCAGTGCAGCAATAAAGCTTCTCCTCTCCAGACAGGGAGTCAAATATTCTCACTAAGGGAGTCTGCAAAAACACAAAATCCGCCATGATTTTAATCCAAACTAAAAAAAGCAACAACAAAGCAGTTGATATTGCACCTGCTGTGACGCTCACCAGATAGAGCGAGAGTACCTCTGTACCCTCGGGGCCCAGAGTCATCTCCAAAAGCCCCGGGGACAAAGCCCCCAGCGCCACAAAGGCCAGCAGAGCCAGTGGGATGCAGAAACCCAGCAGGGTCAGGAAGCAGCTCTTGCAGCGGGCCCGTCTGTTCTCCACGCTGCTCTGCCTGTGGGATGGAGTGATCAAGGTTACACTCTGAAAGCATCACTGCGTCAGGGACTGCTACACATTATCCAGATATTTCAGATAATAAGCACATAACCAGTAGCTCTATTTATCTTAAGTACACAATTTGTTGCATTTGTACAGTTTGAATACGTTTGCCCTTCTGTTAATAGTAAATTATTGTAGTTTAAATGATTGATCTCTATTTACATCTAGTACACAGGCCTCTTATAAAAACTATACGTACATTAATAATCAAACTATACGTTTCATTATTAATGTACCCTACCCCATTTAAATTAAATATAATTATAACACTGCAAAAAAGTAGCTTGTCGCGTTTCTTTACAGCTCATTTTATAAAGTTTTTACATTTATTTTGTAATAAAAGTTCTAAAATAAGGAGTTTGGGCGTCTTGATTGATTTTCAAACCAAACCAGGATTTAAACCCACACACAGGTCCAGTCTAAGGCTGATTTTAAAAAAGGTGCAGATGTCCCAGAAAAATAAATCTGTTCTGTACGCACTTTGTGCATACAAAATGACAATAAAGCTATCTATCTAAAATGTGGAAAAGGGATGTGAAATAGTATAAACCAGTGTAAGCAACACTTTTTTAAAAATATTATAGAAATAAAAGAATAAAATCTGGAAATGTAAACATTTTTCAATGCTTGAAAGGCTGTAAATTTTTGAAAATGACAGGAAACCAACCAACTAATGTCTTTGAATGCATTTCTTAGTCATTTAGACCAAATTAGACCATCAATTAGATGCCAGAATTAAAGTCTTAATTTTTTCCAGATGCCCAAAAATCAAATGATAGAAAACCATAAGATCAGAGAAATAACTTCTGGCGCGTGTTTTTCACCTGTCGTTCATGAGTTTATCAGTGATGGCCTCGCTGACGAGCTCACAGTCCTTCTCCAGAGAGTTGAGGGTGTTCTGGACCGTCTGGTTGATGGTCTTCTCTATGGTGCGACAGACCTCCTCAATCTGGTTCACACAGCGACTGGGCTGAAAACGGCATGCACAGAAATCAATCAAATAAAAAGCAGTAATTAGTGATTTTATCCGTGCATGTGTAATGTGATCAGCGGTCAGACAGACATGAGGTCCTACCTTGTTTGGATTGGGAATGTAGATGGTGGGCATGTCAAAGCCACATTTGTTGAGTCCAGGTCGTTTGCAGAGCTCCTGAACAATCTGCATCATTACCCTCTAACACAAACAAAGCGCTAATTAGTCAGTCTGAAAGTCGTTACCTCCAGATCCAATCAACACATCATCTAGAAAACAAATTAAGTTGACTCATGTTGTACGGATCTTGTCAAATTATTTATAGCACTTAACCTTTTTCACATTTTGCCAAAATATTCATTGTGTTCTTTTTTTGATGCCATGTGTTTCGGACCAACAAATTTCTGCACAACTCTGAAGTAGAACGGTCTTATTTAAAAATAAAAGCATTAAAGGTGTGGTGTGACACCCTATTTAGCCCCCTTTATTCCGACATCCCTAAATAAAATCCATTTAAGTTTATTGTTTTAGAACACACCTGATAAACAGAGTCTACACGTGTGTTAAAGCTATAGTTGGTAATCCTGTTCAGAAACACTTTGTTATACTGGGTAAAAATCATCTTTCCATCCTGAAATACATTATGTATTCAGAAAAAGGAGGTTAAAAGGATTTGATCCCTGCGAGAGATGCAGGCCTATAAAAACTGACCAATCACTGCTGTTCGCACAGAGGAGCAGGGATTTGTCAGACTTTTTGGTCCTGTGTGACAAGTGAATTTCTCCAATGTGAGATCAATAAAGCTTATCTTATTTATATAGCACCAATTCATGAAACATGTAATCTCATGGCACTTTCCAAAATCAAATTTAATCTGATTATACAGATTGGGTCAGATTTTCAGATATTGGTTGTCCCATATGCCAGTCGTTCCGAAGCGCTCATATAACGCCGGTGTGCGCGCTCGTTCCTTGTTAGTTTCAGCTTGCTGGCTGTGCAGGCGCGTTTCTACTGTTTATGTATCTGGTTAGCTTAGCGGCTAGGTTAGAAGTTAGCTTAGCGGTTAGCCGGTCATTGTAGCTCCGCTGCTTTCACCGTAGACTTTGAACATGGCAGAGAGTCACAAGAAGCAAACCGGGTTTATGAAAAGAAGAGGAAGGCTTCGGTAGAAAGAAATAAGACCAGAGTGGATATGGAAGATTTTTTTTTCACGCTATCCCCTTGAGGAGTGGAAGGTAGCAGGTAAGATAGCCTTGCACATGTGCAGTTCAAAAAGGGATGGGGAAAACTTAAAAAAAAAACAAAAAAAAAAAAAAAAAAAAACATGAACTCTACCTTTAAGCCCTCAAGCGGGTTAGGAGCAACTTCCATTCGGAAATTACTTACCTGATATAAAGTCAAGTACAGCTCCACAGTTATAAAGTCTAAATACAAACTTTTGCCATCTGTGTAAGGGTAAGAAAATAATTTTTTTCTCCGTGGAACCACTAATGCAATTGTTACTATGCCTGATTTATTGGTGATTGAAAAACAAAAATACGTTTTTTGAGCCTCGCCCAAAAATGTTTAAACATTTCAAAACACCATGAAAACCTTGGTGAAAACCCAGGAAAAGCATCTGACTTTAAGGACCCACATCTTCACTATAACTGCAGGAAATCTGGACTGAATCAGCTGAAGCACATTTGTTCCACAAAGGTTCTAGTGGACAGCGTGCCAGGCGGAGCTGGGATTTTGGCACACTTTATCCAAAATGTACCCAAAACCATGCCAAATGTGTTTCTCACCTCAT
This sequence comes from Fundulus heteroclitus, assembly GCF_011125445.2. Lineage (NCBI taxonomy): Eukaryota > Metazoa > Chordata > Actinopteri > Cyprinodontiformes > Fundulidae > Fundulus > Fundulus heteroclitus. The sequence continues at coordinate 1,986,241 of NW_023396901.1, forward strand.
AGAAAGGGAATCTGGTCAGATAAAAGTGCTGATTTTAATAGTAGGACTGATTCTGCATGTGGCATAACATGCAGAATCCCTTTCTATATATTCATGACTAAAATACCTTCCCTGAAAAGTGCAACGGCGGTCAAATTCCCCGTTTGTGTTCTTGGCAAAAAAAGTTGATTCTGGGACAAAATGTGAAAAGGTCTAGGGGCATTAATACTTTGGCAAGGCACTTGAAACTCCACTCCGTACCGAAGTGGAAGAACAGACCTGCGGCTGAGTTTACCTGTCTGTCTGACTCGCTCCCAGCTTCGTCTGCCTTGCTCAGATAAAAGCGCAGCCGGTCGCCATGTTTGTCGTTCAGGCATTCCACAATGTTGAGGGTGCGCTTGCACAGAGCCTGACCCATGGGGTCAAAGAAAACCAGGATAAGGTCACAAAGTTCCCCTGAAAGGAACAAGAACAAGTCGTTATTTTCCCACAACAGATTGAGTCATCCTTGTAAAAAAAAAGAAAAAAAAAAAAAAAAAAGGATGAAATAAATGTATTCTTAAAAACAGGTAACATGTAATTTAACAACTATATATTCGAATGCAACAATATTTGTTCCTTTTCCTGAACGTTATTTGTGTTTCTCATTCAGAAACAGAAGCATTTTGTAACAGTTGGACTAGAAAACTGGAGGCGATGATCTTTTCATTTGAGGCAATAAATGGTTTTATGTACAAAAGAGGTGAGAGCAAAGCTCCAGAAAAAGAGCCTCTACTAGGTCTGAGCTGGACACGTGAAGGAAAAATGTTGATAATTTAGCTTTTTACCCCCAAATAAAATGTTGGCATTCCTGCTAAAGAGATGTCAAAAGCCTTACGTTTTTTTAAATCAGTGGTACAATCTCACAATGAAATGTCTAAAGAAAAAAAAAATCTTTTTGATTTGAGTTCACTGATTGAGTGGAGAATACGAATCAATAACAGTATCCCAAACAATTCCTATAAACCAACGTAACTAATTTAGACTTTGCTTATTTAAATGTATTTTTTTTTTTAAATATGTAATCCTCAACTTTCTGCTTCCTTGAGGTATAAATGGAGAATGAACTCTGAGCTGCTGCTCAAAATGGGAAAGAGAAGAAAACACAGGGTTCAAATAAGATGGACTTTTTTTTAAATCCTCAGAAGTCTGCGACAGGCTATAAGGAGAAAGCTATTCTCCTAAACATGCCCATTTCTACAATCTAAGCAATTACAACAATCTTCTAAACGCAGAGCACCTACAGGGTTTTGCACAGGTGAAATTTTGCCACCCTTGCAGACTCAATTTTTTATTTTAGGAATAATGAGTAGGAAAAGAAATTCGGGAAGGTAGGAAGATAGACTAAAAGAAAGAAGACAGAGACAAGGAAGGAGACGAGTGAGGAAAGGTTCAAAGGACACAAGTGAGGAAAGGCAACAATGATAGGAGGTAGGAGACAGGAATGGAAAGACAGAACAAAGGAGACAAGGATGGTAAAAACAAGAGAGGGAAGGAAGGAAAGCATGAGTGAGGAAGGAAGGACACAAAGAAAGAAGAAAGGAAGCCAACAATGAGCACAAAAAAAACGTAAAAAAAAAAAGAAAGAAGACAGGACATACCCGAGACAGAGAGAAAAGAAACAAATATAAACAAAGAAGGAATAAACGACGACCTTTAACAATAGAAATGGACTCAAGTTTGGAAATAATATTTTTCCTTCCTGATCTGGAAAACTATTAAATCTAATCCCAAACACTTCAAGATATGGGAACCCAAGAGGTACAAATCATCACAGAGGGAACTATGAGTAAAATAACAAATTAAAAAAAAGCCTATCTTCTTTTTACACATATTTGTAAAAAAAAAAAGCTTCATAAGATCTCCTAAAGTCGCCTCTGTTTAAACAAAACCGTCAGGGCCAAGAGGGCAGAGGGCCAACCCACCCAGCCAGAGGATGGCCTCGTCCACATCAAAGGGGTATTTCATATCTCCGTCCACTAAGCCCGGAGAATCCACAAACGTCACCAGGCTGAACCGCTTCTGTCGCGACGTGCAGATTTCTGTGCTCAGGTACTCCGACACACCTTGAGAAAGAATTTCAAAGAGGATGGAAAGCCGTGAAAACGCAGCGTAGCGGCTCATAACAACGGATCTGAAACATAAAAACGATTCTGAACCACTCCTCGGTCAGAAGAGGGGAAAACGACGAGCAGCCGGGACGTTGTCCGACGCCGACGAATCACAATCATTTCAGTTCTCACCTTTAAACTCCTGCAGAGGCTTGAAATGTGGATATAGATGAAGGGTTGCATTCCCCTAAAGAAGAAAAACATTTGACATTGGTCATGCATTAAAGCCACCGTGCGATGCAGCCGGCACTGAACACAGAAGCCGTTAATATTGGGAAATATTTCCTGCAGGAGAACAACACAGATGTGGGGAAAATACGCCTGCATAGCCCTCCTCAATCTGCTGCTGTTGTGCTCACCGTCAGAGACTCTCTTTTGCGACCGCTTGTAACAAAGCTGAAGCCCTGCGTCTCGATAGCCACACCGGTGCGCTGGATGTGCTCCTCCACATACCTGGCCGAGAGCAAACACACATGTGAGCCAAAATATCAGACAGCTCCAAATGCACCACAGGAGGAAAGAAACAAACGAACTACGGTTGTATTTTAGGTCCCGCAGTGTATAAGGCCGACGATTAACAGTGTTTTGATCGTTTCCACTAGTTTACATTTTTAGTCACATTACAGCAACAAATTTCAGGGTTTTTAATTCGGATCGTGTGAAAAACCAAACCCGATTTTCTCCGGTCACCACAAATTTCAACTCTCATCACAGATTTGTAACTGAATTTACATCTTAATGTTGACTCGGCCGGTTTAACACATGAATGTTGCCTGGATCTAAACCATTCCACTGCAACGCTGACTGTACGTTTAGTAGGGCTGGGTATCATCTAGGACAGGAGGGCCCAAACTTTTTGGCTCCTGGGCTGAAACTGTCAAGTGAAAAGCACCCGAGGGCTAAAAAAAAATTAATAATAAAATAACATAACCAAGCAACTGCAAAAAATTATTTTTACCTGCTCTACAACATATGATAATTTCAAATAAACAAATTAGACTATCTGTATTTAGACAATTTTAATAAATACATTCCAATCAAAGTCGAGTTAAAGCCACTGGATAGATGTTTTTTGTGTTGTACCCAACATTTAACTAAGATTTTACCTTGTCTGTAATATTATAAATAACAAAGTGTTGGTTGGCCAAATCTTTCTTAAAATGCAATTGGGGCCGCACAAAATCAGCACAGGGGCCGCAAATGGCCCCCGGACCGCACTTTGGAGACGCCTGATCTAGGATGAGCCGATACGATTCTCGATATAGCTCCGCTTGATTTGATTTCAATATCGATATTTATTACTTTTAAATTAAATGTTCAAAGTCAATCAATGAACAAAACCAGCCAAGTATTATATTTATGTTCAATTTATTGAACACTAATATATTAACAGGAAAATAAAGTACACTTGGTTCAATGCAAACCAAAAATGTACCCAAACATCTGATTTTAGAGACGAAGGCGCTTCTAAAATCCTGTGAACAGTAATGGTGCGCTGCAATAACGCCCCCTAGGGGTTGGGAGGTATATTGATACTGAAAGCCAGAATATCGATATTAAATCATTTTTAAAAACATCAATATTAATCTTTGTATCGATTTTTATGCACAGCCCTAACATTTAGGTTTATTTTCCTGCGACAAAGTGAACACAAACATCCCATCAAAGCTCCCAATAACTCCATGTTCCAGCTGAAGGAAGCCATCCCCACAGCATGATGCTTCCGCCACCACGTTTCATGAGGCGATATGAAACGTGTGGCCCTGTGTAGCACTTCTTCTGGTTTCCTGACATACTTGGATTGGACAGAATGACTGATTAGGGGAAGATGTGTCAGCAAGGACACGTCTGCATTTCAGCATGATCTTCATCACCAATGTGATGAAGGTAACACTGATATCATAACTGTTTTTATGTTCCTGTATTTTTGTATTTTCATTTTTATCGTCTGTAAAGTGACCTTGAGTGTCAAGAAAGGCGCTGTTAAATAAAATGTATTCTGCCATCAGATTATACAATGCTACATTATAACTGTAACCATAATTGTAATTATAACTGTTATCACAACTTTAACTATAACTGTAAGTGTAATAACCAACAGGCAATGACTACTGAGCAATTCTATTTAATACACTGTGCAATAATCCTGAAAGAAGTGACTTCTGATGCTACCACACCCGAATATATGTCAATACATATGCGTATAAGTCACAGTGAATGTACATAAGACATCCTGCCTTATTTCTTTTTTGTATTTTTCTTTTTTTTTCTTTTTCTTATCTACTTCTTTTGATCCATGGTATAACGAGGACACACTGTATATATTTGATGCACCTCGTCCTACTTGACACCTTCTCCCTGTGTTTACTGGCTACTGAGCCGATGTAACATGTGAATTTTTCCAATGTGAGATCAATAAAGCCTATATTATTATTATTATTATTATTATTATTATTATTATTATTATTATTATTATTATTATTATTATTATTATTATTATTATTATTATACTGGGCACGCCCCTGAACAGGGGTCCGTTCTTCGTACGTCGCTAACTCAGTTAGCAGGATTTCATTGTTGACGATTTGGCATGATCTTGGATCGTTTGGTTCTTCGAAAGACATCCTGCACTTGTTGTCATAGCAACATGTGCGCCAGCTTAAGCCTGCTCCAGAGCAGGCTTATTTCATGTAAACAAGATTAGATCACGGCTGTATAAGCGGAGGAGATAGGGAAGTCTGCCGTAGCCATGTCCATTTTTACGACAGCAACCTGTTACGGAAGGTGCAAGAATAATTTGCAGAGTTTTTCGAATTAATCACGTATTGCGCAATAGACAGGATCCTTTAGCGCAGCGCAACAGTGTGATTGTAGAGAGATTTTTCTTGGTGGCTGTTATAAACAGACAAACACATCATTTAACAGTGGCTTTTAAAGAGGAAAAAGTGATGTTGGAGCCATAAATCTAAAATATTTAAGTTATTTGTATGATAGTTTGCTTTTTATTTTTATCATATTCAGTAAGAAGAGTTGTTCGGGCCATTTTATTGTGAAGTTTAGTTTTACTTTGAAAGGCTTGCTTCCTGTCGAGCCGTATGGACGGATTATCTAGACACGGAGCAATAAAGTTTTACCGTGTAAACTGTGGATGACTAATTGGAAAAGGAAGATTTTCATTTTTTATGGATAAAGATTTTTTTTTGTTAAAATTCCCAGTTTGCACATGTCCTTTACTTTCCGTCTCTAAGGAATGACACTGAAATTTGGATCTCTTGACATAACAAGTGCCTTTTTAAAATAAAGTGTAATAATTAAAGGCTACCATTTTGTAGAATATTTCACTTTTACTTGTCCCCATGTTCTAGTGGGTCCCGTGGAGGCTCTGATATAAAAGAACAAATAATATCAAATTATTAAAATGCAAACATTCATGCTGTAGAAAGTGATAGAAACATCTACCATGGACAGTATTTACGCATTAATTTGTCTGCTGCTTTTGCCAGCCCTCTCTCCTGGCTTTGACAGATTTTTAGGTGTTTTAATTAATGACTCAAATTCGGCATAACCTTCCATTAAAAGCTCTTGTTCTGCTTGGGAGAAAAACTGTGGGCGTTCTTTGGCCATGCTGAACAGCCAATAGTAGCGCTGCTGATCAATGTTTCTACTATCGATACATTTCCCCTTTTAAACAAACGCATGAACGCGCAGTTGTCTCAGATAACTCAATCCAGCCATACTAATCGTAAACAACAAATGTGTTCGAAGAACCCAATTAGCCGGATCATGATTAGCCGGATGAAATCATCTTGGATGTGTCATTTGATCTTGGATGTTTTAAGCAACGTTCGAAGAACGGACCCCAGGTGTAAACAATGGGTCCTACTTAATGTCAGAGGAATGAACGGGTTTCTCTCTGGGGTACGGAAATCTGCCCGTTGCGTTGTTGTGTGTGAGAGTCCAGTACTGAAGCTGCAAACATCCCTCTGCCTTTTAGATTAAATACAGTAAAATATAGTTTTGTTTAAGAGGGTTTTTTTTACTACTACAGAAGTCTACAATAGAAACACCACATTTTTCAGCAAAATAACCTGGGGTGACCACAGCAAGGTCAATTCGGTAACAGTCTCCTGGCTTATTTTTTTTTTTCTTTACCTCTATCTAAAATGTAGCACACATGTTGTGTGAGTCACATATAAAAAGGAAAACCCTCAGAGGTGACACCTGGATGGCTTCTGGCGGTGCCCAAGGCGTGGCAACCAGCAATTATTTTCACATCCGTCCTAATCGGATGCACCCACACCTGCAAAAACATGCCTACGGCTGAGGTCCATGTCGTCATCTTTGCAGATTTTCATATTTTTGCTCCACTTCGACTCCAGTGCGACACACAGAAGCTTGTCCAGCATGTAGAGAGAGGACAGCCGTGCTTACCAGTTGATGAAGGAGCTCTTCCCAGCAGAGTGGTTGCCCATCAGCATCACCGTGATCTTCTTCCTGGGTGGAAGCAGCTTCACGCCAACAGACTCAGCCACTGCAATCAGCCCTGCAGGGAACACCAGAACACAATTTTACTATTAAAGTCCCATTAGTAACTTTTTTTTTGGTGTGTCACAAAGATCAATGCTAGGTGACCCACCGGGCTAGGCTTACTCTTTTGAGCTAAACGCAAACAGAAAACGACATCAAACATAACAAATCACATTATACAGGCTAACAAAGCAGAGGTGGCTAGCCTGACTAGCATCAACTCTGACAAGTGCAACGTCAGCCAAAACTCACAAAATCCCTGTTAGCATTTGTAGCTAACACTTAGCCCCCAACCCGGGCGCTACCCCTCCACATTTTCTGTAAAAACGCCGCGTTTATTTTAAAAGAAACGTAGCTGTACTACAGCCAGGTATGATTTGTTTCAGTGTTGTAACCCACCGCTGTCTGCCTCCGTGTACAGCTGATGGATATCCCGCAGGATGCGCTCATCGGAGGACACGCCGCCGGCTATGGGGTTGGCGTTAGCCGCACTCCGGCTCTTGACTTTCCCCGACATGACTTCACCGCGATCAGGTCAAAGTTTTCCAGCAGACCGCCACAGCTTTTACCGACCCAGAGCTAGCAGCGAGAGAACAGCCTGTCCTCCGATTTGAATCACCCCGGTCCACTGAAAAGCCGGTGATGAGACGTTTTTCTGAGCCACGTCGTCAGCTTTGGGCGTCCTCTGACGCAAAGACCTCTGGGAAATGTAGTTCCTCTCTTGCAAAGACGCGACACGATTTGCACTCCCGGTTTTCCAGTATGTGCCCACATAAAAAGCGTTTTCTTTCCTGTAAATATATCAAATAATGATTTTAATATATTAATCACACCTAAAGATGACATACAACGGTGTCTTGTTTATTTTTAAATCTGATAAAAATCTGATTTTCATTCTGAAGAAAAAAAAAGCTTTTGCAAAAAAAAGATTCAGAGCCTCACATATGTAATACACCTTGAAGTTTCCTTTTTACATTCTGCCGTGTTACGACCACAAACCTTATTGTATTTATTTCGGAAGTTAGGTCACAAACTAACAAAAAAAAATTTCATTTATTTTCGCTAATAAAAAAAACTGAAAATGTTGGCACCCCTTAACTCTGATACCCCAGTTTTACAAGTTTCCTTCAACAGTCACCTAATTAATAAGTCCCACTGTGTCTGATTTGTTCTGAGTATAAATACAGCTGTTGTGTGAAGGTCTGGGATGTTTGTGAACATTAGAGAATCCAATAGTCAGCTGAAATCAAGGGCTCAGACAGCAGAACCCTTGAACAGAAAAGATTTTTAGTCGTTCAGAAGGGACAGGTACTGAAATTCACCTTCCAGCAGGTAAATGTCCCTAAACATGCAGGAAGCATTTCTTAAAGAATATAGCTAATTTATAGCATACCCCAACATATTTATTTATGATTAAGTTTATAAAGAGGAAGTGAGGGGCCCTCTGCACACAACTATTAAACACTACCATTAACATCCTTGTTCAACGTTTCGCTCATTATAAATATAACATAATGCAGTTGGTCAGGGCTTAAAACAATAGGGGATTTTTAGTAAAATGTTTAAATATTTCACTTAGAAAAAAGCCTTGACAGTCTGCTTTTTTTTTAACGATCTCAACTTTTATTTTTGCACAATTATCATTCATGTATCGCTCATACAAAATAAAATGTGTATATACAAACCCCACTTGCGTCTGTTCCGGCACTCTTCGATGCCCCCTGTTGGTCCTGAGCCCAAAGCAGTAGCTCACTTTGTTTGTTCTTTGGGCCGGCTCTGCCTAAAAGTTAAATTTCAAGTTTATTTTTATAGCACATTTAAAAACACCTGTAAAGTTGACCACAGTGCTGGATAGAGGCTTGAAAAAGAAACACCCCAACCCCTCCTATTTTTTAATGCTGTATTAAAAACCAATTAGAACAGATGCCTTTAAATTAGACAGTTGGAGCGTGTCTTATGTGTCGGGGGATTTTTTTTTATATACAACATAAATGCCCTATGAATCATCCCTATGAACCGGCATGGACCCTGGTACAGCTGAAAGCAAGTGATTGTTAGATCCAAGGCATCTAGATGCTGTGTAAGGCTGCAGGAGGCCAGACAGATAATCTGGAGCCTGTCCATTCAGTGCTTTATATGCCAACAACAAAACTAAATCAAATTAAAGCGTCTAATGCTGCTCCAACCAGAATCAGATGAAAGATTGGTTACACTCTCTATTCCCACAAGTGTTTGAGTGATTTTAAAAAAAAGTTGCTTTGAAGCTCTCTGCAAGAAGTGAATAAAACATCTACATGATCGTGAAGAAAAGCTTCCTCTTCTGGTCAAACAGCAGAATCTGTTCAGCCTGTTAATGCACGGTTCCTACTGACCATTACTTGAATATGGAGTCAGACAGACACATGCTTTTGGTCTGGAAAGTGATGAGGGCAAAGAAAGAGGGTGGACTGGATTTGTGGCGCCGCCTGGGACCTATCTAATCAGCGCATTCTGCAAGAGGCTCCAACTAAAACCCCACTACAGCTGGATACTCCTGCATATTTAACCCCCACACATTACATTTATTGTATGCTATTTTTATGTTTATCTTTAAAAAAAAAAAAGCATATTACTGTAAACAACGCAACTATATACACATTCAATCAAAGGCGTCAATTTCTGAGTTGGTTTCTGATTTTTTTTTTTTCCCATCGCTGCTCCGATGACCTCATGCGGCGAGATGGCATGAGCCGATGTGAGCATTTGTAAAAGCGGGCTGTCGAGTGACAAATGGTCTGGGGGATCATCCTCTGTCAGCGCGTGGAAACAGCTCAGTCATCCAGCTAGAGTCTGGAAGAGCTCCCTCGCAGACATCAGGGTGCTTTAGTAATGTGGAGCAGAGCAAGTATGGTCACTTTCCTTTTGATGTGCATCCCATTTAGTCATCCATTGCTGGTGTTCTGCACTTGACCGACTGCTCTTTGCCTTTTGCTGCCTAGCATTGTCTCCACAAACCTGTGGTTGCTTTGCTCAAGATACAGACTTCCTTCTGATCCTTGAGCATGCAGGTACCGTGGATTTTAAAAGTATTCATACTTCTTGAATATTTCATTATCCATCCATCCATCCATTTTCTAACCCGCTTAGTCCCTCATGGGGTCACGGGGAATATTTCATTGATTTGTTACAAATACCAATTTCATAATCATAATTGTGTTATTTTTCACTAATAAAAATCTCAATGTGGCATGAGAATGCACTCAACTCCCCTAAATAAAACTGTGGCCAATTACATTCAGAATCTAACCAGTAAAGAGAGTACGTCCATGTGTAATTTATTCTGTTGAGTACAATAAAGTTTTTTTTTTAATTATTTAACTCTGCACCTAACCATGAGCACACCACCCCTAGCTTGAAAACAAGATGGCGGTAGTGCTAAATACATGGCAAACCTGTTAGAAGCTGCATTGACTTCAGATTGGAGTTTATTGCCTTCTAGCAGCACAGCCACACTAAACTCATATTCAAAGTTACAATAGAAGGACTTAAACCAAAGCATTTCCATGTGTTAAAGTTGTCCAGTCAAAGTCCAGACCTGAACCTAACTGAAAATCTGTGGCAAGACTTAAAGACTCCTATTTATAGATGCTCTATTGAGTCTGAATCAGGATCAGAGTCCCATAAGGGGCCATTCATTGCAGCAACATGGCCAAACATACACAAACGGACAAGTATGTAATGCAACAGTTCACAATCTGACTGAGACTGAACTGAATGGGCAAAAAAAAAAAGTCAGTCTGCATGTGCAAAGTTTAAAGAACGATATTCTAAAGACTTGTTCTACAAAAGGTGGAAGTACAACATATTGTCTAAGGAAGACATGGAAGTTTTTTTTATGTATGATATTTTTTTAATACAACTTAATGCTCATAAAGAAAAATATATTTACCTTATATAATAAACTAAGCGAGGTAATTATACACTATGACACATTTTTGTTGATATTTTATTATATGATACTTTTATACATTGTAGTCAGTGAACAGGTTGTATAAGAGTGCAAATTTGGTGTCCCCTCAAAATAAATCAAAACCCAGGCACTAATGTCTAAAGCCCTGGCAACAAAATTGAGTAGAGCCCTAGATGAAGATGTCCGAATTGTGCCAAAATGTCAATGTTTTGTGCGGCCGCCATTATTTTCCAGCACTGCCTTAAGTCTCTTGGGTCTGGAGTTCAACAGAGCTGCAAAGGTTGCCATTAGAATCCTCTTCCCCTCCTCCACTTTCCATGTATGGATGCTCAACTACGGTGAAACATTTTCTGAGTGGAACTTGTCTTGACTTGTGTGTGACCATGGCCACCGTGCTGTAGCTCAGCTTCATGGTGTCAGCAATCTTCTTATGACTGTGGCCATCTTTATTTAGAACAGGGGTGTTAAACATACGACCCGCGGTCCGGCCCGGTGGCTAAATGCATTATCATTATTCAACGATAATTTTTTTCCCCAGTGTCCTGTCTGGCAATGTGGCAATAAGAATTGTTGTCTTAATGGCAAAAAGAGCTCATCAGATTTGACTTTCACAAGTGGAGCAGTACAGCTTTTGCCATAGTGCTCTGCTTGATTTATGAATGTGAATAGTTTTATTATGATTCATGATGCGGGATATATCTCCAATGGTATGGACACTACAATGGGAAAGTAGGAGAGGAAAGGAAGAACAAGAAGAAGAAAAAAGGTGAAAGAAAGAGGAGATAAAAGGAAGAGAATGATGAAACAATTATTGAAAAAAACATGTACTTCGTTAAATTGAAAATCTGCAGTTCCTATATTGTCCACGAGGGGCGCTGTGTTTTAATCAGCAATGGTAGCACTGAGCTTCAGATGTGGAAAATTGATTTTAAATAATTTCTTAATTTTTATCTGTTTGATGTATTTTGTCATGCAGGACAGTGTTTTTAAATTCCAAAAAAATTGAATAAATGTTTTTCAACATTGTACAATCACTGTGATCAGTTCTTATGCATAATGCACAAGTAAATGTTTAACTTAGCAAAAGTATTGTTGAAATTGCACATACTTTTCTTAAAAACACTGAGGTTATTCATAATATATTGTGTAAAAGTGAAATTCATTTAATATAAAAATCAACAACAAGTCCACTTTTATTAGTTCTATTTAATCTTGCAATGAGTTTACATGTGTGGCCCTCTTGAGATCAGATTAAGCTGTATGCGGCCCCTAAACCAAAATGAGTTTGACTCCCCTGGTTTAGAGCAACAATTCTTTAATTTAGATCCTCAGAGACCTATTTGACATATGATGACTTGTTGAGTTTCCAGTAACACCAAATTTAATACACCTGCTCCCCATTCACATCTGAGACCTTTTAACACTAACGCGTCACATAACCCGAAAACCTGCACAGGTCAGCGGGTATAAAAATTAAATAAAATGGACAGTTAGATGTATCCTTTTCCTACGACTTCACAGTGAGGGGGAAAAGCTCAAGAGGTAAAAACACTTTTACAAGGCACAATGCAGAAATGTTTTAGTATCAAGTAAATATGGCAAAATACTCTTGAGAGTCTCAATTTAAATCCTTTGCAAGGCAGTTTGATGTAAATCAAATACACTGAAATCTCTGGCCACAGCTTTGTCATAGATGGACATGAACATCATAGATCCTCCTTATGCACCGATTAAAGTTAAACTTCCTTTTTATTTCTTATTTTTTTTTTCTTATCGTCATGCTAACTGGCTAAATGCATCTTATGTTTTCCAATATGATTTCACAATATCATGAATAAATTAGAGGGGGAACATTTCCATTAGGGGTCATGCTTGCTAAACGGACAAGTGCTCTTCAGCCTCTGCTTTGCCTCATTTACATCAGAGGACCTTTTGTCTCCTGATTACCAGTGGGCCTTCCTCTCTCTGGCAACCAGCTCCAGGAAGTGGGAGTGGCTCGCATAGAGGGCGAAGCACGAGTCCACGTCCACCCACTGGACCTGTCCTGCGTCATCGCCGGCTTGCAGAGGCAGCGCGCTCACACTGTTGCCTGCAATGACAGGATTATTTGGAGGATGTGTGTGCTCCCATGGTAATTGGATTTAATAACAAAAAATAAAACAGGTAGATGTTTACCTGCTTCGTCATGAAAGTTGACAGCAACCGTCTCCATCCAGGCATTGTCAGTGTTTCTTGGATCATCAACATAGCCTTTGTAGACCTGACAGGAGACAGATGGAGGAAGGAATTTCATATATACTCCAGAAAGGTCTGTGTGTCGTCCAACTGCTTCCTTGCATCCATGTTTGGTAACTGGACCTACAGCTTCTTGTAAAACTGTTCAGATCCCTTGAATTTATTTGTATTTTGTTATGTTAAACCCACAATTACCAATGGATTTTATATGACAGATAAAATGGAAGCAGTGCATAAATTCTTTAACCTATAAAAATCTGAAAAGTGTGGCTTGTCTTTGTAAAGTCTTATCTGGTCAAGTCTCTCTCAGCTTTGCACATCTGGACTGAAATTTTATTTTTGCCCTTTCTTCTGTGCAAAGCAGTTCAAGAACAGCTGGAGGGTGAAGGGTGAACAGCACTTTCCACGGCTTGCCACAGTCTTGGCAGAGATTCTCAACCGGATTTAAACCCGGACTGTGACTGGGCCATTCTAGCTTGATTTAAAAGGGTGTTCTTCCAAAATTGCCATGTATGTGCCCTGCTGATATTGCAGTTGTCATCGCAATACCAAATATGTGACATATCACAGCCACAGGTTGATTGGAGAGAGTGATCGGGAAATTGTGATGAAGGAAATAAGTGTTAGATATAACTGATATTGTTTTAGCAATATCCAACAGTACTATCACAATAACATGTTATCATGCAGGCCTAGTTGACACCTTTCCACCTGTCCTGTCAGCAGATTCTCCTACCTGAGCTGTTGATCTATGCAGCTCCTCCAGACCTCTCAGCTGACTCTTCGATGAATGCTCTCCTTTCCCAGCCGATCAGGTACACGGCCATATTTCGACAGATTTTTGCAGGAAATCCTAAGCTAGAGATGCTATTTTGTATTCTAACTCTGCCTTAACATCTTCCTAGTACGCCATTACTGACCAGTCAGATTATTTCACTGAACAGCTGCATTGATACTAAGACTCAATTACACATAGTTGGATTTAATTAACTCAGTTTATTTCTGAGGACAATTTGTTGCCCTGGATCTTTATTACAGGAGTCAGAATATGCTGAACAGAAATGCATGCCGCACTTTTTCAGATTTTTATTTGTCGAGAACAAAAAATGATCAAGATGGATCCATTTCCTTTTACCTTCTATGATAAACCTTTTTATTGGTTTATCATAGAAAATCCTGATAAATGATAGTGAAATTTATGGCTCTAATTTTATGAAATATATCAAAAAAGTCTTAATTGGTGGCAATGTTTTCTAACGTACTGTGTATGGATTTGTAGTTCCAGAAGTAGGTCCTGAAGTTTTAGAGGAGACCGTAGCTACTACAGCGTTAGCTTTAACAATACCCTATTCAGATGTGTGAAATGTGCGGTAAAGCCGTTGATCTGAATCAGATGCTCACCTGAAACCCCGTTGAACTGAAGAGCGTTTTGATGCGTTTATGCATTTGGTCTTTCTCCGACTGCTTTAGCGACAGCGTATTCAGGGCCTCCTCAGAGAACTCCCGCTGCAGCGTGAGGGAAACCTCTTCCCCTGGGTCCACCATCCCCTGTCAAAACCAGCGTGCCCGTGAGTCTCGACAGATCAGACTTAAAAAGCAGAAAGTGGCTTCAATGCTTTCTATGTCAGACTTTAAACGGTGAAAAACACAACACAAATATTCAGAAATATTCTAAATTTGATTCATACTTTTGATCACTTAAAGGGTAACTCACCCCCAAATCAACTTTTCTTTTGCCAATAAACTGTTAACATAGCTCTCTACACGTCCTGGTCACTATTTTGACAAATTAGTGCATATTTGTTGAAATCCTGCTATTGTGTCTAAAGTCGTCAGTGTGGCACACCCTAGGTTTAAACGGTGGTGTTGCAATGAATGTTGACTCAATATTGCTATTGGTTCAAATGTTTTTGTGACGTAATTTGTAAAAAAAAAAATTGACATCAGTAGCGCTGCCACTGTGGGGTATAAAAACTGCTCCGTCTTAAAAAAAAACAAAAAACAACACAGCCATGTCTTAACCTCTTTAACAAGCACTGTTGCACTTTTCAGACCCCACCAGCAACTTTCTTTCTTCAAAAGAAAAGCGACTAGCAACAAATCCAGCGACTTTTTAAGTGCTATTGGCGAATTTATGTGAAAGCAACCAATTGTTCTGCAGTTTGTGTTGAGGCAGCTGGGAAGGTGCTGTCGTGAGCCCCTTCCTTCTTCCCTCAGCGCTGTCTCACAGGCAGACGGCTGCTGCCTCGTCCTGAAACCCGTCTGCAGTCAGAGCGAAGAGAGCAGAGAGGAGATCAACCACCATTGTTTGCATATTAATCTTACATGCACAAAGCTGTCGGTGATGCCGCCTACATTACAAAGCGTGAAATAAATATGATAATATATAATTGGACCGATCCTGACCTCCACTGCCTCAGCAGCACCAACTTCGGGCATTGCTGAGTCAGCGGATTGAGCCAGCGAGTCAAACTGATAAGACTCTGGCCCGCTGGGCTCCACAATGACTCTCTCAAGCTCTGATGACGAGGTGGGGTGGGGTGGGGGGGGGGGGGGGGGGGGTTCTCCAACTCAAAAGACCGAACCATGGTGTAACTACCAGCGCAACTCCATGATTCAACATGGCGAATCAAGCTAGCTGCTGCTTTCCCTCCATCCTGTACACAGCCCCCTCCCCTCCCTTTCCTGCATACCCCCACCCGCTTTGATTAATTCTTATCAATTTTGCTTTTACATGGGGGTGAGTTACACTTTAAACTATCACAGTTGGAGGGGGATTATTGATGAGAAAAAAAACAATCTCCATAGGGATTTTGGATACTCTAAACCCCTCCAAACAAAGACATATGGATTTTTCCACGGCATCCCTGAGAATCTCTGGAAGCGAAAGCTGGGAAATACAGCGAAAACACGATGCAAAACAGCAGGACACACTAAATGAAAAAGAATCATTGGACATAACCCACCCCTGGAATGGCCCATTCCCCGCAGTCTTTCCTCTTGATGGACACAAACTGTAGGATGGGCTTCTTGGAGGCGGAGTGAATAATCTTGGCTCCACTGGCATCCACCTTCCATCTGCCTCACAGAGTCATACGTCAGGTCATCAGTGTGTTAAGAGAAAACAATCACCTACAGTGATGGCCAGAAGTTTACATACAATTATCGTGGGCATACATGGCGACACATGGCTGCAAAATAGGAACTGGATTCCTATATTTGAATGGATCCACACAGGTCAAAATCCCCATGTACAGTCTCAAAAATATTCAAACACCTTTGCTAATAGTCGGACAAATGACCTTTGAAGTTGCAGAGAAATCAGCAAACGTCTGGAATCATTCTGCCTGGACATTCAAGCACTCCTCTTGACAGAAGGGGTGGAGCTGGTTTAAAATTACAATTAAGGGCATCTTATTTTACCTTGAACATCCTAACTCATATCCTGTTTGCCAAGGTGAGGAGTTTTGGGTCAAATGGCTGAAATCAAATCACCCGCTCTTATCATCTAATGTAGAAAAGATTACTGGATCAATGTTTGCTTCTGTGTTTTTTGTCTTTCTTTTTGTGTCTCTGGTATGTTTTCTCTAACCCCCAGTCGGTCGAGGCAGATGACCGTTCATACTGAGCCTGGTTCTGCAGGAGGTTTTCCTTCCCGTTAATGGGGAGTTTTCCTCTCTACTGTCGCTTCATGCTTGCTCAGTATGAGGGATTGCTGCAAAGGCAGGGACAATGCAGACGACTCTCCCTGTGGCTCTACCCTCTTTCATGAGGGGTGAATGCTGCTTGTCAAGTCTTGATGCAATCTGCTGCGTTTCCTTCAGGAAGCTTTATGACCAATCTGTGTAATCTGATCCAATCTGTATAAATTGATCCAATCCGTATAATCTAATTAACTTTGACTTTGGAAAGTGCCTTGAGATGACATGTATGATGAATTTGTGCTAAATAAATAAAGTTTTATTGAAAATCTGGACACCACTTAGTCCTCAAACCAGAGAATGATGGCAAACGCGCAGCAAAACTGGTTTTGGATTGGATAAAGCCAACTAACACTAAGTCCCTTTAATGAGCCCGACCTCAACCGCCACAAATGTCTGCGGACTGCGCTTAAAAGCCAGGTCCATCCCAGGAAACTAACCCATTCCAATGAGTTGTGACATTTCTGAAATGAAATATGCCAGAAGCTTGTTAATGGCTATATAACCCTTATGGAGTTCTCAGCAACTTGCTAAGGGCCGATGATCCACCCTGGAAAAGAACACGTCAATAAAAGACCTAAATTAAGATGATGTTCATGCAATTTATGGATGCTCGGAAATTTCTTCGGTACATGCGTAACAAAGAAAAGGAAACCATTTTAATTTGTTGATTGTTAGATTTCTCTCTTTTAATATATAATGATAATAATCCAAATGTTAGTTAGTGAGTAAATAAATGTCACCTTGTGACAATGGGATCAGCGGCATGATTGGGCCCCCATCGTCCAAGCAAACCCCTTCCAGTCAAACCGGTGCGTCCAAAAGGATTTCTAGGGAGAGTTAGAAACCATCAGTGCCGAAAACAGGGATTTCTGGTGCAAACTGAACAACACTTCGGTAAAGAGCACAAAGCGGATTGGCAGTCCTCCGCTCAGAAAAACAAGCACTCGTCCAAATGTTGTTGTGCATTAATATTAAAGATTCATTAGGTTTTGCTTTTGTGTTTTATGTTGCACCTCTGTACGGCACAAACCAGCTGCACACACACGGCGAGGCCATTTACCAGATCTCAGGGAAATGTTTAAAATAATGCAATACTATTTAACTTACAATGGCTTTCCATTTTCCACTCTGTAGCTTCCTTCAAAGCTCGTCCTGTCCACAGTTCCATCCACGGTGTTGAACTTAGGAGAGAAAGAACTGCAGGACAAGCAAACGGTGCACAGAAATTATATGAATACATTGGAAAAGTATTCACACTCCTTGAACTTTTACCCCTTTTCTCACATTACAGCCACAGCCACAAACATTAACATACTTTATTGGAATTTTATGTGATAGACCAAGCTCAAGATTGGGGGAAAAAATGTGTTGTTTAATAAATAAAAATCTAAAAATGTGGTGTTTCCTCAACTCTAATGCCCCTAAATGAAATCATGTACACCCATCTGTATTCTGAAGTCCATTACCAAGTGAACAAAGGTCACCATGCTCTGGAGACAGGAAACCGGGTCAGAGTCGATGTGAAGATGGATACAGAGCTAAATACAGAGTAGCCCTGGAAGAAAATCCATTAGAGGCTACTAAAGACCTGAGCTTGGAGGTCCACTTTCCAGCAGGACAATGTCCCTAAACGTGGTGGCAGAACTACAATAGAATGGTTTACATCGGAGCGTAATCATGTGTAATTATGACCTAGCCAAACCCAAATCAATACAACACTTTTCAGTAATTTATTGTAATGTATCAATTTTATTACACCTCAAAAATTATAAAATTATGCTCAGGTTTTTTTCAATCTATCACATGAAATCCCAGTGAACGTGCATTTAATCGTGACGTTCTGATGTGACTACGTGTAAAAACTTTAAGTGGGTTGAGAAATCTACCCTCATAACCTATATGTGATCAAATTATCCAGATATCAAATAGCATAATAGCATTGCTCACCCAATCTCAGGATCAGCCCAGGATGGCTTCTTTAAAACAGCTGGAGCAGTGTAGCTGACTGGGTTATACTGGGGCCAGTTCTGATTCCAGTTCACCTTGTCATCAGGGACAGGAAACCGATTGACGGTGGACTCAGGATACTGGGGACATCTGGACTTTACATGAGAGGCAGCTGAGGAGGGCATTGTCCCGATAGTGGAGGTGTAAAGCCTACAATAACCCCCACAAATAGCAGGTTTGATGTGTTTACTGGTTCTGGTGAGAGGATGGGATGAACGAAGTACCACAGGTCTGAAGAGGACAGTAAAAGTGCCAGAGATTATAACTATTATTTCTGTTCTCAATCATTGGGCAACACGAAGCTTACGAATCTACTTTCTATTTACAATGTTACCTTAACACCGAAAGATAATGCTAATGTTTACATATGCTCACACCTTGCTCCAGGGGTGCAGGTGGTGAACGGGAGTCCCAGCAGAGTGATCGCCAAGCGAATCGCGCCCATCCAGTGTCGTCCCGCAGGCGGAAGCAGCATTCCTTGACCAATATTCATCGCTCATCTACACACCCCACACATTACGCCGCAACCAGGAAGTGAACCGCCTTGTGCGGTCACGTAGGAAAAGACGTTCACGACGTACAACATATTTCCATCCTTATTTATCTGACTGAAGATAATGAATGTTGCTGTTGCTGTTTTCATCTGTGGTCACACTTATAAGTACTAAAACAAATACTGTAAACATAACTTGTTTATTAGAATGAAAGCATTTTTAGCGCCTCTACTAAAAAAAAATAACAGCAGAGTTGCCACTCCAAATATGGCGGACGCGCAGACGTATCGCTTCTACAGCACAGCGACGTTTGCGTCCTCTCACCGACGCTCCTACTGGTGGCTGTAGCTGCGCTTGTTTTGTTCTCTTTCGGGCTGATCGTGCCCCGCCCCAACAATGCAGCCCTGTAAACATATCCAGCGCACCTGTACGATGGCGTAGTTTCGCACGCGCATTTACGCTCAGCGCTGAGAGCGACTCGCGCTCGCGCACCAAATCCATTTACGTTGCTGGTAGTAAGGAGCAGCAGCGCAACGTCTCCCTCGCTGGTCGGTTTGCTCCGATCCCCCAGCAGAAACCATCCGCCCCGGAGCTCAGCCACGGAAAAGCCCCCACTGAAAGCAGCGGCACCACCTCGGAAGGAAACACCCCGAAAAGAGAGCGGGAGCGGTTTGTGGAGAAGAATGGCGGATCCGTGCAGCGACGTGCCTGTCGAGGCCGAGGACTCCGAGTGCGCTGATATTGCCGCTGCCTCCGGCCCTGGCTCTGACCCGGTCCCCGGCTCTGACCCTGGTCCTGGACCCGACCCCGACCCCGGTTCTGTTCTCGGTGCCGGTGTTGTCCCGGACGCCGGCCGTGTTCTCGCCCCTGCTTCTGGTCCCCGCCCCGGCGCGGTAGCTACACCTGAACCCATCCCCATGACCGTATCCAAACCGGAGGAGGCAGCCGCCCCCGGCCCGGGCGTTATCGCTCGCTCTGCCGCCGCCGCCGCCTCTTCTCTCGGCGCTGCGACCGAACCCATGACGGAGGAGGTAGCGCCGCCGCCTCGGCTGCCCAAAGCTCAAGTGGAGACGGTGAAGGGCCAGATATTTGACGTCGGACCCCGCTACACGAACCTGGCTTACATCGGCGAGGGGGCGTACGGGATGGTGTGGTGAGTGGTGCTGCGTGCTAGCTCGCGTCTGGCGCTTCCCGTCCCACCGGGCACCTGGAAACGGCGCGTCTTTTCGGCTCTTTAATCATGATAAAACGCGGCGTAAGTTTGCGGCGGCCCGGAGCTGCTGGTTAACGGGTTAGCTGAGCGGCTACAGGCGGGGCTGCGATGATAAGCCCTGCAGGAAACGGGGCTGGGGGGGGGGGGGGTGATTGCGCAGGACGTGCTTGTGCGCCAATTTGGACCCCCGGTTCTCAAGCTTGGTTTCTCGTCGCCGATTAGGCAGCCAGTCTGCAGGAAGAAGCAGCAGCAGCAGCGTAATAACCCGGGGAAGGACCCATTAGTTTGTGGCGAGGCCTTTCCGAGCTGCGGCGTGGAGCCGCTGCTGCTCCCGCTGAGGTCGGCGTCAAAAGTCGTCGCTGACCGGAACACGATAGGACGGGCAGTGGGTTCCCGTTCACGGCTCGACGTTTAGTTTACCGTCGCTGTCACTTTTTTGTTTACGTGATGTCGGTGAGGAGAGCGCGCCTGCAGCAAACGACAACACCAACCTGTTGGTTTGGTTCACCTGCAAGGAAACAAAAACATTTCACTGATCTGCCTCCTTTTTTTTCCCTGGCTGGTACCAATTTGCGCCATAATTTCTTTATTATTTTTCATGTCTTTATTATTATTTTTAAATTCTTTTATTATTATTATTATTATTATTATTATTATTATTATTATTATTATTATTATTTCTTTGTTATTATTTCTTTGTTATTATTAATTTCTTTATTTTCATTTCTTATGTTTCACTTTATTTAAAATTTCTTTATTATTATTTTTCTATTCTTATTATTTTTTTCTAACTTTTTTATTTTAGATTTTGAACAGGAAGGATGGGAAATAAAATAAAAGCAACAATAATGTTTGAAATTATTTTCCGAACAACTTTAATCTGCGATTTAATTTAAATTTCCTGGGGGGGGAAAAAACATTTCTTTGTCGATTTAATGGTAGCAGTTTCAGAGGTTTTCCCAAATCTAATTTTTGGACACAAATTTGAATGTCTAAACTGCAGCTTCCCGCAAACTACCAAAGCTAATCTTTGTCAATATAACATTTGTCATCTGTGCTACATTTGCATATTAGGTTTGAAATAGTTTATACGAGGACAAGTAAAAGTATCTAAAATTCCAAGTAACTATTTTCTTTTTGTCAATACTTGTAATTCATTTTGTATTTAAAAAAGTATAGTAGGATAAAAAGAAGTAGATTATTGCATTTTGCAAAACAATTAAGTTGCATTACAAACATCATTAAAATAGTTTAGGACAATTTTTATTTGAGTTTAGAATCCCAAAGTAACAAAAATATAATTTGTCATTAGTGCCTGCCTCACAGGACTGTAGAAGACCCCGAAACAACATCTTATGAAAGACTACAAGCACAGTTTATTTTTTTTATTTTATAACTTTTTAGTTTAGATTTAGAATTTTGAACAGGAAGAAAGGGGGGGGGGGGGAACTAACATATTCATGGGTGTAATAGCTCATTGTTTTCCAGACATCAAGGTACAGTGTCATACTATTCCAGGCTTACATACATAATCATACATAATCCATTTTTTCCCAGCCTTCAACACATTTCTCCAGTTCCAGCCTTAAAATAAAAGTCAGTCTCTCCATACAATAGATTTCTTTCACAATCCCACTCCTCTGGTGTAATGTTGGGGGGTCTGTTTGGAGCCATCTTCGGGTTATAGCCTTTTTACAACATGCCAAAAGGATCTTTAGCAGGTATTTGTGTTTGTGAGGGACCGATTCTGGTATTTTACTCAGATACAAAGTAATTAAAGAGTAGTCCAATTTCCCTCCCATCATCTGACATATTGCATTAGTTACTTCCCTCCAGTATGGTTGAATACAAAAAAACCTCATTTCTTTTCTTCTAATGGCTTAATTAATAGGTTTAACAAATGGGGGACAACTCAAATGCATTGCTCTGCTTTTATACACAATAGTATCTGCCAGTCAAGGGGAAATTGGCTCCTCGCGATGACTGATTTGTGCGTCTCTGCTGACCTAAAACCAAGAGTAGGTGCTTTGACTAGACCCAGATCAGCCAATTTCCCCTTGATTGGGTGGAGATTAGCGGGTCAGGTGCTAAAAAAAAGGGACATTCCTCAGATTTGTTTTGTTTTTAATCTTTCTTTCTTTTTCCGTGTTCGACTAACGTGGATCTTTGGTTTTTTTTATTCCCTTTTTAGCATCGGATGCATGCTCCTAACCTTTTAGTTTATTTTTTATGAGTCTGGCTAACTGCGTGCTGTTTGATGACGCATTTATAGACAGAAGAGGAAGGGAGTTCTTTACGGTGACGTACTTAATGAATAGGGGGAAAGAGGTTGTTGTTTTTTTTTCTTCAGTCGCTGATCACAGAACCTGTGGCACTTAAAAAATAAAAAACATAACTTTAATGCAATATATTTCATAGCTGATCGGTGCATCCCTGGCGTCCATCTGCGTTTGTCCGTGTCGCCGCATTTCATCCCCTGAGGGAACACGCGCGGCTTTTCTGCCGCGTGTTGTGCAGTTGGACGTTTCCAGCAGCAGCAGAGCTGCGTTGCAACATCTGGTCTCTTGCAAAGTGTCATGCAAAACACCAACTTCGATAACCCCAACAAAGGAAGTAGCACGTAGATAAAGCTCAGACTGTCACGGCATGTCACCTTCCTTGCACTCCACACCTTCCAGACCTGCATTTGCAGCTCTTTACGCCCTCCTAGGAGAGAACTCGCTGCTTCTGAGTGTGCCTGCATCTCGCATCTTCCGCGGTCCGGATGCAGACGTTCTGCGTGTGTGTGTGTGTGTTAAGTGGTGCGGCGTGTAACATGACGCTGTTTTT
This sequence comes from Fundulus heteroclitus, assembly GCF_011125445.2. Taxonomy (NCBI): domain Eukaryota; kingdom Metazoa; phylum Chordata; class Actinopteri; order Cyprinodontiformes; family Fundulidae; genus Fundulus; species Fundulus heteroclitus. The sequence goes on from NW_023396901.1 coordinate 2,009,328, forward strand.
TTTTTCTCCCTCCTTTCCCACATGCAGCGCAGCTTTGGACAACTGGACCCACCAGCGGGTAGCCATCAAGAAAATCAGCCCGTTCGAGCACCAGACGTACTGCCAGCGCACGCTGCGAGAGATCAAGATCCTGCTGCGCTTCAACCACGAGAACATCATCGGGATCAATGACATCATCAGGGCGCAGCAGATGGAAAACATGAGAGATGTGTATCCTGCCGTCCCTCGCTGGGCCTTTAATTCACCCTAATGAGCCGAATGTCGTGCAGATTTTCTCGTTTTCGTGGTAAACTGAAGGGAAACTTTCAGCTGGGTGCAGGGGAGTCTTAAAAGTGTCTCCCTTGGTGTCTTTTTTTTTTTATTATTAATTGTTTTTGTTTGTTTGTGGCCCTCAGTGTTAGTTTTTAATATCTGGTCTTGTCACTTTTAATAACCTGCAGTGGAGTTGGGCTGAGACCCCCGCGCTCCTCCGCTTTATTGCAGCAGGCCCGCGTTGTTTCGTTTTCTGCAGCGCGTGGCTTGGAGGATTCGGCTGCGTCTTTTTTTACCCGAGTACAAATCTGAAATGATCTGGACTAATCCGAGTCCCCGCTCGTCTGATGAGGTCGAACGGGACGGACCGGTTGTTGATCTGGCGGTTAGTCGGGATTTTCCAGCCGCCCTCCGATCCCGTAGCACTTTAAGAGCGCTTTTCCAGGAAGCTGATTTTAAAATGGGCTCTGTTAGGATTTATATTGATTAGAAATGACTCATCGAGTGGGGTCGATTGCTGGTCGTTTATTAGACTGTGCAGAAGTGTTCACTAAGATCTGGTTCTGTTGTGGTCAGTTCAAGTCCGTCCAAGTTACCAAATACGTAACTGAAAAGCAACGTTTTAATGGAGGGCACAGAAAAAATAGTTACATAGTCCATTTTTGCAAAGTTGAGGTCATTATCCAGGCCGAAGTGACAATAATCTGCTTAACACCGATTCTGATTAATAAACAAAAGTTTACTTTCCATGCCAGATATGTAAACATGTAGATGTACTAAAATAAAAATTTTAATTGGAGTAGATTCAAAAAAGGAATTTGAATGAAAGTCACCCGGACGAAAAGTTGCTAAAACGACATACAGTAGATTGCTCTTTTGTTTTTGTCCAAAGGGTAAAAACAAACATTCAAAAATACACAACCTGGCCAAATTTATGCCTTTTGCATGAACCCAAAGTTAGATCGCTGGTTGTGGTTAAGCTGCTTCAGTGGTTTTTCCCTGGTTCCCATCAGGCCCTGGTGCTGTGTGGGCACGGCCCGCCAGCGGGCTGCTGTCACTGAGAATCCGCTCATCCAATTTCCCTTTTCAGAAAAGCTTCATTGTTTCCAGAAAAATGGCAAGAATGTCTGAGTCCTTTCATTCCTGCTCCCAGTCGGTTCAGCTGCGCCGTGCTGCCACCCTGTAGATGAGCAAAAACGAGGACCGACGCCGTTTGATCGGCCGAGATCAACAGATATGGTGCTTATCAGCAATTTGGTTGCTTTTTAACACAATGGTTGTGTTACTGCCAACAGTTGCAGTTGATATCTATCCTCCCTGGTTGCTGTGGTACCTCATCACTAGTAAGGTGTTTTCCAAAGGAGAGCTCCTCCCTCGCTGGTGGCCGTTGGTTTTTGAGCATGTCCAGTGAGAGAACTAGCAGAGTCGTTCCTCACGGACAGCGCTGGACACACTTATCGGCACTTTGGGTAAAGATTTGTAAAAAGCACTAAAATAAACCGACCCATTCTCACAGTAGTATCACATAACACTGAAAAAAAAGCCAGTCTTTAGTTTGAGAAGTATTTATATAATTGGTTTTATAATAAGGTCACTTTAATGCTTCATATGCTTTATTTAATTATTTTTTTGGGTCATTTGTTCTGATCTTATTCACTGTAGCTCACCACACCAGGTCTCTACTGGCTGTGGGTCTAATTTAGGACTGAGATGTCAATTACACGGTTTCAGTGGAGCAAGGTGCACCTGGTTACAAAGTAGGGTACCTATATGATTCGCTTTTACTATTGCATACAGTAATGTTGTAGCGATTGGTCTGCAATGTATCCTGCAGCCCTTTGTCTAGTTTTTTTTTTTTTTTTTTTTTTAAATCAATGCCCATAGCTCTCAAGCATACTGGAGGAACATGTTGGAATACGGTTTTGGACATGATTTTATATCAGGTTTTAATGTTGAAAACTGGAACTTTTGCATGGAAAGTTCTACATAACCTGTACGTTGGTGCAAAGCGTTCTTTCTGTCTAGTTTTTGCGGTTACTTTTTTTTTTCCTGTCTTACCAGCGTATGATTAGAGGAACACGGTCGTTGCAACACATGTTTCACATTGTCTAACAGCCCGACGTGTTGCACTTTCAGTGTCTTCATTAAGAGAACTAAAATAGAAGTAGTTGGTCTAAAGTGAGACGATATCAAACTTTGTTGTGAAAGGAGAACCTCCCGGTTGTTCAGTGTCAGGAAAAGGCTGCCTGGTTTGCCTTGACCCGTGGCGTCTGCCCAGCTACATCGTGCAGACTCTGATGGAGACGGACCTGTACAAGCTGCTGAAGACCCAGAGGCTGAGCAACGACCACGTGTGCTACTTCCTCTACCAGATCCTGAGGGGTCTCAAGTACATTCACTCCGCCAACGTGTTGCACCGGGACCTCAAGCCCTCCAACCTCCTCATCAACACCACCTGCGACCTCAAGGTGAGCCTGTGCTTTTCGTGTCAATAAAAAAAAAAAAAAAACACAAAAAAAACAATTTGATTTCACCTACTGAAAGCGCCTTGAACTTCTTCACATTCTGTCACTACAGCCTTTGATAGAGTAACACAGAGCACTGCGTAATTTAGTCAGGCCCAGTCCAAGTAACAATAGAAGACCCTGCAGGTGATGATGAAGATATTCTGGCATTTAAAATATTTTTTTTTTGCTTCTCTGATGGGAGTTTGTCATTGAGGAGGCCTCAGTTCCTCATAGACTTGTAGCCAACGGCTGAATTTGCTTTCCCCAGTTTGATTGTGCTCTGCTTTACATGTAAATGTTCATGGTACAGCTGCACCCTGCCTGATGAGTTTAACTCTTGGTGGGATGCTGTTTTTAAACGGGCTATAGTTTCAAGGGTTAGGAGGGGGGGGGAAATTTTCGGGTTTCATTTTTCTCTTCAGTCGTAAAGTTTTTTGTAGTTTTTAGCAGAAACCGACCTGTTCAGACAGTTTCCATCCACGGCTTTTGTTCATAAAATGATGACGTGTCTTTGAAATTACAGCAAATGGAACCTGCCTTGTAAAAGTTTTCACATTCTTTTAGGTTTTGTTTTGTTAATGACAAAGGGCTTGCCTGTTAAATGTCTCGAATCGTTGATTCAAAAACACAGTTTAATACTATGGTTAGTAATCCTGTTCAGAAACACTATTTGTTATACTGGGTAAAATCGTCCTTCCATCCTAAAAGGAGTTAATACAGCATGTATTCACAAAAAAGAGGTTCTCAGGTTCTGGGGGTATCGCCTTATCTATTGGTCGTCCCACATGTCAATCATTCTGACCTGGTCATGTGACGCCAGTGTGCGCGCTCGTTCCTTCAGAGTTTCCGCTTGCTGGCTGCGCACGTGCACCTCTAGTGTTTACGTATCCGGTTAGCTTAGCGGCTAGGTTAGCAGTTAGCTTAGCAATTAGCCTTTGTAGCTCCGCTGCTTTCAACGTAGACTTTAGACATGGCTGAGAGTCACAAGAAGCGAACCGCATTCGTGTTTATGAGAAGAAGCGGAAGGACTCAGCAGAATAAATAAGACCAGAGTGGATTTGGGAATTTTTTTTTTTTTTCACACGATCCCCCTGAAGAGCGGAAGGTAGCAGGTAAAACGGTCTTGCACATTCGCAGTTGGCTTTAATGAGACTTTGCAAGTCTTTTCAGATGAGTCTCGATCAGCTTTGCTCATCTGGACACTGAAACTCAGAATGAAGGGAAAGCATCCATGAACAGATTCTCAATTGGCTTTAGGTCTGGACTTTGATATGTTTTGATCTAAGCTTTTTTTCATTGCAGCTCTGGCTGAATGTTTTGTATCAACTTCCACGCCAGTCTCAAGTTTTTTCGCAGCTACTAACGGGATAGCCCTGTTTATAGCTTTGTCCACCTCTCCATCAGCTCTTAATTGACTGAAGAATATCATCCCCACAGGATGATGCTGCCATCCTCACCACCATGGTTCACTGCGACATTGCCATGTGAAGTGATGTCCAACGTTAGTTCTCAGTCACACATAAATTAAACTCATTTCTAAACATCTTTTCAACTCTGCCGCACACACTGGATAGGCTTTCATCTTCCCCCCTCAAGTGTTTATGTCAGATCACTGACCGCCATTTTTAATCACTAAAAAAAGACGAGACGGATACCTTGATAATGGCTCCTAGTCACATGATTTCTTCAACTTCAGTCTGCTGCACTCCAATTTATTTAGGGTATCACTGCAATTGGAGTCAAATACAAATTCCTGCCACACCTTTAGGATTTTTCTTGACAAGCAAACATCTTTATCCTTCCACTTGACAATTACGCAATACTTAAGTTGTTTTGTTACATAAAATTAATTGAAGTTCATGATTGTAGCGCCAGAAAGCATGTAAAAGGTTCAAGAGGTGTTAAGACTTGTGCAAGGCAAAAGGTGAATGGCATCCTAGGGGATGCTCAGTTTGATTAATGCAAGACTAAATTAAAGGCCTCATCTCAGTCATGTTCTTCTCATGTGCTTGAAATGGACCCTCAGGGTTTGTGGTGTAGTCCTCAGAGTGGTCTTGTGAACAGTGGGCAGCCAACCAGCAATCCCTGGATTAGTTGAGGAATGGAGAACAAAGGCAGCACATTTCAAAGCAGCTTTTTTGGCAAAGTTAAAACTAATGCAATAGTGAAGGTATACATTTGTGATCTTGTTTTACTGGCCAAAATGTGCATAAACATTTAAAAATACATATGCAGAGCAAACAGAGGTGAGTTGGAATAAATGTTCTGGATTGCATCTTTAATAGAAATGCTTTGATTATGACTTGTGCCCTGTCCCAATACTCACACTAAACCCTACGCACTTCTATGAAGTGTGAATCTGGTGGAAGTGCACTTAAGGGTCTGAGTACGCAGGTTACAAGCGTCCAAAAAAAACCAAACAGGACAATAGGGACACTGAGTTATGTCATCAACTAGCGCCTTTGTGTCATAACTATGACACAAAGGTGCAAGCATGACCGTCACCAGTTGTGCAATTTTTACTGCTACAAAGGATTAAGACTGCAACAAGCAATCATTTTGAGGGGAATAAATTGCAGGAACTGAAATTTGAGAGGAGTGGGCAGAACATGTATTGACACATGAGAAATCAATTCAATTTTATTTATATAGCGCCAATTCATGAAACATGTCATCTCAAGGCGCTTTCCAAAGTCAAATTCAATCAAATTATACAGATTGGTCAAAAAATGTCCTATATAAGGGAACCCAGTTGATTGCATCAAAGTCCCGGCAAGCAGGATGAATGGAAAATATTTTCATATACCCAAAATAAATATAAAATGACTAAAAAACAGATCTGTGCCTTTAATTAATGATAGCACCTTGATGTGACAGTGATTTTTCTTACAGTAAACAAGCAAGCAAACAAAAGGCATTTGATATTTTTCATATCTATTTCTTAATTGTATTTTTTACAACTTCATCAACAGCTGCTTTTGAGGTTAAAAAAAAATCAACATCGCACTCAGGAAACTGGTTGCTTATTTGTTCAGAAACGGACTTTCAGATAAAGACCAAGTCATTAAATAGACGTGCAAAACATTACTCTGTGCTTTCAGACATTTTAGAGTGCAAATATATCAAACAAATTCAACAAAGCAGATGGAATAAAATTAAACCAGCTGCTACTGTTTAACGTAATTTCAGTTTTATAAGTAAAAATAAATTCCAAATTTGTTTTAAGAAACAAACATTATTGATTTGTCATTTTATCTTAGGTGGTGGTATGATCTTAGGTCTTATTAGATTAAATATTTACACCTTGTGGCTCAAAATGTCACATGCAGCGATGAATTGTGTGTAATGCACTTCAATGAAGCCCTCATCACCAAAGTGTGGATTGTGCGCGCAAAGGGGGTGGAGGGAAATGCCACTCTGGAGAATCTGGGCTCACTACGCGCTCACACCCTCAGCAGGAACACGCATGTGAGGGGCACAAGGGTGGAAATGCGAGTGTTGGGACCGTGCCTAGCAAGCTGCCGGCCTCCCGTTAAGCCCTGTTCCTTCTCAGCACAGCACATTATCCTGCTTAAATGTAGCCGGATTACCTGCATATTATATAATTTATAAGACTTTTACATTACAGGGCAGCCTTTTCTCATAAAACAGGAACCTGAGAAGTGGAGGCTCTGGATTGTGGGTCCTCTGGCTGGAGCGTGGGATTTTTATCCTGTGGCGTGCTCTTGTTTCTTTCTCAGATCTGTGACTTCGGCCTGGCACGGATAGCCGATCCAGTGCACGACCACACCGGTTTCCTCACTGAGTACGTAGCCACGCGTTGGTACAGAGCCCCAGAAATCATGCTCAACTCAAAGGTACGGGTCTTACTCACTCTTACGGGTTTTGGTATTTGATTGGCGTGTTCATAAAATTCAACTGCACAGGTTTGATTTTCTCAGGGCTACTCAAAGTCTATCGACATGTGGTCAGTGGGCTGCATTCTGGCTGAGATGTTGACCAACAAGCCCATCTTCCCTGGGAAACACTATTTGGACCAACTAAACCACATATTGGGTGAGACTTGAATTTTTTTTCCCCCCTACAGCCATGAGGGGAATAAACCCAAATAGGCAGCCATACTGAGCCTCTTCTGTGTGTGCAGGCGTACTTGGCTCACCATCTCAAGAAGATCTGAACTGCATCATTAACATAAAGGCTCGTAACTACCTTCAGTCCCTGCCAGAGAAACCCAGGATTCCCTGGGAGAGACTCTTTCACAAGGCAGATCCAAAAGGTAAAAAAAAAAAAAACGTCATTTAGAAAATATCATGTAACGTTCGAAAAGCAAAAATACATCACAGTAATGTAGCCACAGCTCGTTTAAAGGCAGAAAAATGTTTGTTACACTGCAGAGAAGACATTCTTCGTGCATGGAAGGTTAATTTGTATGATAAAGAATAATGTCAAACGGTTAACTTATGGATTTCAAACACGTCCATAAAAACCAAAGAAATTTCTCTGCTAGAAACGCAAAGTTTACCGCAAAATGAAAGGTTTCCTCTGGGACCTTGCAACATTTATAAATAAATGGATTAGCCAAAAAGATTAATTTACTGCAGTAAAACAAAAAATTGTGAGGCGGAAAGTTATGCAGCAGTTTTGTCCTATGATGACCCTTTCACCTCCCCTCCTCCTCCTTTAAATCTGTGACATGTATTTATTCTGTTCATTTATGAAGTGGCAATTCACAACAGGTCATTTCAAGGTACTTTACAAAGTCCATTCAGTCGAATCGTACAGACGGATCGGTTAGTTCTCTATTTAAGGGAACCCAGTGGGTTGCATCAAGACATTGACTTGCAGCATTAACACCTCCTGAAAGCGTGTAGCCACAGTGGACAGTCGCACGCATATGGTGACAGTAGAGAGGAAAACTCCCCTTTAACTGGAAGAAACCTCCAGCCGAACCAGGCTCTGTGTGAACGGCCATCTGCCACAACTGAGTAGGTGTTAGAGAAGATGGAGTATACATACAAAAAGAACACTAAAGGTCTGATCCAGGAGTACTTTCTATGAGAGAAAAGGACAAGAGTAATGGCAGCACTAGCTTCTTTAGTGGTTATATCTAGGTGAGAAACACAACTAAGCAGATTAGCACTGAGCCAGTTTTAGAGGATGGAAGGGAATACATGCATTTAGTTGTAGTAAAAGCTCAGCCAAAAGCTGTCTAGGAGAGAAACAAGACTAAACACTAATAGGCAGGGCCAAGCCACCGTTTAAAGAAGGAGAATGAGAAGTTGGCAGCAGTAGCTCAGCTGATTTCTCCCTCCAGGATCACAGCTAAACAGAACATCAGGCCAGATGTTACTACTATGGAGAGAAATGGCAGAACATGAAGTGAAATGATGAAATATCAGCAAAAAAATACAAGATTGGAGAGTAGTAGGAAAATGTTATCTGAACACTTTGACTGTACACTAAATATTAGAGCTGGGCGACGTGGAGCAAAAAAATTACCCCTATATTTTTAGGCTGAATGCTGATATACGATATTTATCTCAATAGGCTTTTCTTTTCATAAAGTAATTACAAAAAGGCATCTCTGAATCAAATCTTAATCCCACATGTCTTACAGGCACGTTTCAACCAACAGCTGTAGATAACAATACGAAATAGCTGAAAAATAACCTACATACATAATTTCATTTTTAATACGACATATCATCTTGATATAAACGATGGTCTAATTATATATATATATATATATATATATATATATATATATATATATATATATATATATATATATATATATATATATATATATATATATATATACTATATATATATATATATATATATATATATATATATATATATATATATATATATAGTATATTTGTCTCTTTATGCCATTTGCACAGGTTACAAAAAAAGCAGTTTTTGGGCTATGCATATTGTGGGATCCAAAAAGTTGAATAATACCTTTTTTAATTTCCTAATGTGCATCTATCAGGAAGTCCAAAGCCAACACAGAGACGGGTCCAGTGTTCAAATCAAAGATAAACTGTAATTTGATGTCAAATCGATGGACAAAAACTGCATCTACTGAGCCTTGTTAGGTTTTTTTTTTATCTTTTGTAAGATGGAAGAAGGAAACGTCTGACAACTAAATGCTTTCCATTGAATTCATGTTTTTTGTGTAGAAACCCCACACTTTAAACATTTGTTGCATGGTCGATAATGGTTAACGATAAATCTTTTTTTTTTTTTTTTTCCCCTGTGTGAAGCCTTAAGTCTCCTGGGTCTCATGTTGACATTTAACCCCAACAAGCGCATCACTGTGGAAGACGCCCTGAGTCATCCTTACCTGGAGCAGTACTATGATCCCTCCGATGAGGTAAAAACACACCTTATGACTAGAGTTTAGTGAAGCGACTTTGTATTGGTGTTTAAACTGCTGTGCAGTCTATTGAAGGAGTCGTGCTTGCTCTGGAACTGCACAGGGGGAATAATTTCACTATGTTGTTTTAAAGGGCATATTCTACTGATTTATTTATATTTTTGTGCAACATTTTGTTTTCACTTGTGTTTCAGCTTTGCAACTTTTGATGGTTGGGTTCATTTCCATGTCAGAAGTCAAGAAAGTTGCAGGTTGCCAAACTGTGAGGACGTCAATGTGCGGAGCAGCTTGATTAGTGAAAGGGCATCAGTGCTTTAGCTGATGACCGTTCAAAATGAAAGTAGTGATAGTAAAGTCTCAGGCTTTAACATTAGTTCATATCTTAAAGATCTCTGTGGTGGTTTGTACACTGAGGGGAGTGAGTCAGGAGTTTGGAGGCCTAACAAACCGGCACGCTACAGAGGAGTTTAAAAGCATGTCGTTGGTGGCAAACGCTCTCTGTTCAAAATTCAAAATTCCTAGTAGCATGTTTCAATTTATGTTCCAGTTGAGATCAACATTGTTACACTGAGGTTAGCTCTTTTGAATGGATAAACTCACACACCAAAATCACCTGCTTCTATGGTGTCAGAGACAGTGAAGGGAAGCAGCTAAAGTGCTTTATTTATATACAAAAAAGTCAATATTTTTTATCCACTCAGAAGGTGGTTTTAGTTTTCTCATAACATCTTTTTATGCCCTTAAAATTCTCTTTAGACTGGCGGCACATGTAGTGTAGCTGGAGAGGAAGTTACAAATGCAAATCTGTTGCCTTCATTTCACTCAAACAATGGGGGTGGGTTGCATTTCAATTTACTTTAACCCAATCTGCATATCCTTCTTTATCTAACTAGTGTCCTGATGAAACGAACTTCCAATTTTGTTTTAATATTTAAAATGTAAATTATAAGGTGTATTTTTTAAGGACAGTATTTGTGTTTGTGTGGCTGTAACTCCATGTCAATTATAGCCCCATAGTTGCCTGAAAAAGCTGTAAATAGTCTTATTAGTGTAATCATTATCAGGACAGCATCAACAATATATCCACAATAAGTCCCCATCAACACCCCCCCCCCCCCCCCAAAAAAAAAAACAAAAAAAAAAACAGGTAAAGCAGGCAAAGACTGCTTTTGGTGGGTGTGAAGAAAATTCTGCACTTTTTTTAAACGTTTTTTTTTTTTTTTTGTACCTTTTTGCTGTCACGATGCTCGCTTATTCTTCCCACAATGAAGATCTTTGGAGAAAGGAGTGTTCACTCTGTGCCGTTTCTGTGTGTTCCAGTAAGCGCCCACACACCCACTTGGGACGTTTCTGCTAGAAAGGAAGAAAATAATGTTCTTTCTGCTGTTTACCTCTGTGGTTCAAGCCTATGTGGTCACCGTTGACCACATAGGCCAGCAAATGTCCATTTTAGAGAGCCGTGATTCCAAAGGTTCGGTCGGAAAAGTTTTTTTTTTTTGGTCTTGTTTTTTTTGGTCTTTAAGCTATGCTGCAATATTTATTGTAAGCTGTTCTGCTTTGTCAGGGGAAGCCTCTTAGCTGTGCATTGAGTATTTAGTTTGATCAGCAGATCTGCTTATGAAAGGTTAATGAAATGTTGCAACAATTGTTCTCCTTTTTATACTGAGTCCATTGTTTCGTGGTTTGTATTTTTGCCGAAATGTCCTCTACTTTGACATAAAATTTAAATCCTGTACCGAACAAAGGATTTAATATGATAATGCTGTCATTGAAGCCAGTAGCGGCCATTCTGTCAATTATAAACCAGTCAGACTCTTCAGGTCCCGTCTTTAATCGTGTTCTGTGTGTTTCTGTTGTCAGCCCACAGCAGAGGAGCCGTTCGATTTCAGAACAGAACTGGATGATCTTCCCAAGGAGAAGCTGAAGGAAATGATCTTTGAAGAAACGGCTCGTTTCCAGACGATCACCCAGATCAGCTGAGAGACAACAGGTACGGCGCGTTTGGGACGGTAGGCCTAGATTCAGTCTGAAATCAGCCTGTAGCCTCACTGAATCAAACATCCACAGATGTGAAAATTTTACTTTTTTAAGTCATTTCTGTCCACCTTCCTTTACTCTGATACCCCTTAATGAAATCCACTGCAAACAATTATTTTCAGAAGTCGCCTTATTAGTAAATCTGGGTATAAACACAGCTGTTAGTTTGTTAGTATGGCCCAATCCGAACATAGAAAACTCCCAAATATCTGCTGTGTTTCCAAACATGATAGCACAATGCTCAACTGTATTAACGTTACGATTAGCGTGCGTTTGAATATTTTCTAAAAGGAGAAGTTTCTCTGCCTGTTAACTGAATAGATTATTGAGCTACTGTAAGGTTTGAACGTAAAGTGAGGAGAAAAAAAAACATTTAAAATGGACTAATGTCTCAGGTCGGATGAAGGTACGCGTGAACTTAAATATCCAATACAAGTCTTGATGTTCTGGATTGTGAATTTTTAATTTTTTTCCCCTTTCTGTTTCTTTCTTCCTTTCTTAGTTTTAACAAGCTATTAAAAAGCCACAGCGAGGCTTGGAGCCAGAAGACTCTTGAACGATATGCTAAAACAAAAGAAAAGAAAAGTGCATCCTCAAGAAACCGACAAAAAGTGACAACGGCAAAATATAAACCTTCTACCTGCTTTACCCTTTGCATTTCTACTGCAAGACAGAGCTAAGTATAAGAATGAATTGCTGTTACCGAGCGGGGGTGTAGTCTTGGTTTTGTCCACGTTAGACTCATCACTCACCTCACATATTATTATTTTTCCCTTTTTATGCCCCTTTCTACTGTTCTGGCTTGTCTGGCACTTTCTACAGTAACTCCCCCCCCCTTTGTCAGGTTGCTGATGTCTCTGAGCTCCCCTGCCATCTATACGCCATAACTACTGTATTAACCAACTCCATAACTCTCCTGATGTATGTGAACGAGTTACAGCGTGGAACGTTTGAGGGCTTAAAGAACGAGGATAGGGGCGCTAACTGGGTGTGTGCATGTACATACAGAATATAGTGGCTTTTCTAGTTATTTTTCTTAAACGTGGCCGTCGGTTTTTCGTCTGTAAACGTGTGTTCGGTTCAAGCTTGTGTGTATTTGAGTCACTTTTTGTGTGTTTTCTTTCTTTTTTCTTTTTTAGACTATGATTTGATGGTTTTAGTAGCATGTTGGCAGGATTTCTTTACCCTTTCTCCTTTTTCTGTGTGAAAACCCCCCCGATGAACGCACGCATTCCTGAAAACTGACCAAAGCGGCGAAGGGAATCCAAGGACAAAAATTGATGCACAACTTCGCCCCGAGACCAAGCACACACACCGAAGGCTCCTAAAACACACGGATTTACAGCACGACGCATATTGGATGAAACGAGACAAAGAAAGCCTGCAGGCTTATGAAAATGTTGCAGCTGTGATACCAAAGTCCTTCTTTTTTTTTTTTTTTTTTTTTTTTTTTTTTTCTCCCCCCAGGACGGATGAGTTTCTCCGTCGTTTCCTGACGAGGACTCCTCGTTTTCTTGTTGCACTGCTTTCAAGCTGCACCCAGTTTATGAGCAAGAACTCGCGCAGCACAGAAACCCAACCCACTTGGACATGCATGACTGTAACTTCTAAGCCCTTCTTTTTTTTTTTCCTGTTGTTGTGTTACAGCGCCGTGACGCTCGTCAATGAACTCGCTCCGTGTTTTAAAAAAAAAAAAGAAAACAAAAAAACTGCCTCTGTTCGGTCAGGACAGTCGTTGGTATTATTTAATTGATGTTTCGTCGGCTCAAAGCTTGAGCGAAGCCGTGTTTTCCCACCGTGCATTCTTGCACAACCCAATGCACGGTGTCACAAGTGACGGTTGTGATTTATTATTTTTTATTTTTTTTTCATGCTGTTACATGCCAAACTTATTGGTTATTGCCAAGAAAGTGATTGTTTTTTCTCTGTGCACAGCCAGTAATCCCCATGGCCTCTTGTTCCTCCTCTACATTTGCACTGTGCTGCTTAACGGTCCGCGCTTATCCTTCCTCTCCCTCTGTTTCTGGAGCTTTCTCCGTGCATCTTGTTCAGCTCTGCTCATCGACCCCGCTGATTTGGAGCATTTGCTGCTTTGTGGAGCACTTGTTCATGGGTCCCGGCTTAGTCTGCACTATCTGATTGTATTTTATGTTTTTTTTTTGTTTGTTTTTTTGCTGGTTGTGCTGGGATCAGTAAGGAGCGAAGCCCGCAGAGCAAAAGAACTGGACCAAAACTGCACTGGATCACTGTCAACCTGCCTGTGATGCAGGTCTCCCCGGCTTCGTTTTGTTTTTTTGTTTTTTTTACGTCTCTGAGTGGAGTCGCATCCGTCGCTGTTCTCTCAGAAGCCATAACCAGCATTCTGGGATCGGTGGGAGGCCTTTTCTTATTTTCATTTCATTTTAGTTGAATGTGGTTATTTTATTTTTATTTCTCTTGCTCCACCTCCAGATTGTCCCGACATGCTTTACTCAAAGGGCTGCCTCCTAGTCCTCCTAGACGCTTCTTGCCTGAAGCTGTCCCCCCCCCCCCCCCCCCCCCCCCCCTTGGTTCTTCTGACACCAGGACGCCGGTCCAATCCCGACTCGATCAGCACGTCTGCACTTTGTCTTTCAAGCCACGCGCTCTCCGTCTGCGTCCCCTCTTTTTCGAGGTGTCTTGGGTTACCCGCCATGTGTCGTTTTGTAGCGTTACAGCTTTTATGTTCGGATTGCTGCGTGTTTTGGCAAAAACGTTCGTTCTGTGTAAAGACTGTTTGTGTATCTGCACCGTGAAGCCAAGAATCCTCTTTGTCTGTTTGGGTCATTTCCCCCTCTGTGCGTTTTCAATCTCCCAGACATATTCTTGCACACACAGGCCTCTAAGCTTTTTTTATTTTAATAACAAAAAAAAATGCATTTTCTCTCTCTAATTTACCACCTGACCAAACCTCTTCCTTCGTATTAATGAAAGAACAGTCCTTGTGACACTCCTCCACACATCCTCTGGCTTTCCCGAGGGCTGCGTCCTCCTGTGTGAGGCTATAGTCTCACTGCATCGACGAGTTTAAAGGCCTGCCTGTCTTTAAAGCCTGTTTGCAGATGTTTTTAAATGGTTGGTCTTATTATTAATGCTATTTTATTGGTGATATGCTTTTTTTTTTTTTTTACATAAAAGGGAGATAGTTGTGTGTGTGTGTTTTCTCTTATTGCCGTGATTGTTACGATTATTATTATTATTATTATTATTATTATTATTATTATTATTATTATTATTATTATTATTATTATTATTATTATTATTATTATTGGAAGTGTCCGAAGCATATTAGTTTTTGTCTTTTAATTTGCCCGACCAGATCGTGTAAGGATTTATTTTCAGACGTTTTACTGAGATTGTCAAGGAGATATGAGTTATTGAGAGTTATAGACTGTATATTCTATGGGTATTATTAATTAAATGATTAACAGAAACAGAATTATATAAATGTAATTGAATAAAAATTTCATCAAGCTGTTAAGCCTGTGTCATGACCCCCATTTTGTTCATATTGGTGTGCGTTTTGTCTTTTTTATTGTTTTTGCAGCAAAAGCTGTGAAGCTTGGAGGTCTCAAAGACAACAGCAGGGGGCAGTAAGCCTTCAGAACGGCGTTATGTTAACCAGACCTACAATCAGAGGTTTACATCCACTCATTGTGCTGTTCTGCCTTCAGGGTGGAATAACAAAATACTTATTTATTGAATTTATTAGTTGAATTTCAAGATGTTTTTTTTTTTTTTTTCTAATCCACAAATGTTCAAACTTCCACATGCTGGCTCAAAGGGCTGTGACAGAAGTATTTGCCCCCTATTTCTTCTCTTTTTGCTTTTGAGTCCGACTCAGTGGTGTATTTAGGCCATTTTAAGGGTGCTCAAGCATCCCTAAAAATAATGACTGATTCAGAGCAGGGGCGATTCTAGGATCTGACCTTTAGGGGTGCTCAGCCCCCAGTGTTGACTGTGATTCCTGGCATGAACAGACTTTCCATTTTTAGTCCAGATGTAAGATTCTTAGAGTTCACTCATTTTTTAGCTAAAGCTCGTCAAACAAGCTACAACATAGGCCCATCCAAAAGCAGCGATAAACAGACTGAAATGTTTTCACGCAATAAAACCTTGTGCATTTGTAAAACCTGCATGATGGCAATAGTTAGACTAGCTATATTGATCAAAGTGAGGAATAATGTCCCTGAAGACAAAAAAACCTAACTTAGCTTTCTTGAAATTTAATTTTCTCTGGCTTAACAGAGCAAAACATGGTAGCCCACAAAAACCTTTTGCTGCACAGTGTCAGCTGGCTGAAAAAAGGGCTGCTACTACTACACTTTCCTTATTGTCGTATTGCTTTGCTTACAAGAGAGACATATATATATATATATATATATATATATATATATATATATATATATATATATATATATATATATATATATATAATTTCAGATCAGAGATGACCTGATAATTTTAAAATTTGAATTTACTAAAAATAAATAACATTAAAATAAAAAGGAAAATGTCAATCTCACCATGCTCACCCGGGACAATTTACTGCCAGATCTGTAGAATCAAGAATCACTGAAATAGAGGCGGCCTGATAACGTGGCGTAGCCTGAAAGAGTTCAAAAAGCATCACATGAAGCCCCGATCTGTCCAACAGCATACAGTCTGTGTGAGGCAGCAAGATTGACATGTTTTTTTTTTTTTTTTGTTTTGTTTTTTTCGTCTTAAATGCAGTTAAGCTCGATGTCGCCATACAGGGCTCTTGCGCCAGTCTTGAAAGTCTTAAGTATGGAATTTTGAAACACTGTTTTCCAGACCTTGAAAAGTCTTGAATTTTGAGTGAAAGTCTTAATAAAGTATGGGAAAAAATGTATGGTAGAATTTTACAGTATGCTCAAAGGCATTGTGAAATGAGAAATAGGAAGGTAGGCTATAAAACTATAATTTTACTAACTGGTCACGTACTGTATTAGCCTAATGGAATCAAACACTTGTTTGATGTGAAATTCATGTACTTGTGATTTTCATGTTTTGAAACGTTTTCATCAGTAAAAGCATAATTTACTGTGAATAATGCATTTGTTCATTGAATACTAGCCTATAAAAATTAACATTTCTAATAAACAGTTTGTACAATCTCAACCAATGAAGTAGGCAGTAGGTACACAAGTATACAAGTACATAAAGTTAAGGTCTTGGGGAAAAAAATATCAGTTTTAAAAAAGTCTGGAATTTTAATTTGGAAAAAGAGCAAGCACCCTGCCCTATGATCCAGATAACCAACACATAGAGTGACGTGAGCGCACAAAAACACAACAGAATGGAGAACAAATGCAAAAAAGGGGGAAAGAGTCACCTTTGTGTTCTGTGTGGTCTGGATAACAGACCAAATTATCATGCAGCTGCCATATCCCAAAGCTGAAAATTAAAAAAAAAATGTCTTGAGCCCTCGAGCTAATTAAATGTCTAAATCATTTTATGTCTTTTATTTATTTATTTTTCCTGATTGAACAAGGCTGAATGATTCTCTCTTCCCATCCACAGAAAGCTAATTTGGTCTCGCCACCTGCTCAAGTGAGACGCCTCATATCCCAAATGTGGTTTTCTTTAAAAAATATATATATATATATATATCACACATGCCCAAACGTAGCAGATCCGTATCAAATTTCCTTGTGAACCCTCCCTCAGTGGTGAACTTTGAGTCGTGGGAATGTACGTGTCCTTGTAAAAGCTGCTACCTTCCCCTTCTGGCGGTTCTGCTTCATTCGCAGCATGTCTCAGCAAGGCGGCTCCCACTCAAACATACCTCAAGTGTGAACGCTACACCATTTTTTTATTTTTTTTTAAAGCTGCACGCTTTTAAAAAAAAAATGGACAGCCAAATGTCAAAAGCATGAGGCTGCGGATATGAGACAATGCTGGATATTCAGTGAATAGCTTCCTGTGTTCTGGCTGTCACCAGGGTTAATGCAGCATTTGACTGCACTCTGTAGTCGTTGCACCGCTGCATTGTTTGTCGCATTGAAGCTGAACAATATACGGCTAGATGCTGACTTTGTAGTTGATATAGAGGTTGTTTTTTTTAGTGATGCAAACATGTCACTGTTTCTGAATGCCCACGTCTCCCCAAGCGTCATTTAGACAAAAGCACACGAAGAAACCTGCTGAATATTCCTAGTAGTCCTCCTAGTAGTCCTCCCACCCCTCAGATAACCTCAGCAGTTATGCAGGATGAGGTCATCCTAAGGCAGATTTAATATGATTATAACGGCGGTGTGTCAATGGTGAAGCAGAACAAAAGCAAACCTGGAAAGAGTGCCTCAGAAAGGCATGACACACAGCGCCCTTCCCCTCCCAGCCGCACATAGTTTGATAGAGGGACGAGCGTTGCCATCGACAGAGGCGAGGCCAATGGCTTACGAGCCGGTGTTTCATTAACTCGTGTTTACAGCTCTGGTCTGCTGCAGCGTTGATCTGAAATCAGAGCAAACTTTCATAAACTTGTGGGAGAGAAGGTGGGACATGTTTCATCAGTCTTACCAGTCTGTCCAGTTTTTTTTTTCCTTCTTTCTCAACAGGCATCCGTGCCCGTCCTCCGATAAGCTTTCGTTTCTCATCAGTAACGCGACAAGAGCTGACAGCTCCAGAACAGTTATTTGCTACATAAGATTTATTTTTTAAAAATTTTTTTTTGCTAAAAAAACTGTGAGAACTTTCAGAGACTTACTGGATGTGCTTGAAAGGATGAGCATGTTTCTGTTCTTAGTCCTCCCCCCTTTGGGACTATATGTACTGATCTCGCAATATCTGCTCAAGAACCCCCACCGTCTCCACCGGAGGAAGAAGACGGCTTTCTACTGCACTCACATTTCACACCGAGGAGGTAAGAAGGTGGCGACTCTGGAGGGCTGCCAGTAAGAGAGAGAGAGAGAGAGCCTTGATCCAGCTGTGAGGTACAGAGATCACAGCTGCTTATCTGAGGAGGAGCGAGGGGAAGAAAATAGATTAAAATCCTAAAATGTTTGCTATTGGTAGATTTTCAAAACATGTTTTCTCATAATAGTAGGTTGAAACCATTGTGATCAGTTCACAGCTACTGAAAGTGTCTTTACAGCCATGGAACTTGTGCACAAATTACTAGTACATCTAAAAAAAAAATAGAATATAGTGGAAAAGTGCAATTAATGGCCCATTGTCCTGTTTTCCGATGAAATTAAATTTAGCATTTCTCTTTTACGTGTCATGTCTGGCAGTGTAGCATTCAGAATTGCTTCCTTAATGCCAAAGAGAGCCCAGCAGATTTACTTTGAACAAGTGCAGCGTTACTGATTTCGCCACAGTGCGCCGCTTGATACTCGTGCAAAAAAAGCGTTATTAAATATTATTTTGGGATTATTTCAAATTCAATGGACACAGAAACGGGTAAACGAGAGAGAAAGGAAGCGAGAGAGGTGAGGCAAAAACATTAAAGTGGAGTAAAACAGAGCAGAGGAAAAAAAGAGCACGATAACATCCTCTGAGTCTGCTTCTACACCTGCAGAAAGGGATATAAAAAGAACAGCAAAACCAACCAATAAGTATCACAGGTACAAACATCCATCACCTTTGATAACATCACTGAAAAATACAGCCAAAGCTAGGTTTATCTCTATAGAGGTGTTTGTGAGAGTGTGGCCCAGGATATTACCCAGCATCCACAGTGCAGAAGCCTCCAGGGGCTCCGCCAGCAGCCAGCTAGATGGCCCACTCCTCCTCTGAGCATCAAACTCCAGATGGCGGTCAGAGAATGATGGGTGTATTGTGGTTAAGTGGTCTGCACATTGGCCTGAGCTGAACCCATAGAAAATCTCTGAGTTATCATCAAGAGGAAGATGAGAGACACCAGACCCAAGAAGGCGGATGACCTGAAGGCAGCTATCAAAGCAATCTGGGCTTCCTGAACACCGACGCAACGCCACAGGCTGATCGCGTCTCTGTCACGGCGCATCTTTACAGTAATTCATGCAAGAGGAGGCCCAGCCAGGTATTGGGGGCATAGAAATTGACATGCTTTTCAGAAGCCTGGCATTTGTGCTCAAAACGTCATTTTTTAATTGGTCTATTCAATTAATTTTGTGTTTTCTTTACCTGTAAGCCAAAATTACCTGTAATCATCAAAATTACAAGAAGTAAAAGCCTGAGATATTTTACTCTGTGTAATGATTCCCTATAAAATATCCATTTTAGTTTTTGAAATGACTGGCAAAAAATATTGCACAATGTTAAATTCTTTTTAGATGTACTAGTTCTGTTTGCGCGTAACTTTGCAGTTTAGCCCAAGATTTACTTTGACTTTCGTAGTATGACCTGTGATCAAAGGCAGGAGCTGTTGTGGTTTAGCTATCTGAAAGGTGTGACCACAGATGAAGCAATGCTTATTTTTGTATTTACCAGGTATTTAAGGTCCGTAAATCAGAATTTTATTTAGTTCTATATCAGCTGTGCTGTAGCTCAGATTTGGTTCTGGCTTCTCTGATTGTTTTCAGGATCAGGCGAGAGGATAGAAAGCACCATGGAGGCATTCACACAGTGAGTATACTGCTACATTTATCAAGTTATAAAAGAAGACTGAACTCCACTGAAACAGGAAAAGGCACAGGTTCAAATACATGCATACACCCTCACTAAATCAAGGTTAAATGCCCGTAGTAAGTAAAAAAAAAAAAACTGCACACTGCAAAAATGGAATTAAAAGTAAAATATTCTTGAAATTAATGTATTTTTCCTTGATTTGAGCAGCTAAATATGACTATTTGCCAGTAAAATGAGTATTTTTACCCCTAAAATAAGATAATTAGATATTCTGCACTTGAAAGAAGATGATGATGAACTGTTCTTATTTTAAGTGCAGACATCTTATTCCATTGACAAATAGTATTAATTACATGCGCAAATCAAGGAAAATACACTAATTTCAAGAAAATTTAGCATACTTTTAGTTCCCTTTTTGCAGTGCAGACTTTTCTGTTACTGTCATCAAGCATCTGGCATAACTCACAGTCTCTCGCCACATCTTCCTTGTAATAATGAGACTTAACATAAAATCACACTTTGACAAACAATAGTGAGTGTTTTAAATTCACAAGGCCCATACAGTCAGCCAAAGGGCACCAACCTTCAAAACGCTACGACTGCTGATGTTACTTAAACTACCTGATATTTTTCCTTTTTTTTATATATACCATTCAGCAAACGACAAATTGGTATTATTTGGCCATAGAGTACATCACATTTATCATAGTGGGGTTGTATGCCTGCATCAAATCAGCTTTTCCTTTACCGTCTAGTAAGAGATACAGTTGGACAAAAACGACTGATAAGTATCCATGAGATGAACAAGAGGGCTCCAAATCTCAAAATACTACATGCAGAGCCAGCCCAAGGCATAAGCGAACTAGGCGCTGGCTTAGGGCCCCAAGGCCACTAGGGGGCTCCCAAGAGCAATCAAAAAAAGTTATTTTTTCCCATGTTTAAATGGTGATATATGATCAAAAATATCGTGCATAAACACAATTTCAACAGAGTGCTGCCTAGTTATTCTTACTGCCTCTGTAACTAAAGCTTTGTTGCACCGGTGCCTCCTGCCAATACAAAAAAAAAAAAAAGATAAATAAGTGTACGCCGGCTCCCGCCTCCAGACATGCGTATACACCGCACATCTAAAACACAGGTGGTTAGATGCCACAATTTCACAAAAAAGAACAAAGAAAAGAAAAAAGGAAGAAAGAGGAAGCGGAGTAAAAATGTCGAGATAAAGGATATGTTTCAATCTTGGCTTGCTTGGTAGGCTGATGTTTATAAAAGAGATTTGTGTAGCCAAGCTGGTAATGGCAAATTAGCTAGTTAAAAACGAGATAAATTTATGTCTTAAAAATAACAAACCATACTAACGTGTTTGTATTTGTGTAGCTTTATCTTTGACTCCATTGCTTCCCGGGGTTGGCCCCATATATTGACCCCAAAATCACATTTTGCTTAGGGCCCCATGGAGGCTTGGGGCGGCCCTGAATACATGATGGGGAAAAAAGCAGACGCAGTTCTCTACTCTCTGCAATCATCAGTGTTGGGCTGCTTGTTTGCATCAACACTGCATCTAATATCACGTAAGGTGAAGCGCTGCATATAAACCTGCTGGGGCTTTAGCTCCATCTCTGGCAGTCTTCTGCAGTGACGACCTCAGGGCCGGTATCAGGAGCATTAGAGTGGGACGTGTGGACCCGTGATTATCGGAGACTCTCCACCACCACACATTCTTACACCTTCTCATCCCGGCTTGAATCTCCTTCAGCCAACACCTCCTCTCCCTTCTTGAGACATTATGTTTCCCCCCCTGTTTTCTGTTTTCCTACACTGAACCACATCAATCCCCAAAAGAACCACTTTTATGTTCTTCCTGCCTGTTGATGGGCAGGGGCTCCCTCCTGCTGTCTACACATGGTGGAACGGAGTGAAGGATTGCTGCAAAGTCAATGACTCTGTCCAATTAGCTGATTTAAAAAAAAAAAAAAATCATTTTGTCTACAGCCATTATAAACTAAATTTGACTACATTTTATTACAATTAGGATCAAATAGAAATGCATCTGTCTACACGGTTAGATTGTACTTGACTCATCTGATTATATATATTTCTGTGATTGGATCTATTTGTCTTGTAAAGTGTGGCCTTGAGGAGACTATTGTAGCGATTTGGCACTACGAAAATAAGTCAAATTGTATTTGATATTTTTATTTTTCAGCTGATGTTTTTGCAGCCGTAAAGGTTTTTATACAGTATTTAAGGCTTAAAACATTGAATTTTCTATTCTGGTGGTTAAGCGTCTGTAAATGAGTCAGGAATAGTCTACAGTTTTTAGTTTTGGGTATAACTTGTCTGTTAATTTTTAGGGTTGTGTTTGCTGACTACATATTGTGTGAAAATGACTTATCTATGACCATTGCCAACTGATGCTGCACTAATTGTGTTTCAAGTTTTAAAATCTGACTTCTGGATGGACAAAGGCTTGTTAGTGATATAGAAAAAGTTTTATTACGATGTTAATGCTGATAATGAGTGTGTCTAAACTTCTGTTCGTCCCTATAAGTACCAATCTGGTCATGGTCTCCCCTGAATAATAATCATCTTTATTGGCTGGATTACGCACAATTAAGGAATCTGATTTTGGTTACAGAGCTCACAATAAGCAGACATTGGGTATAAACATATAAACAGTATCTTTTCAGAAAAAAGGAGCTTGTAGATCGAATATATACTCATTTTGTTTCACAGTAGTGCAGCTGACTAGTCGGGCTGTGACGTGTTCACTGTGATCATCAGGGAGACAGCCTGGGGGAAGAAACTGTCTCCGCGGCGGCTGCTTATTTGCAAATAGTGCTCTGCAGCCCCGACCTGAGGATAAAAGTCCACAGTTTGTGTGCAGGATGTGTGGGGTCTGCAGAGACATTAGCGGCTCTGACCCTCAACCTGTACAAGTCAAGCGTAGGTCAGCCCTGATGGGCCTCGACTAATTATTTGTTCCAGGCTTTCTGGCAGAAGGGGCAAATTGTGGTGTGTAGACTTTAGGCAGGGTTAGGCCTCAGATCAGACCCGACTTTGCAGCAAACAGCTGACTCGTGCCTCCTCACAGGGCCTTTTCTTTTTTGTTATCAGTGCAGTAGAAGAGGGCACAGAGATGCTGGAGATGGACTGTCACTTGACACAGGATGGACACGTTGTGGTTTCTCACGACGAAAACCTGCTCAGGCAGACGGGCCGCGACGTCACCATCTCCTCACTCAATCTGGAGGTAAGACAGGGCAAGGCACCGCTTCTCTCTATTTACAACGGCAACCTAAACACTAGTGTTAGAATGCTTTACAGCAGGGGTGTCCAAAGTGTTGCCCCTGTATTGACTTTGTGCGGCCCTCCAACTAAATTTCAAGAAGGATTTGGCCCATCAGCGCTGGTGGCTTTTTGCAGATGGAAACTTTTTATTCTTAATTAGGGTAGATTTATTACTGACAAGTTAAAATCTTACAATTGAATGTTTAATTGAATGTTCGGCACAACACATAACATTTGTCTTTTAGTGAGCACACTGTTTACATTTGCTTTAATTTCATAGTAAAAAGGCCGACTTTTACTCAAACGCAGACTTTGGCCCATTAAAATCTGACTGGAATTCATTTAATAAAATATGCTAAATACAGCTTCATATATTTTCTTAAAACGTTCATATTTTGTTTGGCAGGGTCAGTATTGTTGGTTATGTTATTTATTTTCATTCATTTTTTGGCCCTCAAGCGTTTTCGATTTAACAGTTTTGGCCCAAAAGATGAAAAGTTTGGACACCGCTGCTTTACGGCGAGTATTTGGATGCATGGAAAACGCAGGAGTTCACCATAAAACACGTATGACGTAGAGAGATGAGCGTGATTGTGTTATTCGTGTTTCACATCAATCAGCTTTGTAAAAATACTGATTTTCACTTTGAAAAAACGTTCTGATTCTCCTCACTGACTAAACTAAAGAAGTCGCTTAAGTTGACGTAAACTAGACTCTGCAAGCATTTTGAAAACCCACACTTCACAGTTAGTTTTTCAGGCTTTATGGAGGGTTTTCATGGTTGCTCTTTGGACTTTCCTGCTGTTTCACCTCATTCTACGCTGTACAAGGCCATGAAAGAACGCTGTGCAAAGAACAGATGGGTGAAATAGACCTAATTCCTCATCAAAATATCATTGCAATGACAATAAAAATGATCTTTCTGGGTATAAATCTATCAATACTTACAGTCAGAGCCTCATATACACAAAAAACCCCGAAATATTATCAAGCTGAGTACTTTGCTGCAAACAGTACACAATAATTGCATCCAATCATAGTTTGATTTGTAATTCCAGCCATTATTAAACCTCTAAGGCAATAAATAGTGAAACAAATCATTTAAAAAAGGAGCGACACATACTAGTTCCAGTTTATTGCTATTGTCACTGGATGAAAACTTCTTATCGCCAAATTATGGTTTATAAAAGCAAAATAAAAGCATAAATAAACAATGATATTTGCCTGTTACCCCCATAGCACCACTGCCAGTAATAACACCCCACATCATGATGCTGCCACCACCTTGCTTAGCAGATTGTGAAGTCCTCATGGGTTTGAAAGTCTCACACTGACATCATTTCTTTAAAAAATATATTAAAAAAATTTAAAAAATTGGGGGTCGAAAGTAGAAGCTACAGGAATGAAGGGAAAACATAAGCGTCAGACGAACATTGAAACTCTTTTAGAATGCCAGCGAGCCGTCCTACTTCAGCCGATCATCACATGTTCTAAGCTAATTGCTCCTTGTAAATCACCTCAGTAGTGCCAAGAACCGTTTATGTGTGAAGCTGAGTTATCTTTGGTGTTATGGTAAGATTCAGAAATAAGAACAAGTTAAAAGGGATTCAGATTAAAGAACGAACATTTGAAAAGTCTCAGGTTCAGGACTGCAAATGAGTGAAAAAAGCAGCCAAAGTCCAAGGAAACGCCTGAGAAAATACTGATCAAGTTAACTTTAAAAGACGGCATAAAGGTCTGGCTATAAAGAGATGAGTGATGACCTGACAGTTGTGCAGGGTAGAATCTGAAAGAGCCCGTTGTCGGACTTTATTTAAGGTCTCAGGGTAATCACTTGGTGAATTTCATAAATGCATCTCTGAGCTAGAAAATCTTAAAGCTCAAAAAGCAAAAAAAAAAAAAAAAAAAAACGCCCAGGTGAACTTGCACTCTTTGTATTTTTTTTTTTGTCTTGAGAAATTGAGCTTGTGTCTGAGTGTTTGCTCAAGTGCTGGATCACATTCAGGTAAATGTTTACATCCTGGTATGTCGCAAGCACTAACAGAGCTGGAAGGCAACTGAGCCTGCAACCAATATCTCCACATATGTGACAACATTCTAGCATAATGAACATTAATATTCCTGCTATTAAAACCCAAGATATTTTTTTATTGTTTCAGGATCTGCCTCTGTATGAGGAGACACTGGAGGTGACGTTCTACGCAGGCCAGTTCCTTCTCTTTTATTCTTGACGATCAATCATTAATGAAAGTATTTTTAGCCAAGGAATTGGTCACATGGTGTTTGTTTGCTTAAGACCCGCTGACTCTTCACGCCCTCCCCACCTTCCAGGCCACTACAGCACCGGCACGGATAGGAAGATTGCTCTTCTGGAGGATGTGTTCAGGAAGTTCCCTCAGATCCCCATCAGCATCGAGATCAAGGAGAACAACCGGCAGCTGATGCAAGAGGTACAGAACCTCCAGAACAAGATGGCGGACGTATAAACAGCCTCATCTTGCCTACATTTCCCCAAATATGCAGGACAAAATCAGTAATGAACGGCGGGAATATTGATTGTAGCAATTTTTTCCACTTGCATAGGTTTTACCGTATTTTTCGGACTATAAGGCACACTTAAAATCCTTCATTTTTCTTAAAAACGTATGGTGCGTCTTGTAATCCGGTGCGCCTTATTGGTCCGGAAAATACGGTAATGTTTACGTTGGGATTTAATGATCGGCAAAAAATGTTGGGTGGTTAATTGACTTTGGGAACGGGGATTACACAAGTCTTTATTATTATTTCTGTACATATAAAAGTATGCATACAGAAGAGGTAAGGTGACTTCTAAAGGTAATTGTTTGAGCTAGATTTTATTCAGGGGTATCCGACACTGAGCTATATAATACACTGGAGTGCTGATTTTGCCGAAAAACTGAAGCCACTGGCCGCCATCTTGCTACTCCCTACTCTCACAGAACCCCATAGGATTTGGTTGCAATAACAAGCAGTTTTCTGGCTGAGTGAAAACGTTTCATAGGTAATTCTACAGTCAGTGAATGTACTAACACTATCAACTACTAGGAAATTAGGTGCTGAAATATTTTACATGTTATTCATATTAAATATATATATATGTATATATAAGTATGCGTATATGTATATATGTATATAGATGTATACATATATGTAAATATATGTTTTTGTATATTGTTATTTATATATTTATAAATGTTATATATATGTATTTAAATAAATAAAATGCAAAATATTTCAGCACATGACTTTCTCAGTACTTGATAGTTTTAGAACATAACATAAAAGTATATGGCATTTGACATTTTAAAAGTGTTAAGCCCCCCCTGAACATTAGAAAATCCTCGTTATTCGATGCTGTCGCGCACATATTCCCTAGTTACTGGGGGAAAATAGGGAGTACCAATATGGCGGCTGGTGGCTTCAAAGCGACTCGTTCTAACAGACGGTGATTAGCACTCCAGTGTAGAATAAAGGGGATGTTGATTTTAAAAATGTAATTCTACGTATGATTTTTTCCCCCTACATCAGATGTTTCATCATGATCTGTCTCTAATGACTGTAAGAAAAGCATTTCCCACAGCATGATCACCCGCCGTGTTTCCTTTCGCTTCACAACAACTAGTTACTTTTTGTTTTTCTCTCCCATGCAACAGATAAATATGTGACAAAGTGCAGAATTTCAGTCTGGAACTTGGTTGCGTTTAGTTAATTTAGGTCCTATGCTGACGTTCAGGGTAGCAATGTGGCTTTATGTCCTGTCTGGACGGAGGCTGCGCAGCGTGGAAAGTCTGTGCTTTTTGGTCACGCTTACAGATCCACAGACGGCCAAATGTCCCTTGTGTGCCCGCAGGTGTCAGACATGGTCAGACGCTACAACAGGGAGGCCATCACCGTGTGGGCCTCCGTGGACTCCACCATCCTGACCAAGTGCCGCAGTATCGTACGTTGAGCAGCTGGGGGAGACAGAGTTGCATTCATGGCGCGATAAAGAAAGACCTTCAGCACCATTTCACCTGCTGTAAAAGCGGCTTTGCTGCAGTGATGGTGGAAACTCAAATGTTAAATGCTTCTGTGACGTTTTAGCGTGTGCTTTCTTTCTTTTTTTTCCCCCTGCTGTCTGTCGTTCTCCATCTGTTAAAACCCCCTGTCTGTGTTTCCATGCAGAACAGCGCTATGCCCTACAGCTTCTCAATGCAGCGCGGCCTCCTGCTCCTGCTCCTCTTCTACACTGGCCTGCTGCCCTTTGTCCCCCTGGGTGAGAGCCTGCTGCAGTTCTACCTGCCGCGCATCATCAACAGGTTTGTTTGCAGAGCCGGTTTACCCTGTAAAATACCTTGTTCTGGTTAGAAAGTCTAAGCTCTGTGCTCAAGGTGCTGACACCTTATTATGATCTCTGCCCCTGTGGAGCATTTTATTTAATTTTTTTACTCGTTTTTCACTTTATGTTTAATATATGGTGTTACCTTACAGACCTGTCTTTTGTCTTCTTTCTTGTTGTGCACTGATAGGACCTACATCCCTAAGGAGAACATCTTAAAGAAAAGACTGGTCGTTTCTTTAATAGACATGTAAGTGACATTTTTGAGAATCTACTGTGTAATATAAAAATAAAAAAAAACTGTCAATGGCCCGACTGGAAATATGGAATAACACCTTTCGCAAGCTCAAAGTTAGTTGTGTGAAAATTAAGGTGGAAACCCTGGCAAATATGTGTATAAAGCTTTAAATAGAAAAATCCAGTTTAGTATCATAATTACACACAGAGAAAAAAATGCTGGATTGATCCAATCTTTAATTTAAGAACGTTTCT
Source organism: Fundulus heteroclitus (assembly GCF_011125445.2). NCBI lineage: Eukaryota > Metazoa > Chordata > Actinopteri > Cyprinodontiformes > Fundulidae > Fundulus > Fundulus heteroclitus. Next base: position 2,037,223 of record NW_023396901.1, read on the forward strand.
AATGAAAAGGGGGGGTCCCAAGTTGAGAAATATTTTTTTTATTTCTCAACTTACAATTTCTTTAAAATAAGTGTAACTGAAGCATTTTTATTCACACGTAGTACACAGTGTGTTTACGTATCCATTTTCCAAAATGGTAAATACAATAAATGATGCCAGTTAAGTAAGTAAGGCAGATACTGTATGCGCTGAGCTTTAAAATGTTAGAAACAGCTACAAGAAATTAGCAACCACGCTAAGGTTAGGCTTAGAGGGAAAGCAGTGGAAATGATTTTCTGCCCTACCAACCCCAGCGCAGACATGTGCAGTATGCCGAGCTCAACTTGGACAATAACAGGAAGCATGTGCTCTGGTCAGATGAGATCAAGCTTGAGATCTTAGGCAACAGCATTCCAGGTGAGTCTGGGGCGAAACAAACGATGAACATACAGTATGTTAAACAGAAAATGGCCAAAAACTGATTATTTTTTATTTATTTTTTTAGCATGATAATGCAAAAATGAAACCAAAGCGGCCGAATGAACACAGAAATGGTTCCCAAGAAATAAAGTTAACTTCTTGCATGGCTTTGTCGCTTCTAAGTCCTATAGGGAAACTTTGGGGAGAGCTGAAGCAAGGAGTCTGATTGATCCAGAGTGATTGTGCAAAGATGGTCAAAGATCCTGTCTCTATTTGCTCCACTCATGTGAAATGTTAAAGGAGAATAAGAAGTTTTTTTTACTGTTTGAAAGAGCGGCACTGATTGCACTTTTTCTTATTGTGTGATTCTTCTTCTTCTTCTCCTGGATAAAGTACTTAAACTAAAGGTTGACTTTTTCCTCCTCTTCTTCTTTTGATGATGCTACTGCAATAAAAAAAGTCAATTTATTGTAATACTTTTATTTTAAGGCGTTTTGTACATTTTACCTGGGGACTGTACATTCAATGTGCACGTTTATGGATTAAGATGCAAAAAATTTGAGCATTCTTTATCTTTGACAAAGAAAGTGATTTAACAAGAGCTAAACACCCAAACTTAACCTTATTTCCCGCATTAATAAAAAATAAATCAACAAGAATGTGTATGTCTGAGGGAAAACTTGGGACACCCTAACTCCTAATAGGCAGACTTCCCTCCTCTGGCTGAAATAACTTCAGTTAGACTCCTCTTGTCCCCGTACCAGTGTCAAAACATCCCTAAACATCCCCCTGACACTTCCTCCTCATTAACCAATCATATGCATTTCCTGGAATGCTGTATTAGGTTTACATCAAACATATATTCTGTTTTGGTGTCTAAACAATTCAGTTTTACACTGACCTGCTTTGACAACATTATAGCAGAGGTCCTGGTCTACGTACTTTCTCAGCAAACTTCAGTCTGGTCTTTATGAGAGCAAAGGTTTCCCGACGTGCTCGCTGTCCATGAAAGTTAATCAGTCTGTTTCTGATGTTTAGAGCCACATCAACAAGAGCGAGAGCTTTCTCAGGCTCAAACAGAGCAACTATCACTCAAAATGCTGGGGAACCACCAGACGTGATACATACATGTGTAACATTAACCCTTTCAAGTGGGAATTAGGGGTGTCCTAATGATTTTCCTCAACGAAAACTATTTTATAAATACGTTTTACAAACAATGGTATTTGTTTGTTTTTTATTTCATTCAATTGTTTGATATTACTTGAATTTCTCAATTGTTAAAATGAATATTAAGTATACATACGTTAAAACATGGCAGAGAAACACACAAGCTGTCCTAGTTTTTTTTTGTTTTTTTTTACCCGTTTAATTCCTGAATGTGTTTCTCTTTTGAATGTTTTCAGGATAACGATGAGAAGAAGCCTTTTTAAACACCTCGCCGCCCGTGGAATACAGGTACCGCTTTACGGTTTGTCAACGTACGGTTGTGCAGCTTGGACGTGTGTTTTTGGATGACAAAATATGAACCCGTGTGACGCGCCTCAGTGTTTCCTGAGCGATTACTCTTTTCTAGCGCTCGTCCGACTATTTACAGACAAGCGGCAGGAACCTGCCTTCTTCAAACTTCCTTCATTGGACCAGCTTGGACCAAAATTGATTTGATAATAATATACTTCCACTCTATACACCATACGTGACCGAGATGTATATGAGAGTATAATAATGTGTGATCAGCTATTCATCCACACTGTTTGTCTCAATGGTCTGTCTGTCTGCCACTGCAGGTGCATTTATTTGTTTGCAACAGAGAGGAGGACATTCAGGCGGCGTTTGAACTGGGGGCCACAGGAGTCATGACTGACTATCCAGCTCTGCTCTCCAACTACATGCGCGCCTACAGGAGACAGGACTGAGCCCGGCAGCGTCCCGGCAGCACCAGAAAAGAACCGCGGGAGCACCTAAGGACTTCAAAACAGACGTTACCAGACGGGCAGAGGGAGGGATCCTTACTAGTGCAGCCCTGACAGGATTAGCAGAAAGTTGTGTCGCTGAAGAGCGAGCAGATACATAGAATGAAAGGTTTCAATCGGGCCGTTCATCACGCAGAACCCTCAATCACTGCTGACACTGTGATCACATCTACTGTATGGAAATAGTCGGGTCAGTATGGAGAGAGACGGTTATTGAGTGAATGTTTCACCAGCAGCGGCCTGTCACCTGACCAGCCGCGATAAGACCCAGAACAAACACGGCTTTGTTTTGACTGGTTATTTTCTGACACTATTGATTGGTTTAAGTGCGTCTTTTGTGTTGTTAGAAATAAGAAGGCAGACGGAATGCCTGAGAAAGGTGGTTATAGGTACATTTTAGCAGCGCTTTAATCTGCCTTGCTAAAGTTCTTATCCTTTGAACCGCTTCACATTTATTCACATTAGAACCACTAACTTCAGTCGGTTTATTGGAGTTTTATCTTGTCTGTTTCACTACTGGATTTGTGTAGTTTTATTGTTTTACCATTCTTAAAAGCTAAAAGTAGCCATTTGGAAAATTACTCAAGTAAAGAAAACTTGAGATCTGATTTAATTTGTACAAAATGATGTAATCAGACCAATAGAAATAAAACATTATGTGCAAATTCTGCTTTTTTTTTAAAGAATGAAATGAAAAGGGGTAAGAATAAACAAAATGATCACAGTAAATTTAGGAAAAAAGAAACTTTTGTAAATAATATTTCCCCCAACAAAAAGCCTAAAAAAAAAAAAAAAAAAATTCAGCAGGTAACACGTTACACCAGTGCAAAGTACTTCAAGTGACAAAATACACCATTTACCGACATTCACTTGAGAGCCAAAGGGCTCAGCAAAAAGAAAATAACTTCAGAACAATGAAGCAAGTGTACCAACAAGAAGTCTCATTTTAGCACAAACTGTCTGATGCATTTTTGAATAAAACGTTCTTGTTCTTTATTCAGAAAAGTTACCGGAGGCGGTAGAGTAGCTGCAAATAACTCTCAAACAAGAGTAGACCTGCTTCAAAGTAATATTACTACAGGGAAAGTAAAACTACGTAGAGAGATACGTGTTTTTCTGAGCAAAGATGCCCACGTCTGTATAAGCCTGCCTTGAACTTCTCCACTATTTTCTGCCTGACCTGTCTGCTGTGTTACTGGGTCTTCATGCTGTCATTTGTTCTGTTCCCTAATAAAACTCTGCAGCCTTCACAGAACAGCTGGATTGCTTCTGAGATTAAGTTACACACAGGTAGACAATATTCACTAATTAGCTGACTGTTTTAAGCAATTGATTGCAGTGGATTTTATTTAGCAGTATCACATACGGGCCAAATTAGAATCCACGCCGCACTTTGTTTCCTTTTCCTTCACAACTACTTTGTGTCATTCTATCACATTAATTCCTTGTACAAAACCCCCCCTGCTAAAGTCAGTGGTTGTGATTGGAAAAAATAAGTTAAACCGTGTAAGGGCGTAAATACTTTTGCATTGAACTGGAAATGCACCGCCACACACATGCAGGGTACTGTTGTTATGATGCTGTACATGTGGATTTGATCCATTTATTCTACCTAATAGTTAACGTGTGCAATGACTCTCATCTGCGTCCCTGTTTTTCCCTGGCAGCCGGGGCCAAAGTCCGGCCACACTGCAGCGATGATAATCAATCAGCCTGCGGGCGAAACAACGGCTGGATTTGTCTGAACTGTCTGCTGAGTAGTGTGACAACAGAGTTAAAACGACATAAAGCAAATCTAGCTCTTCGTTACATTAGTTCCAAAGAGAAAAGATTTGAATCCGTGAATGTGTCTATGAAATGTCATTTGATGTATTTCTAGGAATAAGGCTGGGTTTTTTTTTCTGTTAATGTTCTTCGTAGCCATCTCTGTTTGTCATGTCACATGTCCAGGTTTTCAACTGGTGGTCAGCAGAACAACAGAAACTACATGACGTGCTGAAACCTGGTGTTTGACTCTATAAGTTCATCAATAATAGACAATCATTTATTTAGCTCAGATTTGAGAGTAAAATAACCCTAAAGCTCGCAAAGGAAGGATGTTATAACTGACAATCTATAAAAGGTAAACTTCTTGGTAGATTTTGGGAAGAACTTTTCAAATGGGTTTGAAAGCGGTCACAAAAACCAAAATAAACCGCCTCGATTTCTTCTTTTTAGGCAATATCGTGTCTTTCAATAGTCAAAACTGGCAAGCAGCGAAGAGAGCTAGCTATGCTCTGTTCATGCCAAATTGTTGAGATTGTTCAAATTAATATGGAGATCTAGTTTAAAGCTGCCTTTAAATTTTTTTCTTGTCTCTTCAATTTGTTGTCAGAAAACTGAATTTCTAAGTTTGACGTTAAAGAAATCCTCCTGAGGAGGAAATTTCCGAAGCCACATCAGCCACCAAAATAGAAAATGGCTAACAACGTTTCCAGGAAGCTGGTACTTTGTAAAGTCCGCTGCACACATACAACTGTCTGTAGCATAACACACCATTACAAATGCTGGAATGAATAAAGCACTAAGAAATTAATTGTCAGTTTGTATTGATGGTTGGGCCATTCTTGTCGCATATCCAACTAGTAACTTAAAAAAAATCAGCTTCTGAACACAAAGACCATAAACCATAGTTAGAAGTTGGAAAAGTGGTGGGATTTAATTGTTTCACCGCTACTGGTCGTTAGCAATGCAGATCAACAAAGTATTGCTAACAGTATTTGTCTTTAAATGGGGTAGCCGAATATGTATTGGCCTCAGAGCTACTCAGTGATTTCTAACCTTCCTAATCATCATGCTGACTTCAGGGTGCATACTTGTGTGTTTTATTTTGTATTTAAAAGTGTTTTTTTCCAATTTTGCAGTTCAACACTGCAAATAAAGGAACTAAAAGTAAGTAAAGAATTTCTTGAAATTAGTGTATTTTTCTTTGTTTTCAGCAGGTAAATAAGACTATTTGCCAACGGAACAAGATTTCTGCACTTAAAATAGAATCAATTCATCTCCATCATCTTATCTCAAGTGCAGGATATCTAATTGTCTTATTTTAGGGGTAGAAAGACAAATTTCATTGGTAAATGGTCTTATTTAGCTGTTAAAATTAAGGAAAAATAGACACATTTCAAATAAATTGTATCTTCTTTTTGTTCCCTTTTTGCAGCGCAAATACAAGGAGGGACACCTTAAGTCGGAATTCCAACTAGGAAACTTGGAGCTCACAAGCAGCCACCAAATTTAGTATCCAATATGGCTGTCACGGCTTCCCCCTGTCCCATGTTGATGCACTACTGAGCAAGGGACTTAACCCCAAGTTGCCTACTGATTTGCATATTGGTATGTGAGGGTGATTGATTTTCTTTTCTCATCATAAAAAAATGTTTTTATGTTGTATATCAAATGTCTGTACAGTGTGAGCTCTGTAACCAAAGTCAGATAGCTTGATTTTGAACACAATCATGGCCAAATAAAGTCGACTGTGATGGCTTGAAATTGTATTGTGATTTTTAGTTTGATTTAACACAAAGAGCCAAAAGTCTTATCACAACTGGTGGATATACGTAGGTTTAAATTTATTTTTTATTTTGTTTCTTCTGACTGGAAGTAATATTAACATTGTCCATTGCCCTGCATGCGTCCCAACATAAATCTTAGAGAGAATCTATGGAGGGTGATGGCATGGAGGCCTTCCATTCAAATAGATTTGGAGCCTATCACCAATGATTAATCTTCAAAATAACAGCGCAAACATGCAAACAACTTAATTATTTTTGAAGAGCATGCATAATTTAAGACGTTTGATTAAAAAGGTATATATTTTCTAAATATATTTTCTGTTTAGCTTGTTTTATTATCACCAATTAAAGGCATCCTCCAATTAAAAACAAACCTCTTGGTTGAATAAAAATTATTTTACATCTAAATCCCCCTGTGGTATGAATATTTTGATCTTAACTGTAACATTAAATAAAATAGTTATATAAAGTTAATCATGATTACTTTGAACAACGTCTGTAAATTAAAACTCGCCTCGCTTATAAAGTTAGTGCAAGTCCTAAGTGTGGAACTAGAAATTTCGGACTCTTTCTCGTCGGCGGAGCCACAACATCTGAATCCCGGAGAAGAATCGGACTTCCCATCGCTGAAGACAACTCAACATTTATGAAACTGGATCAAAAAGCAAGCCTATTGATAGCCATAAAAGGCTCCTGCGAAGCCGGCGCTGATTGGTTGACCCACATTCTGGGACGTCATTCGGGAGCTGTGATTGGTCGACGGGGGTTTGTTTTGCACCCTTCACCCTTCCTCCGTCTGCGTGCTTCCATAAACAAACTGCATTTTTGTTCCGCAGGGGAACGCGCTAGTCTTCTGGTTTGTAACCCTGCCAGCATTGTCAGGTCTCTCCCCCCCCCCACTCCAGCTCCCGTTTTGGGAAAAGGCTGCGACAGGACCTTCATTTCTGAGGCGGGAAGAAAAAAAGAAAAAAAAAAAACACGGAAACGTGGGCTCCGTTACAACAAAAACAATCAGAGCTGAGGGTTATTTTTTTCCAACGGTCAGCGCGTGGAGGGCTGTAGCGCCGAGCTAAACGCTGGACTCCACGGTCTACATTGTCTGCCTTCTTCCTTCTGTTATTAAGCTGTCAGCCATCGTAGGCCGCTGTATATTCTTTGCACAACTTCGGTTTTAGCAGGTGAGTGGTAACGGAGGGAAACGCTTCATCCGTCTTTGTTTTTAGGACCAACTTAGCGCAGCTAGCATGCTACTAGTGATGTCCTTTGTAACGTTTTTTGTCGTGGCCCGTTTTTAGGAGCTCGCGTGGACGATTGTCGGCGCGAAAACGGCCCTGCACGCCGAAAATCGGCTTAAAAAGCTGGAGCCAAACACGGGTTATGCAAATAGTTTTGAAACAGGAAGGAAGGCACGCTCGAACCGCGTCTTTTCCTGCTTCGTCTTTTGTGGTACAGGATCGCGCGACTGGCTGCTAATTGGACCCGAGTGTTGCTGATCGCGTGTTTACTTCCTCAAAGAGAAACTGTGTCGTTGGTTTTTTAAGTGAGAACGAGACGGCAGGGGGTTTGTTTAGATTGAAATGTCGCTTGCAACATTTGGCGTTTTACCAGACTTCAGTTCAGATTGTGAGGGCTCAGACGGTCTAAATTTAGCATTAGAGGTGAGCCGATCATGGCAGATACACGTTTCAATGCGTTTGATCTAAAACTACTACCATTTTTTTTCCCTTCTATTTTCACTGTTGTGCTCTTAAACAAAACAAAAATTGGGATCGGTTAAAGTCGGCAGCCGAAACTATGGAGAAAACTGTAAATCAACTTGGACCAGGAACAGCTCTAGTCTAGGTCAGATATAAATCTGCACCGATCAGGCAGGTTTTCTGAGCTGGACATTGTTTTTGATTATTTGTCAATTTTAAGGACACAAAGTCCCTAAACTGCACTGCAGTAGTTTTGAGTTGAATAGAAAATGTAAGGAATTTAAGGATCATAAATCAAATGATTAGATTAGAGATGCACCAGTTAATTTCCAAAATTTTTTTTTTGTATTTTTTCTCTCATCGGTCCAAAATGACAAATGGTAACGAAAATCTGTTACATTAAGTCAGTTTTAAAACAAAACAACAACAAAAATCAGATGTAGGTTGGAGACATATACGTTGATAAGCATTGCAATACTTTTTGGAACTTCTTCGTTTTCTTCTGTATGCAAAACTACAAACTACCAAAGAGTTTTTTTTTTTTTTTTTTCTCGTGTGTTTTTTTAGTTTTTAGAACAAAAATTAGGAGTCAGTCGCCAAGACCTCAAATGAGTATCAACCATGAAAACCCTAATAGGTGCATCTCTAGATCAGACCATAACCAACTTTCTCCACTCCCAGAAGTTGAACTCTCTCTGATTTAGAAAGCTGCGTGCAGTACCAACAAAATCAGTTTGTGTTTAAACCGTGGCCTGACCTGAATTTCTGTTCAACCTAATGAAATCCAAAGCAGGTTTGCCTGGATTACCGTATACAGTAATGCACCATGTGCTCCCTTCCTTTTCCCCTGTGCAGACATGGTGAAGCTGACAAAAGCCAAGACTTTCCAGGCTTACCTGGACTCCTGCCACCGCCGCTACAGCTGCGTGCACTGCCGCGCCCATCTGGCAAACCACGACGATCTTATCTCAAAGGTAAACATGCTGCCAAGCCTTTCTTGGAATGCTTATTTCGGGTGCTACGCGTTGCATGCTGCTTTACGCTTCTCACATGTATTAAAAATAGTAAAATATACAAGACACGAATGAATTCATGAAAGTGAGGGGGGCTTGTTTTCTTTTTTTGTTTCAGTCATTTCAAGGCAGCCAGGGACGAGCATACCTCTTTAACTCAGTGTGAGTATTCTGGAGACGGCCGCAAGTTTCATAACAGATTTCTTTATTTAATCATGAGTTGTTGTGTTGTTTTTTTCCACTTCCTCAAATGTCCTCTTTGAACCACTTGGCAATCTCTGATCTATTTCCAAAGCACGAGTTTCTGAAATGTTCTTTTTTTTCCATCCAAACACACTGCTGATATCGAAAGTGTTTATGCAAACCACGCCGTCTGCAGATGATTAGATTATTTTTCTGCAGATTAGACCTCAAAGTTGGGTCACTTTACTCTGGTAATTGCTTAATTTTGTGTAAGTGGGTCAGCAATGCACAGCAACAGGAGGGAGGCCATTAAACAGCAGACATGTTGAAATCTTGATAATAGTTTTGTTTTTTTAAAAGAAATACCCTTGTTGCTTCTTGTTCTATAAATGTTTCTAACAAAAATATGTGACAGCCGCTGTGGTAGGAAGCCACTTCTGTACTGTGGAGGGAGAGAAAGCTTTATAGTAAAAACAGCTGATCGGTGACCCTGCTGTTCATTTTTAGGGTCAACGTGGGCTGTGGTCCCGCCGAGGAGAGGCTGCTGCTTACGGGACTCCACGCAGTGGCCGACATTTACTGTGAAAACTGTCACACCACTCTGGGCTGGAAATATGTAAGTAACTCTTTACTGCGCCTCCAGCAGCTCTCTGTGGATTTGCTCAATAATTACAAAAAATAAAATATGTTTCTCACTGTTTTCATGTTCAAGCACATAGCAAATGAAGTATTCATACATCTTGCTCATTTCGTCCCTCGTTCGCTGTTGTACTATATGTGGATTTTCCGGTTATGAACTGACACAAAGTAGTGCATGATTGTGGAGTGAAGGGTAAAGGATGCATGGCAGATTAGACTGAGAGCGTCTGAACTTCAGTTTCAAGCCTTCCCGCGGGTTCTCAGTAGGATTCATGTCTGCACTTTGACTAGGCCGTTCTAACGCAGGAATATGCTTTTAATCTAAACTGACACAGCAGCCCTGGCTAAAAAAAAAAAAAAAAGCTTGCTGGAGTTGTTTGTTTTTTTTATGTGGATTTCCTCTCATAATGCCCCCAATGCATGCCAGTTGCTTCCTATGTGTTTTGCAATGGTAATGCTGTTAAGTAAAACAAAAACTGGGTGGGCCAGTATTTGTTTCCTGTGACAGAGTACCTCTGTTTGCTGTAAACGTTGTGCTTTAAAACTCTGCAGGTCATTTGAAACGTAATAAAATCCCAAAAAGACACAAACGGGGATTTTTTTAATTTTTCTTCTGATTTTTAAAAGCGACTCACATTAAGAAAAAAATATACATTTTAAGCAATAGATTATCTCCGCCTCCCGTAGAGAATAATGGCCGTTACTGAGGTACACAATGATATACATTAGACTTTAAGGGGCCTGGGCTGGTATGAGATTCTGAATATCATAGCTTTGGGTTTAAAACAAAAATGCGCCTGCATAGCATTATCTAATTGGTTTTATTTAAAACAAATTGGCAACAGTTATCTGTACAAAAAGTCCCACTTGTGTCTTGTTAGTCCGCAGAATATTTTCCCAAACGTCTCGTGGGGTCGTCCTCCTGGAGCTCTCTCACAGAAGCCATTTTGGTCCAGTCTCTTCTTTGTCAAGTCGTGAACACCGACCACAACCGAAGCAAGCAGAACCTGGAGTGCTTCAGATGTTCTCAGCGGTGTGACGCGTTGCCCTTTAAATGTTTGGCCTCTTATCTTAAAACCTCCCTGACGTCAGTTTTAACCGTTTCGAAAGCCCAACTTAAAGTTAGGCTCGACAATTTATTTTTATGTTTCAGAAGTTTCCCTTTTTGAACAACTGCTCATGCGCCAGACCGTCTTACCTGCTCTAAAGGGGAATGTCCTAAATTTTCAGTTCAATTTTATTTATATAGCACCAAATCATGAAACATGTCATCTCAAGGCACTTTACAAAGTCAAATTAAATCATATTATACTGATTGGTCAGATTATACAGATTGGTCAAAAATGTTCCTATATAAGGAAACCAGTTGATTGACCACAGTCACGACAAGCAGCATTCACTCCTGGAGAAGCGTAGAGCTACAGGGAGAGTTGTCTGCATTGTCCATGGCTTTGCAGCAATCCCTCATACTGAGCAAGCATGAAGCGACAGTGGGAAGAAAAACTCCCCATTAACGGGAAGGAAAACCTCCAGCAGAACCGGGCTCAGTATGAACGGTCATCTGCCTCGACCGACTGGGGGTTACAGAAGACAGAGCATTCCTCTTCTTCTCATAAACATGAACGCGGTTCACTTCTTGCGTCTCTCAGCCATGTTCAGAGTCTACGGGGGAGAACAGCGGAAACACAATGAACGGCTAACCGCTAAGCTAACCAGATAATAAACACTAGAAGTGCCCATGTGCAGCCTGCAAGCGGAAACCAACAGGGAACGTGTTCACACGTTGGCGTTAAGATAAGATAAGATAAGATAGTCTTTATTGATCTCACAATGGAGAAATTCACTCGTCACATCGGCTCATACAAGAAGGTGCAAAGTAGGGAATCTGCATTCAGTTATATACAGTGAATCTTCATATCTACAATGGATCAAAAGAATACCAAAAAAAAATACAAAAAAGGAAATAGGAATGTAAATGTCTCATTTACATTCTTAGTGGTCTCTCTCTCTCTCTCTCTCTCTCTCTCTCTCTATATATATATATATATATATATATATATATATATATATATATATATATATATATATATATATATATATATATATATATATATATATATATATATATATGCACGTGAGCACATCAGAATGATTGACATGTGGGATAACCAATAGATGAGGCGAAACCCCCAGAACCTGAGGGACAGAGGGGGGGTGAGAGCAGAACCAAAAGTCTGACTAGGGATTATCAAGGTTTTACAGGCCTGGAGCCTTTTTTTTTACCTCCTTTTTCTGAATACATAATGCATTGACAACTTTCAGGATGGAAGGTCGATTTTACCCAGTATAGTAAAGTGTTTCTGAACAGGATTAGCATCTACAGCTTTTAAAGCCTTAGTTTCCCACGGGACCGGTTGCTGGGCCGTGCCTGGATTCTACAGAGCATGATATAAGACTTTCTGACCAGCTGGAAAAGAGTCGGACCGGTTTAATAAAAAGAAGAGGGGGGGGAAAAAAAAAAAAAAAAGAGCACTCTCTTGATTAAAGCTTTGTGTCTTCCCTCTGCAGGAGCAGGCCTTCGAACTGAGCCAGAAGTACAAAGAGGGGAAGTACATCATCGAGCTGTCCCATATGATTAAGGACAACGGCTGGGATTGAAAAAGACAACGGCCATGTTTCTTCATGACTTTTTAAGAGGAGGAGGGGGGAGAAAAAAAAAGAAGTCGCATCCCCTCGACGCGAAAGGGTTCAAGTATATCGTCCTCATCTCGCCTTGGAGCCACTGCTGTGCCACACTTTTACTTCATGCAGCTTCGCTAAGAATAGCATGTGATGCCTTACCCTTCGTCTATTCCTCACGTTTCTTTCACCAACACACTTACCGAGACCTTCATCCCGACGATTAGTGATTCTGGGGACTGATTCAAGTGTACGGCTTGTGCGCGTGTGGAGAGAGAGAGAGTGAGTGAGTGGTGTAGTTACACGGGTACCGGGTGTGGGGTGGATTTATTATTATTTTTTAAAGCCTTTTAACGCACGAAAGATCCAACTTTTTACAGCGATCGCTAAACCGTGTGGCGTTTAAAGCCACAAGGCCAATCAAAGCTAAGGAGCTTGATTGTTATTTGGATTTTTTTTTTTTGTTTTGTTTCTTTCCTTTGAGTTTAAGGTGCAGCTTTTGATGGATATTGCCTAAACGGATTTCATTACCAAGGCTTGTTTCAATGGTTGACCTTTGAGTTAAATATACAGGGAGGATATGGGAATACATAGAGCAGCAGGCGAGCTCTTTATTTTTTTTTATTATATTATTAATTCATGTTATTTTTTTTATTATTTTTAAAGCCAATAATAAGGCAGTCGGGATATTGAGTTAGTAATATTCAAGCCAACAGAAATCTGCAAGAATTTCTCCGTCTGTAGCGAGTCTTCTGTTCACAGGTGTAACGTTGTGTATGTGTGCGCGCGCGTTTGCAGTGAGGCATCTTAAGCTGGATGGTGTTGTGAAGCATTAGTCTGGAACTGATTTACCTCCAGAATATTTTTATTTTTATTTTTTTCACTGCACACTTGAGATAGCTTTACTCCCGTTTAATGCTAACGAGACCTATATCCTGTATACGTTTTGCGCATTACCTAACACTGAGCAGTCCCTATCGACACATCGGCTTCACTGTGTTAATGCAAATTGTGGTTAGGATAGATGTAGCATATTTATGGTGATTTTTAAATGTCTGCTTTCATTAAAGTGGTTTTTATTTTAACCTGGTCTTTCATTAAAATACAGATTCTCTGTACACTTTCTGCTGGAGTTGTCTTTTGTTGCCCCGCATACTTTTGTAGTCACAGCACACATCATGTAGACTAATATTACAGGCGCTGACTGAGACATCATTGCCTCATATTCTGGGGATAATTTGCATTCTAGGTACTTATTTTCTCATAAATTATCTGGAAAGTACTGTAAAGGAAGCACGGTATAGTAAGAAATGTTTCATAATGTGCAAAATACATCGTTTGTGCCTTGCAAAAGGCGTTTTGATACATTAAAAGCACAAACTGCATGTGTTTTTATTGTATTTTATGTAATAGACTAGCAAGGTAGTGCAAAATCAAAACAATGAACTGCTTCCTGTACCATATGCAAAATAGCTCAAGAAATCAGACTGGAAGGAAAACTCCTGTGAATGATACTTTTCAAGTCTTGCCACAGAAACTGGACCTGGGTCTGGACATCGGCTAAGCCACTTTAACGCATGAAAGAGCTTTAGTCCAAAACCCTCCACGGTACACCTGTATGTTTTTTTTTTTTGTTTGTTTTTTTTTTTGTTTTGTTTTTTTATCTGTAAAAAGTTTGAATCACTTTGCCTTCCAATCATACACTGTGCTGTGTTGGTCTGAGTAAAATACGCTGAAGTTTGAGGCTGTAATGTGACAAAATCTGGAACATTTTCAGGGGTTGAAAGGTACTGTATGTACGAGCAGGCTGAGCCAGCTGCAGCTTTCTCTGCTGCCTCTGCCTCGCACATTCTCCTGAGCAGCTGGTAACATTTAAGCTACTTGCTTTGAGCCATAGTTCACTGCAGCTGATTGAAGGCTCACTATCAATTTGGGGAGCACACGTTTGGAGTCCTGTTGACCATTTTCTTAGGTCTACTGGGATATCGGGTCACGTTTAAATGTAAAACCTAATGGCCTCTGTTTGGTTTTGTTTTTTCTTTCTGTGTGCATGCAGGGGTGTCTTCACGTTGCACATCTAGAAGTACTTGTTTATCCCAAATGACAGATTTCCCTATAATAAAAAAAATAAAATTAAATGATAGAGAAATTACATCCCTCGAATGTTAACTGGAGCTGGTGTGTTGACATGTAAGAGGACTAATACTGAGGTAAAAAACAAGAATGGAATAATAGGAGAAAAAATAATTTACCAATGGAAAAACTGAATGGAGACAGTTATGGCCAACTAACTAAAGAATACAAAGTTAAGTGATTCATAATGTATCTGCTTCCAGTTATGCATCTTCAAACTTTGTGATTAGCTGAATCTAATAAATGAAGATAATTGGGAGAAATTAATTTATAAAATGTCACCATAGTCCAAAAGATGCAAAAGGGTGGATGCTACAAGATGTTTCCTGGCATCAAGACAAAATAAACAAAACATGACTTGTTTCAAAAAAGAAAAAGAAACCTGTTAGCCTCAGTTTCTTTAAAAATATGATCATTAATGTAAGCTTTAGTTTTTCATTAATTATTACACTAAGATATTTGTAGGCTCAACAGATGAACCTTCTGGGATACAACTGAAGGTAAAATGGCCGGCACAATTTTCTTTGCATTTAATACCAGTCTGAGCTGTTTTGTGGTTAAATGATATCAAATGCAGACTCCAGCTGTTCAAAAGCAAGAACAACAGTGTGAGCAAACAGTAACAGGAGCCTTTCTGAGTTGACCTACATCATTTATGTCAACAGTAAACAGTGCAAGTCCAAAACACTGCTGATGTACACCATTAATAATATTCAAAAGGCCAGGAGAGGATCCGTACTCACGTTGTTTTGGCTTTGACGGATGAGGATCAAGCCTAGCCAGAGCATGGTCAGTCAAGCCAATGTCACATTGTTTCTGACACAAAATGCCATGAGGAACCTTAGAAAGGTCAGTGAAAATGGCTATAAAATATCTAAGGTTTCTATAATGTCATTAATGACCTCACTGGTAGCAGTGCTTGGACATTGCTAACAAATGCAGGAAACTGCCTTTCCTTTAACGAGGCTGACCCATAAAAGGTTAAATTGTACTTGAGTATTAATTTAAAACATGGTTGTAGTTTCTGCAGCTGTCCAGCAGGTGGAGATGTTCGTCTCGGCCGGTTTGCAGACCACGCCCCCCCAGATGTCCAACTCCGCCTCCTCCCGGGTTCTGCAACCAGTTCAGGATGTCCACCAGCAGATGGCGCTGTGGAACCCGTTAGACCGAATGAATATTGGCACAATTTAAATCAAAACCATATATTTAGGCACGTTTACGTCTACATTATCTCCATACTACATACGTAGAGGTCAGTAGTATCACATTTGATGAGCTGATGATGCTGTATTTTTCTTGGTGAGTTGTTTTCCTTGTGAATTAATCTACCACTTTTCATCTTTTCTTTTCTGTTATTTTTATTATTTATTTTTAAGCTTGCAAACTATTTCTTATTTCTATTACTTATTTCCTTATCTGTGGTGCAGATTATTATTTTTTAATTAACATTTGGTTGTCCTTCCCTCTAATTGAACATTTATTGATAAGGTTGTCAAAGAAGAAAGTTTGCAAACTGCAAAGAAGGCATGTGCTCAGCAGGAACTGGTCACATGAAAGAGCTCTGAAACTGATAGCAAATTTCTCTCCCATGTGATAGAGAGGCTACTGGCAGTCATGTGTGTGCTTTGCATTTTCAGTAACCCTTCTTTCACTTTTCACTTGTAAAAACTGTTGTTAAAGCACTATCACATGATAACTTGGGGGACGTCAAAAGGCCCGCATGCATTTTATTTTTAATCCCAGAGGTCTGGGTGGGAATTTATCAGCAAATGAAAAAGGATTCAAATTTGTTAACATTAAAAATAATAAAATAAAGGTTCAATCCAGACTATAGGGTAAATGGAATAGGGTAGGGTAGCAGGGTAAAGATTTTCTGGCAACACAAATCTTTCTAAGGTAAATAACTTGCAGCATCACTGACTAATCAAATAAGTTGTCGAAACATGCTGAAAATGTTGTTTTCTGTTCAAAAGCAAATCCAGAGCTTGTGACTAAGAACAACAAAGTGTCTGCATTTGACACGTAGTGCTCTTCTACGGGTGAAATATTCCTGTAACTGAGTGTCTGAGACGCTATGTGCAAATCTTTGAGCTTTTAATGGTGATCTCATTAAAAAGGGCTGTGTTTATTTGCAAAAATGTAGACAAAAATTTAGATGGGTAGGTATTTATTGTAGTAATTTCCAGACCAGCTTAACACAAACCCCCCTTGCTTGAAAGGCATGTCCTACCCATTTTTAAACACATTTAATCCCCGGGGTAACAATGAGTCATAGAATAGGAATCAAAATCTATTGGACATACTGTAATCAACTTAGAAAACTGTGAAATTTACATTATACCAATTAAAGTCCTATTAAAAAGCCTAAAAAAAATCTTCACCACTGGTTCCAATAGGTATGAAATTTAATGCAGGTGATTCATAATAAGAGCTTTTTGGCTTTTAATCTTTGTAATTTTTTTAACCATTAAGTGTACATTTCAATTATGTTAATTCAGCATCTTAGGATCTAATACAAAAAAAAAAAACAAATATGCAATTGGATCTGAAGGAGAAACTGAGAAATTAAATTACTTGAAGCAATATTATTTTGAAATGATTATAAATGTGTATAAACAGGCTGAAAAAATAGATTTAATCAAAGTTTTGCAAAACGAGAGCATTAAACGACGAGGTGAGACCCCCTCTCTAGCTGACATCAGAAAACACACATCCTCACTGGAGTGTCACCTTGACGCAAACTCCTCCGGGCTCCGTTTCTGGTCCCTTGGTCTGAGTAGCGTTCATTATAGGATCTACTCGCTGTTTTTTTTTTCATGTTAAATCATAGAGCTCGGTCGCTTTTTGTCGGCGGTATTTAGTGAACATTTGGTACCAATAATTAACAGGCCAGTGCGATGTGACTGGTTTCAGCTGCAGTCAGTGTGCACTTGCAGCAGAACATACCACTGAACAAAAAGGGCCCAAAATCATTTATTTAAACACTTATTTGCACCCATACCAAATTTATTTTGATAAATAAATATCAAATTAGGGTATTTTTCGTCGGTTTCAAAAGGAAACACGAGTCCACGAGCGTGTATTTTGGAGTTGTTAGTCGGGCACACCCGCCTCAACGCAGTTGGATCCTTCCGCCACGGTCGGTCACGTGACTTTTTCCGTTTCGCCATTTTCCTCTTCTCCGCCGGAGCTGCCGCTGCCCGTCCTCGCTGCTTCGCGGTGTTCTAAGCTGCCCAGAGGTGACGGTGGGACAGGGGAACCCCCACCGCCGAAGAGAGAGAGCGAGACAGAGGATATTGCGCCGTTGAGCTTTGTCGTCCGAAGGGAAGCGCGACAATGTCTTCTGAGGAGAGCCCCGAGTACTCACCTTTCTTCGCCGTGATGGGAGCCTCCGCGGCCATGGTCTTCAGCGGTAACTACACCAGCACCTCCTGCTCCTTATTTTATTTTTTTAACCGACAACTATTGCTTACATGCTAGCTTATACGTAGACGGCGGTAATTAATAATAATAATAAAAAGACCTTCATACAAACCGTGTCGGTGGGGGTTTTTTTTCTGGGTGGCGCTGGGGGCTCGTACACCTGTCAGGGATGATGCGGAGGGACACGGAGGAAGGCGATGGCTGTTGTCCGCCTCTGTTCTGGTGGAGCTCCTGACATTAAACTGAGGCTGTGACTGTCTGCCGCTGGCTGCTGACGCACACTGCCAGCGAGGCGGCAGCTCCTCTTCTTCCGCAGCGTAGATGTAACACGATGAATGAATGAAAAACACCGAGCCTAAGGGTCTGCGGTAATCACGCTGGTCGTTTATTGCTTTTTTTGGTGAAGGGGAGTGAGGAAGGGAACACGGAGGCCTAAATATCGCTGACAGTTTAAAGGGCTCATCCATCCATCCATTCATTCATCCTGCACTGCCCTCTGAGCATGCGCAGTGGACTACTTCCACTCTCTGAACATTAAACTGATTTTTTTTGTTGAAGGAATATAATCCAAGTGGGTTTGATTCAAGCTTTTGTAAACATTTATTTTTATACTCTGTAATTGATGAAGCCCAGAAGGATTAACGGGCTGATTATGTTTGGTGCATTTTATGCACGTCACTAAAGATTTACTTAGCCTGGTAGTAGTAAATCAGGTCCCTAAGAGGTGTAATATATTATCCGTGGACATAATAAATTAGTACAAAGGTACAAAAATCAGTCACCCGTGAGTTCATTAAATTACAAAGAAGGAAATCCATTGATCCCATTTTTAGTCTTTTTTTTTTTTTTTTTTTTTTTAAACATTTTTATTTCCAATGTTTATTAGAGATCCACTTGTCAGGTTTTACCTAGCTGATACTGATTTCCCGTCTTCTTCTAGGGCTGACTTGCACATTTTTGTCTGATCCAGATCTTGTTGCTTTAAACGCACAAATTTCAAAAAATGTACTGCAATTGAAGAAATGTCCCATATTTATGTTAAAAACAAATGACAAAAGGTTAGGGAAATTTGTTTTTAATTAAAAAAGTTCATGCTAATGGTCGCTATTGAACATAGGTGATATGAAAGAAATATCAAATCATGTTTTTTATCACAGTAAAAAAAAAAATCTGGGTTACTATTTTCATAATTTTCCTTATTTAAATGGATAGTTTTTAAAGGGGAAAGAAAGCGTCTCATTTCTAAAATTAGTTTGCACAACTTTGCCAGCTTGCGTCAAAAAATTTATTCAAAACTCAAGACAAAACTAATATTTTTAATTTCATCACTCTCCCACCAGCACATAGAAAATTGTATTAAGTGATAAAGTTCTGTATTAAACCACAGCTGTTGGTGACAAATTGCTGCCTGCACACGCAAAGCACCCAACGTGTTGTTTATGAGCAGAGAGGGTGCTGTTTTAATTTAACTTTATGCTCGTAATGCTTTTATTGGGACGGTTTTGCTGTATTAACGCTATAAGTAGAGGCATAATCCATCATATTATTGCTGTGGTGAGCCATGAGCAGCTCGTAGCTGCTGCAGGAGACGCCTGTTCTGGTTTCCCTCTGCACTAGTGAGGACAGAACGGCTGTAAAAAGCCGTACTTGTGCAGTTGTAAAGTCCAAAAATGCAGATAAATTTAACACCCGGTGGTTTAAATATCCCCGCATTTCATGCCAAAACAATGTGTTTGATGAGGGATCAAAAAACCAGATTTCTTTTTAATGTGTAATCACTTCATCTAGCTTTACTGGTCGTTTTATTTTTTAAATGGCAATACCTATTTAGTACTGCTACTATTGCAATTAAGATCATTTGAACCGGTCACTGTGTTAGCCCGTTAACATTGTTTATTTGTTGGTAATTTATTTTAAGTTGAAGGAAAAGGAGGACAAAGAAACTTATGGAGGCGTCTGAGCAAAAGCACAGATTGTGCCTTTTTATGTGTGATCTCTGCTTTTGCAGCTCGTCTTCATTTTTTAGTCCTTTGCAACTCAAGATGGTCGTATCGTCCACACCTAGTTGAAGTTTTATAAACCAAAAGGAGGGAAGTCATCAGTTTTGTTACTTTTAACTAGAACGGGGGACAAAATGTAACTTTTCAGTATTTAATCTGCTGATCACAGACGAGCCGATCATTGGCCGGCCAATCTCTAGTGTTTGTAATCCTAAAAAGTTTAACAGAAGACTAACCAAAAGGTGTCCCCCTGTATAAATGGCAGCAAGGCCGACACGCTTCAGGGGGATACCCTGCCAACATCTGTTTAAATCTAAGATGATTACCTAAAGTTTCCAAAAGTTGCAGTCAGATTACCAGATCAGAAATCGATCCTCTTCAGACATAAACAAGAAATGGCTAATAAAATTAACAGTGTTGTCTAAACTAATAGCTTTCCAATTGCTTTACTGGTACATAATCAGAACATTTTCAAGGAGTGGTTTCATCATAATAGAGTTTTGTGTAAAAGAGCTTTAAAATTGAGAAACAAAACGCATTTAACATGTTTGCTTTTTAAGAAACAATATAGTAAATCCTGAAATCTAAATTTGAAGTATTTAAAATTTTTGATGGAAACTGCACTTCGTCTGGACTAATTAAGGAAGTTCTTTAATGTGAAATAAGTTGATTTTTGGTATATAGATGCCAGAAAACATTATTTATGAGACCAATTGGTTGATTTAAAAAAAAAAAATAATAATAATAATAAAAATCTCCAAGTAGATCAGTTTTGTTAATCCAAATCAACAATAACTCTTGACTATGCCGTCTTATGTTCTGGTTATGTTTTATAAATTTGGAGATACTTAACACCGTAACCCCAAAAAGCAGCTGACACTTTGTTTTCGTAGGGACGTCTCAGCCAGCAGCGATCTCTGGTTGAAGCCCAGCTGGCAGCAGCGCACCGACTTTCATGTATACACACCAAGGTTATCCCGCTTCAAGTGAAATACGTTCTTTAAACATTAAATTATGTTTGTTTAGAAGATAGTTGTAGGGGAAAAAAACTTATTAAATGAGTTTTAGGCTACCAATTCTAAATATGCGTTTTGATGTTTAATAATTAATGATCCCCCTGAGGGATTAACAGACTATTAAACTGAACCTTAACCAAATTTGTCTGGCTGTCTAAATGGCAGTAAGATTATTTTAGCGTTTCACCAGTGACTCTTTGCTACAAGAGAACTGTTGTCAGATTTCTATTTATATTCAACACAGTCTCTGAGTATTAAAACTGCATTTTCCTGGTCTGGACAAATATGAAAAGAAGAAAAGCGAATGTGGAAATGTTTTAGTTTTTCTAAGTAAAAACCTTCAGTTTCAAAAACTTAAATGCTTTTTATTTTTAAAAACACACAAATCATAACTTTGTTTGCCATCTGTTTACTATTTGAGTTTTGTAGCTCATTAAAAAAACTGAAAACTGCTATTTTAAAACTTTTTTCTTTAATTATTTTTTTTTTTAACATCAGGGTCTGGACTTGTAGATCTGAAACTGGGCATAGCAGGGGTTGGTTTGGATATCAGACGGGTTTTAACGATTAAAAAAATGCAAATAGACGAATGTATCAAAGATCATTTAGTAGATCAATCCTGAGCTGTTTAATAATTCTTCAAATGGAGCTGATCTAAATTGGTCCAGATGCCAAAACTAGCTGCAGAACCGCCTTTTATCACAGAGAGTTGGAAACAGACTCCAGCCGTGTGTGGTACTAAGATTTAGGAAGTATACACGTCATAAAAACCAGACTAACATTAAAGCATTGTCAACACAAGCTGTTAGCAAAACCTGGACATTTGAATCCAGGAAATCTGGCCTTTTAAAACAGGGGGAGCTATGGTGTAATTTCCAGGGTTCCCATGGGTCCTTGAAATCCTTGAAAGTTTGTGAATCTGAAAAAATAAATTCAAGGCCCTTGAAAGTTCTTGAAAACAGCCAAAAAAACACCTTGTCCTTGAAAGTCCTTGAATTTTTTTGTGGGGTTGAAAGTTCACACGGATGACGACTCGTGTGTCATTATTTTACTACCACAAGATCTTTTAAAATTATGTTGATTCCGCAGACTTTTAATTTGCAAAAGTACGTTCGCTCTTCTTCGTTAGTTGGTGGTTTAGGCCTACGTGCGTCCAATAGGTTACATTCACGCAGTGTTGCCAATTCAGCGACTTTGTCGCTATATTTAGCGACTTTTCAGAGACAAAGTCAAAAACTAGCTTAATCAAAGATGAAAGTAAGTGAAACAAATTGATATAATTCTGAACATCTCAATGCTGCACTTTTTTTCCATAAAATTCCTTGAAACAGTAGGCTAATGTACATCTTATATGTAATGTAGTATGGCATAGCCATGTACTGTGGATTTAAATGTAGGCTATGAATATGATCAACATCAATGTAGGCTATAAATTAAGTCCACTTTCTTGCATTGCTTCTGACCCAACAACTTCTATGCCGTTAAGTCTTTTATTGAATTTGCATTGTATTAAAATATGATATTTAGCGGTCACAGTAGGTTAATGCCGCCACATGTGGTCCTTGAATTTGAGGAAATTGGTCCTGGAAAGTCCTTGAAAGGTCCTTGAAAGGTCCTTGAATTTGATGTTCACCAAGGTGTGGGAACCCTGAATTTCACTCGTTATAAAGCAGTTGTCATACTCCACCTCAGTGGGAATGCTGCAGAAGGGCTGGACCAGTTTACGTTGGCATATTTGACCTGGGCAGAATATTAAATTGTAATCATTTGCTGTCACAGCGATGATGGAAACTAAAAACTACGATTCCCACCATCAGTTTATAGTTGCACCTCGTTATTTCTCTTGCTGCACTTGCACCAAAATGACATCAGATTTTCCACTCGTTGTAGAGGCAGGCCTGTTTCCAACCCTCCTGTTGCTGTAAGTCTAGAAAAAAACAGAAACTATACTTGAAGATTGTTAAAAAATTCAGGTTCAGTTTATCTGATGTGAAAAGCATCAAATCATGAACCGGCTGAATTACTGCGCTGATGAAGCTGCATGCGGTGATGAGCGTTTTTCTTGACCTGATGTCCGCTCAGCGCTGGGATTAGATGAATCTGCGATGCGAGCGGCGCAGCGACAGATGTGCAGATGTGAGAAACGGTGCTTTGATCTGTGACGCTTCATGTGGAGGAAATAAAAAACATGTTCCCGTTGTGATTAAAGGGCCGGGCCTCAGAGGACTCTGGCCTTTTTGTTTAGTTGTTGGTTGATATATACGTGGAGCAGGAACCTGCAGCGTTAACTACAGCACGAGGAGGCATTAATAAAACATGAGGCGACCGCCGGGCAGAGAGAAGGCTCAAGTTTGAGCTACAGAGATGATCTCTTTAAATATTTAATCATTCCTGGGAGAACTGACATTTAAATGGCTTCTGTTAGTTCAATTTTGGATTGAGCAACACCCGTTGGCAGCAGTTTACCCAGATTGCTATGCAAGCTGAAGCTTTATCTCCTCTGTGTTGTTGTTTTTTTTTTAAGGACGGGGGATTTGGAGGGAAAAGGTGAATTAATGTGGACTGCTTGGTCTGTCGTTTTTCTTCTCAGCATTAGGAGCAGCCTATGGGACCGCTAAGAGTGGCACAGGCATCGCGGCCATGTCTGTGATGCGGCCAGAGCTCATCATGAAGTCCATCATCCCTGTCGTCATGGCCGGTATCATCGCCATCTACGGGCTGGTGGTCGCCGTGCTGATAGCGAACAACATCTCTGAGAGAGTCAGTCTCTACAAGTAAGGAGGACGTCTTCTGAGTGGGTTCAGTCACTACAGCCGGGGTTTCTCCTCAGATGGCCGACTCGACTGGGACGCCTCCTCTTTACCTTCTTCTTATGAATGAAACAACTATCAGCAGATAAATTACTGCTATAGGTGGCCTGAATGTGTGCTGCTTAAAATCAGCTAATAGTCATTTGTTCTCAACGCGCGTAATGTGTAGTGATCATGTGATGATGATACATTCGGAAATATTGTCTGTCCTTCCGTCCTTCTCTCCTCTCCTAACCCTGTCTGTCCGTCCTTCTCTCCTCTTCTAACCCTGTCTGTCCTTCCTTCCTTCTCTCCTCTTCTAACCCTGTCTGTCCTTCCTTCCTTCTTTCCTCTCCTAACCCTGTCTGTCCTTCCTTCCTTCTTTCCTCTCCTGACTCTCTCTGTCCTTCCTTCCTTCTTTCCTCTCCTAACCCTGTCTGTCCTTCCTTCCTTCTTTCCTCTCCTAACCCTGTCTGTCCTTCCTTCCTTCTTTCCTCTCCTGACCCTCTCTGTCCTTCCTTCCTTCCTTCTTTCCTCTCCTAACCCTGTCTGTCCGTCCTTCTCTCCTCTCTTAACCCTGTCTGTCCTTCCTTCCTTCTTTCCTCTCCTAACCCTGTCTGTCCTTCCTTCTTTCCTCTCCTAACCCTGTCTGTCCGTCCTTCTCTCCTCTCCTAACCCTGTCTGTCTGTCCTTCCTTCTCTCCTCTCCTAACCCTGTCTGTCTGTCCTTCCTTCTCTCCTCTCCTAACCCTGTCTGTCTGTCCTTCCTTCTCTCCTCTCCTAACCCTGTCTGTCTGTCCTTCCTTCTCTCCTCTCCTAACCCTGTCTGTCTGTCCTTCCTTCTCTCCTAACCCCGTCTGTCCTTCCTTCTTTCAGTGGGTAAAGGGTTATAATACGGCGGGGAAACCCTGGTCCTTCCATCTTTGTCCTACCTTCTATCCGTCCTTCCTTCTTTCCTCTCCTAACCCTGTCTGTCCTTCCTTCCTTCCTTCCTCTCCTAACCCTGTCTGTCTGTCCTTCCTTCTTTCCTCTCCTAACCCTGTCTGTCCTTCCTTCCTTCCTTCCTTCCTTCCTTATTTCCTCTCCTAACCCTGTCTGTCTGTCCTTCCTTATTTCCTCTCCTAACCCTGTCTGTCCTTCTTTCCTCTCCTAACCCTGTCTGTCCTTCCTTCTCTCCTAACCCCGTCTGTCCTTCCTTCTTTCAGTGGGTAAAGGGTTATAATACGGCGGGGAAACCCTGGTCCTTCCATCTTTGTCCTACCTTCTATCTGTCCTTCCTTATTTCCTCCTTTTATCCTACCTTCCCTTCCTCCTGTTTCCTTCACCTAGGGATGGGTACCAAATTCTGCACTTTTATAGGCAACGATCCCGCTGGTACTGCCGGGTACTGATTCACGTAAAATCAAACGGTACCTAAACGCATCACTGTGACACTAAGGGAACAGAAACAATCATGGCTGATAGAAACCGGTCCAAAGTCTGGCTCCACTTCCCAAAATGCACTGCAGATTACGCTCGCTGCAGTAATTGTGAAGGAAGTACAAGACCAGCGGCGGGTATGTTTCTAATCTGACGACACACCTGCTGCCAATTTAGCTATATCAATTTCTTGCTATATTTAACAACTTTTCAGACAAGATAAGCAACCTTTTTTCAAAAAGGAGGCTAGCATAAAATCTAGTGACTTTCTTCTGTTATTGGTGATTTCCTGTGAAAGCCCCAGTCGTTCTGCAGTTATTGTCTTGGGAGGGGGGCGAGTCTCTTCCCTCTTCTCCAAGCCTTGTCTCCTAGATAGCTGCTGCAGCGTTGAAACCAATTGTTATCGATTTGAGTTAATCTAAAGTTGACTGATCTTATCAGTCGACTATCAATTAAATGATAAGCGTCCATTTTCTTTAAAAACCTGTTTTCTCGTGTCGATGGTCTATCTATGACATGAAGGGCACATCATTAATAACTTTATTGTGCCAGCTGTTTAAAAATACTGACTAAACAAACTCTACAACACTGAAAGAAGGTCCGTCAAACCAGACGTGATCAGTTGATCGTATCAAACAAATTTTAATCTAATAAACTAATGTTTGACAATGAATCCTAAGTCGGTTATTGTTTGCATCCCTTGGGGTTATTTAGTTGCCAGAAGACGTGTAGCAGAACGTGGATCCTAAGCTTACCAGTGAAACCGAGGAGGACGGGTGAAGAATAGAAAAGCCACTTTGTTGTCCCAACTTAATGTTTCTTTTTTTTCTTGTACTCGTTTATTTATGTCAACTTAGAAGACAAAAATATACAAACCAACAATCCTCCTACTAAACATGATAGAAACACTTAAGCCACTCCAGTCCTTGATTGTACCTGGGTACTCAGTTTTTAGACATTTCCTTGGTCCAACAAACCCAAACCAATGACCGGTTCATTAGCTGGCTCCTGCAGAACCGGTTTACATGCTGTGGATGTAATTCAGCCGTACGTTTAACCAGAGACTCATCTAAAACATGGAGCGCACTGGTTTTTAAGAAGTGGAGTTGAATTTCATCATGACAGACGATGTACAGTTAAAATTGGCGTCTGCACATCCTCTGCAGTGGACATGTTATCTGTTTGTGGACGGTCATGAATGAAATGCTGACTTTTCATCCATCACTAAGTTTAGAAAGTGTTTGCAGACCGGTTAGCATCCACTTTATTGGGTTTCAATAACAAGTACGCAGATGTTCAACATATTCATCTACCGTTTTCATCACTGTCTTGGTTCTCGCTACACATCCACACAGACTTCTCCACAACAGTAGCAGTCACAGCTCCACAAAAAAACATTGTTAATCACTGTGTTGTTTTCTTCTGACTTTTCCTCTTCTTATGATGCGGTCGGCTCCCATTTCTCACAGAGACGCTGGTATCCACTCCTTTTTCTTTCTTTCTGTAAACAGTGTGCTGCTGTGTGACCGTAACCCTTTAATTAATAGATTAATCAAGCTTTCTGGGCTCGTTACCAGCGCCACGTGAAGTGGGAACTGTACGAAAAACGAGCCACTAAAAAAAATAAAAAATAGTGCACATTAAGTCTAGCAATATTTATATTATTGATGTTACAACAATAAGTAACCCAAAAAGTCTCGATTTTTTTGCACGTTTGTGAAAGAGTCTAACGATGGAGGGGAAAATGGACCTCTAGAAATGCTTAGCACTGTTCCAGGCTTCCAGCAGTGTTGCCATGTCTGGTCATTATCAGTAACTCTGGGCTTGTTTTGTTTACACTGTTTACAAGGTAGATGTATTAGAGCTGGTTGCTTGTTTCACTTGCAAGACCTGGCAACACTGGCTTCCAACCCATCCTGTTTGTTTGTTTTTTAAACTGAGGGATAGATTATTCCTTGTCCTACGTTTACACTGCTGTGCAAAATGAAAAAGTACAAGTTAAAAGGTGAATAATTTCCCCCCCTCAAACACGCAGTGCTGCACACATTCGTCATGTACCATGTCTAAGTGTAAAACGTCTTCTCACCAGGGAAATATGAAATGTTTTTACTGTTCAGACCTGCCTAAGGGCCGAGCTAAGCTGCTCAAACCAGAACCACCAAAAGAGTCAGATTCTGCCAGATTTCCTTATCAAAGCAATCTTAGTTTACAATACATTTACCATATTTACATCAAAATGTATGTGTTGGAGGAGCTGTTGGTTAATAATGTGCTGATCTACAGTTTTCATAAATCAGATGTCAGATCAGTCGCTGTAAAACAGGGTTAACTAACTTTAAAATCTCAATGTAACATTTTTAACGCTTATAAACGGATCTTAGCATCTAGTTTGAATGTTTGTCTTGGTTTACCAGGTGTAAAATTAAGTCACTTTGACAAAACATCCAAAAAACTATTAAATTGATCTTTTGTGGCTGAAGTTATAGCCAAACTAAGTGTTTTATTTTATTTAATAACAGGGCATATTAATCACATGATACAGCTGTCATGTAAATGTTTCTCA
The DNA here is from genome assembly GCF_011125445.2 of Fundulus heteroclitus. NCBI lineage: Eukaryota > Metazoa > Chordata > Actinopteri > Cyprinodontiformes > Fundulidae > Fundulus > Fundulus heteroclitus. Next base: position 2,064,699 of record NW_023396901.1, read on the forward strand.
TTTAGACACAGAGGCTGCGGGTAAACACCGATTGTTGTTTTCCCGGATATTTAGAAGAGCTGCTGAGGTTTTAATCTCAAACGCTCTTGGAAAAACGGCAAATTTGGTCTCCAGGTGATTTCTTGGTGCTTTTTTCTAAAAAAAATATTTTTTTCTTATTCTGGGTTTGAGTTGCTCCTAGATTTTTACTTTGCATGACAATTATTTCTATCCACTTAAACAATCCTTTTTATATTAAAGACTTGTGCAAAGACCTAAAACAAATAAAGTAGAACATTGTTAAACAAAACAAAAAGGTACAGAATCGCTCTCTGCTCTTTACTCCAGCTGCTTCTATATAAGTTTTCTTTGTAAATGTAAGTCGGTGGATTCTGTGCCTCATTAGCTAAAGTTCATGCTCATGTTTAATATTTCTAATTGGTCAGCTGGAGACGCACCAACCAGGTTTTTGCCGCCTGACGTCCATTTCTAGTTTATGAAATAAACATAAAATGGATAGATTTCATAACTGTCCCCATTTATGTCCCTAACCTTTTTATCTAATTTATTTGTTAAGCTAATAAAGCGCATGCTGTTGGTGGTTGTATTTATAGACTGAAAAAGGAGCATGTTGGGTTTTTTTCTGGCGTTTTAGGAATGAGGAAATAATCAGATTTTCTAGTATTGAACAGCTGATGACCGATCAGGTGATTAAAGAGGAAAATTGTCTGTTTCCGCCCTCTGGCCAGTGTATAAATGCATCTTCCCTAATGAAATCTTTGTTTCCCCCCCCCCCCTTCTATCCTCTGCTTCAGGAGTTTCCTGCATCTGGGCGCCGGTCTGAGCGTGGGCCTGAGCGGTCTGGCGGCCGGCTTCGCCATCGGCATCGTGGGCGACGCCGGGGTGAGGGGCACCGCTCAGCAGCCCCGGCTGTTCGTGGGCATGATCCTCATCCTGATTTTCGCCGAGGTGCTGGGGCTCTACGGCCTGATCGTGGCCCTCATCCTATCCACAAAATAAGCGTCTCTCCGTCCAACCACCATCTCATCCATTCCACGTCGACGCAGCGAGAACAAACAGGAGCGTTTCACCTTCTTCCATGACAACCCGCGGATCTGACAGGATGGGATGGCAGCAGAAACACGCCGGCCAGCCGCCGCTGACGACGGCCCCGTCCTCTGTAGATGTGACCTATTCCCTTTTGTTTTGAGCCATCCGGTTGTGTCGGGTCTTGTGCGTACAGAACGGGCATGAACATGTACTGTTTGTTGTGAGATGATGTGTGGACAGTCTGCCTGATTATATCGTCTAATCTTAAAACTGTACAGTGATCCAGAGTCCTCCCACCCCCCAGTAACCGTAGTAACCAGTCTGTGCTGTGAGTGTGAGTATCAACGTTTACCCCCCCCCCCCTCTCCTTCATCCACCCATTCCTCTTTTTGATTTCCGTCTTCTGTTGGTGGATTTTAATCATCTGTTTTTCAGGCTGCTGAAAAGTTGTGCACACTGGTATTTAATTTTTCTTTTTTTCATGTTCTTTTTTGGGAACCATCTTTGAATCTCTGAAACTTTTTTTTTTTGTCACTATTTATGGAAAGCTATGAAGATTTTTGAAGCCGTCTAAATGGAACTGTTTATTGAAATTCTCTATATACATAAAATCTATAAATTATCTGTGTATAGTTAGATTTATTGCACTGTGGGTAATTGTGCTTGGATTCCTCTGGATATAGTGTGATTATTATTGGAGGATGTCCACATGTTCACATGGAGATGAGTGTGTGTGTGTGTGTGTGTGTGTGTGAGAGATCTGAGTGCATAATGTGTGATTTTATGTTTGATATGACATTCTCAGACACTAGTATTGTTTACTTGTAGTGCTGCTGTCTTTATTTTGTTTTTTTGTTGTTCAAAGTGGGAGCTCACTGTTCAGCCATGCCTGTCAGATTTCCAAATAAAACTCAACCTCCTCCATTCAGTTTTTTTTCTCTCCTCGTCTTCATGACTCTGTGAGCTGCACTGTTAACTTTGGTTATTTATGTGAAACTAGACCATACGTTAAAATCTGAACAACACAGACTGAATGTGTGGTCCTTTACCTGAGGATGTAGCTAAAAACTAATACGGCTGTTATTTGGATCCCGTGGTTTGCAGTCATGCACAGGGTTCCTTGCGGATTCTTAAAAAGTCTTAAAAGGCATTGAATTCTGTAATATAAAACTATGGTCTTAATTGGCATTAAAATGTCTTAAATCAGTCTTTCTTAGGTCTTAAAATTGTTACCAGGTCATAAATAGGATTTTATTTTTATAATCCATACCAAACAGTAAAATAATTGACACAATTATAATTTTTTAAATTTACCGAACTTCTCAATGTTCCGATAGCGGAACCAATAAAAACTGTTGCCGGACCATAGCTGCCAAAAAGAGTTGGCACTGGTTATGTTGTGGTTTTTAAAACTCATTTTATAGTTTATTTTAGTAGGGAACAAAACAAAGTTTGTGAATTCAGTTGAGTAGTTAAAAAAATATATATGTAATTTGTTTTTTTTTTTAGCTTTCTTCCTATATGGAATGTTTTTTCAAAAATTTAAACATGTCTACTGGGCCAGAAAGTAATGGTTTATGTTAAAATAAACATTTGGGTGAAGTTGTCGCAACCAAGTTTATCTTGAAGTTGGTCTTAACTTTTTATATCAAGTGGCATTAAAAAGTCTTGAATTTAACTTGCCTTATGCTGTAGGAACCCTGCATGATGCAGGAAAAGGGGTTTAAAGGATGTTGTGGAGGAGCTGATTTCACTTCAAGTTAAGATTCTCGGTTCAAAATTCCCAAAAAAGTCAGAGCCACAACACAGCTGGAAGCGTGATAAAGGAGGCTGGAGGAGGTTCTCCTGCTCAAACATGGCCGGGACCATGGTCATGGAGGCGAACACAAACATCTCCACACCTCTGGGTCATCATGCTTTTTATTCTAAACTTTAGATGCCAGCTAGATTTAAACCACAGGATTCTGTGGCACTAGTGACCTTAATTCAATTTTTATCTCCAGGTGGAAAAAGAGGGCTGCATAATTGCAGAAGTAGCTCTCTTACCCCACGCTGAAGCAAAGCAGAGGCTCTGAGGGATCATGTCATACTCTGTAAAACTAAATTTGAAATACAAATCTGACGGCCTTACCATTGAAACTGTTAGTTATTAAAGATAACCCCTTTTATCCTAGAACGAAAACCGCACAAGTTTAGACTGTTCTATATAGGGCTGAACGATTTTGGAAAATAATCTAATTGCGATTTTTTTTTTTTCTTAATATTGCAATTTAATGCGATTCCCCCCCCCCCCCCCTGTTTAATTTATCATGTCTTTTTAAACATATACAAACAACAAATCATTTTGTTTCCTCACTGTGCAGATTAGTTGCTAAAAGACCCGCAGCATCTAAACTCAGAGCAGAAATAATTGCGTTCTGCCTACAATATATTTAAACCAAAATTGCAATTTTGACTTTTCTCTGTGTTAACCACATGCAACAAAAATGGCGTCTAAATAAAGACGTTTGTAAACAAGGACTATTTAAAACAAGAACTTTTAATGTTTCTATTAATCAGAATATTATTCAAGAGAACAGCTTTTAGTTGATTTGGACATCAATCCTTGTTGAACATAAAGTGGAACCAACAAGCAAGTCTATGTATTAAACTGATTGACCTGTACTTAATGCTATGTATGATTATATAAACTCTAAAACAAGTAATACAATTAGATTATCTCACTGCTGCAACTGTCTTCCCTTCCATGTGGAGGCAAACCCACTTTAAACATTTTACCAACATCTAATGGACGTGTCTAATTCACTAATTGTTACATAGCCAAAAATTGCTGACCTCTGCGATTTGGAAATTGCGTTTTTTTTAAATCGTGATTATATTGAAAATGCGATTAATTGTTCAGCCCTAGTTCTATAGAAGAGGACAGAGGATAAACCTAGACGGAGAACTTTTACTCCCTGACAGTTTGGGATCGTATGCGCTGGGCCATCTGTCGTTTTGCCTTTATTATTTGTCATACATCAAAAAAGGGTCAGGATTCAGGAATTTACAACATGGGGGTTAAAAACAAAGAAGCGAGCAAGTTTTATTGCGGATGGTGATCAGTCACCAGCTTCATTCACAGCTGGATAAGGCAAGGCATTCCTTATCTAGGAGGACCATTTGTTCTCCCTGACTAAGGTTAAAAACAACAGAACCTTCCTGAAAGCAAACTCTTAAATCAAACCAAATGCTGTAACTTCATAAAAATAAAATGATTACATTCATATTTCTCCAACAGAAACGATAACATGTAATTTGGTCTTTCAGCGGATTAATGATCCGAATCGACTCCTGCGGTGGCCCTCGCCGCCCCCGGACCTAAACCCTGCTTTGCATCCAATGAGCTGCTTATCAAATAAAACACAGACACAAAAAATTACTACGACTACGTGGGTTTATTAGTGAGAGGAGCAGAGAAAACGTTACCTAAATGGAGGAGAGAGCACAATTTTCTGAGTTTATTTACAGACATGAAACTGTACAGCAATAATTAGACAAAAGTAATTACTGGGATAAAAATGGTAAAAAAAAGAAAAAATAAAGTCAGGAAAGTGTCAGGGCTTACGATCGAGAGACGAACCTTTCCTGAAGGGGAGCAACAAACAAAAAAACAAAAAAACCTCTTTGCATAAACACTTTACAAAAGGCTTAATGTTGAATCCATTGGCATAGAAACTCACGCTTTAAAACCTACAACATAAATAATGTGCATAAATGTGTTTGACGCAGACGCCGGGGGAGCCGCAGACTACAGATGGAGGTATAAACGCAGCCACGGTACGAGGAACTGAAGCCTTCAGCGCAGCTAATCACCATCGTTTCCAGAAAGACAAAAACATGTTTTTTTTTTGTTAGTCGAGGAGTATAAGAGGCAAAGTGCTCCCCCGTTGTTTTCACTTCTAAGGGTTAAAAATGGCGTCACTTTAACTCGTGTGAAGGTCCCTGCAGAACGTCCGCTCCTTTTTTTTTTTTTTTTTAACGCCGGATAAAACGATCAGAAGCAATGGAACCGCCTCCGTAGCCCGGTGATAACATTTAGATTAAAAACACCACAGAACAGATGTTTTGCTCTTTTTTTTTTGTTTTTTTTGCAGATAACCAGAATGATGGACCACCAACACTGGGCCTTACGTGACCGTCAGAGTGCCGCTGTGCATTACACCTTCCAGCAGCGCACCGATTCCCACGTATGAAGGCCGGCCAGCGCTGTGATCGTGTGTTTGTACAGGTGAACCTGGGGACGCCGACATGAGAGGGGAAAAAAGATCACAGTAAAGATTGGCGGCTCCCTCTGCTCGACCGACCCCGCCGTCTTCCCAGTCACGTCCAGCGGCACCTCTTCCTCTGACACGCCTCGGGGTCCGACGCGCAGCCCTCCGAGTCGCTCTCCGAGAACGGCGGTCCGGCCGGCGGCGCTCCTGGCGACGGGCGCTCGGCCCCGTCGGCGGCGTCCTCCGCGCTGGCGCCGTTCAGACTGAGCACCCAGCCCAGCTTGTTGTGCAGGAGCTGACGCAGGCCCGGCGGCAGGGGCAGCACGTCCAGCGTGTCCATGCAGTCCGGCAGCAGGCGGCGGAGGCGGGCGCAGCACAGGTACAGCAGCGAGGTGGGCGTGGAGCACGACCGGATGACCTTCATGCTGCTCTTGGCCGCGGTGGAGCAGGCCATCGGATAGAACCTCTTGTTGTGCAGCTCCGTGGCTGCGACGCCTGCGTTAAAAACACACAGACGGACAGATCGGGTTTAGGGGAACACGAAAACGGTCCAAGTTCAGCTTACAGTGGCATGCAGCACCAGGCGTAAGTATTCAAACCCCTAAAAGTGACATTTTTTGCCAGCAACTCTGGGATTGGATGGAGAGCATCTCTGAACATCAGCTTCTAGGTGTTGCTACAGCTTCTCATGTGTGGACTTTGACTAGGCCATTTCAAACGCCGCATGTTAAGGGGCCGTTCTCCTGCTGTGTGCCCTACATTGCTGGTGGCGAACCACAAAGGGGGCTTTGCTCCAGCGTTCATCAAGCCACTGGTCCATAAAATTCCGATTTTTTTTTTTAGAGTCCACGGCTAATATTGATCCTCCTCACAGATTTAACCCTGTAAGCTTTGGATTTCTGCAGCTCCTCCAGAGTTAAAGGTATACTATGCAACCGGGGTTGATTTTCCAGCGAGGCTCCCCCCAGAGGGCGAAAGTAAAAGTGCACTGTTGTAAAGATGCTCAGCTGTTCTGGTTTCTCCATCAAACCAGGCGCGGTTGTTTTGAGCTTAGCAGACAGGCGAACGCAACGAAAAGTGGAAAAACGGCAGTACAAACAATGACTAACACAGTGAAAGTATGAACATCAAGCTTCCCGCAGCGCTATCTTGGCGAGGCGGCCGCCGCGGTAGCGTGGCACGCTACCGCCTCGCCAACATTCAAAAAAAAATAAAAATAAAATAATAATAATTAAAAAAAAAAAAAACTCGATATGCTTGCATGTTCATTTGACGTTAACACGCGGTTCTTTGTTGTTGCTTTTGCGCGTGCATATAGTGAATGGCAGGGCAAAAACACATGGAGTTCTCGCCGTAAAGCAAGACCGACTCTCGCGGTCTTGCACGAGACTTCTGAGCCTGTGAATGCGGGCCGAGAGCTCTTGCAATTGCAAGTGCGGTATTTCCCCCACAGACCACCAGGGCGGCCGAGAAAACCTTTGTTCGACCTGAAATGACTCATTTAATCATCCAAAACGATATGGAACACATTAATTAACTGAAAAATGTTGCATAGTATGCCTTTAACACGGTCCTCTTAGCGATATTTCTATGATTAACGCACTCCTGTCTCATCATCCTGCACTGCATCACTATCACATGACAAATAAATACCACAAGCCCCTCCCCCCATCAGAAATATGAATAAGCATCAGTCATTAATGCCGGCCCAGTTTTGTATGTACCAACATTAATGCCGATATACCCTAGCGTAAATACGGGCTTCATATCCAGACATCTGGTTCCACCTGACCCACTGCTTAAGGCGAGCCTTACTGACCTATACACTTTCGATTCTTGAAGAACGTCAGCGTGCCGTGCCACGTGTCCAGATGAACGCCGATGATGGAGCCTTGCCCGAAACGGGAGGAGAACTTCAGCTTGTCTCCTTTGTGATGCAGCAGGCCTGGAAAGACACAGCGTCCCGGCCGTCACACCAAGGCAGCAATGTCTGACGCGGGGGGAGGGGAATGCTGCGTGAGGGCGAGCCTGACCTTACCGGTGTAAGAAAGACCCCAGCTGTCTGCGTCCTTCCCCAGCAGGCTGCAGAACGTCTGCCTGTATTTGTCCAGGTTGACGTCGGACGTTCCGATACCGACCATCTGTTGGGGGAAAACCACCATGTCAGCACAAAACGGGCTTCTGCTCAACGTTCCTCGTACTGTCAAGGCCGACAGCGAACGCCGGAGGGCCCACCATGTCTGTCCCGTACACCGGAGACGTCATCTTGATCTCCCAGAAGTGCTGCCCGTCCGCCAGCTCCCTGGAGCCGCGCACGGCCGCCGTGCCGCAGCTGTAGTCCGAGTGGAAGCTCACTTTGCGGTTGTCGCAGCTCAGCGACGTTGCGGTGGAGCGGCTGCCGGCGTCCCAGACCCAGTCGAAATCTGAAACGTCACAGGTCGCATTGACGGCACATCAAACTAGAAATGAAACGCCGGTGGCTGGAATTATGCAGCTAAAAAGGCTTTCCCTGCACATCTTGATATTTAATGTTTTTTTAGAATCAAATTTCTGATCATTTGTGTAAAAAACATCAACCATAACGTCAGTAGCAGACACTGCTTTCTGGACTCTGGATTAACTCAGATTATCTCTATTTCAAGATATAATGTGAATGTACATAAAACATCCTCTGCCTTATTTCTATTTTGTATTTTTATTCTTATCTACTTCTTTTTGGTCCACTGTATAAACGAGGACACACTGTATATACCTGATGCACCTTCTCCTACTTTTGGCACCTTCTTCTGATTTTTGATTACTGAGCCAATGTGACATGTGAATTTCTCCAACGTGAGATCAATAAAGCCTATCTTATCTTATCTTAATAAAGTTAATCTTGTTAAATAAAGATTCGAGCATCCCAGAATATACGCAGAAGCAAGCTCCAGACTTTCCAAGACTGTGTGGAAACGAGGGCTGAACAATATTGGAAAATAATCTAATTGCGATTTTTTTTTTTTATCTTAATTTTGCGATTTAATGTGATTATTTCTTTTCAGTTCAATTTATCATGTCATTTTATACATATATAAACAACAAATCAATCTGTTTCATCGTTGTGCAGATCAGGTGCTAAAAGATCCGCTGGGCAGAAGTGATTTCATTCTGCCTACGATATATTTCAACCAAAATTCCGATTTGATTTTGACTTTTCTCTGCATTAACCACAAGCAACAAAAATGGCTTCTAGATAAAGACGTTTGTAAACCAAGACTATTTAAAACAAGAACTTTTAATGTTTTTATTAATTCTTCAAGAGAACAGTTTTTAATTAATTTGGACATCGATCCTTGTTGAACATAAAGAGCAACCAACAAGCAAGTCTATGTATTAAACTGATTGACCAGTGCTTACTGCTATGGTGAGATTCCTGAAAGTTTCTGGTAAAACAGTATTGATTATATAAACTCTAAAAGAAATAATAAAATTTGCAACCGTCTTCCCTTCCATGTGGAGGCGAACCCACTTTAAACATATTACTGACACCTAAAGGACGCGTCTGATTCACTAATTGTAACATAGCCAAAAATTGCAGACCTGCGATTTGGAAATTGTTTTTTTAAAAATTGCGATTATATTGCAAATGCGATTAATTGTGCAGCCCAAGTGTAAACCTGTTGCTACCATCCTTTAGAAATCGGAGCTGTCCGGGGGTCGGTAGTGAAGCGCTGCAGCTGTTTCCCACCTTGGTCGTCCTCTCCACAGTGGCAGTCTTTGACTTGGTGAAATCCTCGCAGCCGAGGGTTGTAGCTGGTATCCGCCTGGGAATCGCAGCCGCAGTACGACTCTCCTGTGACGGGAACAGCGCTGGGAACCGGAGGAACCATCACCGCCGAGTAGTCCGCCTCCGAGTCAGAATCGCTGTACTTTAGAGAGAGATTTCATGGCATTCAGTAGGAGAACCGTGCCTTGTCTCATTTTAATAGGTCAACACGACAGGGCTTAACTGATGGAGGAAGTAAACTCATTTAAGCAAGTGTTTTGTTTTTTTTTTGCTTTAGGCAGATTCGGCTTTAAATCGCATGGATAATCAAAATCCGAATCAGCTGTTTTTAATGCGTATGATCAGACATGGTTACCTCCAGCCGGTCGTAGCGCCACTGCTCAGCTTCGGAGGCCAGCACCAGGGCCCGGGCGTCGGCATCCCTCCGGATCCCGCCCCAGACGTAGCGCCACGCTCGGCTGTTCCTGCTGCGCCTCGACATGGTTAAGCGAGCGGTCCCCGCCGGCAGAAGAGTTCGGCCACTCGATCCCGGTTCAGTCCAGATGTTTGAGGAGCGGCATTAGTCTGGCTGCTGAGGGGAAACAAACCAGCGCGCGTCAGATAAACTTCGCTGAGGTTTTCACACTAAACACGCCCTGCTCTATAATCTATGTGAGGGATGTGGGCACATCTGGGAGCCAATTAGGCCATATATATGTGAACAACTCATCGGTGAACACATGAAGCCATTTTATTTTAAAACACTTTAAAGTTATTTCACTGTTTTATTTGTTGGTTTGTTCCGATGCTGTAATGCACTTGGATATGATTTCACCACTTTACTGCTACTTGTCAACTACTTGTTTATCTCCTGCGTTCCAGTCTTCTATGAAATTGAAATTTAGACAGTCAGTTATCGCTTTTCCACTGACCAAAAAAAAATTGCCCAAATTGTAATTACGAAAACAAATTTGTTTAATGGAAACACGGCAATATGGAAAACTCTCCGTAAAAAGGTTTTTGCACTAGGTTGAAGTGGTTTTCAGCCATATCGAAATTGGTACATTTACCAAAACTGCAATAAAAACTGTTTTTTTTTTTTTCGAGTCATGTGATCAACAACCGGATGCTGCTAGTGTTAAAATAGATGAAGAAGATAACAGGAAGTAGTAGCAGGATGATGGCACGTACACGTTTGGATTCATGAGAAGACGGCATATTTATTACATTCAGCTCGTGACAGGGGTATTACCAACATGCTAGATTAAAAACAGCAAAGAAATGTGAGCATTCACCAAGATTTTGAAGAGGCCATGAAGGAAGCGGGGTTCCACAAGCCGTGGCAAAACTCACGTTCAAAATTAAAAACTCTGAAACAGAAATAGCTGGCGGAGAAGAGAAAGCTCGGCAAAAGTGGCGCCAGTGGAAAAGATAAAATTTAGTTTCAAATGCTTCTCCCTCATGGACGAGAGACTCACGTGAATAAACGTATAATTTTGATCGCATTTCTTATTTAATGGAAACACCGCAATTGCAAAAACGTGTTTTATCGAAACTAGCAGAATATTGACAATGTTTTGCGCACATTTATAATGAAAAGACAACTAGAAGGTAACCTTTAAAGAGTGTCAGTTTCCCAGTAATGAATAATAAGCAGTGGTAGCTCTGCTTATTGACAGTGATAGGCAGAGTAGACAGAAAAATCTAAATAATTTTTTTTTTCTTACAATATGCTCATTTTGTTCTTATAGATATTAAGCTATATTTGTATGGGTTATTAAGGACACCTTTAAGTAATTTATTGATAACGAGACGTCCATTTTTTTTCTTTTTTCTTTTTTCTTTATTGTGGCACTTTCAGACCTCCATACCGATGCAGGCAGCCCTAAGACATACAAAACGCCCGGGTTAAAAAAACAAAACAAAAAACTAAATAAAAAAAACTGAATTTCTGAAAACAAGCACTTTTCCATTTTATTTTCTGTTAGCACAAACATTTTCTTAGACAAAGTGCTCATAAAAAAGGAGTAATTAAGAGTAATTACGGAGTTACGTTTTTATTTTGTTTTACTCCATGAAAAGTGTTCCGTGCTGCAGATCGTGGTCGTCATGCCTTCCAGAAAAACATTTTTCTCTGTAGTCACTGCATCTTTAGCCAAATGCATCCATACTGTAAATCTATTTATTTGATCCTTACGTTAAATCGGGTGTCCTGACATCCAAAATAAGCATAACCCGGACATTATTACAGTCTGGATAAAGCGACAGAGATAAAACACATAAAGCCACATAGCAAAGCCTATCTTATTCCATATAAATTAAAGAAAACATCCCTGTTAAGGCAATGTTAGAGGTGACATGTTTTCTTTAGCAGCCCCTCAGCCACTTAGCCTAGCTAACAAAGCAGCTAATGCAAGCTAACTCCTCGGGTTTAGCTTAGCCTGAAAAAAATGGCAACACAAAATAACGTCACGGGATTAGAAATTTGATGTTTGATCCAATTTATGTGTGCGCAAATGCGTAAATCGCTGTTTGTCGTGATTTATAGCATAAACAGAACATGGGCTCTTGCTAGTGGTGCAGCAAAAGAGCTAGCATGATGCGGCTAGCAGCTGTTAGCATGATGCGGCTAGCAGCTGTTAGCGCGCATCCACTCGCGATGCATGAAAAAAAGGCAGCGTTACCTGTGAAACTCTGGCCTCCAGCGACACGGAAACCCGACAGGTCCACGGGGATGTCGCTCCTGTGATAGCTGGTGTCGCTAAATAGTTAAAGCTCAAGAAGTGAGGAGGTGGCTCGTCTTGTTTCGTTGTTCCATGACCTACTTTCTGCCACTGTGATCGTGTAAACAAATGCAGGAGGAGCTAATTGACAGGAAGGTCCAGACCCGCGTCCCCCAGCTGAGCTGGTGGAGACTGTCTGACAGCAGAGCATCTGCAGCCAAAGTAAACAGAAACATTTGCGAAAAACACGAGTTTCTTAAAATCTGCACCCATAAATGCACTGCAATAAGCATTTTTAGTGCTATAAAATGTACTTGCCTACCAATTTGGTCCTTTGTGACGAAGAAAAAAAAAACATAAAATACAGAGACGCTGTCTGTCAACAGGAAGTAAGCTAATACGTCTTAAAAGAGGGAAATAAATCCTAGAAACAAAGTCAGTGACATATATCAGTCTGGAAAGGTTACTAGAGCTCATTATCCACAAATGGAGAGAGCCCCACAGGAGAGATGCTTCAACAACTTATCCAGGAGGTCAGGAAAACTACATGTACATGCCATCAATTGGAGAGTTTCCAGGGATTAATATTTTTAAAAATCATATCAATATTCAAACATAGTGGTGGTTTGACCTGAACCACTTGCGGTAATCAACAAAACCAGGAACTCCGCTATGAACTAGAAAATTTTGAAGGAGAATGTCCCTGTCATTAGTTTACAACCTTAAGGAATGTTTTATATATATATATATATATATATATATATATATATATATATATATATATATATATATATATATATATATATATATAAGGCACCGATCATGCACAAAGGAAGCCAAGTGCTTTACAGGACATTAAACGAAAAATAGAAGAAAACAACACAGCATAAGCATTAAATTGTAACATAAAAGAAAAAAAAAATTAAAATACAACTACTGAAGGCACAAAAGAAAAAACTATTTCAAACAGTTCGTTAATCAGATTCAGTCAAAAGCCGAAGTAAATAAAAATGTTTTCAGTCCTGATTTGACTCAGTCACGCTTGCCTTATGCAGAAGGACCTATTTATACTCTTTAAACCCGTGTTTTCTCCATTTGAAGGAAGCCTCATAAACCCTGAAGGCTTTCAGAGATTCTAAATTTGTTAACAGCAAGGGCCTTTAAAAAAGAAAGAAAGAAAGAAAGAAAGAAAGAAAGAAAGAAAGAAAGAAACTAGTAACCTGTACACAAAATCAAAATGATTCACCCCCTTTTTTGGAAGATCTTTTGTGCATTAAAATTCTAAATTGATGCTGCTGAAAGCTGAAGCGTGAATTAGTTGAGTATACAGGATGATTCACATGCCAGCACCTGTCCTCTACAATTAGCCCTGGCGCCCCCCAGGGGTGTGTGATCTCCCCACTACTCTTCTCCCTCTACACCAATGACTGCACCTGAGGAAATCCATCTGTCAAAGCCTTGAGATTTACTGATGACACAATGGTCCAATATTCACGATTTCACTGCTCATATTGTCATAGTGTATATATTGTATACCAAATCCATTATTTTACTTTTTTTGCTTAGCTATATTTACTTTTACAATAAGCTAGTGTATTCAGACTTTATTGTATTTTATTACAACAGAGGATGTTAAATACCTCAACTTGCACAATGATCAGTTAGTGCATTGTGTTTGCCTATAAACCAACCAATGAACTAAATTATTTAATATAGCAGTAATAATAATAATAATAATAATAATAATAATAATAATAACACAAATGATAATACCTTATATTTAAAATCACCTTTCAGATCACTGAAGGACACTTTAAAGATCAAGCAGCATAATACCAAGAAAGCAAGATTAAACAATAAATGTTACAATGAACCAGCAATCACAGAGAGTAAGCACTGTTGAACAGAAGTGAATTCAAGATGAGGAAGAGGAGAGTGAGGGGGGAGTAGAGATGTGAAGATCAGAAAGGTAGGGGGGGGGGAGTGAGGTGGTGAATGGTCTTGAATGTGTAAAGAAAGATTTTGAATTGAACACTGAATTGAACAGGGACCACGTGGAGCTGCTGCAGAACTGGGGTGATGTGATGAAATGAAGGTTTGTAAATTAGGGTTAGGGTTAGGCAGGTATAATTAGTTATGGGTAAAATCAGCCTTATGATTGGTGCTTACAAGGCTGATTTTACCTGTCAGGTAACCTGTGTTTTCTTCAATGTACCTGTTACACGGAAGAAGTCTCTTGGAGAAGAGACGAAACCTTTCAAAAATGAAGAACCCGTCCAAAGGACCTACTCAACTCTTTTTTATCTATTATTATTATTATTATTATTATTATTATTATTATTATTATTATTATTATTATTATTATTAAAGTAGTAGTTTTAATAGCAGTCGTATTGTTATCATGCGGAACTTTTTTTCTCCCGCGGAACCAAACTTCAGTCGCAGTTCTTTCCGGGACTATTTACAACCGGACCAAGTGTGCGGAAATGTGTGCTTTGCTAACTGAGGTCAACTAGAAGTAAGTTTCTTTAGCCATTTCCAGGAATTTAAACAAATATATTCCATCATTGTTGCACTATCGAGCTACTGGTGCCAGCTTGTTACTGTTCACTGACTCTTGTTGTGCATTCTGACGCGTTTTTAGCTCCGCTGCCCTCACACAGCGTCCTCCCTCACCGGGTCGGTGCAGCGACCCTTTTCGGCCCCTCAGAGGAAAACGGTGACCCAGCTGTCTGTCAGTTCTCGGCCATGGCGAAGAAGAAGCGCCTCCGTCTCATCGCAGAGATGGCTCGGAAGATCCGAGCGTACCGGGAGCTGAAGTCCCGGCCGAGGGAGTCGCAGAAGTACTCCCTGGACTACGAGACCATGAGGCGGCCTCTCACCGGGAAGATGCTGCCCGCGCTGGCCTGGCAGGACGTCCGCCGGGAGAGCCGCCTCTTCTCCCTGCTGGCCGGCATGCGGATGTTCGGAGTGGGCCGCATGTTCACCCGCAAGTCCTGGCTGGAGGAGCACCCAGAGCCCAGCTACTGGCAGGTCACCAGGGTCAAGGTGGACTACACAGCCGAGGTGAGCACACTTAAAGCTGCTCTGCATTATAGCCCACAGCCGCACACATTCATTCACTGATATGCAGAACAGTAGGTAACATTGGGTTAAACGCCTTGCCCAGGGGCACGTCGGTATTTGTGACAGGAGGAAGCTGGAATTGAACCTTTCCGATTGCAAGACCCTAACCATTGAGCCACAGTTGACACAAATGAGGCTAAAATGCTGCTTTGGGTGACTGTGGCTTGATGGGTTGAGTAGTCGTATGGCAATCAGAAGGTTGTGGGTTCGATTCCAGCTTTCCCTTGCCACATGTCGATGTGCTCGTGGGCAAGGCACTTAACCCCAGCTCTACCCTAGTGGTTAGAGCTGTGCGCCTGCACTTGCGCTCTGAGAAGGATGCAAGTACCTGGTTCGATCCCCAGGGTCCCTGAGCAAGACCCTTAACCCCAGAACGCTTCCCGGGTGCCACACATGGCAGCCCACTGCTCCCCAAGGGTGATGGGTTAAAAGCAGAGAACAAATTTCGTTGTAATGTAATGTATGTTTCAATGACAATAAAGATGATATTACTATTACTATTTTCATTAACACATGCAAGGTAATAACCCCCACTAAAGATTGACCGATTCCGTTTTTTTAAGGCAGGTACAGATTATTCTAACATCAGTCTAACGATACCCGAGATATGCTGCCGATTTTTATTTATTTGATTTATTTTTTGGGCTGATTCTTGTGGCCAATATTGGTTTTTTTTTCTCCGTTTACATGATAAAAATTACACGATAACAACAAATGTTACACACGTCTCAAAACTTGATTTTTAAACCAGCGAATATAAATAATGGACTTCTGACCGCAGTTTGAAAGTTGCACAGAAAGGGGAAAAAAAAAAGAAACATGCAGCACGACTCTTATGGCAGCGCTTTGTGTTGTCACAGCGAGAAAAGAGCTTCTTTAGTTATTTCAGCGTGGAGGAGAAGAAAAACACTGACCACCACTGCAGTGTATGGACTTTATTTTATGGAAATTTAGATGCTGTAGGTGTA
Organism: Fundulus heteroclitus; assembly: GCF_011125445.2. Lineage (NCBI taxonomy): Eukaryota > Metazoa > Chordata > Actinopteri > Cyprinodontiformes > Fundulidae > Fundulus > Fundulus heteroclitus. The sequence goes on from NW_023396901.1 coordinate 2,080,543, forward strand.
GTGATTGATAATAACTTTTAGGTGGATGCATAATTCTCCATGGGAACAAACGCACACCGCAGTGGCAGCTCTTCAGCTGGCGATCAGACGCGGGTTTTTTAGATACAGACACACACACTGCTGTTTCTCACAGTGAGACAGAGACAGACTTCCACAGGCCAGATACAGCTAAAGTAGATGGTTAAAACATCAAAAGTTGAAATCGTACCCTTGTTCTTGGCGCCCAGTCTTACCACATTACCAGCCACTCTCTACCAGGGATGGAGTGGCAATATATGTGCTTTACGTGATCTCAAGGCATGGCAGCTGATTATGTTGACGGATCTGTGTATCGGCCGACAGATACAGGGAAAAAAACGCAAATATCGGACAAAGATTTGGCCGGCCGATTTATCAGTCGACCTCTAATCCCCACCTTTAAGCATCACAGGTTCTGTGATGCTGTGGGCCACGTTTCTTTTCCAAGGACTTCTCTAACTTTGTTAGAGTGCAGAGGAACACGAAGTCTTTTAGAAACCAAGAGATTTCAAATAAAGACTCTGGATGGTCTGGAGTCCCTCCCATTTTAATGCTACAACCATGGATACGGCTAAGTGCCGTCCAGAGCGCTCTCATCACAGTCGTATCGTCCAGTTCAGTCTTGTAATTGCTAAGAGCTGCTTAGGACTCAATATTTTCTCTAATAACATCTTTTGGGCGTTGCGCATTTACATTTTACATAGTAGTTGCATATTTGGCCTGCTGGACGGACTTTTACCTGCCCTTAATGCCCACTCCCGGTGTTTATAATTACCGACTGACAGAGTAAAGCTCAGGGAGAGCGGTGGGGGTTTAGAATAAGAAAGAATGCAGGTTAATGGTAATTGTAATATCATCAGGAATAGGATAACAACTACACGTATCTTGTGCAAAGTGCAGGTTGGTTATGTTGCAGAAAGCATTGGCAGCTGGGGGTGCCGGCCGTTGTGCCAGTGGGGATTGTGTCAGCACTATAATTTCTCATTACCATCCACTTTTTTTCCCCCCCTGCAAAAGAAGATCAAGCTGTTTTAAAAGCTTTGTCCACTTCTTTGCCAGGAGCTCCAATACATTTTTCCACGTCTGCATGTGTGGACCCAAAGGAAGACGTATGCATATGGAGAAAAGGCTTTGCTTCAGAACGGGCAGGATGCTTACCTTAGCCTTTACAGAGCACTTCTTATTGCCCAGCTGGTTCTGATGGCCACCTGAGAGTCTCCTACACTGGTGAAGTTTGTATTTCACCAATGCTCGGTTTATCGTAGAGCAAACTGAGGCATTATGGAGTAATACGTGAAACAGCAATAAAGCTCAACTTTGTTCTCCCCTAAAATCGATAACATTGGTCTCTGCTCAGGCCAACCTCTCGTAGATATAGGCTAATCCTTTGTATCGCGGCCACTAAGTGAGTGCTGGGTTTGCAGATTAATGTGGCAAACCTATTTACAAATCATTAGAATACATGTTTTTTTTGTTTTTTGGTTTTTTAAACACCCAACTGAGAACTGAATAGTCTGTTTTCTTTGCTTTGCTAGAACATGGATCATGGCAGAGCATGGGGAATCCTCACCTATAAAGGTAAAGTTTAGACTCTGTTGAACTTTATCTGGTTTATTAGGATCCCGTGCAGCATGATATCAGTATACCGAAAGTAGAATATTAAAAATCCTGACCTCTTCCCAAATCAAATGTACCTCTTAGGCAAACAGGAAAGTGAGGTGAAGGAGATGGAGAAGGTGATGTACCACGACTGGCGCCTGATTCCCAGAGACATGGAGCAGCAGTTCAGGGACTTCCAGCCCCTCCCGGAGCCCCCGGTGCGCTACGTCCCCTACCCACCCCTGCTGCGCGCCATGCTGCTGGCACAGCGGGGGAGAGCCGGGGGCCGCGCAGCCACAGAGGAGCCGGCCTTGCCTCTGAAGAGGGACGTGGTGTTCAACAAAGACTATTTCCGCAGACAGGAACAAGAGAGTCAGAGGAAAGAAGGGACGGCGGTGTGAAGCAGAATGCGTTCGTTAGGGATTCATTTGCTGCGTCCTGGACTCAAATGAGGTTTTCTTTTTATCTGATATACAACTGTGTGTCTGTGTGATGTGCTAAATATTAAAAGTGGGATCCAATTGGCTCATTTAGTGATTTTTTTTTTTTTTTTTGTGTGTGTGTGTGTCTTCATTTGCACAAAGAAAACATGTACGGCTGTGTTGAGTTTGGGTAAAATCCTTTTTTTAATACAGTTGGTGTAGAACCTAATTTAAACCTAATCCCTGACACTTCATTTCTGCTTTGCCGCACAGATTGAGTTCATTTAAACTTGGTTTTATATAAACTGAATCAAGGGTGTCCAAAGTGTGGCCTGAGGTGTGTTTACGGCCCATGAGAAGATTAATTTATGTCACTATCTTTCCAGAATAGTAGACGTTTCGCCCACCAGCAAAGTCAGTTTGTGCAGAGGAACAATTTGCTTTAGGGCCAGAGTTTTTCCGACCAATTAAAGTTTTGAAATGAAAAAAAAAAAAATTTCAGGACTACACAAAGTAATTTTCTTTTATCGACCACAAACATCTACTTTAATCAGAAACATATTTCCATGTTCTGTTCTGATAGCTGAGAATAACGACAAAAAAATATCTACATTTAAAAAAAAAAAAAAAGCTAAGATATCTACCCAAAAGGTTTAGGACATTAAATACATTCCTTTTAATAAGGAATGTAAAGTACAACGTTGAGTGCTTGTTCATATTTAATCATATAGGATGTTTTAAAGGATGAGAAGAATAGAATAACTAGAATATTTTTAAGTAATAGTCTATATAGTCGAGCTAACTTAGAAATTTCGTTGACAAATTGAAATGTGACGCAGTAAATGTGCAAGATACATTCAAAGTTGGGTCTGGAAAAAGATCAAAAAGCATTTTTGACATCTACTTTTGATGCGTGGTGATTTTATTTATTTATTTTAATTCAGTGTATTTCTGAATTATTCAAAGTTTGTCCTGTGTACCATGAGTATGGCAGTTCCTTGTAATACATAATCAAACTACACTCCAATCTTTAGAGCTTTTCAGTTCTAAAGCTCCAATGATAATATGCTCTATTAACCCAAAGATGCTTTTGAATTTTAAACCTTTCCCAGGAGTCAGGGTTTTGTGGGCACAGTTGCTTTTCGTGTTGTGAGAGTTTTATGTTCAGAATACAAACTAAAAAAAATAAATAAAACACTGGTGGAAAAGATGACCATGATGGAGTTATGATTTGCTCATTCTCATGCTTTCAGCCAACTGTGGCGCCCAGAGGAAACTTTGAGTCAAAAGTAATTTTTAAAGGCTTTAGTCAATATACACAGTATTTATGCTCAAGGCAGAGATAAAAACAAACACCATGCCTCTTGATTGTCATTGATTTTAAAAGATATTTTGGGACACGTTCTATCAGCTTCATTTGATAAACTTCTGTTCATGTGTTTCCTCTGAGTTTATTACTGTTAAACTCTTTATTACTCTACAGTTGATGGGATTACAAAAACCTGGGTTGAAATCCAGATTAGGGATGAGCATTCAACGTACTGTTTATCGCCATCGTGAGAGATTTGTTATCAAGTAAAACCGCACAGAATTGTGATTTTTACTATTGGTATATTCTCCCCTGTTAGTTCAAAGAGCGCATCGATAAATATTTATACATTTTAAAATATGATTACAAGCTATTAAAGTTACTGGTTGCTGGGTAGCAATGAAAGTGCAAGTAAATGTATATCATATGGTATTTATGGCAAAAATGATAAAAGAGATAAAAAGTAACTAAATTAAATTAATTAGTGTTCTCTGGTAAATGATGGAGGTATGACTGTGTGCATCGCCGTACAAAAAAAACACAAATACAAAGCTGTTTAAAAAGTTACCTTTTATTAATTACACTAATACTACTTTCAGACATACTATTTATTGACGTTCTCTTGGAACCAACAGTGGAACAAGAGTAAAAAAGTAACAATTCCTAATATACTTTTAGGTTTGGGAGTTTGCAGACATTGTCAATTAGTTTATCCACATCATGATACATCACAATTGTTATCACAAACAGACTTTTCCCAAAAACAATAAACAATATGACCATGGACCATCTCTATCTAGATTTAATCATTTGTATAGAATTAAGATTTAGATAGCCTTTATCTGCTGTCTGATACATATATTTAAAATATCAAATAACAATAAATTGTAATAAGCTGTGGCTATATATATATATATATATATATATATATATATATATATATATATATATATATATATATATATAATTATTTTAATTCCAGACCACAGTCTATCTTGATTTTTCTTTGCTCACTCCATTGATTTTATTTGTTTATTTTGTTATTGTAGGGTAAGATCTGAGATCTGACAATGTTTAATTAAAGCCTATAAATATGAATTATTGTTCTTCTCGTATTATAACTTTTATAAAGTTAACTTGCTTAAGGAGCTCAAATCAAGACGTTTAATATTCTTGAGACATTATTACGACAGTTGCCCGTTTTCATTGTGAAGAGCAGCAGATGGCTGGATGTTTGTGAATCATCTAATTAATAACTCCAAACCTTTTCATTGTGGTTTAGCCAGCCAGGGGCTCTCGGACAGCATCTGTCACAGGGTTCCCCCAAAGCTAGAAACAGACCTAGAAATGTGTACTTGCTGGCATGGCCTGCTTTGGATAGGCTGGTCTGCCTATTAAATTATATAACGCTTTGCCATACCGCCCTGGCGCTCCTTTGAGGCATTCCTTAGCAACGTGACGTAGCGGGCTCTCCCTCTTCCATCCTCCCAGCCTAGGTCTCAGTCAGTCAGTTCACTCCGCCGTGCATCGACGATGATCTGCCTGCTTCTCTCCATCTTCGCCCACGTCTTCCAGTCAGGTTGGTGGTGTGTGTGTTCGCCGCGAGCTGAGCTGCAGCTGAGTTTCACTGCTGTAGTTTCCAGGAGGAGATGCCGGGGAGCCGAGACGGTTAGCCGAGAGGTAGCAGTTATCCCGGGTACAGCGGCGCGTGACCAAGCTCTCTAAACTTGAGCTGGGGCATTGCGGTGGCCTGGACCGTGAAACATGACCGAAACAAACCCAGACTGCTGAACTACTGCCAGCCAACGCGCGCTCTCGGCTCCCGCTGCGCGCCGCGTGCTCCCCGTTGTCAGAAAAGTTGATTCATCATCCTATTATAGGCTCAGGGGCTCGCGCGCTGCTTTACTGGGACGACCTGTGCTCGCGCGCAGTCTACTGAGACAGGGCTGCCGCGATGACGCCGACAAAAAGGTCCCGGCGAGATGTGCGGGAGCTGGGAGGTCAGGCGCCCAAACAGGCTCGGAGTGATGAAGGCGGTGAGAGGCTTGCTGTGGCGCGGAGGTTTAGATCTGGGCGCGTGGGGCTGACGCTTTACGTGACGTGAAGGTGCAGCCTTTAGGGCTCCCGGTGCAGGGGGCTTCCTTATACACACAACGACCTCGCGGAACAGCTTGCAGAGGAGCCTCCACGCGCGGAGATGCTGGGATTGCGCGCGGATTTCATCAATGCGTGGAGTTTTAAATTGTGGATGTCAGCATTTTTCTGAGTGTCCGCTAGGTGGCGATGCTGATTGAAAAATGAAAATTACGCATGCTTTTTTTTACTAAGTTAAAAGGATGTTTTTTTTTTTTGTTTTTTTTGTCTGCTCCGTTTACTGTATTATGAATGTGCACGCAACCACTTTGCCTTCAGGAATCCTAGAATTAGTTGACACAGTCCTCTCCTATATCATTTCTTCATAGACATCTTCAGTAAAAAAAAAAAAAAAAGAAAAAAAAAAAGCTTTTATTCAAAGGGCACAGCTTGAAATCAGAGTCGCCTTCAGCTCTGCAAAAAGGAAACTAGAATTAAGTGAAATTTTCTTGAAATCAGTGTATTTTTCCTTGATTAGAGCAGGTAAATAAGTCTATTTGCCAATGGAATACGATTTTTGCACTTAAAATAGGAACCATTCATCTCCATCATCTTATTTCAAGTGCAGGATATCTAATTATCTTATTTTAGGGGTAAAAAACACTCCATTCCATTGGCAAATAGTCTTATTTAGCTCCTCAAATCAAAGAAAAATATACTAATTTCAAGAAATTTTTACTTACTTTTAGTTCCCTTTTTGCAGTGAGTGAGCTGCAGAGAATCACGGTTCAGGCTTCAAACTTCAGATTGTCTTCCATAAGTAAGCGAGTGCAGAAATGGCATAAATGATAGAAACATTCTGTATTAGAAAATGTACCTCTAACAATAATTGCTCGCTTTTCGACACATAACTGAACAAATAAATATAAATACTACTAATAAATAATAATACTCCAAAGAGTAGCGGGTATGTATCAAACAAGGATGTGAATGAATGTAAAGATGGGCATCACTACTACAGGATAGGCCAAAATAAAAAACAGGCAGCAATCCTTTTTCTTTGATAATCTAACCGCATCTCATTTCCCTATTAAGCAACAACAGAGGCTTGTTCTATTTAAATGTGGTGAAATTATTCCTTTAGGATTTATGCAAAAAAAACATCCAACTGCGTCCAGTTCGGGGATGCTAGTTCGAGTACGACCCTTTTTAGTCTTATGTCTAGTTTGCCAGTGACGCTTTAAGTGTGAAGCTGAATTCCTTCATCCCATTGCAGGCTGGACGGGGGTGAACGAGCGCACCTTCATCGCCGTGAAGCCCGACGGCGTGCAGCGGAGGCTGCTGGGAGAAATAGTGCGTCGTTTCGAGAAGAGAGGCTTCAAACTTGTGGCCGTTAAACTTGTTAAGGTACTCACATGCGTGGCGTGGGGTCAGCCCAGTTGGGTCAGAGACACAGTCGGCCGCATTAACTCGCTTGTGTTGTTCGCATGTGCCCACCAGGCGTCCGAGGAGCTTCTCAGGGAGCACTACTGGCAGCTGAGGAACAAGCCCTTCTACAGCACGCTGATAAGATACATGAGCTCTGGACCAGTTGTTGCAATGGTAATCCCCCCCACCCACCCAACGCCATTAAGAGAGTTTCAGCCCTGATTAATATTTTGATGTAAAAGTCAAAGTTTCTCTGCAGCCCTTTGATGCGTTTTTTTGTTTTGTTCCCTTGGGGGGTTGTTTTCTGCAGGTGTGGCAGGGTTTGGACGTTGTGAAGACCGCTCGCAAGATGCTGGGCGAGACCAACCCTGCCGACTCGCTGCCAGGCACCATCCGCGGGGATTTCTGTGTGGAAGTGGGCAAGTGAGTCGGCCCGTTAGCTTACAAGCTGTGGATCTGATCCCGATCTTGGACACGTGCAACCAGTATTTTAGCAGCGCTAACGTTCAGCTCGGTATCAAATGTCACGTATGCACTCAAAACGCTAAATATTGTAAGTTTTTTTTCATTTATTACGGCAAACATAACCTATACATACAAGCTTAGATACTGTTACGTCCACCAGGCTCGTTTGGTGGGATAACATTACAAGGAGACCACACAAGGATTTTCTGCTTAAATTAAAACTGAATTTTATTAAATTATACTAAAGAAATAAAATCCCAAAGAGAGAATACCTAAAATAAGAAACCATGACTAACCAGAAATAAGCAAATGCAAAACAAACCTAACAAAACCCAACCATAAGACAAGCTCCAAACCAAACCAAATGGGGCTCTGAGGAGGGAGAGCAGGAAGAGAGCCTCTCCTCTGCTGCAAGCATAGCAGCTTTAAAGCAGCAGAGCACTAATCAGGGAAATGCATCCCACCTGCAGAAGGCCTGTCTCTCAAACAGACAAGGAAAATACGGCCAGGACTGACTGCAGCCGTAACACCTCCCCCCTTAAAACAGAGGATCCTACCTAGGACCTCTGTAACCATTTTCCTTGTTATGTTTGGTCCATCACTATCTGAAATCAAAGAAGGAGCAGCAAAAGGAGTCACTAGAAGGAGCTGAACTATTGAAACAAAACTAGATGTGTTGTTGAAAAACCAATTAACCTGATGTAAAAAAAATAAAATAAAAACACCCATTAAGACAAAACACAAATGACTTAGACAATGGCAACATGTGACCCAAAAAGGGAGCACAACAGTCAAATGGATTATTACACAAAGTTACCACACAATACCACAAGTGGCAACTAATAATCCAAACATACTAAGAACTGTTGACCCCACAACACAAATGGTCTCACACACACCAAGTGGTTTAAAACCCACAAGTTACCACGTCAACAAGTCACACAAGTGACCAACAAAATGTGGAGAGTCACACCAACAAAAAGGATCACCATCAGCATGGTCCACCGCCACACTCAAAAGTTACTGCTTCAGACAGCCAGCAACACAAGATGTGATCCAACCACAAGTAGCTAACCGCTCCACAACACCAAAGGTCACAATACAAACACAAGAGAGACACTTAAGACAGACATCTCAGAAAACAGGTTTATACACAACATATCTCACAGCTTCAAAATCAATTTACAGTGTTCAGCTACTATACGGATCTGCTCCTTTTGTTTGTTTTTCAGTAGCTTTACAGTTGGGGAAGACAAAAAAAAAACCACAGTATCCATTTGTTGAATAAAATAATCCAATTTACAAAACTAGTCAGAAAATACCAAACACTGTAACCAAACACTGTCAGGAAGTGCATGAGTGGTACAAACAGATGGCAAGTCTCCATTTTCCTACACTTAACTAAGAGACCAGAACCCTGCCTAACCTTAGCCTAGTCTTCAGGCCTTCCTCCAAGAGCCAAGGCACTTGAAGCACCAAGATACCGCTGGCAGCAAATCCTTCCAGGTCGAAAACCTCTCAGGCAGCAAACCACGGCGGTGCCCTCAGCCCAGAGTCCAGCCCAAAAATAACAAACTAAAATAATAAACAGGGTCGTCTAAAATGGAGTTGCCAAAACCACCAACACCAGACAGCACTTACCTAATAAAACAAAGACTTCTCTCTCCCTCCTCAAACAAAAGTGCCAATATCCTCATGGACCTCCAACCACAAAAATAGAACAGGAAAAGACAAAGTCAGGGGCATGTAACTGCAACCTGAACACGAAAATGAGCCCAATTAAGCACAATTGGTCCACCTAAATTTGGACGAGCCCCCACAAATGTTACGTCCACCAGGCTCGTTTGGTGGGATAACATTACAAGGAGACCACACAAGGATTTTCTGCTTAAATTAAAACTGAATTTTATTAAATTATACTAAAGAAATAAAATCCCAAAGAGAGAATACCTAAAATAAGAAACCATGACTAACCAGAAATAAGCAAATGCAAAACAAACCTAACAAAACCCAACCATAAGACAAGCTCCAAACCAAACCAAATGGGGCTCTGAGGAGGGAGAGCAGGAAGAGAGCCTCTCCTCTGCTGCAAGCATAGCAGCTTTAAAGCAGCAGAGCACTAATCAGGGAAATGCATCCCACCTGCAGAAAGCCTGTCTCTCAAACAGACAAGGAAAATACGGCCAGGACTGACTGCAGCCGTAACACCTCCCCCCTTAAAACAGAGGATCCTACCTAGGACCTCTGTAACCATTTTCCTTGTTATGTTTGGTCCATCACTATCTGAAATCAAAGAAGGAGCAGCAAAAGGAGTCACTAGAAGGAGCTGAACTATTGAAACAAAACTAGATGTGTTGTTGAAAAACCAATTAACCTGATGTAAAAAAAATAAAATAAAAACACCCATTAAGACAAAACACAAATGACTTAGACAATGGCAACATGTGACCCAAAAAGGGAGCACAACAGTCAAATGGATTATTACACAAAGTTACCACACAATACCACAAGTGGCAACTAATAATCCAAACATACTAAGAACTGTTGACCCCACAACACAAATGGTCTCACACACACCAAGTGGTTTAAAACCCACAAGTTACCACGTCAACAAGTCACACAAGTGACCAACAAAATGTGGAGAGTCACACCAACAAAAAGGATCACCATCAGCATGGTCCACCGCCACACTCAAAAGTTACTGCTTCAGACAGCCAGCAACACAAGATGTGATCCAACCACAAGTAGCTAACCGCTCCACAACACCAAAGGTCACAATACAAACACAAGAGAGACACTTAAGACAGACATCTCAGAAAACAGGTTTATACACAACATATCTCACAGCTTCAAAATCAATTTACAGTGTTCAGCTACTATACGGATCTGCTCCTTTTGTTTGTTTTTCAGTAGCTTTACAGTTGGGGAAGACAAAAAAAAAAACCACAGTATCCATTTGTTGAATAAAATAATCCAATTTACAAAACTAGTCAGAAAATACCAAACACTGTAACCAAACACTGTCAGGAAGTGCATGAGTGGTACAAACAGATGGCAAGTCTCCATTTTCCTACACTTAACTAAGAGACCAGAACCCTGCCTAACCTTAGCCTAGTCTTCAGGCCTTCCTCCAAGAGCCAAGGCACTTGAAGCACCAAGATACCGCTGGCAGCAAATCCTTCCAGGTCGAAAACCTCTCAGGCAGCAAACCACGGCGGTGCCCTCAGCCCAGAGTCCAGCCCAAAAATAACAAACTAAAATAATAAACAGGGTCGTCTAAAATGGAGTTGCCAAAACCACCAACACCAGACAGCACTTACCTAATAAAACAAAGACTTCTCTCTCCCTCCTCAAACAAAAGTGCCAATATCCTCATGGACCTCCAACCACAAAAATAGAACAGGAAAAGACAAAGTCAGGGGCATGTAACTGCAACCTGAACACGAAAATGAGCCCAATTAAGCACAATTGGTCCACCTAAATTTGGACGAGCCCCCACAAATGTTACGTCCACCAGGCTCGTTTGGTGGGATAACATTACAAGGAGACCACACAAGGATTTTCTGCTTAAATTAAAACTGAATTTTATTAAATTATACTAAAGAAATAAAATCCCAAAGAGAGAATACCTAAAATAAGAAACCATGACTAACCAGAAATAAGCAAATGCAAAACAAACCTAACAAAACCCAACCATAAGACAAGCTCCAAACCAAACCAAATGGGGCTCTGAGGAGGGAGAGCAGGAAGAGAGCCTCTCCTCTGCTGCAAGCATAGCAGCTTTAAAGCAGCAGAGCACTAATCAGGGAAATGCATCCCACCTGCAGAAGGCCTGTCTCTCAAACAGACAAGGAAAATACGGCCAGGACTGACTGCAGCCGTAACACCTCCCCCCTTAAAACAGAGGATCCTACCTAGGACCTCTGTAACCATTTTCCTTGTTATGTTTGGTCCATCACTATCTGAAATCAAAGAAGGAGCAGCAAAAGGAGTCACTAGAAGGAGCTGAACTATTGAAACAAAACTAGATGTGTTGTTGAAAAACCAATTAACCTGATGTAAAAAAAATAAAATAAAAACACCCATTAAGACAAAACACAAATGACTTAGACAATGGCAACATGTGACCCAAAAAGGGAGCACAACAGTCAAATGGATTATTACACAAAGTTACCACACAATACCACAAGTGGCAACTAATAATCCAAACATACTAAGAACTGTTGACCCCACAACACAAATGGTCTCACACACACCAAGTGGTTTAAAACCCACAAGTTACCACGTCAACAAGTCACACAAGTGACCAACAAAATGTGGAGAGTCACACCAACAAAAAGGATCACCATCAGCATGGTCCACCGCCACACTCAAAAGTTACTGCTTCAGACAGCCAGCAACACAAGATGTGATCCAACCACAAGTAGCTAACCGCTCCACAACACCAAAGGTCACAATACAAACACAAGAGAGACACTTAAGACAGACATCTCAGAAAACAGGTTTATACACAACATATCTCACAGCTTCAAAATCAATTTACAGTGTTCAGCTACTATACGGATCTGCTCCTTTTGTTTGTTTTTCAGTAGCTTTACAGTTGGGGAAGACAAAAAAAAAACCACAGTATCCATTTGTTGAATAAAATAATCCAATTTACAAAACTAGTCAGAAAATACCAAACACTGTAACCAAACACTGTCAGGAAGTGCATGAGTGGTACAAACAGATGGCAAGTCTCCATTTTCCTACACTTAACTAAGAGACCAGAACCCTGCCTAACCTTAGCCTAGTCTTCAGGCCTTCCTCCAAGAGCCAAGGCACTTGAAGCACCAAGATACCGCTGGCAGCAAATCCTTCCAGGTCGAAAACCTCTCAGGCAGCAAACCACGGCGGTGCCCTCAGCCCAGAGTCCAGCCCAAAAATAACAAACTAAAATAATAAACAGGGTCGTCTAAAATGGAGTTGCCAAAACCACCAACACCAGACAGCACTTACCTAATAAAACAAAGACTTCTCTCTCCCTCCTCAAACAAAAGTGCCAATATCCTCATGGACCTCCAACCACAAAAATAGAACAGGAAAAGACAAAGTCAGGGGCATGTAACTGCAACCTGAACACGAAAATGAGCCCAATTAAGCACAATTGGTCCACCTAAATTTGGACGAGCCCCCACAAATGTTACGTCCACCAGGCTCGTTTGGTGGGATAACATTACAAGGAGACCACACAAGGATTTTCTGCTTAAATTAAAACTGAATTTTATTAAATTATACTAAAGAAATAAAATCCCAAAGAGAGAATACCTAAAATAAGAAACCATGACTAACCAGAAATAAGCAAATGCAAAACAAACCTAACAAAACCCAACCATAAGACAAGCTCCAAACCAAACCAAATGGGGCTCTGAGGAGGGAGAGCAGGAAGAGAGCCTCTCCTCTGCTGCAAGCATAGCAGCTTTAAAGCAGCAGAGCACTAATCAGGGAAATGCATCCCACCTGCAGAAGGCCTGTCTCTCAAACCGACAAGGAAAATACGGCCAGGACTGACTGCAGCCGTAACAGATACACACGTGTAGCTTCACGGATGTTTGGTGACGTAAAAGGCAGCTGTGCCTCGCCCACATGCTCCTTGCAGCCGGCATCAGCCTTCTGACCTTATTCTAGCTGCATATCTGACCCCTAAGCATCGATCAATAACACACGGTTGAGGTTTTGACGTTAGACTGCTTTATCCAATCCTACACCAGTTTTTTTGTATATTTGGGAGTATTGTACCCAAATCGTCACCCTCAGAAGAAAGAAAACCGCTTAAGGTTGTTCAGGAATAGCCTGGGAACCGCAAGATGGTGGAAACTTGGACATGAATTGTGTCTTCCAACAGGACAATCAGTTCATATATGCAGGGGTGTCAAACATACGGCCCGCGGGCCGGATCCGGCCCTGTGGCTAAATGCATTATCACTATTAAAAAAAAAAAAACAGTGTCCTGTCTGGCAATGTGGCAATAAGAATTGTTGTCTTAATGCCAAAAAGAGCTCATCAGATTTGATTTTCACAAGTGGAGCAGTACTGCTTTAGCCATAGTGCTCCGCTTGATTTATGAATGTGAATAGTTTTATTATGATTCATGTGGGGAATATCTCAAATGATATGGACACTACAATGGAAAAGTAGGAGAGGAAAGGAAGAACAAGAAGAAAAAAAAAACAAAAGGTGAAAGAAAGAGGAGATAAAAGGAAGAGAATGATAAAACAATTATTGAAAAAAAAACATGTACTTCGTTTAATTGAAAATATGCAGTTCCTATATTGTCCACGAGGGGCGCTGTTAATTAGCAGATTAAGCTTCAGGTGTGGAAAAATTTAAATCATTTCTTAATTTTTATCTGTTTGATGTATTTTGTCATGCAGGACAGTGTTTTTAAGTTCCAAAAAATGTGAATAAATGTTTTTCAACATTGTATAATCACTGTGATCAGTTCTTATGCATAATGCACAAGTAAATGTTTAACTGAGTGAAAGTATTGTTGAAATTGCACATACTTTTCTTAAAAACGCTGAGGTTATTCATAACATATTTTGTAAAAGTGAAATTAATTTAATACAAAAAGTTCTATTTAATCTTGCAATGAGTTTACTCATGTGGCCCTCTTGAGATCAGATTAAGCTGAATGCGGCCCTCAACCAAAATGAGTTTGACACCCCTGATATACATATAAAGAAAATCTGGACTTCCAAGCCTACGATAAGTGTATGTAAAGTTGTGACTTTAACTGTAGCCAGGGAAAAAAATGTGGTTGTGAGGAGAAGACGATCAGCTGTGGCAGCAGGAGCTTTGTCTCGCTTCATGTGTTCTGATGCGTGACGTAAGCTTGGGTCGCAGCGTCTGCACGCTTTAAACGGGATGTCTGGTTGATCAGTGGGGCGTGTTGACTCGCGGTGATGGATAAAATCTCCCAACATGAAGCCATTTTTACATAAATAATTACAGAAACAGCCAAGATGGTAAAAGCCAATTAACAAGAAACGCATCTCTGCAGAGACATACATCTATACCTGGTCGTTCTGGGTTGGGACAGAAATGTTTTTTTTTTTTTATTATTCTTAATATTTTTCAGTCTCAAAGGCTGGAATTATTTGCTATTATATCAGTTCCAGATAAGCAACAATGCTCGGCAAATGCAAACTCACAATAAAATTGATTTGACATGCTTTCATTTGCCTGATTCGAGCATTTTCCTTATCAGTCTTTTGGTTGTTGAGTTAATTAATATTTATAATGAATAAAAACTGATCCACTGTTTGGTCTCAATGAAAATTTTCAATCCAGGCTGAACTTGCATGACGTCTAAGATGCCAAACAGGACCAAAAATGCTTTTTCAAGCAAAACAAAGTCGCTAAAATTCAAATAGACAATCTGCATTCAGCCTAAGATGCTCCATTCCTTATTTGAGAAGCCCAGAGTTTGAACAGAGCCAACGTAACGCAATCCAGGTGCAACTAAAGATGAGAAATAAACCGATGCCCGACTCCAAAAAAAAACTGTTTTACTATTTGTTAGAATCCACAGATAACGAGACCAGACTTCTGTGTAAGGTTATTACATCCCCAGATGTGATTTTAAAAAAAAGGCAGCGAAAATTCATCTAGAAGTTTGAGTCTAAATATGTGTGAAGTTTTAGAGAGGAAAATGTGTAGGGACCCTGGTTAAATGTAAGATATTAAACCTAAAAACAAAGTGCTGTAGTAACCATTAATACTATTTGGTTACACTTTATTTTAAGGGGTCTACGTAAGACTGACATTACACTGTCATAAAAATGACATAACACCTGTTATGAACATAAATGACTCTATGAATGTTTAGGACTGTTGTCATTAATTGTCATTTGGTAAATTATGACACTATTAAAGCAAAGTTGACATTGTTTAAAATGTCTTTGTTATGAAAACTTGATATTAACAGAGACAAGGTTAAATTTAGGGCCTGAGTTGGGATTAGGTTAAGTTAAGGGCTTGTCATAACAAAGACATTTTAAACAATGTCAACTTTGCTTTAATAGTGTCATAATTTACCGAATGACAATTAATGACAACAGTCCTAAACATTTATAATGAGTCATTTATGTTCATAACAGGTGTTATGTCATGTTTATGACAGTGTAATGTCAGTCTTATGTAGACCCCTTCAAATAAAGTGTTACCTACTATTTAATATTTAATGAACCCTTAACCCTTAAAGGCTTTTTTTCAGTTCCTCCATTGTGAGGGAATATAGTTTTTTTTTTTTTTTTTGTTAAAGTCATTGACTGATTTAAAAAAAAAAGGAGAACTATTTGAATATTTACACTTTGATGATTTCTGAACGCTCTTTTTAATGTGGTGTGGGGAAAGTGACCAAAGCTCTGTTTTCAGGAACGTGATCCACGGCAGCGACTCGGTGGAGAACGCCCAGAAAGAAATCGCTCTCTGGTTCCGTCAGAGTGAGCTCCACCGCTGGGAGAGCAGCACCAAGACCTGGATCTACTGACGCTTTACGCACCTTCTGCAGCTTTCATTTAAAGCGTCAAACCTCAGTTAACTTCTAGCCTGTTTAGCTTCAGTAGTTTGTGGCTAAGTAGCAAAGAAAGGCCGTCTCTGCCTTGCCGCTTTCTCTCGTTGGTTTACATTTTTTGCTCAAAGTAAAGTTAGATAATCTTAACAAAAGCAAAGGTGCACTAAATAAATGGGTTTTGTTAGGACCAGTTATGAATGTTTTTAGCTTTTAAACTATAAGTTTGACTTGCTGCAATAAGAAACTCTGGAATTATGAAGGTAATTGTGACTCAATGATGAGATTTTTGATTTTTAAAAAAATCACAAACAGTTTCTGTCTCCAGTTATAGTAGTAAATACACTAAATCCTCCCAAAGTGAGGTTGGCTGACACTTGAAAACACGGCCTTGTTCCATTTCCTGTTTTCCAGTAACTTCAAACGTCCTCTATGGGTGTAAAAATGATCATGTGGAAGTACTTGAATGTAAAGTTTCCAGCTTTTCAACAGCATCAGACTCTTTACTATTGCTTTTGTATTTTTTATACCAGGCTCAGCTTACAGCTTGAGATGAAACTGCATTAAATGTAGCAAACATATGTATTAAACTTGTACAAAAAAAAAAAGTCGAAAGACGAAAACATTTGTGATCTGTGCTTTGTTGCTTTGTTGCATGTTCCTTAAACATAAAGCAAAAAAAAAAAAAACTGCACACACTCCGGCGTTCGGCACACGAATATGTTTTAATATTTAATGCACAGATAGAGATCAACGCACGAGTTTCCATACTGAACGAAGAGGATGGGCTTCAGTGCGTCTGGACATTTACAGTTATCCCTGTACATAAAGTAACAACATGCCACTGTTTTCCTGCTTCGTACCAAAGCACCTGATCAACAGCCAATCAGAGAGAGAGAGAGATTGTTTAGGACCCGAAGGATGGAGACATTAAGCTTGGGCCGGTCTGAGAGGATGTGGACACGGTCTGGCCTTTCCTTTGCTTTACACTGCTGCGGCTGCGCCTCCCTTTTACAGGGTTTTCCTCGTTGAGCATGAATGCAACACGCTTCCTTGAATAAATATTTCCAACCCTTAAACTTTTCCAGATTTTGTCACGTTACAACCACAAACTTCAATGGATTTGATGCCAAATGTGTGGCGTACGTCTGTCTTCATCCTCCCCCGTACTCTGATGCTCCTTAATAAAATCTCATGCAGCCAAATGCCACTTAATCAGTAAACAATGGCCACAGTGAGACATGGTGGTGGCAGCGTCATGCTGTGGGGATGCTTTTCTTCAGCAGCGGACGAGGAACCTGATCAGACACATGAGGAATGAAAGGCTATATGGTTGTCAAAAATGTTTCCTAATTAAAAAAATCTCAAAGATTTGCATTAGTATTTAACCCCCTTTTACCCGAAACCATTTTAATTATTACCTTATCACATGAAATCCCAGTAAATTACATTTATGGTTGTAATATGACAAGATGTAGACAAGTTGAAGGAGTATGAATAGACTTTCAAGGCTCTGCATGTACTTAAATGGAACCTAGATAGTTTATAAATCATTTCAATGGTGGGAAAAAAAATACAATTTCCCAACTTGTTCAACATCATTCGGACCAACAGGTTCCTTTAACTCTTATCTTCTCTGTTTTTTTTTTTTTGTTGGGAAAATACAACCTGATCTACCATCACGTTGCTCTATCTGCTGATCTCGTTTTTTTTTTTTTTTTTGTTTTTAGACGCAAGTTTCCATGGATGACGAACTTAACGGCAAAAAGATCAGGAGCAACTGTGGGCCTGATGCAGCCGAGGTTCAGTATAGGAGGAGATAACGTGTGCTTAGAGGGTGAGTATCTGATGGTTACAGAGGAGGGAGGTAGTTGCAAGGCTTATGATGATGGTTACAATGCCCTGTGTGGGACAGACACAGGATGGCAAGCAGATAACTAGGTCAAAGGAGGTACTTACAAGGCATTAAAGTTAAAAGGTGATGGGACGGGGGGGATTTAATGCGCAGCTTGGAGGGTTTATTATCTCAGAGCCAGAAGGGAACTTTTACATGACCAGGGGATAATTACAAAGTTTAAGTTGCTGGAAGCTTCCGGGGGTGGGGAGAGGGGGGGTCTTCAAAGAGACGTTGGGGTATATGGTTAAAGTAGATTTAGGCGTCACTCAGGCACGTAGGACACCTGCCAGACGATGATGTGGCTTCGCTCAGCTTTGCTCAAAGCGGGTTTCATCTGCGAAGCGCCACCGCTGCTGTCTCCTTCCTCCGTCTCGTCGTCCTCTCCGTCCCCTGCAGGGGAGGGGGGGGGGGAAATAAATAAAAAACGGACAAAGTCAGGGTCAATAATGCCACGCTTCATCATAGTGAGACATCTCTGTCCATCAGAACCTGGTCATTCATTCAGTAAACACACACAACACCTTTGTTTGGATTAACAAACATTTGATAGAAACGTGACGGTGTAGCTGTGAAGAATTCGTTTTATTTTGGATTTTTGAAAAAAATATATATTTGTACAGTCATGTAAGATGATGATGCATTTTAACCATTTTGTCTCTAAAGATTATTACAACTAAAAATGTAGATAAAAGATGTTAGCTGGGGGAGGGAAGGTTTGTCAAGCGTCGCCGCTCACCGATGCGGAAGTCGATGTAGCCCTCTCCTCCGCTCAACACCAACACGTTCTGAACGCTCTGCGCCTCCGTCTCTGTGGGCGCGGTGGAGCCCTGACCTTCAGACGGACTGTCCAGAACGCTGCCGTTTAAAGTGGCCAAAACATTACCTGTAAAAAAACATATATATATATAGAAAATAGCCATTTGGAAAAGATAAATCACCGCTGTATTTTAAAAAAAATGTTAGAGCTGAATTCTCCTGCAATTAATGGCTTATAAACGTCTTGATCTCCAGGTTTAAAGTATTTATAAGAATTAGCTGTTCTTTCAAGCTTTAAATTTCCTGTGCAAATGACATTTAGACAGGCATATTAAGCATCTTTTAAACCCAAAGAAATCCCAAATTGAGCTTTAAAATATTATGACTTGTAATATGTTCTCCCCCAGCTCCATGTGGAGCACCACAAGGCTCCATTCTGGGCACTGTTGGGTTTTCATTATGTGCACTCATAAATTTGGAACATGAATAGCATTAATCCATCCATTTTCTAACATGTCCTTCCCTCATGGGGTGGTGAGGAGTGCTGGTGCCTATCTCCAGCATTTCAATGGACGAGAGGCGGGGTACACCCTGGACAGGTAGACAGTCTGTCGCAAGGCAACACAGAAACAAACAACCATTCACACACACTCACACCCAAGGAGAATTTAGAAAGACCAATTAACCTAACAGTTTTTGGACTGTGGGAGGAAGCCGGAGTACCCAGAGAGAACCCACGCATGCACAGGGAGAACAAGCAAACTCCATGCAGAAAGACCCGGGGAAAGGGTTGGACTCGAACCCAGGATCTTCTTGGCAACAGTGCTACTCACTGCGCCACTGTGCAGCTCTAAATAGCATTAATGATCCAATAAAATAAGAATAATGCCAAAGTAAAAAAAAAAAAAAAAAAAAAAAAAAAAATATATATATATATATATATATATATATATATATATATATATATATATATATATATATATATATATATAAGAAGCAGCTTCTCATCTTTTTATAAACTGTTTCTAAATGGTGGAATATTTTAATTTGCCACACAACAGCTCAGAGATGCCAACAAAAGACAGACGATAGCAGCACAATGTCACGGTCCGTAGTTACCCGGTACGGACACGAAGAACTTGACAGCATCGCGGTGTCCGTGGAAACACAGCTGCGCTTGGGCCATGGAGCAGTAGGGGATGAAGCTGCCGGTGCTCTTCTCAGAGCCGTCGTCGCCGTACACATGGATCACGCCGCCGGAGGACGTCGGAGACACTTTATTGGCTGACGAAGCGAAAGCATATCCATCAGAAGTTAGTCGGTAAGGTTCATGAGAAAGTCCCACATGATATATAAACAAAATAACACGTTAAACCAGGGGTGTCAAACATACGGCTCGCGGGCCGGTTCCGGCCCGCTGAACAATTTAGTCCGGCCCGCTGGCTAAATGCATTATCATTATTAAAAAAAAAAAATAATATATATTTTTTTAATCCAGTGTCCTGTCTGGCAATGTGGCAATAAGAATTGTTGTCTTAATGCCAAAAAGAGCTCATCAGATTTGACTTTCACAAGTGAAGCATTACTGCTTTTGCCATAGTGCTCCGCTTGATTTATGTGAATAGTTTTATTATGATTCATGCGGGGAATATCTCAAATGATATGGACACTACAATGGGAAAGTAGGAGAGGAAAGGAAGAACAAGAAGAAAAGAAGAAAAGGTGAAAGAAAGAGGAGATTAAAGGAAGAGAATGATAAAACAATTATTGAAAAAAACATGTACTTAGTTTAATTGAAAATCTGCAGTTCCTATATTATCCACGAGGGGCGCTGTGTTTTAATCAGCAGATGGTAGCACTGAGCTTCAGATGTGGAAAATTGATTTTAAATCATTTCTTAATTTTTATCTGTTTGATGTATTTTGTCATACAGGACAGTGTTTTTAAATTCCAAAAAATGTGAATAAATGTTTTTCAACATTGTACAATCACTGTGATCAGTTCTTATGCATAATGCACAAGTAAATGTTTAACTGAGTAAAAGTATTGTTGAAATTGCACATACTTTTCTTAAAAATGCTGAGGTTATTCATAATATATTGTGTAAATGTGAAATTCATTTAATATAAAAATCAACAACAAGTCCACTTTTATTAGTTCTATTTAATCTTGTAATGAGTTAACTCGTGTGGCCCTCTTGAGATCAGATTAAGCTGTATGTGGCCCCTAAACCAAAATGAGTTTGACACCCCTGCGTTAAATCAAAGACATCGCATGCGGCATAAAACGTTACATTGACAGGACAAAAAAAATGACAAAAATGTGAAAAACTGTCATGCGAAGCAACTTATCAGTGAAATGTGATAAAAATAATAATTGAAGTCAAGTAAAAAATGACTGCACTTGTCCCATTGACCCAAAGCAATAAAAACACAAAACAAAAAACCATGTAGATATTAAGAGAATGCAGTTCAGCGGAGGTCTGAAGGACACATGAAGGTTTGACTGGGTGAGAAGCGGTCAGATCAGCACAGCAGGAGGAAGGGAGCGCTCCCACTTACCCCTCAGACCCAGGAGCTGTCCCCGGTGAAGGACCACCGCTTTGGGGAGGTGGAGCAGAAGGGGAATGGGAGACGGGAGAAAGAGGACAGCAACAGAGAAAAGTTATGACCCAGACTGGGAGAAGGAGGTGCAACCACCCTGAGAGAGAGGAGTGACAAAGGTGGGAGAAGTTGCTTGGAGAGGAGTGGAGGTGGTCAGGTGGAGAGTAATGTGGGTAAGAAATGCTGCTCTACAGGTTTTAAAGGAAAACTCTGCAGAAATACAAGCCGGTGGGAGCTTTTAGTTCAGGCAATTAACCAGTTTCTTTTTTCGTACCGCATTAAAGCCACAACTAATTTAGTAAGCAATTACCACTAGATCACTTGCATTAAATGTTACAGCCATAGAGTTCAAATTTCTACCAAAAACCCAATTTCTTCACAACTTCGAGCTGAATATTCCTGCCGCTCTGCTTTCACGTTTTGGTTTTGGTCTGGAAGCACCTACTCTCTGTCAGAGGGATGGAGATGATCACGCCGTTTCCGGTCCCCACCCAGAGACGATTCCCACCAATCAGCAGGGCCGTGATCCGCACGAACGAGAACCCCAGCTTGCCGGTACCTGCAGCGCAAAACCGCGGACGGCACGTCAAGAGAAGCCACGGCGAACGTTATTCCCCCCCCGCGAACTGAACGGATTTAAACCCACCCAGCATTTTGCTGACGTATGGCTCGATGTCCACGTCCTGGAGGTGCTGGTGCGTGTGCGCGTGGTACAGACGCAAGGTGGAATCCAGGCGGATCGACACCCACACGCCGTCGCCGATCCAGGCCAGCTGCCGCACCTGGCTCTCCCTGCGGGGGTGGGCGTCGAAGGACTTCTGCAGAGACATCAGAGAATCAGTGGGAAACAGCCGGAAACAGCCTGATGCACTGTAGAAAAAAAAAAAAAAAAAAAAAAAAAAAAGCCAAACGATGGATTCAGTTATTTCAACTCACCTCGATCTGCATGCTTTTGGGCTGAATCACGTGAATCTTGTTCTTGTAGCCGCACCACACCTTATCGTGGACGACCGCCATGCAGCGGATGGAGTGATGAGGCCGGCCGAGGTCCATGAGGTGGTAGTTGGACAAATCCCACTGGCCATCTGAGGAGCAGAAAAAACAAACAGCGGGCTCTTAAGGCGAAAGGATGCCGCCACGGCAGGCTGAAGCGCCCGGTGGCCGGCGACGCGACGCGGAAAAAACGACGACGGAGACGCCGGTACCTTCCGATCTGTGGAAGATGGCGAGCGTCCCGTCGGCGAGGGCGACCAGCACGCGACCCTTCACGTGCCTGAAAGCAGACGTCAGAGACGGCGGGGAGAATTGAGAGGGACACCGGACACGGGAGCAATGAAAAGTAGCTGCGATGAAGAGGGACGTGTCTTACACCAGACTGAGGACCGAGTCTTTGAGCTTGATGGAGTGGAGACACTTCTTCCAGTTCCCGACAGCAGAGTGGACGTAAAGCCTTGGAGGAAAACAGGGGAGGAAGCTGTGAGAGAACTGGAACGGCATAAATGTCTCATTTGGGGGGGATGGGAAGTCAAAGTTAATTAATATATTCGTGCTATAAAAAAAATACCCCTTTACATTTTCTTTGCATATTCCTACATATTCCTTGCATCACAAAAGTGTTTTGCTGACTCGATATTTCATAAGAGATGTCAAACTGTGAATCGTTGACAAATGTAAACAGGAAAGAGCGTAAGAGTAGATCTGCTGTTAGGCTGACCAGCCGTTCTGTGCCCCGAGCCACATGGTGGGGGCCACGCTGGTGTAGTTTTTGGTTTCTTCCCCTCCTTCCTCGGACTCCGCGGGCTGGGAGGATTCCTCTTTGGACTGGCCTGTGCTCCTGTGTGGACAGACGGCCATTTTGAAAGCCTCAACAAAGTGCGGTCGTCGGTACACTTTCTGATGATCGGCCGGGGTCGGCCTTCTCACCTGTCGCTGGCCGGGCGCGGCTGAGGATCTGTGAAGACGTGCTCCGTGAAGGGACCCGGGCGGCCGGATCCGATCTCTGCGTGGTTGGCCGTGGATTCAGAGACCTCGGTGGCCTCGGTGGCTTCCTCCGCCGACTGGGCGGGGTGAATCTTCCCGTTCATGGGGGGAGCAGTGGGGGCTACAGGGGCGACGCCACATAAATCAAATCAGACGGATTTAAGGTTTGTTTTGCTAAAGTATTCACATTCCCTTGAACCCTTTCGTATTTTGTCACACAGGAACAACGACAGGGTCAGAAAAGCTGATCGGGGTTGATGGAAAACCAGAATTTTTAGACATTTGAAACATGGTCATTTGAAATAAGTTTTGCTTCTCCTTCACAAATATGTGCTACTTTATGTTGGCGTGTGGCTTAAAATCCTAATACAAATACTGACGTCTGAGGTTGTAACGTGACAAAAACGTGAAAAGGTCCAAGCGGTTCGGATGCCTTTGAAAGACGGCGGATCTATGGCGAGCCCACCTTGTCCTTTGTCCACGATGGGCGTGTCGGTACGCGAGCAGCAGTTGCTACGGGCGACGCTGCAGTTTGTGGCACAGCCTACCAGCGTGATGCCCGCCAACATCCCCTCCACCCCGCCCATGTCCTCTCCGCCCCCCGCTCCTCCGTCGCCCGGGTCCAACACGATCTCTCCCGCTGGGTAGTCGCTCTCGCTTGCAGCTGGATGAACCATAAATGCGCCACCGTGAGCGACAAACACAACAGAGGGGAGCTCTCGCGTCACAACAGGCAGGCCTCCGAGGGGCCGTCTTTCAGCCTGACCTGGCACGCTGGAGATGCAGAGCACGTGGGCGTTGCAGACGTTGAACTGGTCGACCAGCGAACCGGGCTGGTTGGCGTCGATGATGACCACTTTGCTGGCCGAGTGGGTGCTGGTGAGGATCCACACGCGGCTGTTCATGCTGTCTGTCTCCTGGAGCTCCTTAGACTGAGACAGAGGGGGAAATGGCGGTGAGGTGGAAAGAAAGAGCCACTCGCGGTTTGTCAAACAGCTTTGTGCTTAAACTCAATTGATTAACGTTAAAACTGAGATATCAAAGGCAAACTTCATTCATTAACGTGACCAGACCACTGAGCTATATTATACACTGGAGTACTAATCGCCGGCTGTTAGAACGAGTCGCTTTGAAGCCACCAGCCGCCATATTGGTACTCCCTATTCCCCCCAGTAACTAGGGAATACGTGCGCTACAGCATCGAATAACGAGGATTTTCTCATGTTCAGGGGGGGCTTAAAACTTTCAAAATGTCAAATGCCATATACTTTTAGGTTATGTTCTAAAACTATCAAGTACTGAGAAAGTCATGTGCTGAAATACTTTGCATTTTATTTATTTAATATATATATATATATATATATATATATATATATATATATATATATATATATATATATATATATATATATATATATTTAATATGAATAACATGTAAAATATTTCAGCACCTAATTTCCCAGTAGTTGATAGTGTTAGTACATCCACTGACTGTAGAATTACCTGTGAAATGTTTTCCCACAGCCAGAAAACTGCTTGTTGTTGCAACTAAATCCTATGGGATTCTGTGAGAGTAGGGAGTAGCAAGATGGCGGCCAGTGACAGTTTTTCGGCAAAATCTGCACTGCAGTGTATTATATAGCTCAGTGGACCAGACGCAGAGGAGCTGACGGACTCGTCTCTTGATTCGCTTAAAATGCTCTACCTTCCTCTTCTCGGGGGACGGGTTCTTCTTGTCCCCTCGGTCCTCCTCAGTCTGCAGGGGGTCACTGCTGCCTGACAGTGCTTTGGGTAGCGCCCCCTCCTGGCTGCTGGCCCTCCATCCTGCCAGGTCCACTCCTGCTGCACACCACAACTACAAGCACACAAGCAAAAGAAACAACAAAAAAAAAACATTAATCAAACCAGCAGATCAAGTCTGCTCTTAAAGAGAGTTACGCCAAAGCAGTTTGAACTCGTGAAACTCTTCAGGATAAGGTGCTGGTGGGTTCAGAGCGATGAACGACCAACTTCACTATGTTCTAGCTGGAAAAAAGGCTTCAGTGTGATTCAGATAGTTGCTGATAAATCAGTGAGGAGGTGTGGTTGACCTCATTGCTAGGTGTGACGCTGTCTTCTAAGAGCTATGGTTGGTTGATAGTACAAGAAAAAACATCACAAATGTGCTCCCAGTGATCAAAGAGCAATGAACTGATTAGACTGGATTCAGAAATGTGAGATATGATGATGAAACTAAGCAAAATTGATCGATTCTCGCACCAAAACGTTTGAACGCGCCTTACTTACATCCTCGTCGTCATTTTCATTTGCTTATCTATTTAAACTCGCCAGTCATTTTACTGCTTAATCTATTTGACATTAATGCGCCTGTCAGCATTTCTCCATTTTATGCCGGTCGTATCAGGCAAAACGACCGGCATAAAATGGAGAAAAAAAAGGTGGAGAAAAAAAAACCATCTCTGGAAGGAGAATAAAGGAGTGCTGAAAGGTAAATTGGATCAAATAGGCGGACTTTGAGGTATTGCCGCAGATCAATGCATCTTTTTCTCTGCGTGTCTTGGTGCTTTTACGCACCAGCCGAGGAGATGACATCACACATAGATGAACATTTATGCTACTGGTATTATCATGTAATACAGAAAATACTTTCTCTCTTATTTTATATATATTCTTTGTAAATTTCTCCACCGTTTAGACGACGGATCAGCCAATCAGCTCTCTCTGTTTCCACCGTCCTCCCTGCTTCTTACGCTCTCGCTAACTGTCCTCCTCACTACTCCTAACATTTCGTTACTTTAGGAGCTCTCTTAAGGCCTAAGGCGCCTTGTGAATAACTTTTATCTTAATGAGGTAAAAATCTAAGAAAAATCTCAGAATTCGGGATATTTTAAGATTTTTCTTAAAGTGTCGTCACTAAGAGCTACTTTTTAGTCTGAGGAATCTTGGTGAATACGGTCACAAGTCAATAGAGACTGCACAAAATGACGTCAGTGTTTCAAATATTTTAAGATTTGAGAGAAAAAAAAACAGACGGGGAACGTAACCAGGTCTCTGTGAATTCCTCCGGACATGTTCAGCCTCCACATATATAATCAGGTACTTGTAGTAAGACGTTCCCATCTGTAAGGTAAGGATACCCTCGGCTCATTGAAAGCGTCTCACCTTCCTGTTGGGGTCTTTCTCCACCAGGGGACGGCAGTACACCGGGACAGGAACGTTCTTCATGCGGTTATCCTCCTTCTCATTGGTCTGCAGGCGAAAAATGATGAGTGGTCAGGAGACCGGCAGGGAAATAAATTATGGTCTGGTTTGCTCGCAGCATCTCAAAATTCTCCGAGCGCCAACAAAAACGCCATAAAAACAAAAATGCAACTGTCTGATAATTATGCACGATAGCCGTGATCAGTGGCGCCACTGGAATTAAAGCAAAGCTTCATTACTTTTAAAGATTCAGAGCTTTGAGAGATCCGGAAAACAGAGCAGCGTAAAGAGAAGCTAATACCTCTATAATAGTGAATATGTCTGCTCATTGGTACAAAGCACTACTGTCTAATCTATGTGTGAAAAGAAAAATGCACAATGTCTACATTTTCTGACAAAACAATTATAGTCCACTGTGCTTTAGACTTTTTGTAAACTACAGCAGGGGAGTGGAGCAATTAAGTGGTTACTGTAGAAGCCAGAGCTGCTGCACATGGAGAAATGCCCCCCAATATGATCTGATCACAAACACAAACAGTCTCATAACTGGAAAGCTTCTTTTTCTTTAGAGAAAACACCAAGATGAAGCACAGACGCTAAGAAGTCCGTTAAGCAGGGCAGGTTGAGACAGACAGAGGAAGGTTAAAAAGGCTGCGGAGGGTAAGAAGGCCTGTAAGGTTCATCATTACGAGGGTCACTTTGTGACAAGTATTCAACCGCATCATGCCTACAAATAAAAAGTTATGGCTTGAATTTCATGCATTTCTTCTCAGCTCGATCAGAAATCCTGCATCCTGTGATCCTTTCTTTTTATTTCAAAACGTCTTTCCCTAGCAGCTTCTGCAGGGGGTCAGAGATTCAGGTGGAAGGTTAAAAGAAGGGGGGGGGGGGGAGCCACGAAGGCGCATGCTGGCTCTCTGTCGGTCTCACTTGCCTGTTGTCTCTTCAGCGGGCTGTCCTTAGCGCCGTCCGTCTGACCACCAGTCTGTGGGAGACCAGAGTTAGAGCCACCTGCCTACCAACACGCCGCGCCATCGGCCTCAAGAGCCGAGAGAATCAACCTCGCTCCGGCAGCAACGCTCAAAGCCAGACATTTATATACGCTGCACAAAAACACGAGCACTCTCTTCTCTGTCTGGCATTAAATCAGACATAATAGGTCAGTTGGGATGACTGAAATGATTTTTGTTTACTAAATATCAGAATAATGAGAATTTTTGTTTGAATTTACCAACATTTCCTCATTATTTGGCAGATTTGCCTTTTGTTTACCTTTTTTCATGGCTGCTGTTGATTTGTATCTGTGTGTTATGCGTGCATTCAGAGCCCACTTCTCACCAAAGTTTCATTATGGCTGCATGATGACAATAACGTTTCTTGATACTAAACTGCAGGACTTTAATGAAACATTCAAGCTTTCCTTGCACAAGCTTCTCACAATACTCTGCTGGAAGTTTGGCCCATTCCTCCGGGCAGAACTGGTGTAACTGAGTCAGAAAGAGATCGGGGCTCTGTGACAGTCACTCCCAAGCACTGACTTTGTTGTCCTTGTCCTAAAGCCACTTTGTTAATTATTTGACGGCACGCTTAGGGTCCTTGCCCATTTGGAAAACCTGTTAAATCGCAAGCTTGGACTTCTTGGTGTATAAATCCTGAGACACATAATTTTCTTTCTATATGAGCTCATGTTTTGTGAAGTGCACCAGCCCCTCCCTCAGACATCCTCCAAATGTAACGTTTAAACATTACGGCCAAACACTTCAACTTTAGTTTTTGTTCACCTCCATCTCAGGAAATTAACGTCTTTGCCCCTGAATGGTTTTATGTACTGTAATCTGACTTTTTAAGGCAGCTTTTGGAGGAGTGGCTTCTTCCACACTGAGTGGCCTTTCAGCCCGTCTCATTACAGGACTAGACTATCAGTCATTGTACCCAGAGATGAACCAGAGTTGTTGATATCTTAGTTGATTTCCTTTGATTTGACACATCCACACGTGCGCCTCCAGTTAAAACTGATGTTAATTAACCTATCAGAGGCCTTCAAAGCCTTGACATCATCATCTGGGCTTTCTTAAATAGTTTAAAGGTGTAGTAGTAATAGTAGTAGTAGTCTATGTAAACTTGTGAATTTGAAGAAAGTTTACAAAGAAGGAGGAAAAGTTTAGTCCGATTAAACCCCAGACAGTGGGATAAAAAAGCGGATGTGTTTCTTTATACAGCGTATTTGTGAATATCTGACTTCATTGTGCACTTGCATGCTTGAAACCAAGTAAACTTTCTACTACTCTTTTTAAGGACCAACCTATTTTAAAATACAGGAAAATTTTTCCAGCTGGTTTAAAACATCAAAGCTGATGATAAATTGTACAATGATTTTATTTTTTTATGTCAGCGTAAGAAGTCTCGGGTGTTAAGTTTTGTTTATAATTCAGGTCTTTCAAGTTAAGTCTTAAAACAGGTTACTATGTTATCTTAATGTATTCAGTTCATAAAGTTTAATAAGGACACTTAAAGTATTTGGACACACAGAAATGGGCTTCAGATCCCACAGATTTATATCCTCTCAGATCTGCAAGTTGACAATCTACATTACTTAAGATACCCATAATCCTTATGTTTTAAGTTAGGATTAAGCTTTTATTGTGATTGTTATGCTTTCTGGGCGACATTGGCAGTTTTTGCACTTTTTTAGTCCACCTTCAGGCCTTCAAGTCAGAGGAGTGTTATTTTTTTCTTTTGTTAAAAGTACATAGTGCACGTTTTGAAGTTAAATATTATTTTCTTTCCCATACGTGCCCTTACAATTGCCCGGCGTGTAAAATGAGCTTTCCTGTATTTACCACAGTTGCCTCTATAGGCTCCATTAGCCAGTTTATGAGAGCGTGATTCGGGCTGAATCCTTTTGGTGTGTGCAGGGATGTGATGCGCTGGGCGCTCTCATTCACCTATAGCTGCTTCATTGAGTCTTCGCTGCCATTGGCACATTAGCGAGAGAACACAGGCTAACTTTTATAGCTTTCTTACTTTAGAGGACATTACGCCTCTAAACAAAAGACCTGTGCAGGTTTTCCTCTTGTCCCATGCACGTGCACAACACTGGTGTCATTTCAACGTGTCACCAGAGGGGGCAGACATCTGCAAAAAAATCCTGGAACTGATGCTGTTCTCCTTTAAGGAAATTAATTGCACAGCGTTCTCCAAGAGCAATTCACAAATTTGGAGCCGTCTTCAAGATCACAATTGTTCCTCTACGCAAAGAGACTGAGATTCTCGCAAATCTTGGTCTCAAACAAAGTTTTTCCATAAAAATCAGGTTTTTTAGACTAAGCTGGCCAAGGAGGAAGGTCTGGTCAATAGGGTTGTCACAATACTACAATTCAAACATTAAACTGATACAAAAAAAAAATACTTCTTGGCATTTTTTATACTGTGCTAAGATTTTTTAGAAGGCACAGGATTTCTGCTTGAAAGGAAATATATTATAAATTACAATATGACCAACTTCTTTTATTAGGGCGTCATTTAGAGACATATATAATTTAAGTGTCACTTCCTGGTTATACTTAGTATAAGTGATAATATCCTTTATGGAAGTATATACCTTTGATTTAGTAATATGTTTTTCTTATTTTATTACAATTGCTTATTTTCAGTGTGCAACTGTGTGCTTCCTTTTGCCTGTCAATTTGCTGATGATACAATACAATCGTACTACTGAAAGACAAAAGAGCACATACAAAACATTTTTACAGCATAATCCAGGATCTGGTCCATGCAATTTTAGGTTTCTATAGGCTCCTATTTTGTTTCTGCTCTAATTGTCAGCTTCAGTCTGGCTCCACCGTATTCTGTGCTGTTATTAGCCACATTAGCCTCCGATGACTTATGAAGAAGTAATGGACTGGTTTCTTTTGTTGCCAGCTATAAGCTGAATAGCATTGTCCTGTTAATTCGTACCACAGCAGAATAGAGCAGAAGTGCATCTACACAGTGGAGCTTAGACAGACAGAGCACCATCATTGGGCTGTCTGTGTCAGAGAAGCTAATATTTCTGTCCCTGTTCCTTAAGTCAGAGAAGATCAAATTTTGTGTTAGAGGTTCGATACAAAAATTTTATAAAACTTGGGCCCCTCTATTATTTTATGTTGAGAGACTGGATGCCCTCCCTCAAGACTGAAAGTTAAACAGGAGCTGACTCTGCTGTGTGTGTGTGTGTGCCTGTGCCCCCGGCATTGGCTGTTGACAATGATTGTCAACCTGTACAGTTTTAAATATCCATGTCCTGTCTTCATTTGTGTGCCCATGCTTGTGCGGACGCTTGTTTACATGCTGTCCACGTTTTTGAGTTTTGTCTCGGCCTTCCGGGTTTTCATGCTTGTGGTTTTTCAGCTGTATAATTAATAAAAAAAAAAAAAAAAAAAAGAGAAGCTAATATTTAAATAGATAGCATTAGCTTATGTTGTCCGGCTTCACTCTTGCAGATCCAGGAGCTATAAAGGGAAATATTTAACGAGGTTTTTAAGCTGCTCTCAAACAGCAGTGTCATAGCGTTAGCTTAGAGCGAAAGATCAGCTAGCGTCATTCGACATTTTGTTTTAGCCTCATAGCGAAGGTTCCTCCAAACAACGTTTTTATGTTGGTGTTGTTGATTACTTTTTGGTTTTTTTTTAGCTTTTTACAGCACTAGTGGTTCGTTTTTTGTACAGTGGGCTGACAGGAAGGGGGTACGAGAGAGGGGGAGAGACATGCGGCAAAGGAGCACAGGGCAGAGTTGAACCTGGGTTGGCCACGTCAAGGACTAAAGCCTTCGCTCCGTATATTGGTCATGCTCACTAACCACTGCGCCACCGAAGCACGCCTGTTGGTGTTGTTGATAAAGAGGGTTGCATATGTTTCTCTGTCTCTGCTTAGCTTGTTAACAGAGTTTAAACAACAGATTGTTGAGATGAGCATCTGAGTGTCTCTGGCTGCGGTCAAAAGAAGTTCAACAACGTGGGCAAATGTGAATGAGTTAATTTATATTGACTTTGACACTAGTTAGTCTCTATAAATAACTTGTTTCTTCTGGTATGGAGAACTTGATTATTTTATAATAAAATGTACTTTTTTTATTTTACAACCCTACTGGTGAATCTTATGTGTTAATTTGGCTTCTGTGATTTTACTCAGTATCCTCACTGCTTGTGTGCGCAAACTTACTTCTAAAAGATTCAGATTTATGAAGATCAACATCAGTCCACCTTACGTGAATAGTTCTCTTGTTTTTTTTTTTTCAATTTTGAAGAATGGCCAAGAAAAACTGTCTGTTTCTTTTGTCCTCCACTTGTCTGCTTTTGTCATTTCTGAATCATGCACTACAACATGCTGTCATGTGGAACAACAAGACCCAAAATGAATGACAAAACCAGCCAAAGGTCTTAGAGAAGGATTATAAACTATTACAAGACGTTCTGGCTCTTTGGAAAGAGGATCTTAGAGAGGTCATTGGAGGTCTCGTTGCCATGGTGCCTGCGTTGTACCTGTTTGAGGCGAGATGGCACGCTCCAGCCACAGGCCTGCATGATGCCGTCGTCGCGGCGCATGTGCTCGCGCACCTGCCTGTACTGCTCGCGCCGCTGCTCCCGGCGCGCCATGAGCGCCGAGTCACTGAGGAGAGACGCAACACCGTTACTGGCCAGTCTGCAAGCAACGGGGAGGGGGGAAGAGAGGGGAGAGAAGGCGAAGCGTTAGCAGCCTGGCCAGCCAGCAGCGCGAATCAGAAAGAAGAAAAAAAAAATGAAGAGCAGAGGAAGACGAGGAAAGCACAAGCAAAGCTACTGTTTCCTATTAGCAACATTAGTTACTGGTCTTGTTGGTCCTGAAAGTCTGTCTTTTAGAAAACATTTGGTAACACTTTATTTGAAGGGGTGTACATAAGACTGACATTACACTGTCATAAACATGACATAACACCTGTTATGAACATAAATGACTCTTTACGAATGTTTAGGACTGTAAATTATGACACTATTAAAGCAAAGTTGACATTGTTTAAAATGTCTTTGTTATGACAAGCCCTTAATTTAACAAAACCCAAATCAAGCCCTTAATTTAACCAAATCCCAAATCAAGCCCTAAATTTAACCTTGTCTCTGTTAATGTCAAGTTGTCATAACAAAGACATTTTAAACAATGTCAACAGCTTTAATAGTGTAATAATTTACAGAATAACAATGACAACAGTGTTTAACATTCATAAAGAGTCATTTATGTTCATAACAGGTGTTATGTCATGTTTATTACAGTGTAATGTCAGTCTTATGTACACCCCTTCAAGTGTTACCAAACATTTTTTTTAATTTTCAAGCCAACGAGATTGCTTAGTGCTGGTGAAGATTCTCAGTCATCCAGGTCATGGTCATTCCAAAAAAAGGTAAAAAACAAAGCAACTGGACTTGTTTTCCGTAGTTGAAGACGTTTCGCTTCCTCTCCAGGAAGCTTTCTCAATTCAAAAAGTTTTTGCATGTTATCTAAGCCATTACAAGGCCTTTGTTTGCCAATTGTATAAAGCTTGTTACTCCACATTACTCCAGACTTTTTGAATTGAGAAAGCTTCCTGGAGAGGAAGCGAAACGTCTTCAACTACGGAAAACAAGTCCAGTTGCTTTGTTTTTTTACCTTTTTTTTGAGATTGCTTAGTACGATCTGTCTGCCGCAGTGATTAGTTGCTTTTTTGAGGAACCGATTATCAAGCCTTCAACAGAGCAGGTCTGCTGGAGGCTCTCTGATCTGCAGGCTGCTAGAAGCGAGCAAGCAACCAGGCGCGCAGACCAAAGCAAAGTAAGGCCAGGACAGGCATGAAGGTACGCTGGTGAGTACGGTTAAGGTTGGATCTGGCTGCTTTTG
The DNA here is from genome assembly GCF_011125445.2 of Fundulus heteroclitus. NCBI lineage: Eukaryota > Metazoa > Chordata > Actinopteri > Cyprinodontiformes > Fundulidae > Fundulus > Fundulus heteroclitus. Next base: position 2,113,733 of record NW_023396901.1, read on the forward strand.
CTCACTCTTCAGGGAAGAACTCCAGCGTGCGGTTGGAGGTGGAGATCTGGCACATGGTGTGGCTGCGCCGCTGATTGAACGCCGGCGAGGGCGACTTGTAGTGGATGTTGACGCTGGAGTACGGCCGCTTGACGGGCGGCGGGCTCGACGAGGTGCTGAAGAGACGCGCAAAGCTTTGGGGGCAGAGAAAATCAGGGTTTTGAAATTAATATTAACAAAAAAATCCATATTTAAAAAAAGTCTTACAAATTATTATCATATAATCGTCTGCTTTAGAAGTTTTTCATTTTATATCAGTAAATATTTTATAAAAAGAGGCTGAGTCCTACAACTGCCAGATGGTGGATTTCTTCTTCTCCTGGATTGGAGGACTCTCCCTGGACGCCCTGAGAGGAGAGAGAAGAGCTCTCACACAGTGATATATTCTGTTAAAAACAAATTACTCTTAACAAAAGGCAAGAGGAAATTTAACAAGGTAACGAAAATACATTAAATTTAAGAAAGGAAGGCAATGGAAGACAAAAATCCAACTTTTTTTCCCCCCACTATTAGACAAAATTCTTTTTAAGAGGGAGAAATTTGAGATGTACCTATTTTTTTGTCAAAAGCGCATCTTTAAATGCGTACCTGATCATCTCGGTCCATCGCACGGCCTCCTGGAGCTCCATCAGCCGCTCTTTGTACTGGTTCCTCTCCATCAACACACGGGCCATCTCCACCCGAGTGAAGCGCCGCCGCTGGGTCATCGACATGTCTCCGTCCTGCATGGGCGACGAAAACTGAACCCAAAACAGGAGAGGGCACTTTTACTCACTAACTTTAACAACATGAAATTGAACAAGACGATACATTACGATAGAATTGCTTTTTTTGTGTAAGGCCTACCCAACTAAATACGCTTCAATAAAAAAAGAAAATACATACAGTGGCATTCATATGTTGGTAAAAAAAATGTGTTCAAAACCTTAAAAAATTTAGTTGCAGTTGCATAATATCTCCTTCGATTTGACTGCATTTATTTAGTGGAGAAACTAATAATTGTTACAAAAACATAACTTCTGCCACAAATTTATTGACACCCGTAACAAGAATTATCAAGTCATACTTACAGAAATATTTTTATGTAGATATGTTTTTAGGTTAATCAGAGCTACTAGCAGCTTCTAATTAATAAGTCATCATTTTTCTTTCCCTATCTATATATTACATGACACAGAGGTCTATTTTTTTTAACTACAGGTTAAAATGCTGGATGAAGATCTATATTTATCCTGCCACCGCAAATAGTGAGCAGGATGTGTCTCAGCTTAATTTAACTCAACTTCACTGGGACTGTGTGTGTTTTTCACCAGGCCCAGCATTCAGCTATGAAACAAACGACGAATATGTGCATATGTGAGTAAGTATGCTAGAGGATCTGCAGCTTAATTCTTTGAAATTGCAGGAGGTTTCGATTAAATATCTGGTGGAGTCCGCCGGAAAACTAAAAATTGGTTGTCACTTGGGATGACGGTTCACCAGAAACAAAATCAAGCCTCTTTACCGGTGAATAACTGTGTCCCCAGACGCGCGTGGCTCAACACGTGGTGCTTTTTTTTTTTTCTCACCGAATAACAAAATTAGCCAAATTAATGACGATGAATATGAGGCTTTCGAACAATCTCTGCTACCCTAACCTTGCCAGTGATTGCGGAGGTGCTGCAGAGGGTTTGTGGACAGGCGTTCCTGCATTTCTTCACAAACAAATGTTGTATACAGGACAGGAGTAAGGAGGTCAGAGGCCAGTTTACTCACATCATCGCCCACTTCGTCTTTGGAGTCCCGACATGCCTCTGCTCTCAACCTGTAGTCCCAAAGCAACGGGAAAAAAAACAACCCAGTTATACATATTTAATAACATTTACTTAATTCAGTGTTCAGAGTGGGGACCTTTAGACTGTGAGCCTGTGTTAGACGTAGATGTCTTAAGCCCTGCTCCTTTGGATGATCCAACACATTAGGAAGCCAGGAAGAATTATGCTGTAGGATCGTTTTTAATATCAGAGCGATGCTCTAATTTGAATTTGAAACCCTGCTTTACATTTTACTGTGTTTTTACAACTCATAGTGTGTATTTGTTGTATTAATATTCATCATTATTCTTCATAGCTGTTTTTACTTGTGGGGGTCTACGCCTATTCTTTCACAGTCTTTTGGTCGATCAGTCAGTCATGATTTTTGTATTTGTTGAAGACTTTTTACACATTTGGATGTAACAGAGGGCGCATTGGTTACAGAAACGAGAACAAGAAACGTCAGGTCACCTCTTTTAAAAAAAAAAAAAAAAGTCAGTAAATATGTTTGATACGACTTTAAAAATTAAAACCCAATATGTATGTTTTATGACTCTGAATAATTGGTCTAGATCAGGGGTGTCAAACTCATTTTGGGTTAGGGGCCGCATACAGCTTAATCTGAACTCAAGAGGGCCACACGAGTAAACTCATTGCAAGATTAAATAGAACTAATAAATGTGGACTTGTTGTTGATTTTTATATTAAATGAATTTCACTTTTACACAATATATTATGAATAACCTCAGCTTTTTTAAGAAACATATGTGCAATTTCAACAATACTTTTACTCGGTTAAACATTTACTTGTGCATAATGCATAAGAACTGATCACAGTGATTGTACAATGTTGAAAAACATTTATTCACATTTTTTGGAACTTAAAAACACTGTCCTGCATGACAAAATACATCAAACAGATAAAAATTAAGAAATGATTTAAAATCAATTTTCCACATCTGAAGCTCAGTGCTACCATCTGCTGATTAAAACACAGCGCCCCTCGTGGATAATATAGGAACTGCAGATTTTCAATTAAACAAAGTACATGTTTTTTTCAATAATTGTTTTATCATTCTCTTCCTTTTATCTCCTCTTTCTTTCACCTTTTCTTTTGTTCTTGTTGTTCTTCCTTCCCTCTCCTACTTTCCCATTGTAGTGTCCATACCATTTGAGATATTCCCTGCATGAATCATAATAAATCTATTCACATTCATAAATCAAGCAGAGCACTATGGCAAAAGCCGTACTGCTCCACTTGTGAAAGTCAAATCTGATGAGCTCTTTTTGGCATTAAGACAACAATTCTTATTGCCACATTGCCAGACAGGACACTGGATTTATTTTATTATTATTTTTTTTTAATAATGATAATGCATTTAGCCACCGGGCCGTAGTAAATTGTTCGGCGGGCCAGAACCGACCCGCGGGCCGTATGTTTGACACCCCTGGTCTAGATGATCCCCTTGGTTCAAAACAATCTATTGCATATGAAACTAAATGTTTAGTGCTAAAAACGTATCATGGAAAATTCCACAAGCACATATGATTTAGACGTGTATTTCCACTGGTGTTGGACTAGATCAACCAGAAGAACAGTGGATTCTTTGTCTTATTAATTTTGTGCAAAAACAAAAAAACATTTGATTGAAGATTTTGTTAAGCCCAAAGCAGCGCTTTCAGAGTTTGAGACGAACAAACATGATCAAACAGAGAGAATGACGTCCACATTTAGACCTTTTCCACCTCGCCTGTTATGTTTGCACACATCAAGAGAGACGGGTATTTAACGCTATCATGTTACTGTTGCTGGGACAGAGATGCTACTTTACACTCCCTGAGTTTTAGATTACAGGTGAACAGGTTCTTGATGTAAATCCACTGCGAAGCCACCTGCAACAGCCCTGCAGAGCAAATCTGAGAGTAACACGTTCCCGTCACCTCTTGATCTCTTCTTCCAGCTCCTTGATCCTGGCGTCCACCTTGTTCTTGGACTGCCGCACCGCCTCCAGCTCCTCCCTCAGCACCTCCTGCTCACTTGACAGCTCATCCACTTTGGCAATAAGGTCGTTTTTCACAATGTTTAGAGCATTTCTGGAAAACATCAGAGAGACAATAAGGGTGAATATACTCTCGTTTTCCTAGTATTACGTAACACGACAGTGGCTTCCACAATACAATTACATCTCGATTAAATTCAACTAGAATATCATTGAGAAGTGAATTAATTTCAGTAACTCAGTTCCAAAATTAAAATGAACAAATTCTATATATTTCAAGTTTTTATTTCTGATGATTGTAGCATCAAATCCTCTCTGGACTCCAATTGTCCCTGTTGCTTGAGCTTCTTTCTCCACCACACTTTTTCCTTCCACCTAACTTTCCATTTATGTGCCTTTTGTGACTTACTAGCTTTTTATTGAGCCTACGTGTCATTCTAATTTTCTCAGTCCTATTTATCAGAACCAACAGAAATAAACTAAATCAGTATATGCACTATGTGCGCAACAAATCCATTTAATATGTGGGTTTCTTTTTCGATCTGAACTACGGAAGTACATTTCATTTATGATTATATTCTAATATCTGCATCTGTATCTAGACGACATCACCGCACCCCTTGTTACTCATCATTACTCCAGACTTTTTGAATTGAGAAAGCTTCCGGGAGAGGAAGCGAAACGTCTTCAACTACAGAAAACAAGTCCAGTTGCTTTGTTTTTTACTTTTTTTGGAACCCCTGGTAAAGATGGGCAAAACAGCCTGACAAGAACAGTTATGAGGACTTAATGACTCTAGGACTCCACTTCTTGCTTTAATAACAGTGAGCTGTGGAGATTTCTTTTTGCCATCTTCCTCATCCTGCGTGGAGGAAGACCCACTTTGACCCTGTTTGTCCCAGTTCTGGTCGTTTTAATTATTGCACTGACTGTAAATATGTGCAAGCACATATTTAATTCATCTTCCTCATTTGAACAGCATGATTTTAGTTTTTCTTCCATTTCGAAGACATTCAAAGAGAAAAGAGTGTCTGTGAGACAAAACATCTGTAAGCCAGGGAAACAGGAAGTCGGGGACTTAAGGATGAAATGTTTGCTGTTTGATGCTGTAAACAATAAAAGGTGAATTTATCCTGTGGCTTATTCACCCTCGGAGGTTGTCGTATCTATTTTGTAAACACGATACACGCGTGCATAGGATCAAAAGAGTGAAATTAATTTATTAGCATAATGACTCTTACTTGGTCTCCAGAAGCTGTTTGTTCTCCGTCAGAAGATTTTCCACCTCCTTTCCCATCCCTGGAACAGAAACATTTATTTAACATTCATTTAACTAGTACATTAATCCCAAAGCTGACTTGTTAATATATTTATCTTTTTAACTTAATTAAAAGTATATTAAAAGTATATCCAGACTGCACCACCAAAACGCTGGCACTGCTTTCTTGCTATCATTTTATTTTCTCTGAGCAGCCTCATCAACAACAACAACAAAAAAAACATTTGGTTTGATTTCTTAACCATAGCAGTTAGTCACGTCATGCTCTATCTATCAGCCTTACATTCATTTCTTATTATCATAACTTAACAAAAAGAAAACTGTTGAAACAAATCAATGAAAGCAGCAAGCACAGTGCGACTAAAAGCCAAGCACAAAAACGTTTTAAGGAAGAAAAAATAATCCCAACAGGAACGAAATGTCATGAATGACAGAAGGTGGAAAAACAAACGAAGGGCAATGCAAACAGGTCCCTGGGTCTTAAAGAGCTTTAGTTTTAAGGGAAAGAATACCCAAAATTACCCTGGGATTGTATTTTTAAGGGACATCCTTCATTAATGACCAGACACTGCTGGCTTTTCCCTTCTGTGACAATTTTCTTCACGGATATCAAAACTTTAGAAGTCAAATGCGCAAAGGTGGCAAAAAAAAAAAAAAAAAAACACACGAAAAGACACAAAAAGCAGATATAAAAAAACAAACAAAGATGATGTTTAAATAAGCCAGGGAGGATATAAGGAGTGAAATGTGAGCATGGCCGTCGACACCTTACCGAAGAAATCATCACGGACTGCAGGCAAGAGAGGAAGAAAAGACAGGAGGAAGTGAGACGAGAAAGAGAAAAGAATTATAGACAAGAACGAAAGAGACAGAATCTGAAGAGACGCATTTGTTGATTTAAAGTGAAGCCGGAGAACGTCAGTAAATAAATCACCTGCTGAGAAAACGCCGGTGATTTATTGTGTCATCTATTTCTTTTAGACTCCAGCAGGAACCTCTGCTTCATTCAAAACTGGTGGGTGAACCGCTAAAGGCTATTCTTCCTTTTCCACATCAGTGTAGTCCTGTTCGTGGAGGCGAGAGCCTGAATGAAGGTTTTAGGATTAACTTTAGATCCTAAACTTAACTAGATATCTTTTTCACATCTATTTTACTGGGATCTTATGGGATAGAGCTTGACAAAGTAGAGCACAGTTAGGAAGGGGAAGGAATGATACCTGGCTTTTCAATGTTTGGTTTTAGGTAAAAGTCTAAAAAGTGGGGTTGCCCCTTTTATTCTGATACCACTAAATAAAATCTGACAGCAGTGGGGACAATTATTGCTATTAAAATACAAGAATATGCTCATTATTGCAGTTATTACATTGTTAAACACTTATTTATTATTATTTTGATTTTGACAAACAGACTTAAGCAAAAAATATAAAATAATTTCTCAACTAAACATACATTTAGTCATTTTTACCTGCTTATTGGACACAATATGAAACCTTTTGGCTATACTTTATAGAGTAATCAAAGTATAACAAGCTGATATTAGCTGGTTGAAAAGTCTGCCTATTTGTTGCTTCTTCTTTTTTTTTTTTACCTGGATCAGAGTGACACATAGCCTCGTGAGACCATCCTGATCTCGCGAGCTTTCAAGGTTTCACTCGCAGATCAGTCTGGCTACTCTCCGTTGAAGAAAATTTGGAGCCGTTCACCAAACGAACGTCCAATCAGCGTTGGCTTTGAGGCGGGTTGAGGTGTGACGCAACGGGAAGCGCGTCAGTTCAGTCTAAAGAACATGGCGGCTTCAGCCGATGAAACTAGCGTTAGCGCGGCTATCGAGCAAGTTTTATCGGAATTACAGAGTATTTCTTTGCTGAGCTAACGAGCCTTTACCTGCAGCAGCAAGAGTAGCTTGGCTTGTGGTTGTGTTTTCGTCGTCGCTCGTAACAGAGTGACGAGGAATCTGATTGGTTCATTTGGCCCGTCTATCACCAACATAGGCCAATCAGCTAACCAGTATATTCGCCCCTTCCCAAAATTACTTCAACGGAAGGTTTCCAGATGGATATGCGGAGCAAATCTATCTGGCGGAGTCAGGTAAAGTGACACATGGCTCACCTTCAGTTTCCGAACCATGACTTCCCTTACGTTCCACAAAAAAATTAAAATATTTCCAGTATTCAGGATTTGCTTTCTCGTTCAGTTTTCTTTCTGCTAGCTTATCAGCAGTGTGCAGCAACACGTGGGGGAGGGTCTGTGCTGTGTTATTGCATGATCAACACCGTCAGATAGAACTCTCACCAGCCTGGCACCGGCTCTCCTTCAGAGCACATTTTAATTAAGTCTCAGTCATCGTCTTTTGACCAGCGGTATTTTGTACTCGTCACATTGTCATTTTGCTCACGTTTTGGTCGGCAAAACCTTAACAGATCTTAGTCGGGAAAAAAATGACCGTAAACTGAGCTGAGTAAAATAGGAGGCCAGAGTAGATCACATTTTTTGGGATCTCTTGCATTTAAAAAAAAAATCACTTCTTTGCATTTAGTTCGAACTGACTGAAAGTTTTATTTTGCATTCTATTCAAAATATGAAGAAAATGTATCATCAGAACAATTAAAACTGTCCAGCACTTTTTAGTCATTTATTCATTTACATTCGGCGGGACTTAAAAGGAAATCTTTTACAACTCCACTGACATTTAAAAATGATTTTATATTGTTAAAATATTTTAATATTCAAAATCAAAACACCAAATGTCTAAAATTTTGTCAGAATATCAGATCCACTGATTTAGGAAATAATAATAAAAACAAACATGAAAGAAAATAAAGATTTGATACTGCTTTTTCAACAGATTGATCGGGCGGTTCACTAAAAATAATGTTCTACTTTTAAAACTACGCTATTAATTTCTCTACACCAAGTAATATACCCTCTTTGAAGGTTTAGTTTTGTAAGTGAAGAGAGGGAAAAAAAAAAGAATAGCAGCCACAAACGAAAGGATACACACCTGAAAACTCGCCTATGGGAGTCACCGGCAGACGCACATAAAAGGAAGAAACAAAACAGAAATGGGTGAAAGGTTACCACGGGTCAAATTTCTCCTCTGATTCCTGCTGCGGGACACTCAAACACAGTTTAAATAATTCCCAAAGCGCTGCCACAAAGAAAAAAAAACCCAGGAACAAAAACTGTGGTGAAGTAGAAAGTGCACTAAATATTTAATAAATCGAATAAACCTGCATCTGTTTCATAAAAAAAAGGAGTGGAAAAAAAAACAAGCAGGTTGGAATAATAAAGAAATAATGGAAATAGCGCTGCATGAATGGACTGCTGGGGTTAATTGTGGCTATGATCCAACGTGTGAGGATGCACTTTTTTTTTTTTTTTTTTTTTTTGTGGATGGCAGCTTCCCATGCAGAGAAAGGCAAACACCCAGCCTCACAAGAAGGATATTTCTCTGCAGCTCTGCAAAATCCAAAACAGCTGGTGCCTCTGTGCAACACGGTCATGCATCTGAGTGACATCGGAGTGATTGTAGCCTTTACAATTCAGGACGAGCAAAAATGCACTTTAAAACTGCAGATAATGCAACAGGGGGGAATCAAATGGGAGAAGGAGACGAGGAAGCCAAAGTCCTGACCGTACCTAGCAGCTCGGCGCCCGCGTCCACGTCCCCGATGATGTCCGACTTGGCGTCTTTGATCTCGTGGTACAGCGAGTCCGTGTTGATGCCGAAGGCCTCGTTTACGATGCCCTGAGAAGGACTGAAACCAAACGCATTAAAGAAAAATAAATAACTCATTCTCCCTGGTCGTGTGTATGCAAGAACACCCCTCCTACCCATTACAGCAGGGGTCTGCAACCTTTACAGTCTAAAGAGCCATTTTGCCTCCAGTCCACTTGATTTAACCCGTTCAGAGCCGCAAATGTTATAATTTACTGTAGGAAATATGTTGTCATCTTTAAAGAAACGCCCTTTTATGTCTATTTTGAGGTTTAGAAAACCAGGATGTTGATATTTGTGGATAATGATGTAAAAAAAAATCATAGTTGCCACCATAGTGAAAAAATACTGATTTAAAATTAAATATTACTGGCACTTTTAGCATCATTCTGTTTTAAAAAAATTAAAAGCAATTGTTACAAGAAAAAACTGCTAAAACCTGCTTTTATTATCATTATTACATTTAAATACCATAATAAAAATATAATTTGTTGCCAAAGTTATTAAGAGCCACCGTGGAAGGTCCAAGGAGCCACAGGTTGCAGACCCCTGCATTACAGTCTAACAGTATTTTGTTCTGAAACTTTACATCGAATGATTCAAGACGCGTTTATCTCCCATGTTTTGGGAGGGAAACCCTGCGCTGATGTGTCTCTGGAAGCGAAGAGCCGAGAAGACAAACGTCGTGGCGATGCAAACACTCAGATGCAGCGACTTGCAAAAGCTGGTATACCCGTTTCAAATTTTTTTTTCACATCATAATCACACGCTTGATCAAAAAAATCCCAAATAGAATCAATGATAAAACCTTTTAAACACGCGGGCATTGTGAGGATTTTATGTGCTAAGCCAGCATAGAGCGGTGCAGAATTAGGATGTGGAAGGGACATGATGCATGGTTCTCAACATTTTTCACAAATAGAAATCTGACAAGTGGGCCGTGTGTTTGCCCCCTGGGTTAAAACATTCATGCGTTGCTGTAATTACAGCTACAGGTTTTTACGGTGCAGGTCTGTAGCAACGTTGCACATCTACAGACTCTGCTGTCTAAAAAAGCTCAAACTTAGTCAGACTGGAAGGACAGTCTCTCTGAACGTATAAATATCCATGGTTGCTCAAATGGATTTAGGTCTGGACTTTGACTAGGCCATCTGCTCTGGCATCATCCACATGTTTGCTTGCCTACATGGCTTGTGGCAAACCTCCAGTGCGACCTTTTAAGGCGTACATTCAACAATGGCTTCTTCTGGCAGCTCATCTCTAAAGGCCTAAATTTATGGCGTGAATGACTAACGGCTGTCCTGTTGACAGATTATTCCACCTGAGCAGCTGCTCCTCCACAGATACCAAGGTTAGATGCACAGGTTTGCAGTTGTGCCAGGCTCTTTTTACTGTTTTGGATGCTGGAATGAACAGTGCTCTGTTAATATTGTCTTATAACCTAGACCTGCTCTGAACTTTGTCACAATTTTATCCCTGATTTATCCCTGTCTCCTGTGTTCCCAGGGGTTCACTGACGGTGTCGATGACGTTTTAGATGTTTACCCGTAAAGGAAATTAAGAGCAAGCATGCTTTTCCTTCCCCTTTCCAATTTTGCACTACGTCGTGCCGACCAATCATAGAAAGTTCAAATCACAGTGAAGTTTGTGGTAGTAACATTGCACATATGTACGTATATCATAACAGGTGTGAATGGTTCTGCAAGGCGCTGTGTGGGCTAATAGCAGCATTGCTCCTGAAAGTGTGACATTTTATGACGACCTGACAGTCGCATGTAAAGGCTGGATTTTCGTACCTGTTTCCTCCTCCATACACCCTGGAATCCATACCCATCTCCAGCTCTGGTGTGGAATCAATTATTTCCTGAAATTCGGACCATTCATCGCTGCTTCCCATACCTGGACAACAGTCGCATTCACATGCCATTAAGAGCTGTACGTGGGAGCCGACAAAACCGAAGCTGACGTGACTTCCTCTCACCGATGCTGACGTTCCTGGTCTCCTGGGAAACCTGCACCTCCATGTTCCGACTGAGACGCTTGCCGCTTTTCCTGCGGTTCCCAGCCCTCATGGCGTCGAAGTCGTAGTGCATGCCCTCGTTGATGGGGGTGATGGTGGCGGAGGGGACGGAGGAGGTGGGCGTGTTGGACTTGCTTCCTGTGCTGCTGGGTGTGGCCGCAACCGAGTCGGACTCCGATCCGTCCTCCTGGATGAGTGGCGGTGCAGATGAAGGGGCGACGCGGCCGCAACAGAGAAACACAGTAAGTGAGGATCATTGATGAAACAACACGGAGCGCTTTCATAAATAACGTCTTAGCAAGGCGTTTGCTTTAAAACAGAAGTTCATCTCGCTGGTTTTAAAGCATTTAAAACTAGTGGAGTTAGAAGAGAAATAGCCTGATTCCTCCAATTATCCTTTACATAGAGGATTTTTTTTTACAGCATTTTAATACACTAAACCGCACTTTAAAGCAGATTTGATGGTATCCATTATGTTTTGATGTAATATTAATGCTTCAGTAATGTATAGTTAAGGTGAAAACTACCCTATCTGATCTAGATTTTTTTTAAGTATACATGCACACACACATATACATATATATATATATATATATATATATATATATATATATAAATAAATCTAACAAAATGAAACAATCTAAAACAAATGGATTTAGAACATTATAATTGATCTGTTTTTATTTTAGAATTTTTTATTAAAAAATTAACCCCTTAACGATCAATTACAAAATCTTTTTTTTTTTTTTTTTTTTTGCATAACAACAATCAACTCTTTCCCATCTACCAAGGGCAAGAATCTCAAAAAAATTTGAGAATACTGAATTGAAATGAAAATTTGCTTCATTTGGTATTCCTCCATTCAATCCTGCAATTAACAATAAAACAGAAATCTCTTGTTTTTATGCAAAAATCCCTAAACATGCAACAATTGCAACTACTACTTTTATAAAGATAGCTCATGGCCATTTTAGATTGCTACTTTTCTAACTTGCTGCAGCAGTTAGCTAAGCTGCAGCAACAGCACTTGAAGCAGTAAATAGTGAAATCTGACCTTCTTAATTGCAGATCTACAGATTTTGGTATTTATATCCCTACGAATAAAACAACACAATTTTATTTTTTAGACAACTAAGCGGTCCAAATAGAATAAAGGCTCCAAACTGACTCTGTGCCTTGAGACGTGTAAATTGTTGATATATAAATAAACTGATTAGATTTGAAATAATAAATTTTATATTAATGAATATTTTAAATACCATTAATGATAAAGCTTTTTTCAAAGGAAGATGAAACCTTGAGTGGTTTGCAAAAATCAACCAGAATTGGTATGGGTTTCATTTCAGAAAAGCCATGAGCCCAAATTACGCAACAAACTTCAAAATTAAAGAAACTGATAGCAAAATGTTGACGTCATCCCTTCATTCCCGATATCAAACTGACATTGTTGCTTCCAGGCAATAATAAACTAACAAGCCATTAATAAGCCCACAGCTTTTTAAAGGAAATGTTAAAACTGCTGCTTTTCAACTTTCCTGCAGCAGCTAGCTGTGCTGCAGGGCTAACATTAGCGTAAACAGGAGCAATAACCAAGTAATGGTTTTCTGTTGTGCTATTTTTATTTCTCTACAGTGCTACACAAATCATACCCATCAGAATTTCTGATTAGGAATAAATGCAATATTCTTTTGTGCGTCTCGGATAAAATTGCAGCGCTAAGTTGCTAGCTGCTAGCTAAAACCCAGGATTGACAGCCCTCACCGCACTAGCCTTACTTTTATTGTATCGTAGCAGTTTCTTTTCCAGTTAAACACATTTAACAGTCCCACATCTTTAACTTAAAACATTTGAAACACAGCCATGAGCTATATGCGCACGTAAAGCCCAACACAACGACGCATGGTGGAAGCCCCACAGTACAATAATCACACAGCTACAAAGAAAACTGCATGAAAATGACCCAGCTGAACGGGATCCCTGCTTGCTTGAGTCAATGTTCATAAACATGCAAATTAGACTTTAAAGGAGCAGATTGGTCAGGGCTGATGGGGTTAAAACTATGTATTTTTTCTCTTTAAGCGACACAAGCAGGCGTGGGAGGAGTGGAGGGCTACATGAGCGTGGGCGGCAGCCATGATGCTAGCAGCTAGCCCCTCCCTCTTCCACCTCCCAGGGCTGTTCATGGGAGTCGTGGACGAGGACAGGGCCCCCCTGTCTGTCCCACCTGATAGGCGGAGCTGAAGGTGGAATGGCCGAGCTCGCTGACCTGCCAGATGTCTTTCCCGGGCATCATCCTAGCCCCCCCGAGACCCCCACGTACCATGCCCTCGCCACCAGGGTACAGGCTCAATGACGGCGGGCGCTCCGCTTTGCTGCAGGCGGGAAGGGGGGCAGAGAGAAGGGTGGAGAAAGATACGAGATTAGAATAATGTCTGAAAAACATTAAAGTCTGCGGTTGTAATGAGGCACAAAGTGAAAAGGTTCAAGGTTTATGATTCCTTTTGTTAAGCACTAAATATGTTTCACATCCAATCACTTCTTCCCCTACAGGACTGGGGGTCCCTATCGGAAGCTTTAAGATGGCAAAACAAAACTATAGTCTTTGAACGCACCACACATCAAATTACAGTCTCTGAAAGACATTGCTGTTCTTTTAAAGGAACAATTCAACAGTTTTAAAACTATAGTTGCTTTCACTTTGAGAGCTTAGCTTTATATAGCCTAGTATGTATGTATGTATGTATGTATGTATGTATGTATGTATGTATGTATGTATATATATATATATATATATATATATATATATATATATATATATATATATATATATATATGTGTGTGTGTGTAAGAAGTTCAGTTTAAACAGTGGTCAGCCATTAAAAAGTTAAGGTAAGTTGCAGCCTACTTGATTGACCCCAAACTTCAAGCTAACATCAGTGAACAAACTTATTTTCTGTCATTTAAGATACACCATGTACAACACACAAGCAGGGCAGGCAAGACGACCAAAATACGATGGAAAAACATGAAGGAGGAAGAGGAGAAGGTAGATTAGGGAATCTCCAAAAGACTCTGAACACGGTTTAATGTGTTCCTTGTTTTAAAAGCTGATTTTAGAATATGAACTCAGAGCATTCGTGATGATAAACAGCTTTTACAAGCATTAAAAACTGTCAAAGCAATGCATAGGGGATTTTTTTTTTTTTTTACTTGCTGCATACAAAGGTTTGAGCACTCCTTGTCGATATTGTTTTGATGCGCCTGATTGTTTGCTACTGTTATCATACTCAGGTTCTGAGAATAATCACGAAAGGAGCATATAATATATAATATAATAATCGTGAGTTGGGTTTTTGATTCCCAAGATGCGGTAAGCATCAGGATCATAAACCTAAGGACTAATAATTACTATATTATAATAGAAAAATAAAGCTATGGCCTCAAAAGAAGGTGCTTGTGAGGCGGCCCGAAGTTCTTCCCCTAGAAATCCTCCAAAAAAACAAACACTCATCAATTTCTCATGTTTTAAAAAAATGTTAAAGTACTAGATTTTAAAACCAAATGGGTTTGCTTGAAAACAAACGCGTAATCTAACTTTGTGCATCACTTTCAGCTTTTTAAAGACAGACTCCGGGTGCTCAAACTTCTACGTGACAGCATTCCCGTTAGTCACGTTCTGACTCCAAGCGGGTCGGTCTGTAGGAAAAGTGGGAAGAGAGGGCAGCTATGGGACCATGATCGATTTACCTTTTCCTCCATGTGTGGCGTTGCCTGAGCAAACAGCAGCACAGAGAGCAAGCCAGCAGGACAGACAAGACAGACAGATTAGTGAAAGACAGCAGAACATGCCGTGATGAGCCACTCAAACACACAGGTACACCTTTAGATTTAATGCATTTTGGAGTTCTGCTACGCGGCACCAATTTATGCAGGAAAAGACTAATGTGCAGTACTCTGACTGAAGCTGCACCAGATGTCCCACTCCTGGCTTTCCTCACGCCCTGAGGCTCTGTCTTGCTCAGCTCTGCAAGCTGATAAATAACTACCAACATTTCCTGTTTTCCAGTGATTTCCCAAAGGGCTGCTATCTTTTCTTTTTTTTTTTTTTTTTTTTTGGCACACAGCCTCTGATCTGTATCAGTGAGACAGACAAGCTGTTCTCCACAGTATGATGATGACGCATAAAAAAAAAAAAGCCTGACATGTTCCGAAAACAACGCGAAACACTTCCAGCAAGACAACGTGTGAGAGTTACGAGTCAAATGCACACATCAGTGAAGGACAGAGACAAGCCGACCCCACGAGGCCCCGCCCACTCACGTTCGTCCACAGCCGGGGCCTTCTGATTGGCTGTTGCTCCCCGTCTGCTGCAGTTTGGACCGCTCTATGTGCTCGACGTACGTCTGGATCATCTGTGGATCAGCGCAATGAAAACTGCTGTTAAAACAGTGGCGCAGCTGAAACAGGGAGCGTGGCTAAAGCTTTAGGTCCACTATGAAGTAGGACTACCATAAAGGAATCTGCTTGCTTAATTTGATACCCTACAGTGACAATTGTGCTGATTTTTATTCAAATACACTGTACAAATATCTGTTTGTTCTAAGGAAAACTAAATTAATGTACAAACATTTATTTAATTAAACTTTACACTAATTATTATTGATATTTTTATCAAATATTAAAAATATATTTATTTGACCATTTTTCTGAGCATTTTAGATTATTAATTTATGTCAATGTCAATGTCAAATTTATTTATATAGCACTTTCAAAACAGGTATAAAATTGCACCAAAGGGCTTTACAAAAAGACAACAACAATCAACAAAACAGAATGGGAAACACTGCTTCAAATAAAAGCCAAAGAATAAAAATACGTTTTAAGAAGCATTTTAAAATGATCCAGGCTGTGAGCAGATTTAATTTGAAGAAGGTAAATTGTTCCACAGAGTTGGAGCAACAACAGAGAAAGCCCGATCTCCTTTCCTCTTAAGTCGAGACCAAGAAACTGTCAGTAGTAATTTAAAATAAATGTAAAGCACCTTAGACCTTTAAAAGCCCAGAACTAAAATGTGTCTGTTATCATGGTAGAATAATCTTATACAGAAATAAAAAATGTAAAAAAAAATCCTACTTTACATTTAATTGGTCAGGGGTATTTCATGTAACTTCATGATGCTAAGCACACTGACAACGCTTTTGGAAAGGAAACAGGCCCATAGCATGACACGTCCTCCATTGTGCTGTGGGAAGAAGTCGCTTTTTACCCATAATCCTTTTCCAGTGGCTAAAAAAATGGTCTCAGTGTCATGCCATATCTAATTACCACAGAAAGAGTAAATAAGGGATTGGTAAAAAAAAAAAAAAAAAAAGATCATATATACTCTGATAAGCCTAAAAAGTAAAATAAGAAAAGTAAAAAGAAAATCACTTGTTTTATAGAAACCGTCAGGGTTGTGAATAAGTGTGACACTTGTGATTTTGTTAAAACAAATTCTTCATGTGGTTAATTTACTGACAAATGCAGTAGTGAGAGGGGCCTATGAGGACCTCTGCACTCATATCCTGGCCAAAAAGAAGTCTGTTCTTGAAATCTCGAGTAAAAGAAAAGATATCTCTGTATTTGTAGAGGACAGCCCGTCTAGGCCTTAAAACATGCAGAAAATAAGCTAAAAAATAAATAAATTAATTAATGTGGCTTACCTCAGTGTGACGTTGGTGAAGAGCGTTGTACTCCTTCTTCATCTCTGCTTCGCGTTCCTCAAGACGAGTGACTGCGAGAAAAAAAAGGAAAAGCTGTCTTTCCAGTTCTAATAAAATAAAAGATACCAGTCGGCAGATAGTTAACACAGAATAAACAATAATATTCTCAAAACCACAAGGGTAAAATCTAAAAGTGATTTCTTTTTCTTGTATTCACCTATGCTCGCAGGCTGGTTCTTTATTATTATGGTGCTTGACAAAAGGCAAAGACTGAACATGATTCAATTAGGATAAATCACATTAATAAAAATATGACTTTTTCCAGGTTTTAGGTTGGTCCCATCTGGTTTCTGCAGCCTGGTTCATTACACGCAGAACATGCACTCACTCTGGTCGGAGTAGTTCTTCGTCTTCAGCTCCAACTGCTTCCCCTGCAGCTCCAGGAGCTCCACCTGCATCTGCAGCTCCTTCTTGTCCGCTTCCAGACTGTCCTCAAATTCAATGAATTTCTAGGAGGGGAGAAAAACAATAGCGCCTAAACATCAAACCAACTCAAGAAAAACAAAACAAAAGCAAATGAGGGCTTTTATGGTATTATGGTGATCAGATTTGTTACCAAACCAGGTTGGGGCCATTCCTGTGTGCTTTTGTCACGTTTTAACACGACTGGCATCACATTTTACAGTTTTTGTTTTGGCGCGTACAAAGCAGGGACCGAGCCACTCGGAGCTCAACACGTCTGTGTCTCTGTTTGGGTTTTTCATAAAGCTGCACACAAGGCCGCCCTTTTTTGTCCAACGCTGCAAGTACACAGAGGCTTAATACTGTAATCCTCTGACTGCAGGGAGACCGCAGAAACACAATTATTATGCAGCAGAGATAAGAGACAGCATATGGAATAGTCTGACTAAACCCGATAGAGAAATGTCCCCTACTACCTGTTAGGAGACGCGCTTGTTCACAACATGAATTGTTGATTTTGGAGACGAAAGAAATCTTCATCTTTGAAGGCAAACACCTCGCTAAATGCAGCACCTTGCAAGGGGATCCGTGACTAGAAAACCTTTCCGCACTTTGTCACAGCACAAACATGGATTATATTCTACTTTATAGAGCTTTCATTTGATAGACCAACACAAATTAGTCTGTGATTGTAAAAGCGAGAGGAAATGACACGTTGTTTTCAACATTTTGTATGAACAAAGATCTGGAAAGTGCGGCAAGCGTTGGTTTTCTGCCCCCTTAACCCTGATGCCCCTAAATAACAACCAACACACTCAAGGTTTTGATAATTAAGCAGAGTCCATTGGTTTATAAATTAACCTCAGTAGAAATGTAGCTGCTCTGTGGAAGCCCCAGAGACTCGTATCGAGAACAGCCACATGAAGACCAAAGGATCCCGGCAGACAGGTCCATTTGTGGAGAGGTTTACAGCAGGGTTAGGTTCTAAAACATTATCTCAACCTTTAAACATCTCACAGAGAAATGCTCAGTACATCACCCCAAAATCTGCAATTAGCTTATCAGAGAAGCAGCAAGAGCTAGGTATTAAACTCTGGAGGAACTGCAGACACACTGTTTCACCACAGGTATTCGCTCACCCGTCCAAATAATGAAAATTAGCTGTTCCAGTCACTTCTACAACCACACAGGTGTATAAAAGCAAGCACCCAGGCCCACAGACTGGGTCGCTCTCAGGAGCTCAGTGAATCCCAGCATGGTTCTGTGGTAAGCATGTCACCTGTGTGACAAGTCCAGTCGTTACATTTCCTCGTTCCTAAAAAATTCAGTCGGCTGTCCGTGGCATTGTCACAAAGTGGAAGCGATTAGGAAGGACAGCAGCTCAGCCATGTAGTGGTAGGCCGTGGGAGCCAACGTTGGGAGCATTGACACTTGGACAAATCTGTGCTCCCAAACGTTGTGGGAACAGTTTGGAGATGGTCCCGTCATCTTCCAACATGACTGTGCACCAGAGCACGAAGCGAGGTCCATAAAGACCCACAAAGCGTCCCTAATCCAACAGAACACCTTTGGGATCAATCAGAGCGCAGGCTTTGAGTCGGGCCTTCTGGTCCGACATCAGCGTCTGATCTCGCTAATGTTCTTCTGGGAGATTGGTAAAACATTTCCATAAACACTCAAAAGACTTGTGGACACCCCCCCTCCCAAAGGAGCCGAGGCTGTTAGAGCTGCAAAGGGTCGACCAATTTAATTCAATTCAATTCAATTTTATTTATATAGCGCCAATTCATGAAACATGTCATCTCGAGGCACTTTACAAAGTCAAATTCAATCAGATTATACAGATTGGTCAAAAATCTCCTGTATAAGGGAACCAGTTGATTGCATCAAAGTCCCGACAAGCAGCATTCACTCCTGGAGAAGCGTAGAGCCACAGGGAGAGTCGTCTGCATTGTCCATGGCTTTGCAGCAATCCCTCATACTGAGCAAGCATGAAGTGACCAAGAACATATTGAACCCTTTGGCATTATGGTGTATGTACAGCTCAGGTAAGATAATGACGTTCAGCTCTTAATTATCCACTCCACAAACCTGGCCTCGATGGAAGAGTGACCAGAAGACAGCGTGTTTTTCAAAGAAAGCCATAAGAAGTCCCATTCACTACTACGGTGTGCACCAGGGGGCACGATTAACATGACCTCCACACGTGATGAAACCACAACAGATCTGCTTTGGCCTACATGCAAACTACAATGTAAGGCCTGACGCTAAGAGAGCACATCTGCTGAATCACACCATCCACATGGTGAAACAAGGCAGGGGGCAGCATCATGCTGTGGGGAAGTCTTTCTTAAAGCAAGCGCGTAGAAGCTGGACGGAGCTGATGGGGAGATGAACGGAGGGCAATCCTGGAAGAAGACCTGGCAGAAGCTGCAGAAGACCTGAGACTGAACTGGAGGTTCGCCGTCCGGCTGGAAAGACAACCTGCCAGAGCGACACTGGGACGGTTTAGCTCAAACTATACTCCTTTGTTAGAACGAACCAAAGTCCAGACCTAAAAACCAGACGAGATCCTGGAAACCTGATCCTTACAGACAGTATGCATCCAACCTGACGGAGCTTGAGATGCTTAACGGGGAAGAAGTCAGCCTCCATGTGTAAAGCTGACAGAGACATCCACAAAAGAAGTGCAGACTGCAGCACAAAGTGGCTCAATTATTTAGCATTACCTGAGGTAGAATAAATAGAGACGCATGCTACACTCTTTTATTGGTTAAAACATTTTCAAAATCATGTATCACTTCCCTTACACTTCACAATTATCAGCTAATTTGTGTTTGTCTGTGATATAAAATCTGAATAAAACGTTGTCTTTGTTTTTGTTTTTGTTTTTTTTTCTTTAAAAAAAATACTCACCTGTACACTGTGACTTTCTCCTGCATTGTTTACATTTCAATTGCTTTACTTTTAAATTCAGTGCTGCAACTTATACTGTATTTTAAATGTACTGTAAATTACAAGCTGTATTCTTGCACTAATGCCATTTGCACAATCAATTCTGCACATACAAATGGTTTTTAAAAAACACTCACTTGTACACTGCGACTTCTCCTGCATTGTCTACATTTAAATTGTTTACTTTTAAATCACTGCTGCACCTTATACTGTAATTTAATTTAACTGCAATTTACAAGCTGTATGCAACGAAATTTCCATCTGTATGCACTCTGTGCATACAAAATGACAAATAAAGTTGTCTAAGTCTTTTTGTTGTTTTTTGCTTTAATTGTCACAAATGTTCAAAGGGTTAACGGTACTTTTGCAAGGCAGTGAATCACAAAGTTTGCCTGTGGGCTAATGTTGAAGTAAAATGTGCTTGTGCTCCATTTTCTTTGTTCCCTAAATACTAATTTACACACATCTAATCTCAAACCCATATAAACAGCAACATGTTTAGGCCTAAAGGAGTTTACTTCTTTAGAAGATCAAAGCTCAAAAAAATGTCTACTCATGTATATTTTTTGTTTGTAACCAGAGTTGTTTTCATTGTGGATAGTTGTTCTAAATTAAGAGCAGCTGACATCATAAAACATAATCCTATCACCTTGGACTGGGGAAAAAACGTCCTTCATCCACTGACTTTGTATCTGTCATATCTGCACATCTTAGGAGGATTGCTATTAAAACCGCCCAACGTAGAGGCACAGGCAAAGGATGCAGTTGTCTTGTAAATAGATGTAAAAGTACCGCTTTTAGAACAGATAAAAATAACAATTAAAAAATAAAACAAAGTACATTCTGTCCCAGATGAATAATTCAGCAGGTATCCCTGCAATGATCGAGTGGATCTAATTTACTTCCCCCGGCTAAGTGCTTTTTGTTGCAGTCTGGTCACAGTTTTAGCTATTTATAATGTGTGATACCCGTGAAGCGACAAGCAGCGGGGAAAATGCTGAAAAACTTTGCTTAATCCCCGTGAATCTCCGCTGACTCGCTGTCGGCTCGAACCTGTTCGTCTAGGGTTGAGTCTGGGCAACGTTTCTGAGCAAAAGGTTTAATCACCAGCAAAACTGATGAATACAGGTGGAGTCAAACAAAACCTGCGATCCTCAGCGATGAGAGCGGATCAGTCCATTAGAAAGAAAAAAGAGCATCTTATTTTATAATTGGGTAATGGAGGAATTGATTTATGAGGTGCTGTCTTTGTTTCCCTACAACCTCGTAATCTGAGCTGCTTTTTGCTCCACGCTCCCTACAAGTGGGTGTTTTAATGCGTTGTGAGATTCGTCCCGTGCCTTTTTCTCTTATTAGCTTTTTGCCTTCTGACCTGAGCCCCTCTGCACAGCTCCATTAACTCAAGCCTGTTCCATTCTCTTGGTTTTATCCCTCTGTCTCCTCATCAGCACAAATCGAGTCACAGTACCAGGGCGCTGTTGATTTCCTTGATTGCGACTGCAAGGACTTCGTCGTCCCATCCCCCCACGGACCTCACGGTCAGACAAAACGACGAGGATCGCTTCATGTAAAGAACAAACCAACGGTGAGGTGTTGAACCTGAAGGAGGGGGGGTGGGGGGGGACACGTTTTCTGCTGCTTGAGACATGAGAGCAATCGTGATCCGAGTCACTCATTAACTTATTCAAAGCTTTCCAGCTTCCACAGTAAAACAATCACTTAAGATCGCTTTGAGATACGACCACTGTTCATGCTTTATTACGCTAGTGAAAAAAAACGCACGACCAGAGTAACTCTTTAAAAATGATTATCCCAGATAAACACGAGTCACCTAGTGGAAAAAAAGAGCCTAAGATATCCAACTCCGGTCCTGAATGTTTTAGGTGTGTTTCCGCTTGAATTAAGTCCTCAGCATGTCGCTATCTTGGCCAGAGGTCTGGTTATGTTGAGGCAGGGAAAGATGTAGACATGCAGGGTACCCGTTCTGACTGCGGACGCCCCTGACCCACTAAACTCGTTGCTAATCATGGACAAATGTGCCATCGGTGTTTGATTTATTATACTTTTATTTATTCATTACGAAAACAACCTTTCTCGTATTTCAGTGATTTTGTTAACTTGGATGAAGGCTGCAGGACCATAACTTGTCTGTACACCCCGTTGGTGACCCCTGCTCTAGTTCATTAACTTACCCAAATGTTTCTTTTACTCTAGGTATTTACAGAACAAAGATAAAAGATAAAAAATATATTATATATGTATTAAAAATGCTTCAATTTGCAGTTTACAGAGTTACAAATCAAAATGTGCAATTTTAGGTTTCGCTTCTGTAGGAATGAAGATTTAGATATTAATTTAGCATATTAAATTTATTTAGCATATTCTTGCAAAAAATACTTCTAAAACAGAGACATTTTCAAAGGGGAACTAATAATTTTGTCACGATCTGTGTGTAACCTGACTTTGACTTTAAAGTGAACTCTGGCCGGTAAGTTTAAACGAGTCGCAGTTGGGATGAAGCTTCAGAAGGCAACAGAATCCAGTGAACTGGGAACCTGAGGTTTTCAGTTTGATTGAATATTCTGGTCTGCAGCTAGGTCCAGTTTTTTTTTCTTCCTTTCAAAACAAATGTCTTAGCATCAGACGGTTTGAATTTAATACAGTTGTTAGCTGTTGTGATTTGCATACGTTGGAGTTTGCATGAAATGCATCCTCAGCTCAGAAACAACCAGCAGAAACTATTAAACTATTAAATATATGACCGTTAGCGTAACTATCAAGCTGTAGCTATCAAACTATTTTGCTTTTGTTTGGGTCTGACTAGAGCATATGTGAGATTTTTAGAATCTTAAATAAATGTAAACAAAACATAAAGAAGGCTTATCTTTAAACTTGGCAGCGAACATGAAGCTTTGAGGTCTATCCACCTTATTCCTCCACATTTTGTGGATTTGGATCGGCATTTTTTTTTAGTAAACTGTCTCTTGCAGAGGAAATACAGGTAAAAACACGTGAGAGCATCAGCTTTTACATCTTAAACAGAGTAATGTTGTACCTGCTAGTCCCTTCATCACCTAACGGTTGGGAGTAAAAAGACCTGAACAAAGGGACTCCTGATTAAACATGCCTGCATGTTTATATGCCTTGTCAACTCATTTGCTGCAGACGAAGAAAGGAGGTGAAAATATAATCTAATTCAGTGCATCTGGCATCTTATAAGCCAGATGCTACTACAATTAAATTGTAGTAGCATCAGTTTAGCATTTCATCCCATGATACACAGTCAGCAGTGTTTTTATTTGAATCTGCCAGTATCTACTTATATTTCAATAAATGAACAAATGTACACCTTATTCCTAATATAATTACACAAAAAGTAATTGTTCAACTCAAAATATACTGTTATTGGTCTATGCATGTTAGATCATTAGTAACATTAAAAATCAAACAATAAACCAAAAGATGTTAGTAGGCGTTGACTTAAGTCTTTCTGATAGTTTTCTGCAGGCAGATTTACTACAACAGTAGAACAAAATCCTGAAATGATGGCTTTTAGTTTCAGTGTGCCACCCCAATAGGTGAAGTGGCCCCGTCCGGCCACCCCTATGAAATGTTTCTGGCTCCACTGACCGAAATACAGCTCACTACGTAAGATTAGCTACCAACACAAAATGCTTCACTGCAGCTGGCGCTATCATACTGGAAGTCGCTACATAATCAATCCTTTAGCAGCCAGTGAGAAATAGGACCGGATATTCTGTGATAACTGAAATGCTCTTCTGCCCCCTGCTGGCCTGGAGGGCCCAAAGCGGGATGTTAGTTCACTTATGCCTCAGGTCGGCTTTGTTAACGGGTATTGCTTTTGTTCGTCTGTGTAACTGAGGAGCTGCCACTCAGCTCAGTATTTAGCTTTTTTATTTTCATTTTATGTTGTTTCCAGTATTACTTTGTGGGTTACCGTACATAAATCCCTGCTAACAGACAAATAACCTTGTCTGAGATGTTGAGATCCTCTGTATCTTTTAAAATCCCAGGTTGTCACCACTGCTGTTCCATTTTTACAATCAAGCAGGGAGTCCTGGCATTTCTCTTCATTTTGAAAATACAGTTGTATGGTATATTTTGTAGCCAAAATGAGTCACATTCAACAGGTTTAGAGCGAAAACACTTTAATTTAATAGGTCACACGTTGATGCACACGGTTGTATCGTCTTTCAGTTCTTCCTGTTTTGTCAAGTGTATTTACCCACCAAGAGTGATGCTGCACTTCAGCTACGTACTGTTTCCAGACTCTGCAGACGGGTCATTATCACTAAGTACAGTAATAACCTGCAATCTACCTTTTCTTTACTTTGGAGTTTGCATATTGTGAGCTTTCATTGTTGATTTGAATATACTTCAGAGGCCCAGGGACAGCGCTCTATAAGTGAAACTTATTACTGATGAATTGCTTTTCTGACGGCTAAAGGCGCTGTGACTTACAGCAGCTGAAGGATTGCTTTGCATCTAGCAAAGGTGGCTGTAGGCCCATGTAAGAACATGCTGGAGTTGACCTCCCGCGCATATCCAGCACACAAATTAGTATGTTGTTGGGATGGCATAAAATACTTGAATTGAACAGTTTTGCTTACTGTAACAATTTTAGAACAACAATTTAAGTCCGTTGTTGCTAAAAAATATATGTATATATCTTTCATTTTACCATGAAGATACTATGGGGACAAAACTAGCAATATTAAATTATGATTGTTATCGTAACTATTTAACTAACACTTGTTTCCCCCGTGTAAAATGACAGTCTAGCAGTGTATTAATAAGGTTGATCTTTGGTTTCTCCCCATGGTAGCATGGGCTCTTCTGTGCTATCAGTTAAAGAAAAAGTATCCGTCAACTGCTCCATGAACAATTCCTCAATTATTTACCTGCATGGCCATAAATGATCACTGTTAGAAAATACTGCCGTCACCACAGCCATTCAAATAAACCACCAGAGTCTGTTACATGTTTACAAACATGCTGCTGGTTCCACAGGTTCTTGATGCGGCTGAGAATTATTTACACACGGTCCCCAACATGGTAATCTCTATTTGCACGCTTCAGTTTCTCAGGGGGTGTTTGCTCAAGACATTCATGCAAATTTTAGACTTCTTTAACTTGAACATTTCAGTTTTAATGACCAGTCGTCACACGTTTAACTTCTCTGGGATTGTTCGGTCTAAAGCAGGGGTGTCCAAACTTTTTGGCACTGGGGCCGAAATTCTTAAGTCACAAGTACTCGAGGGCCAAAAAATACTAAGCAATGAAAAATTACCCAAAAATCATGTTGTGAATTTTTATATGATAATTTTGATTAAACAAATTAGTCCGATTTTCTGAAGGAAAATGATGTTAAATCGCTGTAGAGCCATAGTTAAAAATGGGGTTTTGCACATTTGCTTTATTAAAAGCAAATTATATTAGAATCAACTGATAAAAAACAAACAAAACTGAATTCTTTTTTGGTCTAGCAATATGAGAGCAGGATTTAGGCCAGTGTTTCTTTGAAAAAACTTGCTGTGTTTAGCTCATTTTGAGAAATTATTTGAAAAACAAAACAGCTTTTAACGCACAAAAGTTTTCATCTGAGTTAAAGTCCTGAGACAGATGTGGTCATATTTACTATGAAATTAAACAGAATGTAAAAAGCGTGGTTACTGAAAGATGAATACATTATGTTGTACCCAACGTTTTCTGTTATAAGATCGCAACCTGTCTGTATTCATTTTACACTAATAAAAATAAAACGTTTCCATCTCCATCAGCCAAATCTTTGCAGTAGACTAAATCTTTCTTGAAATGCAATTGGGGGGCCAGACAACATCACTCCAGGGTCCACAAATGGCCCCCCGGGCCGCACTTTTGACATGCCTGGTCTAAAGCACCAATGCGACTGCACAGTGTTTTACATCGTTTTATGAAGTGACTGCTTTCTGTCTTTTTTGACTCAAACATCTAAATCCTACCAGATGCTAAGGCCTACTGGGCGCTCTTCAGCTTCTCAGCAGGTGTTGTCGGTGCATTCAACATTATGTCTTGATTTGAATGACCTGTGTGGATTCTGAGCTGGTGTCTCACCAAATTTTCATTAAGGTTACATAATGACAATAAAGCTATTTGGTTGTCAGAACTAGACAAGAACTGACTTATTTTTGCACTGATCCCGAATGTTTGTATCTGTCTGATGTTGACTGGTGTGTCTAGACGATCAACAGAATCCGGTTTCGTAGTGTTTCTGAAAAGTTTCACCATTAAAGGTGTTTTTTTTTGTTTGTTCTTTCTTTTCTGGCACTGGGGGACAGGGCATGTGTTTGGTTGTGCGTGTTGGTAGAAGGACCGTGTTGCCCTTGGAGGCCATAGATGCAAAAAAAAACAACAACAACCTGATTTCATCTGGCATTGCTGTGAGCTTTGTGTACTGAAAATGCATTGATCCTTTAATTTCAAAAGACTTTTCAATTATTAAAATCCTAACCCTAACTTGCCAGTCAGGAAAAAAAAAAAATCAAAGACAATTTAAAGGTCGGCTCATTCGTTACTTAAAAATGTGACGTTTTTAGTTTAACAAGTGCTTGTGGCCCCAGGGGCCCTATGGGCAGCAGCCTGGTGCGCTTGTGCCTTGGGCCGGCTCTGCTACAGGGTGATAATAACCAGACTGCCTGTAGCTTAGGCTGTTTTCTGTAATGCCTCCACTGTTATAGGCGGCACATGATATGGCTCTGTAAAAACAATCAAACAGACAGAAACATCTCAAAACCCAGCAGTGATCGTTGCCAGAAGGGCCGTGGCTGAAGGCAGGAGGTGATGGAGAGGATGTGAGGGGGGGGGGGGGGTGCCACTCACCTCCTCCGCCTGCTTACGCAGCGCTTTCTCCCGTTCATACTGGGTGATGAGCTGCTCGTTGTCCTCCTTCAGCAGCTCCAGCTCCACCTCGTGCTCCTGGTTCTCGGTGAGCACCGCGTCCAGGTTCTCCAGGACGTTCACCACCAGCGGCATCAGCTCCTTCACCACCTCCTCGTCGTAGCTGTGGATGAGCCGCTCGAACTCGCGGTAGATGCTGTTGGCCAGGCCCGACACCCGCTCCGACATGACGGTGCCGGAGCCGTAGTCGTCCTGGTACACCACCTCGTCTATCTCCATCATCCTGGCTGCTGGACCTCAGCCTGTCCCCAAGCGAGGCTCGCTCAAATGTTCGGGCCTGTAAGGCTGGAGTGTCACGGTGTTATGATCCACTCACCACTGGGGGGTGGGGGGGTTAGAGGATGTTCAATCACGGTCTCTCCTCCTCCGCTGGAGACGCTTATTCCATCTTTTTTTCTTTTTTTTTTTGCAGACGCGCCTTTTACGCGTGGATAACCTTGAGCTTTAAAAAGGGAAAATGTTGGTTAAAATATGCTGATGATGTGCACAGAGCTGTAGTCTTAGCAGGCTTTGGCCCCCAGCCGCGGCCCAGCCTTTGGCCCCCTCCCACGGAGTGATCCAGCCCGGGGTTCGGCCCTCTCCCAGCCCATGCCGAGGAACCAGCCGCCTCCGTCGATGATGGTGCACCTGCTTCTCAGCAGCCGCGGCCATGGACCCCTGCCATTACACTGGCGGGGCGGAGGGAGGGGAAACAAATAAATAAATAAATAGGCGAATAAATAATCCCCCGTCTCCCGATCGCCGCTGCGGCCCGATCCGCCTCCTACGGCCGCCTCCCTCGCATGTCTTGCTGCTCTTCCGGCGGGCCGCCGATGAAGCTGCGTCGGGCGTTGATGGTGATGTCTCCCTCTGGGAGAGGCTCTCCCTGCCGTTCAGATGGAGGAGCCAGCTGACCGAGGCTGCCCCACGTCACGCCGTCTGCAATCAGTCAAGGCGGAAAGCGCAGGCAGGACACGGCTGCAGGGTTTCAAAATAAAAGCGGCCTCCATGCGTCTGGCCACCGCCAGGACTGCGTAACTCATTATATGCATGTATGGCCCGTTGTTTTAGTCCCGCATAAACTATTAATTAAGCAGCAGGGAGCGCTTATGTTTGATATTGGCTTTCAAGTGTGTTTCTAACTTTGGAGATTTCATCATCTTGAAAACCTGTGTTTTAATGGGACTTTACAGGTAAATCTAAAAAAATAAAAAAATAGAATATCGAAAAAATAAGTTAATTTTTGTAACTTATTTCATAAAGTGAAACTTATGTACATTAATTACACACAGAGTAAGTGTAATGTATATTGTAATTTTGACGATTACAGGTGACAGATAATAAAAACACTAATTTTAGTCTCTCAGACAATTTTAGCATTATATTACACCGTTTCTTAAATCCTTTTTGACATATAAATGTTATCTACAGGCCATGTTATGGCCTACACTGTCACCGGGAAGACTGCTGACTTGACAGATGTTCAGAAGCTAGTTGTTCTCGAAATGCTGTGCTCATGCTTGAACATGGAAAGTTGAGTGGAAGGAAAAAGTGCACCAGCAGCAGGGATGATGGCAGCCTTCAGAGGAATGTCGAGCAAAAGCCATTGCTGAATTTGGGAGAGCTTCAGAAGGAGTGCGCTACGTCAACGCTTCAAGAGCCACAGCATACAGATGAATCCCACATGGGCTACAATGCTGCCTTCCTTGTGTCAAGCCACTCCTAAACCATAGATAACGTGTCTAAATGACAAAATGTTCAGCTTTGTTTATACATCGTCAGCAATGCAAAGCGTGGTATAAATACTTAAAATATAGGCTGTAAAAGCACGATATGTGAGTTTGATTGGGCAAGAACTGATAAGTGTTTGCTCCCTCTGTCTCCGCTTTGAAAAGGACACTGTTGCATTTGGGGTTTTGTTTTTTCTATCTGACCTCAATTTCAGTGGTTAACATGGTTAATCTGCCTTTTCTTATTGTTTTGATTTTTTTCTTGACTAACATATTTACTTAATATGTAGTCAGGGAAAAAAAGTCTGGAAGAGCCTAAAAGCCATCTCAGGGCACAAACAGGACGCCCAGGCTGTAGGTGACTTCAGATGGGAGAATAAGCTTAACCAGCATTTCCTGAGGTTTGACCAGCCTTCAGGGAACTGTGCTGGCACCGCTTTTGTTCACCCTATACACTGCAGACTTCCCCGTTAACTCACCAGGCTGCCTCCTGCAGAAGTTCTCAGATGACTCTGACATAGATGTCTCATCACAGATGAAGATGAGTCCCAGTACAGACAGTGGATCCAGGGCTTTGTAGACTGGTGCCAGCAGAACCACCTCGTATTAAATGCAGGGAAAACAAAGGAGCTGGTGGTGGACTTTCACAGACACAGATCCACCAGCTACTTTGGGATGCTGCTACACTATCATGCACATTTTATATAGTATTATTGTGTGTTATGTAAAGAGGGTGAAGTCTTTCCACTGTTAAATAAATATTTTTCCACTGTGCAATGTTTATTTACTCTGGTATTTACTTTTTATCTTCTACTCTTAGTGTTTCTATAGAGCTATATTTTAGATTAGACTGTTCTTTTTTCTTCTTTCATTGCTAATAACTGTGTGCAACTGTCTGTGTTTACCACTGTCCCACCTGAATTTCCCCACCACGGGACAATAAAGGAATTCTTATTTTATCTCCAAAATGAGAATGTAATTTCTTAAAAAAAAAAAAAAAGCTCAATTATTGATATTATTGACTATTCATATGAATAGTCCCCTGTTCACACAATCTTAATTTCTTAGCCTTTGTTTCCCTAAACCAAGCAGTAAAACCTTACATGTTGTAGTCTCCACTTCTTAAAAAAGGCATCCTTATCCAAAAAAGTCTAAACAAGTAATTTACTAGGAAAACCGTTCTTGAAAACATTTGTTTCAGATTTTGTAAGCGACCATAAGAATTGGTAACCAAATTATCCATATGTTCATATGTCTACACAATATTACTGAATACTAGCCTGGATTCTCCTGTTATATGGCAGCTATAGGTTATTTTACTGCTTTTTAATCCTGCTTAGTTTTATGTTGAAAGTACTACAACGGAAATGTAATGGTTTCTCACAGGGGGGAAAACTTGACAAGTGTCTGCATGAATAACTAAAGCCAGAATCTTGCTAATAACGACCACACACTCCTCAAATATTCAATAAATCCCTTCATGTGGATGACAAGAGGCAGTACTTTAATTTACATAAGTATGACAAAGCCTTTTACACGTTGTTTTAAAATGAATCCTCCGATGTTATCTTCATTCATGCAGATCTACTAAAGTACACGATGCAATAAAAGCCTTTAAAGTGATAATACCTCCCATAATGTGTCACTGTTAAAGTCTTGTGACTCTGAAATGAGTCAGCAGCGTTGCTCCCTCACCGCTTCACTCAGTTTAGAAACTAAAAGACTAAAGCTCAGAAAAGGAAATAAACATTTATTTCACAACCGTGAGCAGACGCAAGTGAATACATGAGGGGAACATGAAGGATTTTATGTTGCGTTTTCCTCGTTTCTCACTTACTCCAAGGTAACAAACAGTAATGCGCACCAAAAATTTTGAAAATTAGAAATTATTCTCATTTTACAGGATAATCTGCTGCATAAACCTCCATTCCAACTGTCACAACACTCTCCCTCAACATTAATAAATATTTTTATTAGAGTATTAATGCTATGTAAATTTACATAGAGCAAATTTACATAGAGCAAAAACACAAGGCTGACATAACAAAAATATCTTAACATTTCCTGTATGAAGACATACAGGTGGAAATTCAAGTAACAAGGAAGATATAAGATCCCCTATTCAATTTTATTCTTCTCATGTTTGTCACCTTTGAATGACTTAACTAGGTCTGATCACTACCAGAGCCGTAGAAAATGCCTGCATGAGTAGAACCCGTCTGACAACATGAAGCAGGCGCAAAGGTCCGATGATCAACCCACTTTCCTCTTTATCGACGAGTGGCAAAACGTAAAAGGCTAAGATTTTGGTGAGAGGAGATCAAAATGAAACTTTTTTTTTTTTTTTGGCCAGGATGCAACACGCTGTGTGTTAGAAAACGGATTGATGCGTATTACCTTGAACGCAGCACCCTTGTTGCTTCATCCCCACAGCAATGATTTAGTGCTGCAGGGATGGCTTTCTTCAGCAGGAATGGAAAAAGATGGACAGAAAGATGGGAAGATCGATGGAGATAAATGGAGGGCAATCCTGAAAGAAATCTTCTTAGACTTGAGTGGAGGTAAAACCACTCAACAGCATAACACTAAATATATATGGCTCAGGTGAAAGCATGTTTAAAGACCCAACCTAATATATAGTAATATAATAGTAATAGTCAACCTATTTGACAATCTGTGTCAAGACTTGAAAATTAAACTAATTTGCAAAGGATGGACAAAAACTTAAATATGCTAAGACGGTAAAGCCTGATTGCAGCTAAATGTAGTTCAGAATACAGACAGCAGCAGATTTTATAGCGTTTCATTTCCACAAAAGTGAACTTTTATGCCATCTAGACTGCTGGAGGTGTCTGCCCTGAATCAGGGGACCAAAAAGGATCTTGTCCACTTTTTTTTATTTTTTTTAAAACATTTTGAAATCCTGGCATCCAACTACCAGTAACGCATTACCTTGTGCTCAGCTACCAAATAAAACCCCAGCACAAAACGTTGAAGTTTGTGGTTGTAAAGGACATGAAAACACAAGGCACTAGTTTTTAAGCTAATAACACGTCGTTCTAGTAAACTTCTAATTGTTGGGTGGAGCAAACCTGTCTCTAGATTTTGTTTTCAATCTAACATTTTGTGCATTTTGGCTTCCTCAAATTGAATGAAAAAAAAACAAACTAACACATTTCTGGTTATGTAACCAATCTAAATTGCATCAAAGTGAGAATGTGTGCGTAGCTGTTTTCTTTGTGTCAGACCTGTGACAGCCTGTTGCTCTAACCAGGGCCAACACCAGCTATTGCTTCAGCTCCTTCACCTCGGCGGCTCCACAACTTACCCCGATTTCACCCGATAAGTGAAATCAAGGTTTTCGGCGACGTTTCCATGTTGAAGGAACGCAAACAGAAACAAGCTTTCGATGCAAAACAAGTTTTTTTTTATTTCAATACACAGGACTCCTTTCTTCTGCTGCACTCGTTTGCTGCCAGGCACATCGACAGAGAGAGGGGACAGGCTGGCATCAGAAATACTCGTCTGTGCTTAACGACGTGGGTGAAAGAGGGGGGAGGGGGGGGGGGGGTCGTAGAGGAGCCCACCTGCACTCAGGTGGGCCGCGAGGTTGCTTAGAGTTCACATGTCTTCAGCCGTTTTAATTTAAAACATAAAACAGAGGTCGGCCGCGAGCGAGGGGGAAAGGCGAGTTCTCAGACGGAGCGAGCAGCCGAGGACAGAGCAGAGAGAAGAGCCCGCACAACACATTCACATACAATCAAAGTGGAATTTCTTTTAGGAGGCAGCAACATTTGGAAATCCATCACAGCATTCATCTCTGACTCTTTTTTTTTTGGCACCCATATTTACCACAGATTGTGTTTGGACACTGAGCATTGAGAAACAGTAAGGCAGAAAGATGACAAAACGCTGATAAGGCATCTGACGCTGCGCTACAATGCTGAAACCTTGAAGTTCAAGATGAATTTCTGCAAACGTTTCCTTTTTTTTTTTTTTTTTTTGCACAAAACTTTGGCGAGAAAGTTTATCTCGCCTAACCGAAACCCATTCCAAGTGTATTAATCAACTCCATCTACAGATAATATCAACTTAGGTCCACTGGGGGCTGAAAACAGTACCAGCATTTCAAATTTAGCTTTCGTACATCTAGCTTTCATCCAATCATTTTACAATATCCTGAAAATGCAAATAACGACAACAGTAACCGCACAGCTGGGTTTGGACATAACGTACAGTGGCAGGGATTGGGAGATGCCTAGCTAGCAGATTGACTTGTGTGTGATTGTATCATTGCAGTATTTAGTGAGGGAGGGGGGGAGTTTGAAAAAAAAATAAAAAAAAATGAAAAGACGAGACTCAGAATACAAGAGTGGAAAGTGCAACAAAAAAAAAGAAAAAAGAAGAAGAAAACGCAACAAACCAGTGATCTGATGCGGACAACGCCACCGACAGAGGAATACATCTGCGGGCGGGTTGTGTATGGAGGAGCTGGAATAAGCATCAGAGGTGGAGCGCAGGAATGAGAGGAGCATTAACATGGAAGCAGAGACAGAACAAAGTGGGAGACGCGGCTTGGCTCGGGCCGTCAGTAGAAAACCACGCTGGACTTTCCTCCGGGGGGATTGAGGACCTTGTTGTGAGAGCGAGGCTTAGGTCCCAGGTGAGGCTCGTGGTTCTTCAGCAAAGTGTCGTCGGGAGGTGAGGTCGCCGCTTTGGGCTCTGGACTGGCTGAGACGGCCGGGGGCTCCTCCTTGGCTGGAACAGGAGCCGGGGGGGCGATCTCCTCCTTCGCTGCCGGTGGGCTGACTTTGGCTTCGGGTGCTTTAAGAAGAAAGAGCAGAACGTTTTCTTACAGAGAGCCCAGAAAGGAGGCTTCGGAATAAAACGCTGCTTAATGTCCAACACGGAGGGGCCTCAGCTGGGATGGGTAACTTCTGTGTGGAGAAACAGAGAAACAGCTGCCATCTCCACCCCTACAGTCGCTCTAAATCATTTACTGCAACGTACCGATTACATCTCTGGCCCCATTTGCACATTTCGCCCCGATGCATTAAAGCTGCCGGCGTGGAGGTAACTGCATCTCCTGCAGGTGTTGTTTTAGGCCTTTTCTGTACTCTGTGCGTTTAAATACAGTAGAGCTAAAGTCTTATACGGTCTGCATCCCAAACAGCGAGAGGGGTTCTACAATAAGCAGCAGATTAGTGGTGGAAATTGTTTCGCTAGATTTGGATTCCTGAAAATAAGAGTCTTTTTCCACGTGACCTAAGATTGTACTACATTCATCCCATGTCGCTGCGGCAGACAGCCAGTATTGGTATGTAATAGGCGAAGGATCAAAGCCTTTAGATTAGAAACCTGCCAATATTACTAAAGAGCATATACTGCATTAGCAATACGGCGCGGATCAGGAACAAATTACGCGCTTATGTGAACACCGCAGACCTGTAGTTAAAACCATGTCTGCTTGGAGGTATAAGCTGTTGGATAAGCTTTTTAAAGTCTCTCCATAAACACCAGATTTACAGCCATACATAGGAAAGCGTACGATCAAGGGCTAGCCTATCCCCGTATTGATGCCTCATAGCAAAACCAGTTTATTTCATACATCCCAGTTTGAACACGGACATCCCTGACTCACCTGGTGATTCCGGCTCACCTGGGGACTCTGGCACACCTGGGGATTCTGGCTCAGGTCCCACGCTTAGATTGTCCTGCAATCAAAGACACAATTCTCTGTTAAATAAAAAATGGAGGATCTATTCAGTCTCGTGGTTTTGCTGTGGGTAAAAAAAAAATCTGCTTCATGTGAAACTGCAAACAAATAAAAGCAGGTTTCCTTGTGTAACAAAGACGTGACAACATGCTGTCTATAGCGGCAGGTTTTCTGGACAGTCCAGAAGCACAGTGAATATGACACAACACTCCAGATTTGAATCAAGATTCCTGCAAATGTACCAAAGAGACTTTTCTTGCTTTACAATTCCTTTTTTCCCCTTCTTACTTAAAATTGTTTTTTATTAGGCTACCTCTGGTGACGCTGTGGCCTAAGTAGCTATTGTATAAATGAACACGAGAGACAATAGAGGGCCATTATGACCCTCATGTCCCCTCCATGCACGCTAAAACCCTGATCAATGGCACAGGAGCTCAGGCAACTATATATAGTACAGCGTTAAGATGCACAACCCTAAGACACGCCGATCCTGAAACTGTGCATCCCGTGGAACTGGTAATTGCAGGTTTATCATACATTTTAAATTAAAACAGCCAAACTATCAACCAGCAGCACTGTTCTTTTGCATCAAGGTGAAAAGATTAACTTTTTTTTTTTTTCATAGAACTTGATGGAATATGAAACAGAAAAAAAATTAAATGTGATGTTGATAGCAAGTTTTTCCGTTCCCAGGCTCCTTTAACCCCACAAAAAACTATTTTATAATAATGAGATAAGAAATTGTTTTCTAGTCTAAAAAAAACAAAAAAAACGAATGCCATTGTTAGGGTTCAATTTCAGAAGCCAAATGAACATTTACCATGTATGGAAGAGACTAAAGCCAATCACAGCATCCTTTGTAAAAAAAAATTAAAAATAAATAAATAAATAAATAAAAAAAGAACACTAAAATTGTGTGAAAGGGTTTTAAGAAGAAAATGTAGTTAAGACACAGAAAATGTGTAATATCTATAACAGAAACGGGAGGCTTGATCAAAGAGACCGGTCTAACCTAGAGTAATAATATAATAAGTAAGTAATATCATCTTTATTGTCATTGAAACATACATTACAACAAAACTTGTTCTCTGCTTTTAACCCATCACCCTTGGGGAGCAGTGGGCTGCCATGTGCGGCGCCCGGTATAGAGACGGCTTTCTGACCCACCTTTGGCTTGTTGGGGTGGCTGCGGCTTGGGCTCTGAACAGGCGCGCTCTCTGGAGCCCCAAAGATGTTGCTGCATGCTCCACCTGGAGGCACGGGTCTCCGTGGCTGAGCCGGTGCTTCGGGTCCACCGAATATCCCACTGCTCTTCCCACCTGCGCAAAACATCAACATTATGTGCTCAGACTTTGCAGCAGTCATCAAGCCTGGACGACACTGGAGGCCCTACAGCTAGACCACATCTGTACCCAAAACCTAGAAAGCCACCCCACGCGGCTGAAACGGTCGGGTTTCATCAGACGCCTGACAAAATCCAGAGGTGAGCTGTGAGCGAGCATCTAGGAGGTACAGTTCTACTGGAATTATAACATCAGGACCACAACTTTCACACGAGACTTAGATTTTCTTTTTTTTTTTTTTTCCCTAAAGGACTTTGACTGGTTTAGTTTTCACCTACATCACTAAAACAAACGAATAACATCAAATATAAAAAACAAAAAAACAAAGCAAAAGTCTGACCTGGAGGATTGGAGCGTTTCGATACGTTCTGGGGCTCCTCTGGTGGGGCGAACACTTTGGAGGCCATCTTATTGGGTCGTCTGAATGGGGCGCTGTCGTCCTCATAGCCGCCAAAAAGGTTACTGGAGCCGCCGCCAGGAGGCTGCAGCACCCTGCATGGAAAGACAAAATGACTTACAGGCTCTGATCTCATTCAGGCGCAAATACTCCTTTAGAAAGAAACGAGCATAAAGAAAAGTCCATATCAATTACCTAACAACACTGTGTGGCATTTTAAAGTATTAAGGGTCAAACATAAGACGTTTTAAACAGATTTCACACCACGTTTCTAGTGCTTAGAAAAAAAGCTGTATAGAAAAATATGCCAGGACTTCCTACCAACTTTGTTTCACAATTCTACAATGTTAAAGTGGTCTTCAGCCATTTACAGATAAATATCTCCAAGACATAATCGACAAATAATTCCACATTTATTAAACATGCACCTTAAATTCCATATAAAATGATAAACCTAACCTTTTAAAATTTGACTCCCATTTCCCTAAATATTTGTTAGAAAAAAACTCCTTTTTCCTTAAAGCTCATTCCCTGAACAGAGATCAATAAAACCTCCATTTTAAGTCAGTGGCAAAGGGCTCAATCATCGTATAGCTTCTTAAATCGAACAAGTAAATTCATTCAGAATTTTTTTTAAACACGGCATAGAAGTTTAATTATTGGTCGGTGACTTCAACCTCGCATTGAGAATGCGGCTGGTAAGCGGAATGAGACTATTTTATGCTGGAGTGGCCCTGATCGGTTATCCGCTGATCTTAAACTAACTAAACAACAACAAAATCGCATCCTTTTACTGTCTGTGAACACATCGTTCCCAGTCACAGTCAAATCATGCCGCCGATAACAGTCTTGGGGTTTGAGGCCGTTACTGGAAGAAGACGACTCAACGTTAGCTATTTTCAGTAGAAGTGACGCGATTAAAAAGCTTCAACAAAATAACATTTTCCATGGATTAATGCTGACCGTTCCTTCGGTCTGACTCAGCAAATCACAGATGGCTGCATAAAGTTCAGCAAAGTGGTTCAGCTTTAAACTTTTCTTTATTCTTTTGAAGAGTTTAATTGTGTCCATCATGAAACACGCTGGATTAGGAAAGGGTTTCAGACCTTTTCCTCACATGAAAGGTAAGCAACTCTACAGGGAACGCATATAGAAACTACTGTTTACAGTCAGCAATGACGACCGTCCAAACTGCGGTAAACCTGCCAACACAAACATGAGATGGTAAAGACAACTTGTGTGTCGATTCTTTAGTTCATCCATCTTTTAGAACAACTGTTCAATCATGGTTAAGTGCTGAACTGGGTCAAAGTAACGGCACCTGCTTTCCGACATGGTACGGACATCGCTTCTGCTCCTAATATTAATATTTAATGATCAATCATGACAGAAGTGATCCTCAAGGCCCCAGCTGCAATTGCAATAAATTAATAATAAACGATTTAACAATCTAACAACAGCAAGTCAAAGGCCTTTCCTCTCGAACACAAAATTAGACACAAATGTTAATCATTCTGCCTGGCTCTTAAATACAAATAACAACTGAAAAAGGTCAACTATAATGTCTTTGTAGTTCAATTTTATTGGTATAAATATTATTGGTATGGTGCCATAACCAGGGGGAAAGGGGGGGCGGGGGGGGGGGGGGGGGGGGGGGAGGTAGCAGTGCATATTTAGATGTTCAGTCAACCTTTGGCTGTTTCTAAAACCATCGCATTATATTCTATAAATATTTATTACCGTAATTACAATTGGTAGAATTTCAGGGTATATACAGAGATATTTAGGTTTTTCTTTGTTGTTGTTGTTAATATATATAACGTCTACACAAGTTCTAAAAACGTATTAATAAACCATTTATTTTAGAAATTCAGACTTGTGTCTGAAAACTGGTACTTTCACAATGGATCTGGTTAAAGAGCTGCATAAAGAATGCCATATTAAAAAAAAAAAAAAGATGAAGAAAAAATGAATAGAAAAGTACTGATCTGCCTGTACGATGTGGCAGGCAAAAAAAAAAAAAAATCAGTAAACGCAGCCAAATGACATGTTCTCTGATTATATGTACTCGGGAATAAAGCTGTCCATATTAAAACATGCGTTAGTTTGAGGCTATTTCTATAGAACAGGATTACAGCAGCTACCATTTACTGTTTAATGAGTTTATTTGCATGTTTTCAAGTGCTTTTTAAAAACAACGAGACAAAAAAAAAAAAAAAAAAAAAGACTCCTGTGTAAGGAGAGCAACGTGACCACGCCGCGGTTATTGGCGAATACAAAGACGAGCAGTCTGAAGCGCATTTCCCACTTCCGCAGGGACAGACAACGCCTGGCAGGCTAGCTTAGAGGCTACCTTGACTCTTGAGTCTGACTTAAACAATAATACTTCTACATGAAAAGCTGGGAAAGAAGGCCGCGACAGATTATGTAAAGTTCTTCTGCTGAAACATACATTTTTGCTAGCCTGGTGTTTATTTACTTGTATTGCTAGGTGACGTTGCAAGAAATCGAAAAACGTTATCCGACAACCTTTATCTCCAGTGCTTTTTCAGCTAAAACTGGCTGTTAACGGGAATTATAGTCACCTGGAACTCGATTTCCCGGTGTTATCCAATCCTTGGAACATGTTCGTCGAAGTCATAGTGGTTTTGTTTGAACTACGTCAAGTTTAAGCAGGAAACTTCTTCGGCTCGCCAACTAGACGACCAGCAACTTCGCCCCCTGTCTGCGCTGCAGCCAACAAAACTCCCTAAGAATTTGACTCCGCCCAGCTGTGACGCAGAGGATTATGATTGGTCAGCAGTCAGTGAGCGTCATTAAGGTGCATTCGGTTCGTTCACCCGGAGAAGTGAAGATAGATGATTGGTGGAGTCTAATTTCTGAAAGTACAATTGGTCATTGTGTACACCGTGAACCGTTTCTTTTGGTACATTAAGGCTCTTTATAAGTTTTAAATTTAATGAATAGTAGACGCCTCAGTGGCTTTCTTAGCCTGTAGAAACGATACTCAAAAATATCTGCCATATTGTGAGTGGCAAGTTTGCAATAATTTCCATGGAAATGATGCTAGAAAACTGTGTTTTCCATATATAAGAAGAATCACTAAAACTTGGGTTAAATAGATTTTGATATATTATTTTTATATTTAATAACTCTAAGAGCCTGCCATGTGGGGTACCAAATGATTCAGTCATGGAATGTATCCTCTTTGTTTTGTATATTTCCCTCTTTGGACAAATAATCGAGCACTTTTCAGATGTGTCTTCACTTCTATGTTGACTATATTCTGCCCTATTCTCCTTTTAAACCAGCTGAATATCTAAAGTTGTCCTCCTTGATGAATTGTACTAGTATCAAAGAGTGGCTCTGTGACAACTTTTTGCAGGTGAATTCTGAAAAGACAGAAATTCTAATTATTTCCCCTGAGAATACTAGGGAAAAAAATAGTTTCTTTATGTATTGACCTTCTCTCTTAAACCAAATGTCAGAAACCTTGGTAATATTTTGGATTCTGCCATGTCGTTGGTATATCATTGCTGCGGATTAATCAAAAAACTTTCTTTTCAGAGAAACATTTATTAGCCGCAAACTCTGGTGTCAAAAGCCAAATTAGAGACAACTATTCATGGTTTTATCTTGTGGTTTTATTTGAGGTTTACTTATTTTATTTGTGGTTTAATTCATGGTTTTATTTGTTGAATTAATCTTGATTATTGTAACAGTCTTTTTTATGTTCTTGATAATATACTACTACTACTTTATTTGTAAAGCTCTTTAAAACAACAGCAGCTGCGACAAAGTGCTGTACAGCAATAATCAATAAACATTTATCAGTTCAAAATGCTGCTACAAGGCTATTAACCAATACAAGAAATCCTTTTTTTAATCCTTTATTTTATTTCTTTATTTTCTATGTTTTGTTCCACTTGTTTTTATTGTAATGCACTTTATTATTTTTGACCTGTAAAATGCTGTTTGAACAAAATTATAAATAAAACATATAAGCCAAATTGAGTTACTTCACTTCATTTTAGAACAAATTTTTGTTAAAATAATTATATTTCCTAAGTATTTTTACCCTTGCCGTTTAAACTGTATTATTTGGGTCAAGTATTTAGGTATCTTTTCACAAGCTTTTCCTATGCTGGAGTTGTGGCCCATTTTTCCTGACAGAACCAGTGTTACTTCCAGGGGCCGTCTTTTTAGTTCTGCTGACAAATTTTCAATGGGACTTCAGATCAACCAAAACATCAATTGTGTTGCCCTTTAACCACTTAGCGCACTTGACTGATTTCAGTCGGAAAGTTAACAGCCTGAAAGTTTAATGCTTTTGCATAGTGTTGACAGATTACGCCATAATAGATGATCTATTCTATTTTTTGGAGTGCACCAGTGGCCCCTGAAACAAAATACCTAAACAATATGATGATTGCTCACTATACTTTAGTTGAGAGGGAGTTCTAAGCTTTGCAAGTGTCCTCCCTTTTCCTCTAAATATCACAACGTAGGCCAAACATTTAGACTTTATTTGTATTAAATTATAGGACGTATGTACAAAACATACAGTCTTTGTCCTTGAGTGGGTTTGCAAATTGGAATCGGGGATTTTAAATTACTTTTGGGGTAATAGGTTCCTCCACTTTGAGTGGTCTTTCAGTGTATGTCGGCACAGACACATTACATTGTGTATAATGATGTCTCTTACCAGCTCCAAGCAGCTGGAACTTTTTAACTAATAAACATGGAACATTCTGGTATCAGATAAGTATATACAGTACTATAGGATAAATCATACTTGTAAATGTATACGGATGTCTTCCTGACATATTGCTGAATTTCTTTAGCTTTTTCCACACACTAGCGCTCATAAAAGCCAATATAATGTGTGTCTATATGTGAAACTCAAAATACCAGATTGACCAGTAGTTTACAAAGTAATAGCATCTCCATATGGGCTTTACCAAATTGTGTAAAGGCAAATAAAGTCTTAGGACATGTATACTTTTCAATATGAAGAAATACAATTTTCTATAATAAGTTATTTCCCTGGTATTTTTATTTTTTTTACGTGTGTTTGTTTATCTTATAATGTATTCAGTTACTAACTAAAAAGATGTGTCTCCCATTTAAAGAGTTACCACAGAGTAACATAGCTTTTCCTAAAGACCCTGGAACTGAACTGACTTGCCTGCATTTTGCTTTTACTCGGATATGGCACTCACAATATGGCGGCGACATTGACGTACACTCATGGAGAATCTACTGTTCCATGTCTGTTTTTCGGGATACACCTGAGCCAAATTCGAACACATCCTCTAAATTCCATCCGTTTAATTTTTGGTCGTCAAACATCCGTCATACAGCGCACAGTTTGTCCGATAAAATGTTACGACGCAAAACAATTGCAATCATAAGCAAATTAACTGGTTTTGATTTTCAAGATTTCTGATTGGACAATTTACGGGGCATGGCAGGAAGAGAAAACACAATTGGTTCTTTGTGTGGTCTTTTGTCAATAACGATTGGCGGATATTGCTGTCAGTCAACATTCAAACTACCGCCCTTGCGCGTTGTGGGCCAATCAGAGTCTTTGTTTTGAGTTGTAGTAGGCGGGACTACGCGCCTCCTAAGGAGCTGTCATCGGTAAGAGGTTGCAGACGGTTAGCAATGCTAGCCTTCCTGTCGGTCAGGAATACCATTGCGAAGCTTGAACTTCAGGTAATACTTCAATTTTGCTATATATTATTATAATGCTGATAGGACTGGGCTATAAATTAAACTCTATTTCTTAGTTAGGAGGTTTAGCGACGTTTAAATGTGTTTCAACGACTTAATGTTAATGTTAGCTAACCAAACCGTAAATGCTAACCAAACGCTACGTAGCAGCTATCCTAGGTAGCATCTTGGGGGTTCTTTGCTAAATGATTTATAATTCACATTTAAAGAACAAAGGCTGTTGTTGGCTAGCGGTTACAAAACAGTTCTTCTCGTGTTTCACGTATTTATTAATATATTGTCAGATATTATAAGAGAATACGGCCATAATAAAGCTCATTGAATAGTCACACGTCAGGGGCGAAAAGTGATTTAACTTTTTTGGAATAATGTTCTCTCTTTTTGTGTAACAGTTTTGCTGACATGAGACTACCTTTAAAAAGCTTTTACAGACGTGAAGCACTAAATTATTGGCACACCACTCTGCCTGTTTTGCAGTTATTATAGAGGAGAGGGAGACCTCACATCCCCAAGTTCATATCAAATCATTTAAAAACTTGTTTCACGACTCTGGGAATTATCAGGGTTGTGTTTTATACCGGATCAGTCAGAGAGTGAGCTTTAAGCTGGGATGCATAAAG
The DNA here is from genome assembly GCF_011125445.2 of Fundulus heteroclitus. Classification (NCBI taxonomy): domain Eukaryota; kingdom Metazoa; phylum Chordata; class Actinopteri; order Cyprinodontiformes; family Fundulidae; genus Fundulus; species Fundulus heteroclitus. Next base: position 2,156,179 of record NW_023396901.1, read on the forward strand.
GCTTTTAAATGTTTTGGAAAAGCGTGGTGTTGCCTCTTTATTTTCAATTTTAATGTTTATTGTTTACACTAATTGTACTGCAAATTTGTACTCCCTCGTTTGGTTATTGTAATAATTGGTTATTGTTACGTTGCAGGATTGCAGCAGGTTTACTTGCAAATCACAGGACAGATCTAATTGTTATCATTACGCTGTCATTCCAGTTCAATACCAGCTTTTCGTGTCTCATTGGTGCACACAAAGACTGATTGGCGTCAATTCAGGAGGTTTATTACCTATGTCGGGGGGTGTGTGGAAAAAAAATATTAACCAGTAAATTCAGGCATTGAAGTTGAAATCTGTGCATTAAATGATTCCTAACGCTGATCTAATTTCTGCAGGCGATTGTGACGTGTTCTCAAGTCTAATCGCAATCATATCTGTGTAACTATCTACTTTATTTTAAATGGGCTCGGCCGAGTGGGTCTTTGGCGAACTGTTTATCCAACTTCCTACGGGGCATGTTTTTTTAAATTATTTTTTTTATTACAAAAAAAAAAAACGTTTTAAGTTGTTTTTTTAATTTATTATTCCACACACACGACCAAAAAAGAAAAAAAAGAAAAAAAGAAGCTCATTGAGTAATGTTGTTGCTGATAGAAAAACAGTTGAACTGCGCAGAGTTCAGCTCAGTCGGAGCAGGAGCAAGGGAGAGGGCAGGCAGCGGAGGGACCGCTTTCGGCTTGATTATGCGCAATTTGATCGGCAATCGCCAGGCAAAGCGGCAGGACTCATGGTGAAGAGAAAGAAGACGTGTTCCGCCTCCGAAGAGCTCGAGAATGGGTAAAAACGGCGCCGAAACAAACACTTTATTTAGAGGTCGAATGCAGCGAGAGGGGCTCGCTCGTCATCGCTCCTGCAGGGCGCTAAACCGAAAAGCGCTCGCGTTTGAATTTTAGTTGGATTTATTACGATATCGGTGCGCGTTTTTTCGGGGGGCCAGCCGCTCCCCGCACGACGCCTCCGCCGGGGGGTAGGGGATAGTTTGGGCTGTGGATGTCGATGCGTTTCGGTTGTTTTAATTGCTAAATTCGTGCGTTGTTTTGACGGGACCGAAAGAGGGGATTTGAAACAAACAGCGGCGGCCATGTTGAGAGACAGTGACCGTCGTCTTTAGAAGTTGATTTTGTACAACGTTTTGCTCCTAATCTGACGATTTCCCTCCACGAATGTGTCCCCGGCAGCATGACGCTGGGCTCCAGGGAGGCGATCGCCGTCGATGGGAGGCAGAACCCGTCCAGAAAGCCCGAAGGCTGCGACGAGGAGGAGAGCGGAGAGCCGGGGAGCGACGAGCGCAGTACAAAGGGAGAGGAGCGAGTGGAAATTCTTAATCCATCAACCACGGGTCCCAGCTCCGGTCCGGCCCCGGTGCTCCCCGCGTCCCCGCCGAACCGGACCGGCGCGGGTCCGAGCCAGCAGCCCCACGGCTCCGCGGAACCCGCCCCTCCGTGTCACGACCAGCATCATTTTCTGCGATCGAGCGTCCGACCTCCCAGCAAACGGATACGGAAGGATTCAATCGGATCCACCATCAATGGACACGGCGGGGCGAAATCGAAAGGTACAGTGGCCGATCAGAGGGGAAAAGTGGACGGGCAGGTGGTCAGCTGTCACTTTCAGCCTCGCAGCAGTGTTTATAGTTTATGTCTAATATCTAAAACTCGGTGTTTTGATGATTTCTAGCCCTTAGTGGGGTCGCAGTGATGTACTTGTGGCAGCTCCAGCCGAAGTTGCGACATTATTCTATTAACAGGAGGAAAGGCCGGAACATACATTTATATCAGGGTGTCCCCTGACTATTTTCAGCCACAGTTTCTCTGAAACTGACCGTAATGACAATGAGGACACACGCCTCTTTTTTTTTTATAGAACTGGAACATGGAAGGAGTCACAGGTACAGCTCAATAAATTAGAATATAATTAAGGTTACTGTGTTTCAGTGATTACATTTTTAGCATGGGAAACTCATATCAATTCATAACACTATTCAAGTGTTTATTTCTTTTCATTTTGATCGAAATGGCTTACAGCTAATAAAAGATAACTTCTGTTTATCTGGAAATGAAAACATTGCATAAGAGCGATAAAGAAGGACTTCTCATTTACACGGTTTTTGGTGACTGAATAGTACGTCTGTGTAATATGCATTCAGTACCTGCTCGCCACCCGTTTTGCATGAATTTAAGTTCATCAGCCCGTGGTTCTGCTGAAGCGTTAACAAAGCCTCATTGTTGGTTCTGGTGCCTCCCACCTTCTTCTTGGGTTCACTTTAATGGATTCTCTATGAGGTATAGCTGAGGTGGGTTTGCTGCCTAATTACACACATGTAACACCAGAGTGTTTAAGCCAGGTGTTGTTACATATAGCTCTGTAGAAAAAACTTTTTTTTTTTTTTGTGCCCTAGTTGTGATTTTTTTTATTTTTTTTTTGAAAAAGGAAAATAATTATTTTGGACATCTAGTTTTAGATCCATCGCTTCAACCTGTCACAGCGGTCCGTGTTTCAGCATTGTTGCCGATTGTTGTTGGATCTCGCTTTTCCGCACGTCAACAAAAAGCAGCGGCAATAAACGGTATTTTAAGCGACGTGTGGATACTTTTATGGCTTGGTGAATGATTTAATCAGTCCGACCCCACACTGCTGCCAGGAGTAGTAGTAAAACGTTTACAGATGAAGTAATGCTGGGGCTACGCAATACCTGGACAGTAGTACATTGCTATATATATATATATATATAATGTCAATTAAATGAACCCACATTTTGCACACTGCTCTCCCTGTTTTCTATCGTCTCAATGTCCCCACCACCATCCCTGAGTTTTAGCGTCTCATTCACTCAGATCTAAATCAGACGCGTCTATAAGGACAATGAAAGCTGAGCCACCTGGGCAAACTTGTAGTGTAGTGGTTGATTGCATGGTACATAAAATATGATCCCCTACCACTAGTATAGTCTTTTACGATTACAACATTGAACACTTCAGCCGACTGCTGAACAAAAGCTGGAGGATTGTGTTTGACGACAGCCAGGTTTCAAGCTTAAGAATTTCTGTTTATCAGGCCTCCTCCGTTATACCAAATAAAAGCAAGACCTTTGCTCATTGATCCGTGCCGATAAAAAAAATCATCATCTCTGAGTCAAAGTGAGATAGATGGGTGCAGAAACATCCGGCTTCTGTTCATTTTAGACCCTGTTACTGAGATGCTGCCGTGTAGGAAATAGTCCAGAAAAAAGACAATAACAACACAGCTCTATTTTGGCTCTGCTGGGATATTTTCTTTTTAAAAGTATCTATAAAGGCGTCGGCTTTTTGATTAAACTGAATCAAAAGTTTACTGTGGGAAGAATTGAAAGTTTGACTGATGCTTTTTCTCTATGTATTGTTGGCTTAGAAAAAGTAGCTGTTTAATTACACGTATCTGACATTTAGACCAAAATAGCTACTTTTTCTAATTAGTTAATAATCTGTTTTTGAGGAGATCTGTTTTAGGTCACGGCTGGCTCTCCACAAATTCATTCATCTAAGTAAATGGACTCCCATTTCTGCATGGAAGCCAGTTTACATACCATGGTGGTTCTGCAACAGGAACTGAGATGGTGCATGCTTTATGACACCTGGCGTTGCGCTGGGGTAACTCTGGCCAGCGGAGCCCGCCACGCGGTTGGTTTTGGATCGGTTCGCCGCAGGCCTGGCTGAAGGGATTGATTGCTTTTCCTGCCTCCTCGCCAGAGCTCAACCACAGAGATGTGACGCTCCGCACGTCGCACACTGTAATAACAGCCTGCGCTTTCGAAGACGTTTATTTTAACGTCTTGCAAATCACCTACTATGTAACAAAAGTTGTCTTTGTGCTTTGAAAGCTTTCGGGGAGCTCGGCCTTTCTGGCGTCTTTAAACGAGGCTCCGCTCTTTCACCTTTTAATACAAATGCAGCGATCTCTCCGTTTCTGTGGATAACAGGGGCAGAAAATGGTCCCTCGTCCCACGGGGCCGTGGCGCAGTCCGTGGCGAGCTCGGCAGCTGGCGTTGCCAAGAACCCCAAGGGCCAGGGGTCTGCTGAGAAAGAGGAGCAGGGTGGAAACCAGAAGAGAGCCCGTCGGCAGTGGGAGTCCTGGAGCGCCGAGGACAAAAACAGCTTCTTCGAGGGGCTCTATGAGGTGAGACCCGACGCCAAGATGGATTTGCAGATTCTACACGCGACTCCCCCCTGTTTTATACGTACCTTTTCGCCGGCGTCGTCCTCAGCACGGGAAGGACTTCGAGGCAATCCAGAACAACATCGCGATGAAGTACAAAAAGAGAGGAAAGCCGGCCAACATGGTGAAGAACAAGGAGCAGGTCCGGCATTTCTACTACCGCACCTGGCACAAGATCTCCAAACACATCGACTTTGCCAACGGTGAGCGTCCCTCTCTTCATTTTCCTCCAAACAAGCTGCAGCTGAAAGGGAGTCTGTCAGATCTGGAGGACATTTATCTCCGTATCTAACCTGACATGTCTGTGGAAGCTGTTGGTCACTTAGCTATGACTAGACCACGGGCGAGGTCTAGTTTCCTCTTTCAGTTTGTGGTCCTAAAGGTTTAGGAATAGGAAACATGCATGTTTTTAAAGTGGGACTTTTTACACATTAATTAAATACAAACAGGTTCAGCATGGTGTTTGTTCTGTTTGGCAAGACTCCATTTTATACATAAGATAAAAAAAAAGTTCTCTAGATAAGGCCGAAGCCATGTCCTCACTTATAGCCTGCTAGCTGGTTGTGTTATCTTTGCGCCGCACACGCGGTCCTTATTTTGCACCAGACATGTGACTTGTGCCCCCCTTTTTTTTCTTTCCAGTGTACTCCCGTGTTTTGAAAAAATCGTCACAAGAGCTGTACGGCCTCATCTGCTACGCTGAGCTGCGCAAAAAAGTCGGCGGACGTAAGTGAGAGCGCCTCCGTGTGCGACGGCGCCGGGCAAAAGTATTTGCAACCCCTCAGCTGTTCCACGTTCTGTGACAGAAATAAACTTCTGCCAATTTTTTTTTATTGGGCTTTCATGGGGCAGACCAACACAAAGTAGCACCTAATTGTGAGGTGGAAGAAAAAGGACGGCGTAAAATCTGAAAAGTGCGGCATGTTTACCCCCCAGAGACCCCTAAATGAAATCTGCTGCTGACTGGAAAACTGATGTTCACAGATGCTTTCCATTCAGTCTGACCCAGCTTTAGTACCTTTTACAAAGAAGGTTAGGGAACATTTATCAGATTGAATTATTATTATTTTTTTTTTTTTTTTACAAATGGTAAATAGGTTTATTTTCTACAATGATTTTCAAGATAAAAACCACAAAGAGAATCGCAGTGAAATAAGAAATGAATACCTGTAACAAACCAACATAGAACAAACAGGGTTACTGCATAAAAGTGAGTTTGAAAAGACGGGTTTTGGGTTTCTGTCCAAAGAACTTAAGCTAAGGTGTAGAAAGCTCTAGACTTCGGTGCTCGACGGGGGAAGAGCTCCGTCTCATTGGCTGATCACATAAAACTACGTTTTACGCTGCGTTGTTTTGGTCCATCACATAAAGCCCCAGTAAAATCAAGTTTGTTTTTCCAACACGATGGAAAACTTCACGGGGCATACGTCCCGTCTCAGGGAAACCGTGTTTGTTAGTCTTCTTTGTCCGGGACACGAGGGACGTGATTAAATCTGTCACGGGGGGGAATGCTTCACCTGCGGGACGACCGCATCACCAGCTCTCTGTTTTTGTCTCTCACCTCCGACAGTGATGGACGAGAAGAACGTGGCGAAGCTGAACGAACTCATCCAGCAGGGGTAAGGTGGCCCCCGTCTTCGGTTTGAGTGACGAGAACGTCTGAACGAGGACTCGGATTGACTTTAAAACAAAAACCCATATGTGTTTGTCTAGGGCCACCACGGTGCGCTCCAAGGGGAGAAACCTGCGGATCAAAGCCCCCATGTGTCGCGCGCTGAAAAAGCTCTGCGACCCGGACGGTGAGCATCCGCACGTAAACGGCAAACATGTGTTTCCCCCGTATGCAAAACACAACTTGTAGGCCCTTAATGTTGGTTTCTAAGGAGACAAAACACCCAAACGATGAGACACAGGATCTGCGGGGGCGGCGGATCGGTCAGTGAGCGCGCTAACCATGTTTCCACGGTAACTCTGGATAGATAACGAGGACGGACAGAGCGAAGACGGGAGCGATTGCTCCGACGATTCACCGCCATGTTGGCCGTGTGTATGACAGAAAAGTTCTGTTCACCTCTGACGCAACGGTCTCCGTCCCGCAGGCGTGAGCGACGAAGAGGACCAGAAGCCGGTGCGTCTCCCTCTGAAGATGGCCGTGGAGCTCCAGCCGCGCAGCAACCACTCCTGGGCCCGCGTTCAGAGCCTGGCCCACAATCCCCGCCTCAGGTACGGGATGTGAAAAGCTCCATTCAGCTCCGTCTTCTCTTTCATTTCTGTTTGGGTGACACGGTTTTGTGATTTTAAAAATGGTGGATTATGAGCCGTGCAGTTCACTGAGCGTTCATGTTTTAAATTTTCCAGCAGCAAAGTTCAATGGTTCATCAAGTTTTTTTTCTTTTTTTTTCTTTTTGGAAAGGAAGCGGTTTGATTTCCTGCTTCAGAGTATTTTCATCTAGTTTTTAAGATGGTCCCCGTCTGCAGCTGCAGCTTCTGAGCTTACAGTAATCTTCAGCTCCATTTACCAGTTTACGGACACTGATCGTTCGCCTGCATGCCCTGATATTTGTGACCTTTTTATTATTTATTATAACAGCTTTTTTTTTATTTTCATCAGTGGACCGGCTATACAATAAAAATGTCCGTGATTTAAAAAGAAAAAAAAAACAAACTTCACAACAGTGAGACTTTATGTTGGGTTTTGCGTGGTCTGTGCTGGGTCAACTTTAAAAAATATCAAACCGTGCTGAATAACAAGATAACAAACCAAGAGATCCAAAACTTCTGGCTTGATTTTTGACATCTCTTCTTATTAGAAAGGCAGGAGGAACCCATTTAAAACAGTTTCCTGATGCAACATTTTGATTTATTTTCATTTTGAGGCACCAGTGGCCTTTATTTGACAGTAAACTGACCAATGTGGCCATTAGATTTAAGATGGCGTTAAAGTCGGGTCCATTCCAGAAGCTGAAGATCAGACTGCTTTATCCCCTGTTTTACCCTCTTGCGGATCAGTTCAGGTAGAGCTGAAGAATTCAAAGGTAGTCCTAATCGTCATTCTGTATGGTGCACCAGTGGTACCGGTGTAGGTACCAGATCTGCTCAGGGGCCTGCGTTTCCCCATGACGTCAGTATACATGATTGGTTTAACGTTTGCACAATTACGCAAAACATTCTGATTGGTCCGGACAACTTACTAATGTAATTATAGCGGGATTGTAGGTTTTCTTCAAGAGCGGGGTTGCGTTTTGTAAACGGACAGTTTTTACGAAGAAATTCTCCACGGTCCCTGTGCCTCCCGATGACGTCACATTATGGCAACACCACTCAAACAAACTACATTGAGCCTGCGGTCTGCATTTGTAACGAATCAATTTTATTTAGTTAATTTAGCGTTTTTTAATCAAAAGCTTCAGGGTTAAAGATGAACATGGAAAAATGTGAAATATTAGCAATTCAAAATAATCAACCGACTTTAATTGATAAAGCTTCAGGGTTAAAGATGAACATGGAAAAATGTGAAATATTAGCAATTCAAAATAATCAACCGACTTTAATTGATAAAAATGAGGTAAAATATTTAGGTATAATGATTAACAAGGACCACACTGAAAATGACAGAATAAATATTCAACCAATTTTACAAAAAAATCAACAAATATTTGACAGTTGGCTCCGCAGGAATATTTTCAATTTTTGGAAAAATATTGTTAACAAAAACAGAAGGGATAGCCATATTAATATATCCAGCATATATCTTAAATATACCAAATACTACAATAAAAAAATTAATCAAATTCATCACAATTTCATCTGGAATAAAAAACATGTGATCAGAAAGAACAACATAGTAAAATCAGTAGAAAAAGGAGGAACAAACGTTATTGATTTTGAAGCGACGAATGCCGTGATAAAATTAAAATGGCTGCAGACTTTTATTAAAAATGGAGAGTTTATGGTTTAGTTTCCCTTCACAACTTTTTCATAAAATTGGAGGAATGAAATATCTCTTAAGACGTAACTTTGATCCTGCAAAATTACCGATTAAATTGTCAGACTACCACAGAAGCATTCCAAAACGATGCTAAAAGTTTTCATGCCTCGATTAAGTTACTGGAAAATAACCGTAAATTAACAAAATAAAATTTATTTGTAACAAATGGACACCGCGGGCACGATGTAGTTTGTTTGACTGGCGTTGTCATATTGTGACGTCATCGGGGAAAGCGCCCGAGCAGATCTGGTACATACACCGGCACGAAAAAACAGCCCTAAGCATGACGCTACCACCACCGTGCTTGACAGCTGGGATAGTAAACAGACCTCCGTTTCAGAAAGAAGCTGATTTGAAATCTAAATCTACCAGAGATTACTGATCTTTGGGCTTAACTGTGTCTGCAGGGTGTGTTAATCTGTCTAATATGTGTAGAGCGTAGTATTGTTATAGAGGAGAGGCGTCCTGTAATACAGCAGCTGGTACATCAGCAGGTCTTGAGACAACCTTTGTGTTTGTTTTCATCTTTTTTTCCCACACAGGATGGTGGTGGAGCTCCACAGGAAAGTCTCCTGCCTCATCGAGTATCTGAAACAGAAGTGGGCGTACCAAGATCAGCGAATTGTATCCTTTTAAAACATCTCCTTTTTAGACAAAAACCTGTTCTCTCGGTAATCTGCGGTGCGTTTGAAGCGGAGCTGCTGGTTGTCCTTAACGCCGGCGCTCCAGCTGAAGAGCCTCATGGAGAGGGAGGCCCTGGAGGGCAGCCGGTCCGGCCCCGACTCCCCCGGCAAGGCCCAGCGGCAGGAGCTCACTCTTTTCCCGGCCGAGAACAGCACCCTGACCACGCTGCCCGGCGTGGCTCGGGTGGTCCACTCCAAGGCCTCCTGCACCGTCCACTGGTTGGAGAGCGGCAAGAGCCGGCCCAGTGCCAAGGAGCTGCCGGCGGTCCAGATCCTCGGCATCCAGAGCGCGCCGCCTCCCAGAGGTGGCGGCAAATCCGGACGGGGAGGCGCCGCCGCCGCCGCCAACGCTTCTATGGCCGACGGCCGCCGGAGCGAGCCCTCTAACGCCGAACCCTCACCAGACGGTTGTGGAAAGGTGGAGGAGAAGAAAGCTCAGCCCGTCGCTCCTTCCTCTCAGACCCCGCAAACAGAAGAGGGGAGTGGGCCGGGGTCCGCGGAGGCCGGCAGGACGTGTCCCGGCACGGAGGCCAACGGCGGCGCAGACCTCCCGTCCGAGCAGTGCAAAGAGGAGCAGACCATGGCGAGCTCTTCCTCAGAGCTGAGCCAGACTCCTTCGGCGAGGCCGGCGGCGGCGAGCGGCTCGGAGGAGAGCCCGTCGCAGGGCTCTGCCACACCGGCCAAAGAACGGACCGTGGAGCAGATCAGAGAGGAGGGGTGGAGCGCCCGCGACGCGGAGAACGTCACCCTGGCCGAGCTCTACCTGATGTTGGGGAAGCCGGGCAAGCTGCAGCTGGAGTACGAGTGGCAGCCGGCCGCGCTCGCCGCCAGCGGCCAGGAGGACGGACGAGCTTCGGAGCCTCACAAGCCCCACAGGACTAACCGAGTGCTGCGCTGCCTGCTGAAGCTGGTCTCCACCGAGATCAACCCTAAACCTCTGGTGAGGATTCAGCCGTACGCCGGCAGCCAGACGCCGGGACAGCAGCAGCTCGTTCAGCGACGTCTTTGTTTCTGTTACGGCGTCTGGAAAGTCCTCCCAGACTGGACGCCAGGAAGCTCACAGAGAGAACATCAGTCATCAGAGCAGAGGAAATATAAAAGATGTTTAGAGTTATTCCACAGTTTTTAGTTGACTCCATAATGCTGAGCAGTTTTGGTGTCTTTATTAAGCTTCTACAGTGTGGAAAGTGATAAAAATAAGGAACAGCCATTGAGTGACCAACGGGTGTCCAAATTGTGACTGGTAGAGAACCGCTCCTTCATTTTGTTGCAGCTTTGCACTTAAATCTTCCTGCTTGTGTATAACATTACAGATAATGTAGCTTTAGCTTAGAGCAGGTCAAATGAGCCAGAGGGTGAAGACAAAGGGTTTCATAGTTGCGTTTAGGCCAATCTTCTGCAATAATCCTCCACAGGAGTATAAGGCGCACTTAAAATCCTTTAATTTTCTCATAAATTAAAGGCATGCCTTTTAATCCGGTGCACCTTATATATATATAATTACCGTTGTGCTTACTGACCTATTTTATGTGGTACAGTGCGCTCAAAAATCTGTTAAAATGTGTAAGAATGACTTTGGTAAGCTATGAAGCCGCTCTGTAGAAACTAGAAGTGCATTCACGTCAGCTAGCTAATCACACATTTTACCATCCATTCTGCTGCTTCCTCCCACTGGCAGAAAGTGTGGGAATTGTAGGCAAGAAATGTAGGCAACAGTACGCTGGACTATGAAGGTAAAACATCAGCACAGAGTCCACTAAGCTCACAGTATGCGCACAGTACGCTGAGTCTGTGGGAGCCTTTAGGCAGCCCAGAGTACGCACTAGCAACAATAAACCTAGTAAGTTAGTTCAATATAAAAGTTAAGTTTATTTTGGCCTTATGTTAGAAACAGGGCAGTGTAGTCCAGCTACTCTGTCCTCCTGTTAGAGATAGAGAGCTGTGTATGTGAAGGAGTGATATTACACACTTGGGAAGAATATTTAATGCGCCGTATGGTCCGAAAAATGCGTTAGTTTAGTTCAGGGAGGATTTATGGTTCACGTTTGCGTCGATCTGCGTGAGTCCGGTCTAATCCTAGACAGACGTGAGCGTCTGATCAACAGCAAAAGGAGCAGGCGCTGGTTGGTAGCAGTCAGACTGCGGCTAAATGCTAACGACTGGGTGGTGTGCGTTCTGTTCCCCGCAGGCCTCAGACGTGTGCTCCACAGCCACGTCGCCTCTTAAGACCAGCCAGGAGGAGCAGAACCAAGCCCTGACGCCTCCAGGGAAGAGCCCCATCTCAGGCGTCCGCAGCCCCAGCCTGGGCCGGCAGCAGGCCTCTGTCCGCGGGGGCAGGACGCTCCCGCCCAACGCCGCTGCCTCTGGTATGTGGGACTTTTGTGGGACCTCTGTGGCTGACCTAAAACCTGCTGTGGTTGGTACCTGCTGAGCTCAGGTGTGTAGTTTTTACTCACTCTGTTCCTCCTCTCCCCCCCCCTCAGGAGGGCGCAACCTGCCCCGGTCTCTGCTGGGGTCGGCCGGCGACCCTGAAGGCAGCGTGTTCGCCGTGCCCACCACGCTGCCGCCCAACAGCTCGCGGCACAACAGGATGTTCTCCCCCAACAAGGAGGCTCAGCTGGCGTTCAGGCAGCAGCTGGACTCCATCAGCGTAAGGGCGCCTCGATGCCGCGTTGTGTCTGTCTAAAATAAAAATAAAAAACCCCGCGGCCAGGAACTAGCCTGTGTGCTCCTCTCCCTCAGATGCAGTCGGACCTGTTCCTCTCCAGACAGAGAAAACCTCGCAACAGGCAGTTTCGGAAACCTCTCGTAGTTCAGGTATCTGGACAGAACCGTGAAAATAAGCGCCGGTAGTCGTTTAAAAGCTTTATTCACTGTCAGCGTGCACTTTTCTCCTTCCCAGCGAACACTCCTGCCCAGGACAACAGGAGACACTCCTCAACACGTCTGCTCCTTCTCCATCCTCTCCAACTCCTCGGCCACAGGTACTTTTTATTTATTTCTTTCTCCGATTATGTTTTAAAAGCCGACGGTGTGAACTGCTCGTGGTTTTATGTCACGGTTAAATAAATGGACTCGATTTCCTCTTTTTCAACAACAACTCTGACTGCTTGCTCTCTCACTTCCTGCTTCCTTCCCCAGGAACTGGATCCTTCCGGCCAATCAACACTCGCCTGGCTCCGTCCTCCCGCCCTCCGGTGACCAAAACCTCGCCTCCTGCGCCGCCGCCGGGCTCCGCAGCACCCAGCCAGCTCTCCAGTATGAACTTTCGTTCAACAAAGCATTTTTTTTAAATGATTTTCAACTTCCTTTTTTTTTTTTTTTTTTTATTGCGTTGTCTAATCTTGACCCACCGATCCCAGTTCCCAATAATGTGCTTTAGTCGCCGTGATGTTCAGATGCGTTTTGTGGCTCTGACTTGTCGATACCTGTCCAGGCGCCATCGACCTGGCAGCAAAGTCTGCCGGCATCATCCCCGCCAGCCCCCGCCGGGAGGTGGAGGCCCCTGCGGTGAACGCGGCTCTCCTCACAGCAGCGCCCGTCGCCGATGGAGCGCCCGACTCGCAGCTCCTCCAGCAAAGTGTCCCAGAGGTGAGGAGCAACACATCCACGCAGCTCATTAAGGCCTGATGCAATCCTGCCCGTCTTACATGTGCAGACAGGTTTCCAGGTGTTTTTAGGCTAATGTTGCTGCTCTGCTCTTGATTTTGATACGTACTTTTAAGGGTTCCTTCACTGTCTTAGAATTATGGAAATGTAAGTCATTTCTGCATCTACATAGGAAGAATATTTGTTCATTAATACTTTAGATACAGTCATGTTGTCTAAATGATGATAAATATCTACATTTCTAAAAAAGAAGTTGTTCCAATCAAAGCACTTTTTATGTTGGTTTTCATGTAAAAGATGCAAATATTCTTTCCTCCCATCCTTTTATCATCCTGTCTTTTGGGGCCTTCCTTCCTTTTTGTACCTTACATTCCTTCCTTTCTTTCCTTTTTTGTACCCTACATCCCTTCCTTCCTTTCTTTCCTTTTTTTGTACCCTACATCCCTTCCTTTCTTTCCTTTTTTTTGTACCCTACATCCCTTCCTTTCTTCCTTTTGTCAGTCCTTTCTTTTGAGCCCTACGTCCCTTCTTTCCTTCCGTCCTTTTTATTCCTTCCTTCCTTCCTTCCTCCCCGCCGGCCTCCGCCTCTCCGTCCGGCCTTCCTTACTTACGGACTTACGACTACGACGGACGGACGGACTACGGACGTTACCTTACATTTCCTTACCTTACATTGGTTCCTCGGCCTTCGGAAAGGACAGGAAGGCCGAAGGTCCTTCAGGAAGGAAGGCGGAGGAAGGCTTCCGTCTTACTTCCATTCCTTCCTTCATTCTGACTTAATTCTTCCTCACTTCCTTCTTCCTTTTCTTTTACCTTACATTCCTCCCTTCCTTCCTTTCTTTACCTTACATTCCTCCCTTCCTTCCTTTCTTTACCTTACATTCTTCCCTTCCTTCCTTTCTTTACCCTACATTCCTTCCTTCCTTTCTTTCCATTTTTGTACCCTGCATTTCTTCCTTTTGTCTGTCCGTCTGTTCATCTTTTTGATGCCCTACATCCCTTCCTTCTGTCCTTTCTTTTTGTACTCTACGTTCTTTCTTTCTTTCTTTCTTTCTTTCTTTCTTTCTTTCTTTCTTTCTTTCTTTCTTTCTTTCTGTCTCCCTTCCTTCCTTCCTTCCTTTCCTTTCCTTTTTTGTACCCTACATCCCTTGTTTCCTTCTGTCCTTTTTATGCCCTTCCTTCCTTCCTTCCTGTATGCCCTACATCCCTTCCTTCCTTCTTTCTGTCCATGCTTTTTTTGCCCTACATTCATTCATTCCGTACTTCATTGTTTCCTTCCTTCCCTCCTTGTGGCTTCCTCCTCTGTAAAATGAGTTTGGAAAAGTCAGAAAATCTGATGTGAAAGATGCGTAGGAGGATGTGTTCATCCCTCAGTCCATCCCGTCTGAATACTCTACATGTCACATCTCAAACCGTGTGGATCTGTCTTTTGAAAATGAGGATAAATTGACGGGTAAATTGGAGTTTTAGAAAGGCACAGGGCTTTTTATACGGAAAATATGTAGCAGTCCTGACTGCATCTAGTTTGAGATTAGTTGCGTTGTTGCACGCTGTCCCCCCTTTTACACCTTGAGAATAAAAGGATTTTGTTGCGAAATACCTGCTCCAAACCCTCGGCTGAATAATGGGCCTATTGTTTCCACAGAACGGGCTGCCTCCTCCATCTCCTGGAGCGACAGGCAGCGGGGACTCCCTCCTCTCCCCACCCAGCGTGGCCTCGCTCCTGGACATCTCTCTGCCGGGCCCCCCTGAGGAGGCCCTCACCCCCGGGGAACCTCAAACGCACATCAGCGACTCCATAATTGAACTCGCCATTAACTCAACCAACTACAGTACGTATTATCCAGAGCTCCAGTTTAGGAGACAACCACTCGTAACTCCTTTGTGTTTCCTCCAATCAGAGAGATTTACCTGCAGTATTTAAAGGGGCTTTGATCAGTTAATCATTCACCCTCAACACTTTTCAACCTGAAATTCTGAGATTGCTTTCCTAACCTGTTGACGTGTTTTCGTGCAGATGAGGAGGCCGCTCTCTCTGCAGCCAAGCTGGGTAACGGTGACCCCTCCAAGCTGCTGGCCTCCTCTCCCTCCGTCAGCCCGTCCAGGGGCTGGATCCCCTCTCCCAGCCACGACCCTCAGTGGTACCCCAGCGACTCCTTTGACTCCACGCTGGGATGCCTCCTCTGTAAGTCTGCTTTTAGCTGAACTAGTCAGGCAAACCCTTCTTCACTGCAAAAAGGGAACTAAAAATAAGTAAAAATGTCTTGAAATCCTTGATTTGAGCAGGTAGATAAGACTATTTGCCAATAGAATGAGATTTTTGCACTTAAAACAGGAACAATTCATCTCTAAAATAACATAATTAGACACCCTGCACTTGAAATAAGACGATAGAGATGAATTGTTCCTATTTTAAGTGCAAAAATCTTATTCCATTGGTAAGTAGTCTTATTTACCTGCTCTAATCAAGGAAAAATACACTCATTTCAAGAAAATTTCACTTAATTTTAGTTCTGTTTTTGCAGTGTTTTCTCGCTTCGTCAAAAAGCTGGTGCTGTTTTCAGCAGATTAGAAATTGATCAAAGTGACTTTAAAACCTGACACGCTGTTATTAGGAAAATACACCTGTTAAGGTATCATTTTAAAACAGCTCTGTGCTTTCAGGTATTTGCACGCTAATCAGTCACTCCAGGATTTCATCATTTTTTTGTGTAATTTTTTTTTTTTGTTGCAAAGTCAATGATTTTGTGCTACTATTGAAATATTTGTAAGGAATTGTGATCTTTTTTTTTTTTTTCTGTAAAATCTAAATTTAGAAGAAAACAAATGAGAGAAAAAAGCAGGCAGATAGGCAAGGCACATTTATTTGTATAGCACATTTCAGTACAGAGACAATGCAAAGTGCTTTACATGATTAAAATATAGGCAAATAAAACAGAATAAAAGCAAGTTGGAATAAAATGTGGAAACAAAATAAAACATGGGAAAATAGAAACTAAAAGCAAACACTAAAAACAGGTGGACTACAAAGTTGAACTAATTATGTTTCAGTAAAAACAGTTTAGCTACAACAGTTGAAGGCAATCCTAAACAAATGTGTTTTTAATCTTGATTTAAAGTAAAAGGCTTTCAGCACTTTTACAGTTTCCTGGAAGTTTGTTCCACATAAGCGGAGCATAGGAACTAAATGCTGCTTCTCCTTGTTTAGTTTTGGTTGATACACCAATAGCAAGTCTGTGATGTATTTAGGTGCTAAGCCATTTAGGGATTTATAGACTAACAGAAGTATTTTAAAGTCTATTCTCTGAGATACAGGGAGCCAGTGTAAGGACTTTAGAACTGGGGTGATGTTCTCTACTTTCTTAGTCTTAGTGAGGACGCGGGCAGCAGCGTTCTGGATCAGCTGCAGCTGTCTGATCCACTTTTTAGGCAGACCTGTGAAAACACCATTGCAGTAATCAATTCTACTAAATATAAACGCATGGATTAGTTTTTCCAGATCCTGCTGAGACATCAGTCCTTTAAT